>NW_027361801.1:13415833-14104166 GCF_039654945.1 Dendrobates tinctorius | reverse complement strand
CTACAGAGCAGCAACTTCTCTTGCACTCTGTTCTGTCAATGGATTGTCACTTCCAATGTCATGCTGATTGACAGCCTGCTCCCTGATGACTCACTGCAGGGAGCTTGCGGTCAGTCACTATAACGTTAGCAGTGACGCCCCATTCATAGAGTAAAGCGGAAGAGAAAAAGCGGCTCTGTTGACGCACGATGGCATCAATGGAGAGCACGCAGACTGGATCAGCTGCACGACCATGTCACTGGTCTGAACTGTCAGTCATCAAGAGATGAGAAGAACCCGAACTCTAGATCTTATCAGGTAGGCGCTAATTGGCAGGATTTTGTGGGAACAGTATGGTGGCACCACTATTATGGAAGTATAACTGAATTTACACCATCAAAGAATTAAAAAAAACTCTGTCAAAGACATTTGAAAAGGGGATACAGTTAAGCCCCCATCACACATAGCGATCTCGCTAGCGAGATCGCTGCTGAGTCACAAGTTTTGTGACACAACAGTGATCTCACCAGCGAGATCGCTATGTGTGACAGCGATCAGTGCCCGGCCCCCCTGCCAGTATTGCTGATCGCTCTGGGAAGCCTCTGGACTTTTCTTTGGTCGCTGGTCTCCCGCACACATCGGGTATCCAAGGGACGCACGTCCCTTCGATACCCGATGTGTACGTTAGGTACCAGCTCCCTGCATCAGCGTGCTGGTAACTAACGAACACAGCGACGCCGCGCGCTCGGCGTCCCTGTGCTGATCGCTGGTGAAGCTGTCTGACAGCTCACCAGCGATCCTGACACGTTGATATCGTTGTCGGGATGGCTTGTGAGTCGCCATGTGTGACGGGGCCCTTACACTAAGGGTAAGTGGTGTGAAAGTAATATAATATTGTGACAAGGCTCCAGGGGACAAGCATTTACCTTACACTGGAGAAATTACTACATTAATGATACCTTGTACGCATGCCGTATTACAGGAGATAACAGATCCATCGCAATATACCGTACATAGTGACAAACGGTATTAAATACAGCTCCAACCAGACTCCATGCAAAATATTTCAAGACACAAACCTCAAACAATGACGAAGCAAAAACGCTAAATATAACAAGCCCCATAAACACACAGATCCTGATAAGGCGTGTGTGACCAGGAATGAGTGACCACAGAGAGGCACGGCCCCCCCGCAGGAGATATGTGCACACAAGGACACCACCACAATTCACAAGACACAATCCAGACCTGCGCAACACAAAAACTGGACACTAAGGAACCAGTCAGAAGCCATAAAGTATCTACAAACATTTGAGGTCATTAGACTACAGGTGAACTCAGGAGGGATCTACATGCAAGCACGGTCTTCAGTGACACGTCTGTGCGTTCATATACCATGATGACACAGTTCCAGCACTCGAACGGATCTTCAGTGCCCCATGGCAACAAAATAATACTTCCTAACAATGGAAATATGAGCCAGAGGTTAGAAACGCCAGCACAGAAGCTTCAAAACTTTTTTTTTCTGTTGTTGCTGCTCCCCAGTCATTGATGTCAGTCTGAGATCATTTCCACTTCTCTAGATATTATTTTACAACAGGGCTTGTCCACGGACAAAGAAAATCAGAGCCCGGCCTGGGGCAAGACAGAAAGAAAGTGTCTATGAGCCATGAAAAGTAATCGTTACATTGCGCCTCTCCTCCCTCCATTGATAGCATGACAGAAGAACACCCCATACCTCTGACAACCCCTACTAAACTTTCCCAGCGCTTTATGCAACTTAGCGCTTAGGAGTCAGTTGGGCCTTAACGGCACAAGAAGTTTGGGAGGGAACTATGCCTCATCTACCCACAAAAAACATGCACCAGGTGAAGGTGTATAACAGCACCAAGGCCAGCACCTGGCGCACCCAAGAAAGCATTGGCCTCCACCGTGCCCGGTGGCCCCCTTTACCCAGGTTTCAATTGGCAACATCCACCATACATCTACACCGGATGGGTGCACTGGGCGTATGGCATTGGCTCCGGAGCCGACGCCGCTCCATACCACGAAGGTGGTGCCTGTGTTTTACAGCTGGCACCAGAGTCTAACTGCAGTGATCTGAGACCGCAGGAAGTTAACCTGTTAGATGCCGCCACGAATAACGACAGCGGCAGTTAACGGGTAGGAAATGGGGAAAATTTGTGACCGTCAGCGCTAATAATGTAACTTTTTATCACATCTAGTAAATGCAAAAATATATATATCTCGTCATCGGGATTCCAAGCAATAAAAGCCACTGCTTGTACCAAAAAAATAAAGCTTCATACAAATCAGCCAAGAAAAAACCTAAAACAATGAGGAACCCTGTGACAACGGAAGTCTCGCATGGGCCTGGCGCCGGCCCTGACCAGCCCAGGTCCAATGTGCACCAACCACACAGCCGAGGAGGAAAAGCGGATGGAAACGCGGTGATGCCGGTATACTAGCGCGTCTGCTTCTAAAGAATTACAAAAATAGGGGGCAGAGATATTAAAAATCGTTTTGAGAGTAAACTAATGCGACAGGTTCCGTAAGTGATGCCCCCCTCGCTGACAGATCAGAGGACGGAGCGGATCCTGGAGCCCGATGACTACAAGGACCAGACTGGGGACCATAAGCCCGGACCCATCTGTCAGGGGTCATTACTGGGTGCTCGCCTTTACATCCCATGACATGTACCAACAACAAGCCAGAAGAATACTGGGAGAGTGGAACTCCCCTTTAAGGCCAGGTCTGCCAACACGGAAGCCTAATAGCAGTAAGAACGCGGGCGCTGGTGTGTGCACAGTCACACTGCGTTACACAGCCGCTCCGGCCCTCTCACCTGCATCCCAGGCACTTGCACGGCTACCGGGGAATGAGCCATGGCGGCGTTGAGGCCTCCTGCTCCGTCTACAGCCGAGAGGAGGGCAGTCTCCGGGGGCTCCGGGCCCGCGCTGCTTCCGAGAAACCGCTGCGCTGCTAGCTGCTGCCGCTATCCGGCTGTGAGCATGTCTCGGTGACCGGCGGGGACGGGAGGAACTGGGAGAGCTCAGCAGGCGAGCGGCGCCATATTGGGAGAGGACGGGAGGTTGCGGCAGTTTCTTGTGCGCAGGGTGGAGCCCGACGGCTAAAGCCGGTCACGTGTTGCGCCGGTGACGTCAGCCGCGCCCCGCCCTTCCCATGGTACGTCGTCCTCCAGCATAGGAGGTAAAGGTGACAGTGCCGGGAGGCGGCGGCCGTGTTTGCTCCAGGTGCGGTCAGTGGCCGGCCCTCACCCACACTGCATACGTTCAGACCAGCACGTCACCGCACACAGAAAGCGCACGGACCCGTTATTAAAGCCTGTGTGCAGTACACATGGCTAATGTTCGTGGGAGATAACTCAGTGTGCACATGGACCAGACTGAGACGGCCAGGCTGCACTCTAACGCCACGTTCACACGCTCAGTATTTGGTCAGTATTTTACCTCAGTATTTATAAGTCAAAACCAGGAGTGGAACAATCAGAGGGAAAGTATAATAGAAACACGTCACCACTTCTAGATTTATCACCCACTCCTGAAATACAAATACTGATGTATGTACTGACCAAGTACTGATATAAATACTGATGTAAGTACTGACCAAACACTGATGTAAGTACTGACCATATACTGATGTATGTACTGACCATATACTGATGTAAGTACTGACCATATACTGATGTATGTACTGACCATATACTGATGTAAGTACTGACCATATACTGATGTAAGTACTGACCAAACACTGATGTAAGTACTGACCATATACTGATGTATGTACTGACCATATACTGATGTAAGTACTGACCAAATACTGATGTATGTACTGACCATATACTGATGTAAGTACTGACCAAATACTGATGTAAGTACTGACCATATACTGATGTATGTACTGACCATATACTGATGTAAGTACTGACCAAATACTGATGTAAGTACTGACCATATACTGATGTATGTACTGACCATATACTGATGTATGTACTGACCATATACTGATGTAAGTACTGACCAAATACTAATGTAAATACTGACCATATACTGATGTAAGTACTGACCATATACTGATGTAAATACTGACCATATACTGATGTAAATACTGACCATATACTGATGTAAATACTGACCATATACTGATGTATGTACTGACCATATACTGATGTATGTACTGACCATATACTAATGTAAATACTGACCATATACTGATGTAAGTACTGACCATATACTGATGTAAATACTGACCATATACTGATGTAAATACTGACCAAATACTGATGTATGTACTGACCATATACTGATGTATGTACTGACCATATACTGATGTAAGTACTGACCATATACTGATGTAAATACTGACCAAATACTGATGTAATTACTGACCAAACACTAAGGCTAAGTGCACACGTACCGGAACTCTCGCGGAAATTCCCGCGAGAATTCCGGAATTCCAGTCCGCGGGAAAATCGCATTTTAAATTCCCGTGATTTTCCCGCGGAAAAACTAGCATTTTGCAAGCGTAATTAGCTTGCAGAATGCTAGCGTTCTCCAAGCGATCTGTAGCATCGCTTAGAGAACTGATTGACAGGTTGGTCACACTCGTCAAACATAGTGTTTGACAAGTGTGACCAACTTTTTACTACTGAGGCCGCCTATGCAGCCTCAGTAGTAAAAGATAAAATGTAAAAAAAAAAAAAAAATGGTGTTATTCTCACCCTCCGACGTCCCGCGCATCCGTTCCCAGTAATCCTTTGCGAAAATGCCCGCGATGACGTCAGTTCTCGCGGGATCGCGACGTCTCGCTGTCATTCGCGATGACGTCGCGCGAATGACCGCGAGACTTCACGATCCCGCGAGAACGGACGTCATCGCGAGCATTTTCGCAAAGGACTACTGGGACCGGAGCGTGAAGAGAAGCGGGAAGGCTGCGCGGGACGCCGGAGGGTGAGAATAACAATATTTTTTATTTTAAATTCTATTTTTTACAGGGATATGGTACCCACAGCCCGGAGGACAGTCTTCTCTCCTCCGGACCGTGGGTACCATCCGCAATTGTTCTGCTTACTTTCCGCATGGTGTGCACAGCCACATGCGGGAAATAAGCGGAACAATGCATTCCTATGGGTGCGGGATCGCCGCGATTCCGCAAATTAATGAGCATGCTGCGGCTTTTACCGCGAAGCGATTCCGCCGCGGTAAAAACCGCAGCATTAGCACAGCATTGCGGAATCCCATAGGAATGCATGGGATGCTTATTTTTCGCGGCAAAATCACGCGGTTAAAACCGCCGCGGAAACGCGAAAAAAATGCAACGTGTGTACAAAGCCTAAGTACTGACCATATACTGATGTAAGTACTGACCAAATACTGATGTAAGTACTGACCAAATAGTGATGTAAGTACTGACCATATACTGATGTAAATACTGACCAAACACTGATGTAAGTACTGACCAAATACTGATCTAAGTACTGACCATATACTGATGTAAATACTGACCATATACTGATGTAAGTTCTGACCAAATACTGATATAAATACTGACCAAATACTGATGTAAGTTCTGACCAAATACTGATGTAAGTACTGACCAAACACTGATGTAAGTACTGACCATATACTGATGTAAATACTGACCATATACTGATGTAAGTACTGACCAAACACTGATGTAAGTACTGACCATATATTGATGTAAAAACTGACCATATACTGATGTAAGTACTGACCATATGCTGATGTAAGTACTGACCAAATACTAATGTAAGTACTGACCATATACTGATGTAAGTACTGACCATATACTGATGTAAATACTGACCATATACTGATGTAAGTTCTGACCAAATACTGATGTAAATACTGACCAAATAGTGATGTAAGTACTGACCATATACTGATGTAAATACTGACCAAACACTGATGTAAGTACTGACCAAATACTGATGTAAGTACTGACCATATACTGATGTAAGTACTGACCATATACTGATGTAAATACTGACCATATACTGATGTAAGTACTGACCATATACTGATGTAAGTACTGACCAAATACTAATGTAAGTACTGACCATATACTGATGTAAGTACTGACCATATACTGATGTAAGTACTGACCAAATACTGATGTAAGTACTGACCAAATACTGATGTAAATACTGACCAAACACTGATGTAAGTACTGACCATATACTGATATAAGTACTGACCAAATAGTGATGTAAGTACTGACCAAATACTGATGTAAGTTCTGACCATATACTGATGTAAGTACTGACCAAACACTGATGTAAGTACTGACCAAATAGTGATGTAAGTACTGACCATATACTGATGTAAATACTGACCAAACACTGATGTAAGTACTGACCATATACTGATGTAAATACTGACCAAACACTGATGTAAGTACTGACCATATACTGATGTAAATACTGACCAAATACTGATGTAAGTACTGACCATATACTGATGTAAATACTGACCAAATAGTGATGTAAGTACTGGCCATATACTGATGTAAATACTGACCAAACACTGATGTAAGTACTGACCATATACTGATATAAGTACTTACCAAATAGTGATGTAAGTACTGACCATATACTGATGTAAGTACTGACCAAATAGTGATGTAAGTACTGACCAAATACTGATGTAAATACTGACCAAATACTGATGTAAGTACTGACCATATACTGATGTAAGTACTGACCAAATAGTGATGTAAGTACTGACCAAATACTGATGTAATTACTGACCAAATACTGATGTAAGTACTGACCAAATACTGATGTAAATACTGACCAAATACTGATGTAAATACTGACCAAACACTGATGTAAGTACTGACCAAACACTGATGTAAGTACTGACCAAACACTGATGTAAGTACTGACCAAATACTGATGTAAGTACTGACCAAATAGTGATGTAAGTACTGACCATATACTGATGTAATTACTGACCAAATACTGATGTAAGTACTGACCAAATACTGATGTAAATACTGACCAAATAGTGATGTAAGTACTGACCAAATACTGATGTAATTACTGACCAAATACTGATGTAAGTACTGACCAAATACTGATGTAATTACTGACCAAATACTGATGTAAGTACTGACCATATACTGATGTAAATACTGACCAAATACTGATGTAAGTACTGACCATATACTGATGTAAGTACTGACCAAATAGTGATGTAAGTACTGACCAAATACTGATGTAATTACTGACCAAATAGTGATGTAAGTACTGGCCAAATACTGATGTAAATACTGACCAAATACTGATGTAAATACTGACCAAATACTGATGGAAGTACTGACCAAACACTGATGTAAGTACTGACCAAACACTGATGTAACTACTGACCAAATACTGATGTAAATACTGACCAAATACTGATATAAGTACTGACCAAATAGTGATGTAAGTACTGACCAAATACTGATGTAAGTACTGACCAAATAGTGATGTAAGTACTGACCAAATACTGATGTAAGTACTGACCAAATACTGATGTAAGTACTGACCAAATACTGATGTAAGTACTGACCATATACTGATGTAAGTACTGACCAAACACTGATGTAAGTACTGACCAAACACTGATGTAAGTACTGACCAAACACTGATATAAGTACTGACCAAATACTGATGTAAGTACTGACCAAATACTGATGTAATTACTGACCAAATACTGATGTAAGTACTGACCATATACTGATGTAAATACTGACCAAATACTGATGTAAGTACTGACCATATACTGATGTAAGTACTGACCAAATAGTGATGTAAGTACTGACCAAATACTGATGTAAATACTGGCCAAATACTGATGTAAGTACTGACCAAATACTGATGTAAGTACTGACCATATACTGATGTAAGTACTGACCAAATACTGATGTAAGTACTGACCAAATACTGATGTAAGTACTGACCAAATACTGATGTAAGTACTGACAAAACACTGATGTAAGTACTGACCAAACACTGATGTAAGTACTGACCAAATACTGATGTAAATACTGACCAAATACTGATGTAAGTACTGACCATATACTGATGTAAGTACTGGCCAAATAGTGATGTAAGTACTGACCATATACTGATGTAAGTACTGACCAAACACTGATGTAAGTACTGACCAAATACTGATGTAAGTACTGACCAAATACTGATGTAAATACTGACCAAACACTGATGTAAGTACTGACCAAATACTGATGTAAGTACTGACCAAATACTGATGTAAGTACCGACCAAACACTGATGTAAGTACTGACCAAATTCTGATGTAAGTACTGACCAAACACTGATGTAAATACTGACCAAATACTGATGTAAGTACTGACCAAACACTGATGTAAATACTGACCAAACACTGATGTAAATACTGACCAAACAGTGATGTAAGTACTGACCAAATACTGATGTAATTACTGACCAAATACTGATGTAATTACTGACCAAATACTGATGTAAGTTCTGACCAAATACTGATGTAAGTACTGACCAAATACTGATGTAAATACTGACCAAATACTGATGTAATTACTGACCAAATAGTGATGTAAATACTGACCAAATACTGATGTAAGTACTGACCATATACTGATGTAAGTACTGACCAAATAGTGATGTAAATACTGACCAAATACTGATGTAAATACTGACCAAATACTGAACGCTGCGCTTTACCTGTTTTTCAATATAAAAAAACTAACTGATGATGGTGAAAAAATACCTGGTAGTGGACATGTGTATAAATCAAGAAAAGTAAAAAGGCAATAAATTGCTTTAATAAAAGGCCTTTATTATTGGATTAAATTTGGCCAAACAACAACACACAAATATAAATTATTAAAATTAGTACTAGAGGCAAAAAAAACGCTGTAATGTATAAGTTTAACAATATATGGAATCAATCCAAATTATAATCAGATAATAATCATCTCCCTACCACATGGGTCAAAAGATAGAATAAGCCCATGTTAAGGATCCATGTAATAGTAGCAAAAGTGCAAAAATAGTGCTAAAAAATAGTGCAAAAAATTACCACAACAATATAGAAAGATAATAATAAATAATAATATGTGTAGATTATGCACAAATGACCAATGATGATATTAAGGATATACAAAATGTGTACCAAGAATAAAATGTGCAAAAAAAGTTCCACAGTGAGAAAGTGTGCACTATTTAAAAAGAAAAAGAAAAAATGCATGAAATGTGCCAAAAGATATCACAATGGTGAAATATGCGCTGCCTAGAAAACATGAGTCAAGAAATGAAGCCACAGAGCGCAATGATATGCACTGCTAAGAAAACATGGGCCAAAAAATCATGATGTAAAATAGGGCTAAATACCTGAAGGTCTGACCCGAGTAGAAGAAGCGGTGCGAGAAGCGGTATGCCAATAGAACGCGCCCCGACGCGCGTTTCGGAAAGCTCCTTCGTCAGGTATTTTTTCACCATCATCAGTTAGTTTTTTTTATTTTATACCGGATGGTCTGCCATCCATTTTTTTTGAAAGGGGCACATTGCCTTCTTAGGCATTTTATTATATTTTATTAAAGTACATAGATATCTTTTATTGTGTTCCCCTTTCCTTTCCCTTCCTGTTTTTCAATATGGCCGACATCAAGAACGGACCTCTGGAATTCACATGTGAAAGTTACCCTCTGTCCCCGGGAGCAGATTGATATTGCCGGGTCGGTCTGTTTTCTTGTTTTTTTTTTTATAATGGAAGTACGCTCAGGTTTCAGCACAGGTCTGACGACATCCGTCTGAGCAATGGGATTCATTTGTGCCATTTATTAGTCGTCATTCAGACATCAGTTTTTCATGGACAGAACCGTTACCTATCCTAGTCTGTAGAGCTGATCACATGTCTGTATATTTTTGTGGACCAAGTGATCAGCTCAAAATCACCGAGACGTGTCCTGTTTTTGTCAGAGTCACTCATCAAAATTACCCATGGAAGTCTATGCAGGCCCGGATTGGTAATCTGCCCAACCGGGCATTTTCCCGGTGGGCCGCTATTAGCACATTGTGGGCCGCAGACTAATGTGGCGGCCGCCAGCCTCTTTTACCCGCCGCCGGCCCTTTAAATTTGCAGGCACGGCGGCGGTTTCAAAGGAGATTTTGGGGTGGCACTGGCACCCTAGGGGTTAAGAACGCGCGGCGACATGAAACTGCACGTCGTGGCGCGTTCTTTGAGGGCGGAGCCGGAGAGAGCGCACTGTGCCGTCAATGGTTGCCTGCAGGGCAGGCAACGCCTACTCACATCTCACTGTGTCGCGTCCTATCATCGATGACGGCGTCCAGGGCGGCAGCAGGAATCCAGGAGCGGCTGCTGTTGCGAGTCTCCTACCCCCGCACGCTGGTTCAGGGCAGGCTTCAGGACACGTCCAGACTCCAGTAAGTTGGCCGGGGTGGGGGTGAGTTTAGTTATAAAGAGGGCCTGGGGGTGGGGAGGTCGGAAGGCGGGCGCCATCTGCCTGAGGCTGGCTGGGGGTCCGCAATCTGCCTGAGGCCCTGAGCTGAGGCTGGCTGGGGGGCCGCAATCTGCCTGAGGCCCTGAGCTGAGGCTGGCTGGGGGGTCGCAATCTGCCTGAGGCCCTGAGCTGAGGCTGGCTGGGGGGGCCGCAATCTGCCTGAGGCCCTGAGCTGAGGCTGGCTGGGGGGCCGCAATCTGCCTGAGGCCCTAAGCTGAGGCTGGCTGGGGGGCTGCAATGTGCCTGATATGTGTGGGGTCAGGAGGGGTTTACAGGATAGATGTAGCAGAGTTGTGTGTGTATGAGGTGTACGGAGCGGAGCCGCGTGTGTACGAGGTGTACGGAGCGGAGCCACATGTGTACGAGGTGTACGGAACGGAGCCGTGTGTGTATGAGGTGTACGGAACGTAGCCGCGTGTACGAGGTGTACGGAACTGAGCCGCGTGTACGAGGTGTACGGAGCGGAGCCGTGTGTGTACGAGGTGTACGGAACGGAGCCACGTGTACGAGGTGTACGGAACTGAGCCGCGTGTACGAGGTGTACGGAGCGGAGCCGTGTGTGTACGAGGTGTACGGAACGGAGCCGCGTGTACGAGGTGTACGGAGCGGAGCCGCGTGTGTATGGAGTGGAGCCATATGTGTACGGGATGTATGGAGCGGAGCCAAGTGTGTACGAAGCATACAAAGCGGGCTTTTCCCATGGACACAGGAGTACACGGCGGAGCCCCGAGGAGCATTTTAAAACTCACACATGACGTTCCACCGGAAGTGATATGCTGGAAGCTGACTGGAAATTAGATAATTTCATGAGGAGATTGTGACGGAACTAGGAATGCTTCAGTTCCATCACCATGTCCTCCTCCGACAGCGCAGACAGCAGGATTGCCTTGGAATCGGGGATGCCGGCCATGTGAGCGGATCATGATGTGTCCTGCACCGGGAGGCTCAGGTGGGCACTACAATGGGAGCCGGGCTGCTATAGTATCTTTATGGAATCTTTATTTCATTCTCTCTTTTTCTTTCTTTCTCTGTTATTTCTTTCTCATTCTCTGTTCTGTCTTTCCCTCATTTTCTTTCTCTCTCTCTGTTCTTTCTTTCTCTCTCTAATCTTTCCTTTTTCTTCCTCTCTCTCGCTCTCTCTGTTCTTTCTTTCCCCTCTTTCTTTTTCTTTCCTCTCTTTCTCTCTGTTCTTTCTTTCTTTTCTTTACTTCTTTCTTTCTCTCTGTGTTCTTTCTCTGTCTCTCTCTGTTCTTTCTTTCTTTCCCCTCTTTCTTTCTCTCTCTGTTCTTTCTTTCTCTCTCGCTCTCCTTTCTTTCTCTCTGTTTTCTTTTTTCTCTCTCTCTCTGTTTTCTCTCTTCCTTAGTGCCAGTAAGTATACCCATAATGCCAGCCACTGTGCCCTCAGTACCAGTCAGTGTGATCAGCAGTGCTAAATGGGTGCGGTTGGGCGTGGACATGGGTGTGACTAGTTGTGAAATGGATGTGGCCGGCGCGTGGCCTAAAATTTGCAGCGGCACACTGTGCGCGCCGCTGTCTTTCTCCCTCTTTCCCATCTTCAAAAGTTGGGAGGTATGATAGAGGCAGCTATGACCAGGGGGTCTGGTTGCCCAATGGATAGCAGTTCTGCCAGGAATTTTGTCACCGTGCGTACAAAAGGGGACAGAGCTTTGGGAAGAGTACTGTACCTAAAAGCAATAAATAGGACTGAGCTGAAATACTGGGCACAGCTGTGACTACATGTTATATAGTGTTAATCTCCTCTCACTTCTTGTAACCTACAAGTGTACAAAGATATTATATAGTCACCATGTGACTAGTGGGCCTGTGTAACTTCAAATGCCAGGGCTGAATTCTATTTAATATGAAAGTTGCCTTTTGGTATGCACCTATTCAGACTAGTTCTAGATGTGCCGTCAGTTTGTTTTATTACTTGTATACTATTTTTCTGACTGAGCACTCCGCCCTTCATCCAGTGGTGATTTTAATCGCATTCAATCACATGTTTGGTTCCTATCGTCCTATATATACAGGCTTTATCATGTTACTAGCCAGAGGTCAGTTCACACCAGGCAGTCAGTATAGGGACCCATTCAATCTGAGATCACCTTGTCGCTGGTGAATGGGCTCACATCTTTTGGCCAAATTTTGTGCTAAGTATCTCATATGTTTTTCAAGATTGCAAAAGCCATTATGCTATTCATATTTCACTTATTTCATATTTGATATGCCTTATAAAAGCCATTATGAAATGTATTACTAAAGCCATTTTGCTATTCGTATTTCACATATTTCATATTTGGTGTGCTGCCATTTTCTATTTAATAGGGCTGAATTTTAGTCCCAGTCCGGTCCTGAAGTCTATGGGTCTGTAAGGAGGTGGCAGAGACCCTCGTTTGCCCCTCCCCTGCACGGGACCTATGCGACCCCTTTTTATGTTATGTCTCGTACATTTACTGTGCATGACAACATATATACTGTATATGACAATATATGTTACATATTCTTATTGTATTATGCTGTGCTCGTACATTATAGAGACAGGGACAGTAAGGTGTTAAAGAGTGGGCTGGACTAACAATTTCAGGAGGACAGGAGTTCCTGTGGTGAGCTCAGTAGCCCCGGGCACATTTGCCCTGGGCAGGTGTGCAGACACAGCCTGGGCATTGCCAGACCCGGTAGTGGGATAGACTCTGTTGCCTCAGATTTAAGGACGGCAACACAGGCATTGCCAGACCCCAGGAGGGGGATAGAATCTGTTACCCAGGACTCCGTAAGGGCCCGCCGAAGGGACTTTAAGAGGCCAGATTTCGGCCGCCGTGGCAGTTGTGGGTACGGCTATGGATGAAGCTGGGGAGAGCAGGAAGCCAGTGTTTATACTTTATTCATCTCTGTTATTAAAATTGTTCTCCTTGTTGGATTGCAAGCCATGCCTGGGATTGTGTCTGACCTGCCTATTTCTATACAAGGTGCCGGGGTGCATAGTGACTGTGACTTAATTGACTCGGCTGGGACTACCACCCAGGGCCACCTTGTTACAGGTCCATGAAAAAAAAGTGTATCAAATAGGGATGAGCGGGCCCGTAGATGTCCAGGGTCGTCAGGTTCGACCGAACTTTAGTCCAAAGTTTGGTTTAAGTATCAGACCTCTACCTGAACCCGAGCCCCATAGCAGTCAATGGGGACCCAGACTTTGGTGCTTTAAAATGGTTGTAGCAGGGGCAAGGGGGCTGCCAGAGGAAGCAGAGCGCCCCACAGAGTCTCTCTATAATAAAACGGCCCACAGTTCTCTTGTCAAATTGAGCAGGAAGAGGAAGTCAGGGATCAGCTGCAGTGACTTCCTCTTCATGTTCGATTTTCCTTAAGGCGGAGAGAGTGATGCCAGCGCTGATTGGGTGCTGACGTCACGTGTCACAACAACCACACGAGAACCCCAGGACCGCAAGTGCCAACACCGCGGGAACAGCCCCGACACAGGAAGTGAGTGTAGGCTTAATTATTTTATGGAGGCCAAACATTTTGATCAAAAAGGGGTGGTCCTAGTAGTAGAAAAACCCTTTAAGTCTATGTTAACACATCCCTTTCACTTATTCCTGTGCTGTCGTTTAAGACGGACACTCCACTGACACTTAGAACTTAGTGGAATTCTTCTTGGTAATTTACCTCTTTAACCAAAAAACAACAACAATAGTCTCCTCTTTTTCCCCTTGTTCATTCAGCGCAGGTGGTGTACCTATCCTGCCGATCAGTGGCTGCAGTGCTCGTGTGCTGTGTTTTACTGACTTCACTGCTCAGTGCTGGACTATCATTTATTTTTCTTGGATATGATAATGCATATTGCAATTTCATTTTATGTTGCACATTTTTATAGTACAACTTGGAACACACAAAAAAAAAAATAACGCATCTACTATATAATTGTCTAATTCTGTCTGTGTGTCTGTAATGGAAAACCCACCTCGCTGATTGGTGCGGCAGTTAGGCCACGACCAATCAGCGACAGTTGCTTAGTGGTCATGGCAACACGGCCGCATTGCTTATTGTACAGGCACATTACAGCCGTTAAAGGCATCAGTGCTGCATTGCTCATTACACAGGCACAGTCCTGTACATATTTAGGAGTACAATACATTAGGTAACAGCAGAACAGTGATTGCAGCTCTGGGTGTAACTTGCGTACAATACATTAGGTGACAGAAAAGTGAAGGCAGCTCTGGGTGTAAGTGGAGTATAATACATTAGGTAAGAACAGAACAGTGACTGCAGATCTGGGTGTAACTGGACTACAATACATTAGGTAACAGCAGAACAGTGACTGCAGCTCTGGGAGTAACTGGAGTACAATACATTAGATAACAGCAGAATAGTGACTGCAGATCTGGGTGTAACTGAAGTACACTACATTAGGTAACAGCAGAACGGTGACTGCAGCTCTGGGTGTAACTGGAGTACACTACATTAGGCAACAGCAGAACAGTGACTGCAGATCTGGGTGTAACTGGACTACAATACATTAGGTAAAAGCAGAACAGTGACTGCAGCTCTGGGAGTAACTGGAGTACAATACATTAGATAACAGCAGAAAAGTGACTGCAGATCTGGGTATAACTGGAGTACACTACATTAGGTAACAGCAGAACCGTGACTGCAGCTCTGGGTGTAACTGGAGTACACTACATAAGGTAACAGCAGAACAGTGACTGCAGATCTGGGTGTAACTGGAGTACAATACATTTGGTAAAAGCAGAACAGTGACTGCAGCTCTGGGATTAACTGGAGTACAATATATTAGATAACAGCAGAACAGTGACAGCAGCTCTGGGTGTAACTGTAGTACAATACATTAGGTAACAGCAGAACAGTGACTGCAGCCCTGGCTGTAACTGGAGTACAATACATTAGGTAACAGCAGAACAGTGACAGCAGCTCCGGGTGTAACAGAAGTATAATACACTAGATGGTGGCCCAATTCTATTGCATCGGGTATTCTAGAGTCCCTGTTAAAATAAAAAATAGTTATATACTCACCTTCCGACTACCCCCGGACTCTGTCCCTCCTCTCACCACGCTCCCGGCATCTTCCGGTCCCAGTAATGCTTAGCGAGAAGGGCCGGAGATGACGTCACCCTCGCGAGAGTGCGACGTCATCAGCGGTGTTTTGCACAAAGCATTACTGGGACCAGAAGATGCCGGGAGCGTGGCGAGAGGAGAGAAAGTCCGGGGGCCGTCGGGAGGTGAGCATTTTTTTTTTTATCTTAACAGAGACTCTAGAATACCCGATGCGATAGAATCGGGCCACCATCTAGTAACTTTATAAAGAAGACAAGTAAACAAAAAAAAAATCAAAACCCAGGGTTTTTAAAACTCAAGGAAAAAATGTAGCAAAAAATACAAGGCCATCTTTTTAAAAGAGTGTTTATTATTTTTAAGTAGGGTCCAAGGGGTAGCGTTACTCCTTGTGGAGGGGGACATGCCAGGCCTAGGAAGTCAGAGTGAGGAGACTTAGGGTATGTGCACACTTTGCGGATTCTTGTGCGGATTTTTCTGCGCGGACTCTGCAGAATCCACAGGTCAAAATGCCTGCGTTTTACCTGCGGATTTAGTGCGGATTTCGCCTGCGTTATTACACCTGCGGATTCCTATAATGGAATAGGTGTAAAAATGCTGCGGAATCCGCACAAAGAATTGACATGCTGCAGAAAATAAACCGCTGCGTTTCCGTGCAAAATTTTCCGCAGCATGTGCACAGCGGTTTTTGTTTTCCATAGGGTTACATGGTACTGTACACCACAGTGCCAAATCCGTTGCTGATACGCAGGTGAATCCGCAGTGTGTGCACTAGGGTGACCGCAAAAAATCGATGTCGGAATTTTGTCCGTCTGGACCCCACAAAACGATTCCCCTTTCCAGATATTGAGATAGCCCAAATTTGAGCTCGATCAAACGACGTTAACCCGTGCCGCTCGTCGCTCAAAGTTTGAAAAAATCCAAATTGAGGTATTTTAAGATTTAGGTATTTTGCATAGTCTGTTAGACTATAAAGAATGTGACAACAACATTGCAGAAATAGCCCTGACCACATTTTCGAACCATTTGTGGTATTTGAATGCAGAGTTGGTGGGATTATCGTTTTTTGATCCCACCATTACAGACAATGAAAAGTTGTTAATGGCTAATAAATTGCTCAGTAGCACAGATGAACCATCAGAGCACGCTAGGGTTGTAAACCCAAAAGTTAGGAAAGAAAAATTAAAAGAGGTAGGAAGTAACCGACTTTAACGACCTTCTGACAAAAGATGAAGAACAAAAGCAATATGTCCTGCAAGTTGTAAGCAAATGCCGAGCATTATATTCTGACGTTTCAAAAACTACTTTAACAAAAGCTCTAGAATAGATTAGATAACTATGTAAAATTATCAACTCATGTAGGTTAGCGTGCTCTGATGGTTCATCTGTGCTACTGAGCAATTTATTAGCCATTAACAACTTTTCATTGTCTGTAATGGTGGGATCAAAAAACGATAATCCCACCCACTCTGCATTCAAATACCACAAATGGTTTGAAAATTTGGTCAGGGCTATTTCTGCAATGTTGTTGTCACATTCTTTATAGTCTAACAGACTATGCAAAATACCTAAATCTTAAAATACCTCAATTTGGATTTTTTCAAACTTTGAGCGACGAGCGGCACGGGTTAACGTCGTTTGATCGAGCTTAAATTTTGGCTCTCTCAATATCTGGAAAGGGTAATCGTTTTGTGGGGTCCAGACGAACAAGATTCTGACATTTTTTCCCCCCCATATGAGATCCGGTCACCCTAGTGTGCACATAGCCTTACACTCCATGCAATGCTCCACTGGGAAATTAAATATGCAAATTGTCTCTTCAGAGAGGAAGAGGACTAGAATTCTAGTGCCACCTATTGGAAATAGCAATCCTAAAAGTCAATATCAACCCTTTACCAAGCTTGTCACTCTCCACAAGGAGATCTGTAAGGTTAGCTTCACATTGCGTTATGGGCATCCGTTTATTGCAATTTATTTGTTAGTAAGAAGCCTCTGTTGTCTGCTAGGCAAAGAGCTCTGCCCTTACAAGCTGCTGTACATAGGGCTGTAGTCACTGCTCTGACATTGGACAAATCGCTGGATCGCGACAGTTTCAGTGCCCTTTCTCTCCTCCAATTCAGCAGAGGCAAAGCCTCATATAGTATGGAAGAGTGCACAGTTTGGGCTAGCCTTCTCCCTAAACTGTCATTCATGAGGATCACTCCATCACACAGTATATACAGTCATGGCTGAAAGTATTGGCACCCTATAAATTGTTCCAGAAAATGAAGTATTTCTCCTAGAAAATTATTGCAATTACATGTGTTTTGTTGTACACGTTTATTTCCTTTGTGTGTATTGGAACAACACAAAAATTGACAATCCAGAAAAATAAAAGGCAAATTGGACATAATTTCACACAAAACCCCCAAAAATGGGCAAGACAAAATTGTTGACATCTTTCCAAAATTGTGGGTAAGCAACTTTATTTCAAGCATGTGGTGTCACGATCCATTTTTTGGATCCGTGGCAAATCTAGATTCTCACATTAAAACTTTTTTTCCTTTCAGGCCATCGGGGGTTAATATAAGTTTTTTCCCCCCTGGTGGCCGCTTGTGTAACTACATTGCTGTTGAATTTGCTGATGCAGATGGTGATCACTCCCACCATCCTTTAAAAGGTCACCTGATGCATCAGCTGACCGTCGGTGTTAGAGGTCATTCTTGTCACGCCGTTCCGACATACTCACCCGGTCTCCGCTCCCACGCCATCTCTGCATACTCACCCAGCCATCGCTCCCACGCCGCAGCCCCTCGCCGCCCGACAGCCACGGTGGTCACCTCTGACAGGCACGCGGCCGACTGCGTCTTTGCATGCAATACGCATGCGCCATATGCCGCGGCCGCCCCTCCCTTCTGCTTCTTGTGCTCCAGCTATGCCCTGACCCGGAAGCATGCCCTGACCAATGGCAGACCAGACAGGGGCATATCAGGCCGCTTCCCCCTGAGGGAGGTGCCTGATCGTTGTGTTTCCTAGCACACTGGGCCTCGCTTCTTCGTGTGCTCTCTGCAGTCTCACAGTCCCGTTCTCATGTGCTCCCTGCAGCAGCCTCGCAGTCCAGCTATCCCTGTTCCCTCCTGCTCCAGTCCTGCCGTCCTACTCCAGTCCTGCCTCCGGTGATCCTGTTCCATCCTGCTCCAGTCCTTCCATCCTACTCCAGTCCTGCTTCCAGTGTTCCTGTTCCATCCTGCTCCAGTCCTTCCGTCCTACTCCAGTCCTGCCTCCGTTGTTCCTGTTCCATCCTGCTCCAGTCCTTCCATCCTACTCCAGTCCTGCCTCCATTGTTCCTGTTCCATCCTGCTCCAGTCCTTCCATCCTACTCCAGTCCTGCCTCCGGTTTTCCTGTTCCATCCTGCTCCAGTCCTTCTGTCCTACTCCAGTCCTGCCTCCGGTGTTCCAGTTCCATCCTGCTCCAGTCCTTCCGTCCTCCTCTAATCCTGTCTCCTGTGTTCCTGCTCCAGCCATCCCTCCACGTTCCAGTCTACTGTCTTACTTTACGCCTGTCTCCAGTGTTCCAGCCCTGTTCTGTCATCTACACTTCAGCCCCACACTCCTACTCCAGTCCATCCTGAGCTGCCCCTCTCGGTGCCGGCTACCGTGGTACTCGAACCCCTGGGCCTGCTCCTAACAGTCCCTGTATAGGGGTCGGTTCCACCTGGCAGCTCGCCCGGGGCCCCTCGGTGCCACGGCCCAGAGGGTCCACTCCTGGAGATTCCGGCTCAAGACCAGCCACGCTAACAATTCTGCAGTGATCACTCTGGGAGAAGGAGCTTGCTGGGAGCGGTGGTACCACAGCTGTTCATGGTGAATCTGGTGTCGTGATCATGTTGTGTGGTGGTGCTTTACAGCAGAAAGCTAAGTATTGCATTTTTGTTACCCTGTTCCTTTTACTGTCTGTCTATCCTTATCTTGTGTTGTATTAGTGCAGCTGTGGGACCAGTGTCCTCACTTGCCAATTCCCTACTTAGGGATAGGTGCAGGGCAAGCGAGGGCTAAGGTAACCTGCTCGGCGACAAGTTGAAAGAACCTATATAGGGACGCTAGTATGGGCAGGGCACATCCTTAGGAGAATGCAGGAGGTGTCCATTTCTCCGTTCCCTATCGCAGTGCCCACTGTTGTAATTTTGCCCCTGGTGTTCCCTTTTTTTTGCTGTTTGGTGACCAACCAATTATTGGGTCGTGTCGCACTGGTCAGTCACTCCGTGACATGTGGTTCTTGTTCAAATTCACCTGTGGCAAGTAACAGGTGTGGGCAGTATGAAAATTATACTTGAAACCAGATAAAAACATGAGAAGTTGACTCAGTCTTTGCATTGTGTGTTTGTGTGCCACACTAAGCATGGAGAATAGCAAGAGGTGAAGAGAACTGCCTGAGGACTGGCTTGGAGAACAGCAAGAGGAGAAGAGAACTGTCTGAGGACTGACATGGAGAACAGCAAGAGAAGAGAACTGTTTGAGGACTAGAGAACCAAAATTGTTGAAAAATATCAAGAATCTCAAGGTTACAAGTCCATCTCCAGAGATCATGATGTTCCTTTGCCCACGGTTCACAAGATAATCAATAAGTTTACAACCCATGGCACTGTAGCTAATCTCTGGACGTGGACAGCAGAGAAAAATTGATGAAAGATTGCAACGCAGAATGGTTTGGTTGGTGGATAAACATCCCCAATCAAGTTCCAAAGAAATTCAAGCTGCCCTGCAGGCTCAGGGTGTATCTGTGTCAGTGCAAACTATCAGTCGACGTTTGAATAAAATGAAACGCTATGGCAGGAGACCCAGGAGGAGTTCACTGCTGACACAGAGACATAAAAAAGCTAGATTGCAGTGTGACAAAATGTATATGAGTAAGCCAAAATCCTTCTAGGAAAGCATCTTGTGGACAGATAAGACCAAATTAAAGATGTTTGCAGCGCTGGAGTCCTGGGTTCAAATCCCACCAAGGACAACATCTACAAGGAGTTTGTATGTTCTCCCTGTGATTGTATGGGTTTCCTCTGGTTTCCTCCCACACTCCAAACTCATACTGATAGGCAATCTAGTGTGGGGACGGTGATGACAAAGCACTGCGGAATATAATGGTGCTGAATAAATAAGTCAAATAAATATTTTGTGCCACTTTTATAAAAAAATGTTATACACATATAATAATATTGTAAAACAATGTTTTCTACAGTGCAGGGGTATCATATCCAAGATTCTACATCCTGACCACACTTTGCTGAGTGTATGTGATGCAGCAGTATAACAACTGGGAATGCTGATAAGCTGCCATTTCTTTTCAGGTCTTTTGGGTACATTTGGATAAAAATACCACATGCTGAATTACCAGCCAGCAGACTGTGCTCCAGCAGATTCAGTACTGCACCACACAAGGATCTATCTGCATCCAAAAGCATTTCACATGGTTTAAATATGAAGACTTTAGAGGAACGTGACAGCTCATTTATATTTCCAATTGAACTTATATGCCCAAAGTTTTGGGATGATCTGGATGGGCCAAATGCGCACAGATAAGGCAGTGCCGTAAGGAACAAGATGGGGGTTAGGGTGATGGCGGCGCTGGCCTGTAAAGTTTGTATAAGGAAACAACACCTGTCAACGCTTGATGTGCTGTAGCTGCAGCCTCGTGGCTGGAGGAGAATATCATCCACTTAACAGTGTGTGAAAATGAATATTATCACGATGTGTGGGCTGCGCTCACAGAATAGTGGGATCCGGACAGTAAAAGCAAGGTTTTTTATTCATACCAACACATTTTAGCGCCATACCTGCACTTTTCCTGAGGCACGCTTGTTTTTTTTAAATTAAAAAAGGTGCCAGTTCAGCACCGAAATGCGTTGGCGTGAATAAAAAACCTTGCTTCTACTCTCCGGATCACATCCTTTCCATGAGCTCAGCCCACACATTGTGATAATCTTTGCTTTGCCAAAACAAAGTTTTTTAATGTTTTTTTTCATATTTTATGAAATTTACTAACCATCTATTTTGTACTCCTTTTTTTCTTTACATGATTATGGGGTCAGCCATCTTGCCTGAGCTTATCCATAGACTTATTTTAAACTATTGAATGAAATAACGCTCAGTCATAAAACTGCTTGTTTCACTCTTTCCATAAGTCCCAACAGCGCTGGAACATTTTTTTCTTATATCTCTGTGTTGTTTAGTTCCTCTGTTATTCTTTCTAGAAATTTATGGACAAATTGTCAACTGGGCGTTACCATTTCTGATGTTGAAGGGGCGTGTCTCTACATCGCCCGACACTCTCCGCAATGATTGGACAATGCTTCTCTGGACAGAGACACCCCGCCAACTGATAACACCTAGTTGTCAGTTTCTTTAGAAATGTCTTAGGGCCCTGTCACACATAGCGACGCACCAGCGATCCCAACAATGATATGACCTTGTCAGGATCGCTGGTGTGTCGCTACATGATCGCTGGAGAGCTGCCAAACAGGAAGATCTCAGCAGCAATGAGGCCCTGCGACAACGCGAGTAACAAGCGCGCACGTCGCTTAGTTATCCGCTGTGTACCTTAGATACCAGCGTGCTGGTGCAGGGAGCTGGTAACCAAGGTAAACAGCGGGTTTCTAAGCGCCATGCGGCGCTTAGAAACCCGCTGTTTACATTGGTTACCAGCTCCCTGCACCAGCACGCTGGTATGTAAGGTACACAGCGGGTAACTAAGTGACGCGCATGCTTAGGAACCTGCGGTTTACCTTGGATACCAGCTCCAGCTCGCTGATCACTGGTCTCCCACCTGCCACACGCAGCAATGCGTGCTGGCCAGCGGGAGACCAACGATCAAAAAAATGTCCAGGGCTTTTGAGAACGATCAGCGATATCCGGTGGGGGGGGCGGTCGCTGATAGGTGTCACACACAGCAATATCGCTGGTGAGATAGCTGTTGCATCACAAAACTTGTGACTCAGCAACAATCTCGCTAACGATCTCGCTGTGTGACACATACATTAGGCTACTTTCACACATCAGGTTTTTTCCGACAGGCAGGATCCGGCTATTAAAAAACCGGATCCGGCGTAAATTTTGAAGAACTGAAGAAACGGATCCGTTTTTCTGCCGGATCCGTCTAACAGGTTTATATCTGTTTCCTGGGGGCTGGCCAATTGGATCTGAGCATGCGCAGACTTAAAAAAACCGGAAGTGCTGTCCGGTTTTTCGCCGCAGACAAAAAACCTTACTAGAGATGTTTTTTCCAGAAGCCGGAATGAAACATTTAGCCGGATCCGGCGAAAACCGGAAGAAACGGAAGGCCATGTGGCACGATCCAGTTCTAATACAATTCAATGAGAGAAAACTGAATCTGGCAGCAGCTTTCGCCGGATCCGGTTTTTTAACAAATAGCTGGATCCTGCCTGTCGGAAAAAACCTGATGTGTGAAACTAGCCTTAGAGAAGTAACAGAAGAACGGAAGTCCAAGAAAAGATCCTAGAGAATTAGTTCTATTATGGCAAATAAATATTTACTGTGCAACAAATATTCTGTTCTTGTTTTGCAGTCCTAGGTGTCATTTGGTGCGTCTGGTCCTGGGTATTTCAGCTCACACAGTCATTCAGAGGTGATAGAATGTGTATTTCATCAGCAGTTATTTCATCATACCATTAGCACAAAAACAAAAGCCGCGGCATGCTCTAGGCCAGTAGGAAATAGCAGCTTCCTCTGCCACTCACTGAAGCTTGCGGAGGAAAACCTCAGAAAACATCTGTTCTTCTAGTTATGAGCCACCTGATAAAGTCCTGTATTCTTCCCCAGCAGCCCCGTAGCTGTCTGTTCTCTGTTACTGGCAATCGCTCTATGGGTTTTGTTGCAGAGCAGTAGAACCATTACATATAGTGCAGGAGAACTTAAAGGGATATTCGAGCTTTAATTCATATTAGTGTAAAGGCTTGCAATTGGCACAAGACCACTGATCCCCTTGATTGGCTGCAGTGGTCACTTTGGTTGTGACGTCATTGCTGCAGTCTTGTCCCTAATGTCACAGGGTAGTGTACAGACACAGTGCTGGAGTGGTAGGGATTAATTGATGCTGATTTTAACTCAGACCACACTTTCACACTAAAAAAAAATAAAGCTGGAAAAGTTCTTTAACTGATCTTTAAGCTCTCCTGAAGGGTCATATTTTCGGTCCAAGTACGATACGACAAAACATCCGATCACAGTCAGACCAATGTTATTCTATGTATGATTTTTCTCCTTGGACGGAATCTGTCCAAGGAAAAAAAATTGCAGCATGCACAATTTGCATCCGATATTCGGATTGCACTCGGCCATGCAAGTCAATGGAAACAATTGGAGTTTACTTGGATGACATCTGAGTGCAATCCGGTTTTCATGGACTGGAAGAATGGAGGAGATGGAGAAAAAAAATGTTCCCATCTTCTCCTAACCCAGTAAAATTGGATCACACTATGATCAGAGGGTGATCACAGTGTGGTTAGCATAATCGGAACAATTTTCTTATATATAAATGTGTGCTGTTGTGACCATAGCCTTATAGTAAATTCATTTCACAAAATAACAATGCTTTTCTTTAATATTCTCAGCGTGCCATTCCTCTGTTACTCCTTTGGAAATTTATTAATACATTAACAAATACTTTACCATGCTTATCAATTATTTGTGTCTATGCATTATCTGAGTAATAATAGGGCAACGGCATATAAGAGCTTGCAAAAAGGGTGTTTCACGCTTGTTACTTCTGGGTATTCAAGAATTCATAAAAATGGACATGTCAAGAGAGGTGATAGGTCGACTCTAAAGGATTTTCCTGTAAAAAAAGAAAATTAATGAAAATAATACATTACTGCAAATGAATTGACAAATACGCTAGGGAAGCGATTATCTGAGTAATTTATTACAACTAGAAGGAAAAATAGCAGCACAGTCCTAGGTTGTGGGTGCAAGACGTCCGCGAGAAACCAGCCAAGAGGCCTCCAAATGTGGAAAAAATGGATTGGAAGTAGCACGCCAATGGAAATCAGTGAAAAAAGTGGCCTTTTTTCCACAGATACATATGACGTATTTCTCAAGCATTACTTTATTTATTATTTAATTCAAACAGCAAAATACAGAAAGAAAAATTTGTAAGATTACCACGTTTCTTAGAGTATCCACAACTAAGATCGCACTTAGAACCAAAAACAGGTCAGGTTGTTCTACCACATGGGAATACTTGTTTAATGTATCCAAAACAACTATTCATTATTCTACCAGGGGAAGTACCGACTTTTCTCACTTTTCTTCTAGGAAAATACAGGATTTAAGTATTGGACCATCCCCGGGAGAGGTCCAGCGCCTGCGCACTGCACTGCAGTAATCTGCTCTGCCCTCATCAGGGCAGAGCAGTGCGCATGCGCCAGAGCCGCGACGGGAAGCAAGGAAGAGGACGTCATTGCTAGAAGATGGGAGGTACTGGATCGGACCGCGACACCCTCCGGACCCGGACCGCCCCGGGTGAGTATAATCTAACTCTTTTTTTCTTATCTTTCAGGTTACATCGGGAGCTTATCTACAGCATTACAGAATGCTGTAGATAAGCCCCTGATGGCGGTGGCAGCATCTTATAGTCGAAAAAATAGGTGACAGATTCCTTTTAGTGACCACTCATTAGATGGCTGATTGACAGCTAATTTTCACGAGCCCCTTTATGAACGCTCATTTGCCAATTGTTGAGACCCTACAGAACACACAAATCCTAGAGATGGACAAACACAAGTTTATTTCCTCTTTAATACTATCTTTCATTTCTAGGATTTGTGATTCGTTCAGATAATTGGATGATATTTTACCCAAACAGTAGCGAGGACCATCAGTTCTTCCTGTCTTCTATTGATTGCTGTTTCACACTCTGTATTATTTGCTGAGCTAATCTTCTAATTTACCAGCATCAACCGGCTTTATGTCTTTAACCTCAAGATTAAGTGCTAACCTCAGTCTTTGATGCAGAGACAGATCCACTCCTACTTAATAGTTTCATTTCCTTGTGATTGTCCTCCTCCTCCTAAGCAGACCAATGTTGGTAAGCAACCATTGCTTAGAAAGTCACATCTTCACCAGCGAAATCTAAAGGAGCAATTAAGTATTCTTTAGGGGCCTGCCATGTTTTACAGTTGAGCCACCAGTAATGGAAAGGTATTAAATATTTAGAGTTGCATGTTAAAGCAAAAATGAATAATCAGGGCACAAATGAATGTAATTTCTTTCTGAGACAGACTACGAGAAAGACTAGTGTGAGAGGTCAAGGAGGTAACTGTGCAGGCGATATGTCATCTATGAAGCACCCATGTATATGGCTTACAATATGCCGCACCTACAGGCTGGCAGATTTAATGTACTATAACAGCAATGGTTTTATAGTTGTAGGGACGTAATACTTGCAGGATGCAAACCCCTTTTTACAATCACCACGCACAGAGGGAGTATAGCAGCCTCTCTCATCTTCTGCCAGCGTGGTTTGAGTGATTTACGTCGTTGCCAATGTAGCCAGGAACTTTGCGGCAATAATGTGTAGCCCAGAATGCTAAATTTGGGACGTTTAAAGGGAACCTGTCAGCATATTTGTTGCTATGTAATCCGATAGCAGCATTGTGTAGGGCCAGAGACCCTAATACCAGTAATGTATCACTTAGTAACATAGTAACATAGTTATTAAGGTTGAAGGGAGACTTTAAGTCCATCTAGTTCAACCCATATCCTATCCTAACTTGCCCTAACATGTTGATCCAGAGGAAGGCAAAAAAAACCCATGTGGCAACAGTAAGCTTCACATTGGGGAAAAAAATTCCTTCCCGACTCCACATACGGCAATCAGACTAGCTCCCTGGATCAACGCAATATTAAGGAAACTAGTGTATATACCCTGTAATATTATACTTTTCAAGAAAGGCATCCAGTCCCTTCTTAAATTTTAGTAGTGAATCACTCATTACAACATCATATGGCAGAGAGTTCCATAGTCTCACTGCTCTTACAGTAAAGAATCCGTGTCTGTGAGTATGCTTAAACCTTCTTTCCTCCAGACGTAGAGGATGCCCCCTTGTCCCCGTCACAGGTCTAAGAGTAAAAAGATCATTAGAAAGGTCTTTGTATTGTCCCCGCATATATTTATACATTGTAATAAGATCACCCCTAAGCCTTCGATTCTCCAAACTAAATAACCCCAAGTGTAATAACCTGTCTTGGTATTGCAGACCCCCTAGTTCCCTAATAACCTTGGTCGCTCTTCTCTGCACCTGCTCCAGTTCAGCTATGTCTTTCTTATACACCGGAGACCAGAACTGTACACAGTATTCTAAGTGTGGTCGCACTAGTGACTTATATAGAGGTAAAATTATGTTCTCCTCATGAGCATCTATGCCTCTTTTAATGCATCCCATTATTTTATTTGCCTTTGCAGAAGCTGCTTGACTCTGGCCACTAAATGTGAGTTTGTCGTCCACCCATACACCCAGGTCTTTTTCAGTGACTGTTTTGCCCAGTGTTTTACAATTAAGCACATAATTATACAACTTGTTCGTTCTACCCAAGTGCATGACCTTACATTTTTCCCAATTAAAGCTCATTTGCCATTTATCAGCCCAAGCTTCTAGTTTACATAAATCCTCCTGTAATATAAAATTGTCCTCCTCTGTATTAATTACCCTGCAGAGTTTAGTGTCATCTGCAAATATTGAAATTCTACTCTCTATGCCCCCTACAAGGTCATTAATAAATATGTTAAAAAGAAGCGGGCCCAAAACTGACCCTTGTGGTACCCCACTGCTAACCGTGACCCAGTCCGAGTGTGCTCAATTAATAACCACCCTTTGTTTCCTATCCCTGAGCCAGCTCTTAACCCACCTACACATATTTTCCCCTATCCCCATTGTTCTCATTTTATGTATCAACCTTTTGTGTGGCACCGTATCAAAAGCTTTTGAAAAGTCCATGTACACCACGTTTACTGCATTCCCTTGGTCCAGTCCAGAACTTACCTCTTCATAAAAGCTTATCAGATTAGTCTGACAGGAACGGTCTCTTGTAAACCCATGTTGATATTGGGTCATAAGGTTATTCTTCTCCAGATACTCCAGTATAGTATCTCTTAGAAAACCCTCCAGGATTTTACCCACAGTTGAGGTTAAACTTACTGGCCTATAATTTCCAAGTTCAGTTTTTGTCCCCTTTTTGAATATTGGCTCCACATTTGCTATACGCCAGTCCTGTGGTACAGACCCTGTTATTATGGAATCTTTAAAGATTAAAAATAGTGGTCTATCTATGACTGTGCTTAATTCCTGCAGTACTCGGGGGTGTATCCCATCCGGGCCCGGGGATTTGTCAATTTTAGTGATTTGTAGACGCCGCCGTACTTCCTGCTGGGTTAAGCAGGTGACATTTAATGGAGAATTTTTATCCCTGATCATGTTATCCGTCATGGGATTTTCTTGTGTAAATACTGTTGAAAAAAAGTCATTTAGCATATTGGCTTTTTCCTCATCCTCATCCACCATTTCACCCAGACTATTTTTAAGGGGACCAACACTATCATTTTTTAGCTTCTTACTATTTATGTAGTTAAAGAATATTTTGGGATTATTTTTACTTTCTCTGGCAATGAGTCTCTCTGTCTCAATCTTTGCTGTCTTGATTTGCTTTTTACAGAATTTATTTAATCTTCTGTATTTAGTTAATGCCTCATCACTACCTACTTGCTTTAATTCTCTAAATGCTTTATTTTTGTCACTTATTGCGCCCCTTACAGCTCTATTTAGCCATAGTGGTTTCCTCCTATTTCTCGCATGTTTATTCCCATACGGTATATATTGTGCACAGGTCCTATTCAGGATGCTAATAAATGTCTCCCATTTTCTTTGTGTATTTTTATGTCTCAGGATATCGTCCCAGTTAATTGCACCAAGATCATCTCTCATCCGTTGGAAATTTGCCTTCCTGAAGTTTAGTGTCCTTGTAACCCCTCTACTACACATCTTATTAAAGGATACATGAAAACTTATTAATTTGTGATCACTATTACCCAAGTGACCCTCAACCCTTACATTTGATATGCGGTCTGGCCTGTTGGTTAATATTAGGTCTAGCAGTGCCCCCCCTCTTGTTGGGTCCTGAACCAGTTGTGAAAGGTAATTGTCTCTCATCGTTGTCAGAAACCTATTACCTTTGCTGGAACTGCAGGTTTCGGTTCCCCAATGTATTTCAGGGTAGTTGAAGTCCCCCATAATAATGACTTCTCCTTGAGTCGCTGCTTCATCTATTTGCTTTATGAGGATATTCTCTATAGCTTCCATTATTTTTGGAGATTTATAACAAACCCCTATCAGTAATTTATTATTTTTCCCCCCTCCCCTTATCTCTACCCACAGGGACTCTACATTTTCATTAGATTCATATATATTATCACGAAGGATGGGTTTTAAGGATGATTTTACATATAAACACACGCCTCCCCCTCGCTTATTTGTACGGTCATTTCTTAACAGACTATAGCCCTGTAAATTAACTGCCCAGTCATGGTTCTCGTCCAGCCATGTCTCAGATATCCCCACCATGTCATAATTATGTTCCAACAA
This sequence comes from Dendrobates tinctorius, assembly GCF_039654945.1. Classification (NCBI taxonomy): domain Eukaryota; kingdom Metazoa; phylum Chordata; class Amphibia; order Anura; family Dendrobatidae; genus Dendrobates; species Dendrobates tinctorius. Next base: position 14,074,950 of record NW_027361801.1, on the reverse strand, counting down.
CATTAACTCCAATTCCTCCATTTTGTTGGCGAGACTTCTGGCATTAGTATACATGCACTTTATGTATCTCTCTGTACCTCTATTCTTTCTTAAATTATTAACTGTTCTAACCCCACCCCCCATGCCACCCCCACCCCCAATGTCATTATTTGTGCCCAGGTCTCTATCTGCACTGTCTTCCCCTCCTATAAAAGGAATACCCTCCCCCCCGTCCCTAGTTTAAACACTCCTCCAACCTTCTAGCCATTTTCTCCCCCAGCACAGCTGCACCCTCCCCACTGAGGTGCAGCCCGTCCCTAGCGTAGAACCTGTAGCCAACTGAGAAGTCGGCCCAGTTCTGCAGGAACCGAAACCCCTCCTTCCTACACCAATTCCTGAGCCACTTATTAAACTCCCTAATCTCCCGTTGCCTCTCTGGCGTGGCACGTGGTACAGGAAGTATTTCCGAAAATACCACCTTGGAGGTCCTTGCTTTAAGCTTACAGCCTAATTCCCTGAAATCATCTTTAAGGACCTTCCACCTACCTCTAACTTTGTCATTTGTGCCAATGTGCACCATGACCGCTGGATCCTCTCCAGCCCCTCCCAGTAATCTGTCAACCCGATCAGCGATGTGTCGGACTCGAGCGCCAGGTAGGCAGCACACCGTTCGACGATCCCTGTCTTTGTGACAGATTGCCCTATCTGTTCCCCTAATAATTGAGTCTCCCACTACCAGAACCTGTCTGGCCTGCCCTGCTCTCCTATTTCCCCCCTTACTGGAGCAGACACTCCTCCGGCTTTCAGAGGACATGCCTTGCTGCAGCAGTGCTACTCCTGCACTAACACTCCCCTCATCTGCCAACTTAGCAAACTTATTGGGGTGTGCCAGATCAGGACTAGCCTCCCTGGTGCTCTTCCCTCTACCCCGCCTTCTAACTGTCACCCAGCTAGCTGCTTCATTGTCCTGCAGCTCCAACCTAGCATCCCCCCATCTATCCCATTGAGCGTCTGCTCAGTGAGCAGAAGACTCCTTTCCATATTGTCTATGGATCTCAGTGTTGCCAGCTGCACATTTAGATCCAGTATCTGGGCTTCCAAATGCACAACATGCTCACATCTCGCACAGCAGTATGCACCCTCCACCGGCTGGTCAAGGATTTCATACATGCGGCAAGACGTGCACTGGATGGCATTGGCAATAGTGGAGCACATCCTAATGGGGATTGCACCAGACAATGAGATAAGCAAAAATAAATTTAAAAAAAAAAAAGTATTAATATAACAGCAATTCAGTAAGACCTCCCTTGGAAACTCCCTGAATCTAAAGTCACTGAATTTCAAGTCACACACTTACCACAGTTCGCACTTACACTCAGGTCACACTCAGCTCGTTCACACTCACTCAGGAAGAAGATTTAAAAGAGTTTTTTTTTTTTTTTCCCCTTTCACCAGCACACCACCTTGCTGCTCAATGCACTTCCAAAAGGAGTTGAGCCCCAACCAGCTGCCCCTTATAAACCCTTAATTACTGTATGAACTCCCACCCTTAATTAACCCCTTGTGAATATAGTTACACCTCAAGATTTAAATGCAATATAGTTTACCCTTAAAAACACAGATAGTAAAATAAGAGATTAACCCTGAAGAGAGAAAATATAGGTTAAACAAGCCCCCAAAGCCCCGCAAAAATTGAACAGGTAGAAAGCACTCAGCAACTTACAATTCAGCAACTCACACAGGTATTTGTTATAGGTTTTCCAAATACCTCTTCACTGAATTTCAAGTCACACACTTACCACAGTTCGCACTTCCGCTCAGGTCACACTCAGCTCGTTCACACTCGCTCAGGTAGAAGATTTAAAAGAGTTTTTTTTTTTTCCCCCTTTTACCAGCACACCACCTTGCTGCTTGCTGCACACCACAGTTGCTGGTCTGCATGCTGTCATTTTGATACAATCCCTGTTTTCTCTGCTGCAGACCCAACAGAGCTCAGAATGCTGAGCTTTGTATAACCCCGCCCCCACCACTGATTGGCTGCTTTCTGTGTACACTGTGCAATGACAGCTGCTAATCAGTGGTGGGGGCGGAGTCACACAGAACAAGTTGACTAGAAGGCACGAGACACCTAGTCCCGTAGTCATAATCTCCTGCTGCTAAAATACTGATTTTATTGAAACTACACTAAGCAGCCCAGTAAGTGACATATTGCTGGAATCAGCGCCGGTGTAGACCTAGAAATAATGAGAATCTGTGATGGAATAATAATTGTGATCATGATGATTAGAAACCTCCATACAATCCGTACAGTGCTGCAGACCACGCAGTTGGCGACTTAGAGGAATTGTTTAGTCTTGTGTAAATCAATTTGTCTTTGCCCCTACATCATGCTGCTGTCAGATTACATAGCTAAAACCGTCTGACAGCATTACGCATATAGGCAGAGGCTTGTCAGTCACTGTAAATGTAGAATAGAAAAAGAACAGCACTCAGGTACTTCTTGTTTGGCTGTGTCCTGATCACGTCCCTTCTTATCAGACCAAGTGACGGTGAAAATTTGCAATCAATAGTTGGTGCTCAGCATGAATCAGGGGTCAGGTTCCCTTTAAAGGGTTACCCCTCCAAAAAAACAAGTTATGCTCAGGACAACTTCAGAAAACTATAGCTCTTCCTGCAAAAAACAAAACCTCACGCAGAAAAAAATATATTGCTCTTCAACTATGACAAAATGTTTTTTTTGTAAAGACTTTTTTAGTGTGAAAAAGTAGTAAAAGTAAAACATAAGAAAACAATATAAATGTAGTATCACTCTAATTGTACAAACTCCCAGAATGAAGTTAGCATGTCTAATCCTCAGCGGCCTCTGCCCCTAGGGTGCCGGGTCAAAGAGCCAGCCACAGAAGCGAGGAATGCCCTCGTCTGGCTGCCACAGAGCATTGAACTGGATGCCAGACCAGGACAGCATGGATGTTTTTTGCTACACTCTAATGGAAAAATATTAAAGCTGTGGCTCTGGAAAGGTGGGTAATGAAAAACTAAGAACAAATAGCAATTGTGAGCATTTTCCTCCAGCACAGTAAGTGTTGTGAGGATTAAACAAAAGTTGCATAAATGGGCTAGTTTTATGTGGACATTCATAGAGCGGGTGGGAGACTGTCCAACTTATCTCCATCTGCAGAGCAAGCAGCGCCGTGTGCTGACAGGACCTGTGTGATGTCACAGTCATGTGATCAGTCACATGGTCTGGGCTTAAATAGTTGAACTCCTGGGGCAGTCGGGGTTGTTGAGTGCCTGGAGAGGAAGATTCCAGGAAAGTGTTTGTGCACGTGGTGCCTGTTAAAGGACATTGCTAACCCTGAGTGGGCTGATCCCAACTAATACAAGGACTACACGTTTTGCCCAGAGGACCGTGTTTATTTTGTGTTTAAAGGGAATCTGTCACCCCATTTTCGGCCTATAAGCTGCAGCCACCGCCATCAGGGGCTTATCTATAGCATTCTGTAATGCCATATGTGCAGGAGCCACGGCAGAAGTAAGAAAGAGGACGTCATCACTGGAAGATGGGAGGCGCCAGACCGGACTGCGACACCCACCGGACGCCGGGGTGAGTATAATATAACTTATTTTTCTTATCTTTCAGGTTACATCGGGGGCTTATCTACAGCATTACAGAATGCTACAGATAAGCCCCTGATGGCGGTGGCCGCAGCTTATAGGCCAAAAATAGGATGACAGATTCCCTTTAAACTTTGGTTTATGCTGTAAACAATAAACAAAGTGCATCCTTAAATACGCAGTGTTCCCGTGACTTCCTCCGTGTGCAGCCCAGTGAGCCGATCCACCTCACAATATATAAAGACGAACACTGACTGTAACAGTAAGTGCCTAATACACATTAGACTATTGTCGGCTGAACCCGCTGATATCGACGGGTTCCACCGATAGTTTAATGTGTATTGGATACCAAACAGTTAACTGTCGGGGCAGATCTTGATTGGGCATGTGTGATTTCAGGCTACCAATCACTTTGGTTTTCAAGAGGTAAGCTGATGATGCCAGAGTTGTCTGGCGACAACTATCTCATATAGAACACAGGAGCTCTCGACTGAGCGAGCATTTGTGTATAGGACATATGGGTGCCACCAAATGATCAGCTAGTAGACATCTAATGCATATGGCAATCTTTAAGCTGGCCATACATGCTATTCGCCCAACAGCCGACTCAGCCAACTCTCGCATACATGGGAGCTCTCGTTCAGCCGAGCACTCCTGTGTTCCTAGTGAGAAACCCACCAAAGGACACGATGGCCGGTGGCTTATGAGATCAGCAGTCTGAAATCAGACATGGGCAATCAACATGTCTCCACAGCTGGCCGAAAAAACGTTGAGATCAGCGAGTTCAACCAGCATTAGTCTAATGTTTATGGGGGGGTTGTTCTGTTAACTTTATCAAGTCTGCATTTCTTAGAAGTTCTTTTTCTTTTTCTTCTAACACAATCACATTCTTAATGCATGATAATATACAAGGCTACATAGTTGTGTCTGCCTCGTAGATCCAGTGCAGTATATAATCTTGTGTTACAACATCATTCATCTCGCCTGGTGCATTTACCAATGGCTAAATATAGAACCCAAAAAGCTCAAACTGGGATCACCCCCATGTCATTTGCAAGGATTCATAGTGTGGTTTAACCAGCAGTGTACTATTATATCAGTAGAGAAATTATAGCTCACAGAACTGCATGCTGCCAAAGCACTCAGTGTCGAAATCATAAAGATCCATACACTATTTTTGTGGGGGGAGACATACCGTAGTTTGGGCTTTTTCTTGCAGTTTCTCAATAGTTAAGCATTAGAAACCATTTTCTGCGCAATACTAAACTAACTCTGTGATCAGATGTAAAATACTTATTGTAAGACACACAATACATGGGATCATCTTTCCTCTCCAGGTAAATATGGCAGCATAACAGATTAGAGACACAGATTAGATATTAGAAAAAACTTTTTGACAGTTAGAGTGATCAATGAGTGGAACAGGCTGCCACGAGAAGTTGTGAGTTCTCCTTCAATGGAAGTCTTCAAACAGAGGCTGGACAGACATCTGACTGGGATGATTTAACGAATCCTGCTTTGAGCAGGGGGTTGGACCAGATGGCCCAGGAGGTCCCTTCCAACTCTATGATTCTATGATTCTATGATTCTGAGTATCATGGATTTTAATATGCTGCTATATCGATATCCTGTTTTACTGCAGGATATTTCTGCACAATTGTCACTCTGTGCTCTTTGTTTGTGTTTCAGTCAGTGGGTGGTATGAACAGTGTCCTACCGACTTGTTCATATGTGTGCATGTCACATGTGTTTTTAATCCAGTTTTTTCCGTGCCTATGCATGATTTGAGAGACCCCACCCCTCTCTTGTGTGACATGCACATAAAGAGCTGGCTTGCACCACAAGCCCATACTAGGAGGCGCCTGTCTTCATCCTGTTCATTTAGACACTGTTCACATGTTCAGGTTTTAAATACATTAGATAGGGACTGCTTCAATACGGGTTACCTTGACGCGGTGAGGCAGCTTGGTATACATTTTTTTGCAAAAAAACGTATCGACTAAATACCTTGTATTTGTTATCATCTTTTTATCAGCACTTGCTGACTACTGTTATATGTTTTACTGCAGGATATTTCTGCACAATTGTCACTCTGTGCTCTTTGTTCGTGTTTGAGTCAGTGGGTGGTATGAACAGTGTCCTACCGACTTGTTCATATGTGTGCATGTCACATGTGTTTTTAATTTTTATATTGATAGCCTGTAGAAAAAGATGCAAAGATACCCCGATTATTCAAGGAACACCCTGATACCCCTACTCACTGCAGGACTGGGGTCTCCCCACAAATGAAATTTTAGACAATATGTTCAGACCCAGCATTGCTTATTGGAGCAAATCTAAACCCAGATTTACTGTAGAAATTGTTTCCATTTTTCGCTCGTGAGCTCTATAAATTACCCAAAGCCTATAGAATGCTTAAAAAATAATATGTATCTAACAAGTTTCCGCAGCACACACCTATAAAATGTGATCAGATGTAAAATACTTATTGTAAGACACACAATACATGGGATCATCTTTCCTCTCCAGGTAAATATGGCAGCATAATGTGATGATTCAATTCTACAGGCTTCTATTGAATGAAACTAAAAAGATAAAAATGAATTTATTTTAGGATTCTGCTCTTCAGGCACATGGGAGTGATAATTTGGTAGGTACCAGAGCAATCTTCGTGCCGTGGCACGTATGCTTGCATTATTTGATAAAAATGTGGTCTTACAACCTCCTTTTTTAAAATCTGGTAAATATAGCAACAGGGGTTTAAAAAAATTCTTTTTCATGGAGTCGAACTTTTACCGCCTTTTCTATCTGGCCCAGGCCAATATGACAACTTCTCCAACCAGGAATCGTCTGCAGAATTTCACATTCTCACTTCTCAGGTGCTTCTCACAAAATAAGAATATCATCAAAAAGTTAATTTATTTCAGTTCTTCAATACAAAATGTGAAACTCCTATATTATATAGAGTCATTACAAATAGAGTGATCTATTTCATGTGTTTATTTCTGTTAATGTTGATGATTATGGCTTACAGCCAATGAAAACCCAAAAGTCATTATCTCAGTAAATTAGAATAATTAACAAACACATGCAATAACACTGACTACAAGTATATGCAGGTACACTTAGAATTAAGTTATATGCGAGCAAAATACAATGCAATTAACCCTACCTATGCATAAATCAATAAAACAGTACTGTGCCAGTACTTTAGTAATTGACTACTCGTAGCAGTTTTCAAAGTGTCTCATACAGAAGAGGCCTTTTCTCCTAACTAACTGGACCTCTATAAGGCTATTTATATATGTGCATATAAATTCAAATGTAAGATGGTACTTGTATGTCCTGAAATAGAAGTAGAAAGATCCTTGCTGGGCTGAGTCCCAAATAATCAGAAACACCATCTTGAAGCTCTTAGGGAATGCCAATCGCTCCAATTCAGGGCTTCCTTAAGTCCTTACAGATAGAAACACTGTCTTGAAGCTATTAGGAAATGCTGATCTCTACAACCTAGACCTTCCCTAAGTCCTTAGAGATAAAGCCTAGCGTGGCCTAGCCCAAGGTGCTGTTTACTAGGCTGTCCGAGTTGGCAAGCCGAACAACGAGTCCTAAAGCCACCAACAACAGATCCAGAGTCGCACTGCCCTATCCAGATTTTCTCCAAGAATGCACAGCTTCACTTCCACACAGACTCTCCTTCGACTCCTTGCAACTGCCCACTACTTCCAAAAACCCCCACACTCCGACTCTGGCCTCTCGCTATTGCCCTCTACTGGCCAGGTCAAATATGACATCACAAATCTCCAACAATACAGTAAACTGTGATTCACCCTTACCCCTCAACAACGCCTTTTAAATGGGCTTTAACACTATTATACTAATCATGATCTATCCTTGAGGATGAGTCCTGCATCCATATAATTTGGACAGGGATAGCAATGCAATGCTCGGACTGGCTGGCAGCTCTCCCGACCCAAGCATGACAGCTACATAGAAATACTGTATAAGCTGTCATCCTCGGGTCAGGAGAACTGACTGCCAGTCCAAGCATTGCGTTGTGATCCCTGTCTAAGTAATACGGTCATGTGACTGCACCCTTAGGATCAGTCATCACTATCACACTGCTACCAATCTGATACTGATAACTGCACCCTTAAGATCAGTCATCACTATCAGATTGGTGGCGGTATGACACCTGACACCTCCACCAATAAGCTCTTGCAGCGCTGACAGATATTGGATGTAAAACCTTGAGACAGAGCAGAACATCACTGTCACACTGTTTAGTACCTGCTGCTAGGTACTGGGGATCAGTTAATATTTAGGCAACAGGAGCTGATCTGTGCTACCTGGCTGCAGACACTAAGAAGTGTGATGAGCGTTGCTGTTTGGCTCCCGCACACTGTTTACATCTGACCTCTGCTAGTGCTGCAAACAACTAATTAGTGAGGGTGCCAAGAAATGGACCCCCAATAATCTAATACTGATCACCTTACCAAGGAATTAGGTCATCAATATTATTAAATTGGAAAACCCCTTTAAGGCCCACTTGGCCATCCCACATATATCTATAATATAACGCTACAAGCGTCACTCTGTCCGAAGCCTTTATAGACAGCACAAGGGCGACGCGCCCGCACAGTCTGGCTCCAGACAGAAGAAGGCATCCAGTGGTTACAGTTAAGAGGAATGTGCATGGCGCCGAAGATCGCGGTACGCGTAAACACTGAATGCATACTGCGATCTCCGGCGCCATACTTACATACTAGAGATGAGCGACTTTACCTTTTTTCGGGTCGAGTCGGGTTTCGTGAAACCCGACTTTCGCAAAAGTCGGGTCGAACGAAATCTGCCGATTATCATGAAAAGTCGAAGGCCGACTGAAACACGAAACCCAATGCAAGTCAATGGGGAAGCAAAGTCGGCAGGGAGTGGAGGACAGTAAACACACCTACAGTGGCCATTTGAAAGCCAAAAACATCAATTTTTATTACTGAAGCTTGTCAACCTTAATTTACTTCATAATAATAGTTACGCACTGAAAAATGGGGGTTATTTGGCTAAAGTTGTGGGGGGGTAGGGCTGGCTCCAGGTTTTCATGTGCCCTGGGCCAAAGAGCGCCCCTTTAACAAATACCACAACTCATGATGCTCTGATACGGCAGAGAAATAGTGGTATAGTACAATGAAAAATACTTCACTTTTTATATCTCATGACTGATATCGATTTTAAATTCTCCAATAGCTCCAAAAACGGACAGTATATTACTCCATACAGTATTATGGGCACCGCATAGTGCATTATACAGAGTAATGAGGCCCATATATTTCTCCATACAGAATCATTGGTCCCATATAATGTTCCATACAGTATATGATGAGCTCCACATAATGCTACAGTATATGTTGGTCCCCATGGATGAAGCTCCACTGTCTTATGGGCCCAAATAATGCTCCATATAAAATTGGCCCCATTTCTAATGCTCTAGTGTATAATGGTCCCTGTAAATGCTGCTTCAGTGTCTGATGTCCACCTTTGGAATGCTCCAGTGTATGGTAGGCCCCATATATCATTCTGCAGAGTATAGTGCTCCCCAAAAATTGGTGTCCCAACATTGAAAACAATTAAATAAGTCTCCTCAGTAGGGAATCCCTGTACTAGTCTGGACTCCTCGTCGTCCCCATCTTCCATCTCACTGCACTTGGCTGTTTAGGCAGAGGGCATACAGACATGATGTCATTGCGCTCTCTGATCAGAATATCACTGTCAGGACACGCGGAAGACGTCATGGCGGTGGAGCAGGGAGAGGTAAGTATTTCAACTTTGCAAGTGCTGTGATCCTGAGCAAGCAGGGGGGGCCCACTCGTAGGCGATGGCACTGGCACAGGGCCCCTCATAATACGGCGGTGTGTGGCGGTGTGTCTGATGGCGGGTGGGGTGGAGTGGGCCCTCCCACCTGCAGACACTTTTGCGTACTATGAGGGGCCCTATGCCAGTGCCGTCGCCCATGAGTATGCTCCCCCCACCTGCTCAAGGAACCTGCACTTTCATCTGCACCTTCTTTGTCACCGTGTAAGGTGGTATAGTATGCGGGAAGGGGAACCTGAGTTTCCTCAGGGTCAGATTCTGGCTCTGTAGAGTGTGAGGGGAATGTAGTGGTCTGGGTCAATGTACCAGCAGAATCATCTAGCAGTGGCTGGGCATCAGTGCACTTGTGGCGTCCCCAGGAGTACGGTCACCACAGTGGCATTACCTTCCTCCTAGGGAGTGTGATGTCATGCTTGGGAGCAACGAAGGATCTCTCTAGCAGTTAAACCAACACACAACACATTTCCCACTCCAGGCCAGCAGGGAGACCTCTGAACCTGACTGCTGAGGAGCTGCTCTCTGTGGTCGGGAGGAGGTAAGTTAGGGCACTCTGTGCAGGGAAGGGGAAGTGTGTGGACGTGAGAAGGGGAGCTGGAGGATGAGCAGAGTTAAGGCTCACTCCTAGCTGGAGCGCATGGTCCAGATTCCGGTCTTCGAGTTTGTAGGGACCCTGACGGTCCTGCAGCAGAAACCGGAGGAAGTAGCAGCTGTAAATGCTCTGCACCCAACTAAGGCTCGGTGGCCCCAGCATCGACGTGTGGGAGCCAGAAGGAAAAGGCTACGGCTGCCTGCCATACGAGAAAGTTCCAAAAGAGAGTCAAAAGGGGGAACTTCATTGAACTCAGCACTGCGAGTACCTCAGATAAGCGCTAGAACGGAGGCCACACTACTTATCTGCAGAGAGAGAATTCGAAATTGGCTTCCAGGCTGACCAACTCCTTCTCCATCTGTACTCTGGGTCCTGGACGGCACTGACCAAGTACAGGTAAAGGAACTGCACGACTGTGTCTGTCATCTTTCTCCTGCGCCAGGCACACGGCTCTGCTACATCCTGCACTGCACACCATCTACCATCTCTTTCATCTGCCCTGCGACTACGGCCCTACCTGTGCAGGGCTTCTACATCTTAGCTGCATCACAACATCTGTCCCAGAGAAGTGACACTGCAGCGCTGGTCAATCTAATCAGAAACCACAGGTGGCGTCACGTGTCATTCACCTATAAACGTAATTCACCCCCTTGCATGGACGCCCAGTGCCACGGAAAGGGTCACCACCACCGTGACACATCCCTGTGAGACACCGGCCCGGTACCGATTAACTCCACTGCCCTGGCTGGCCACCCACACTCCATGTCAGATTCATCTTGGACTTGGGAATTCACGATTTGACTTGATAACCCAGGCATGGTATGATAGAAAGAGCTACCTGGCCTAATGTGAAGTGTGGCCTGCTGCATCATTCACTTTTGGTGGCGGTGAAGGACACAAGGAAAGGAGTTCTTCCTGACCAGGAGCCAGCACTTGACGACTCAGTGCTTGCATTTTTTAAACTTCAGAAGAGGAGGGCATATTTGCTGGAGTCTGTTTCGGCAATGTAAGCCAAAACCAGTTCCTCATGCTCCGCCTTTAAAAGCGGTTAACCTACTCCCAGAAAAGGTAGCCTTCCAGGCGTTCCGGAGCCAGACCATGACGCAGGCTCAACACCTCCTGCTATTGTGCTTTTGCCACTACCAGCAGATGCACCACCACCATCAGCACCAGCTGGCCCCCCCATGCCCACGTCCACGGCCTCTTCCATCAAACTTCAAAATTTTGCAGAAAATAGACCCAAAATAACATCAGATATATGGCACTGTATCAGAAGCGTAAAGCTCTATTCAGTCAAAGGATAATTGTCAATCTCCCTATATATTCCATCAGTCACACAGAGACGCTCACAGGCTCAGTATGGATTAGACAAGAATATAAAAATTAGACAAAGTGTAGAGTATCATCAGATAGCAGGTATATATAGTATAGTTTAAACATTCTAAATCTCCGTAGATATTTGAGGAGGCACACACAAACACTCTCAGGCTCATTATTGGATTACAACACAATCTAAAAAGCCGTAAAACGGTAATGGATCTCAAGAGTACAGCTGTACACAGTGTAGGTGTCATTGTTGTCAATCTCAGTATTTATTTCCACAGTCAGAAAATAACTCTCACTTGGTCAGTTTGGATTAGACCAGAATATAACAAGCAGTAAATGGGTAATGTATCACAAGCGTAGAGCTGTATACAGTGTTGGGGTAATTTTTAAATGTACATCTAAATTGCAGGAGTAACCCATAGACACTCACACGCTCAGGATGGATCACACCACAATATAACAAGAAGAACCGCAAGAAATAATCACACATGTGGGACAATGTTCCAGGTGTCAATGATACACTTAGAGTGATGGTTGGATGAGGACTTCCTGGCAGAAAGGGTACAGATACCAGGTATATAGCATAGTTTATACATTAACAATGTACGTCTATATATCAGGAGTAGTGTTGAGCCACCCTGCTAGTGTTTTGGTTCGTCACACAGGAGGCAAGTTCGTCAAATGTTCGTCGAACATTCGACGAACACCGTCGAACCCCATTGAAAACAATGGCAGGCAAACACAAACACATATAAAACAATTACAAAACACCTTAAAAGGTGTCCCAAAGCAGACAAAATGCTCAGAAGACAAAAATAACATATGGAAAAGGGCAACTACATTTAGAAAAGAGGTGGATGAGTAAAAGGAGGAGGTGGAGGAAACACAGATATAGGCTTGTCATGCCCTTATGAAGTCAAGAAAGGCTGGGATAAAAATGAAAAATACAAACAAAAAAAAAAAATTTCTGAAATCGAACACGATCTTCGGAGTTCCCACCAATAAATTATGCCAACTGCCGATCGGGCGGTGTTATTCCCACGAACCTCCAAAGAGCACCCATGAAGGCAAAGTGTTTGGTTTCCGGGGGCAGTATGATTGCAAAGCTGAACCTTAAAGGAATGTCCAAAAGGGCACCACCAGGAGTGGAGCCTGTAGCTTCACTGGACTCCACCAGGGAAACCACAACCATGCCACCTAAAGAAAAGATGCACACATTGAAAGCTTTGTCGATTCTGTGTGTGGTGTGTCCGTTTGTAGTTGTGATAGCGATTTCTCAGCTTTATTCCGTTAACGACCGAGACTCCGGCATGCCCCCGCGTTACGCGACAAGCTTACTAGAGGGATACGCGAGGCTCTGGCACGCGAGATCGAGCAAAAACAGGTCTATCATGCCCTTACATGTCCAGAGCTAAAGCGCGCTACACTGAAGGACCAGCTTTTGTCGCTTACAGGTGCAGATAACCCGCTGAACACCGTTAGTGATGGGGATCTGGGATTCCAATTATTCCCCGCGAACGATGATTTCCCAGTAAGTGCAGGTCAACCGCAATTCCGGAATTAGGCCTAACCGGCATTCCTGAAAAAATGACGTGTCCAAACCACAGGTGCTGTAGCTTGCTTAACAGCTCGGCAGCCGTTCTGAGGCCCAGTATTGATTCTACAACATTGTAGAAAGTTGATAAAGGGTACAGTTTCACCGGATAACACGTATATATGTAGCATAGTTTACACATTAAAAACCTATGTCTATAGATCAGGAGGCAGGCTCAGACGGTCTCAGGCCCAGTATGGATTAGACGTGATTGGACAATGGTGACAAAGGTTACCGTATCACTGGATAACAGGTATGTATAGCATAGTTTACACATTAAAAATATATGTCTATAGATCAGGAGGCAGACTTAGACGTTCTCAGGCCCAGTATGGATTTGACCAGATTGTACAAAGTTGAGAAAAGGTACCTTATCACTGGATAGCAGGTATATATAGCATAGTTTAAACATTTAAAATCTCCGTGTTCTCAGTATGCATTAGACAACAATCTAAAAAGTAGAAAAAAGGAAATGTATTTGAACCGTACACCAGTATACACTTTTGGTGGTATTTTTAAATCTTCATATATATTTCTGTCTCAGTCAGACAGTCCAGCCTCTCCGCAATAGGAAATGAGATGCATACAATTACTGACATAAAGTCTAGTGATTGCAGAAATCTAGGAATTACTAGTCACGGGAAAAACTTCCGTCACAATTCTCAGAGGCGATGCTGACCCTCAATTAATTTGTGTGTGGAGACAGCGAAGACATTTCTTTGTGAAGAAAGTGTTGCTGTATCGCAGTACCGTTGATCCCATCACCGTTACTCATCTCCATCAAATTTTGATCACAGGGTGAGATGTAAACATGGTGCTCACTGCCTATCATGATCTGTCACGTAACTTTGGAGTGCAAAAGACAGAAGCCACAGGCCGGAATGTCACACATCTGTGAGTAGGAAAACTGAAAGCTGATGATAAACCACCACTGCATGTCATTGTGAGTCGACGTCCATAAGAAATGGAAGCCATTGATCATCTGAAGCTAGAGCCCGGCCAGCGGGACAGGGCATAGCTATGTCTTAACCATCATCTATCAGTTCAACAAATTTGTAGTGGCAGTCCCAGTGAAGGATTTGACAGCCCAGACTACACAGCGGAGGAGCAGGGAGAGGTAAACATTGCAAATGCTGTGGCCCTGCCCAAGCAAGGGGGGCACACTCGTGGGCGTCGGTACTGGCACTGGGCCCCTCATAGTACGGCCGTGTGTCTGACGGCGGGTGTGCACCCCCACCGTCAGAGACACTTGATTGCACTATGAGGGACCCTGTGCCAGTGCCCGCGCCCAAGAGTCGGCCTACCCACCTGTCCAGGGCAATGGCACTCGCACGGTTGCGTGCGCTATGTGGTGACCCCAGCCATGGGGGGGAGGCAGCCCAGTTAGGGAGGTTTACAAAATGGCATATGTTGATGTGGGACATTCAGCTGCTGCTAAAGGCGAAATTGGTCAATTCCGAGGAAGAGGAGGACCAAAGCAAGCCATTTTTCTGTTCACCTATGTGTCATCAGGGTAAGGTGGGACAAAATCCTTGGAAACCCATGCATGGTTTATTTTAATGAAGGTTAGATCATCCACATTTTGGGTCAGCAGACGGGTCCTTTTTTCTGTCAGGATTGATCCAGCTGCACTGAAGACTCTTTCCGATAGCACACTTGCAGCTGGGCAAGTGAGCTCCTGTAAGGCATATTGTGCCAATTCAGGCCAGGTGTCCAGTTTAGCGGCCCAACAGTCAAATGGGAATGACCTGTGAGGGAGAACATCGATATGGGATGAGAAGTAGTTTGTAACCATAGTTGACAACTGCTGTCTCCTGTCACTTTCAATCGATGCAGTATTACCAGTCGTGTGAGCGGGACTTGAAAAATCAGTCCACAACATGGTCATGAAACCCCTGTCTCCAACCCCACTTCTGATGTGTGCACCACAAACACCTCTTCCAAGCTGCCCCCGGCCCCTACGGCTCGTGTGAGAACCATCACCACTGCTGTGTGCTGGGAATGCCTCAACCAACCGGTTTACCAGAGTTGATTGTTTGTTAGCCAATATTAGGTCAAGGTTCTCCTGTAGCATTATGTTTTGGAATTTGCCTTTATAGCATGGATCCAGGATGCTGGCCAACCAGTAGTCATCATCGTTCATCATTTTGGCAATGCAGGGGTCCCTTTTTAGGATCTGCAAGGCATAATCTGACATGTGGGCCAATTTTCCCGGTGTCAGTGATGCACTGCGAGTGCTGGTTGGAGGAGCACTTTCTGGCAAATCCCCATCCCTCCAGTCACGCACAAACCCTGTACCAGACCTTGCCACACCAACATTTTCTCTTGCCCCATGAGAAGCATCCTCCTCCCCTAAATAATCATCCCCATCATCATCTTCCTCCTCCTCTTCCTCTTCTTCCTCCACCTCATCCAGGAGAGGTCCCGGATCAGACAATGGCTGACTGTCATCAAGGCTTCCCTCCTCCTCATCAACCTCGGCTGCAGACGCCTGCTCCTTAATGTGCGTCAAAGTTTGCATGAGCAGACGCATAAGTGGGATGCTCATGCTTATGATGGCGTCGTCTGCGCTTACCAGCCATGTGCATTCCTCAAAACACTGAAGGACTTTACAGAGGTCTTTCAGCTTTGACCACTGCACACCTGTCAACTCCATGTCTGCCCTCAAAGTGCCTGCCCGTGTATCCTCCCACAAATGCATTATGGCCTGCCTCTGTTCGCACAGCCGCTCAACCATGTGCAGGGTGGAGTTCCACCTGGTTGCAACGTCGATTAGGCGGTGCTTGGGAAGGTGGAGCAATCGCTGCAGCTTCTGCATACGACTGGAGTGTACCGGCAACTGGCGGATGTGCGAGCACAGTCTTCGAACCTTATGGAGCAGGCCTGTTAACTCCAGATAATTATTGAGGAAGCACTGCACCACCAGGTTCAAGGTGTGAGCCAAGCAAGGTATGTGTCTGAGTATTGAAAGGGCTATGCCTGCCACAAAATTCGGCCAATATCACTAACTACCTTGCTTGCCTCAAGATGTAGACTGCCTAGCCATGACTCAGTTTGTCGCTGAAAGTAGTCGGCCAGTACCTCCGCGGTGTGTCTGTTGCCCAAACACATTATCTTCAACACAGCCTGCTGACGCTTTCCACTAGCTGATCGATAGGGGGACACCTCGTGTGCAACACCGGCAGCTGCGGATGGAGTGCTCATGCGACTGCACTCTGTGGACGAGCTTTCGCTTCTGGAGGAGGAGGAGGAGGGTAGAACGCCTACAGTCAACTGTTTCCTATACCGTGGGCTAGGCAGCACTGTCCCACCACCGCTGTCCCCTGTGGACCCTGCATCCACCACATTAACCCAGTGTGCAGTGATGGACACGTAACGGCCCTGGCCATGCCTACTGGACCATGCATCAGTTGTGAGGTGAACCTTTCCACTCACTGATTGCATGGACAATGCGGTCTTTCACATGAAGGTGGAGGGCTGGGATGGCTTTGCGAGAAAAGAAGTGGCGACTGGGTAGGTCATAGCGTGGTACTGCGTAGGCCATGAGTTCGCGGAAAGCTGCGCTTTCAACCACGCGATAGGGCATCATCTCTAACGAGATTAGTTTGGCAATGTGGGCGTTCAAACCCAGTGTACGCGGATGAGAGGATGAGTATGTTTTTGTCCTACTCATAGTCTCTGGTAGGGTGAGCTGGACTTGAGAGCTGCATATGGTGGAACTAGCGGTGGACATGGCGGACTGAGAGAGGGATGATGATGGTGATGGAGTTGGTGTTCTTTCTGATGACCTAGATTCAGTCTTTCGTTGATATAACATTGTGATTCCCTGACTGCTTTGGCCTTGCGACGACACCTCAACATTTGCTGCTGGTGGTGTGCTAACCGGTGGACTTACAGTGGGGGAAAAAATGTAGCGTTGCTGACTATCTTCTTTGGGAGCAGTTGCACATGTGGTATGAGAGGTTTGGTAGTCCGTCCACGCTTGCAAGTGCATGGTGGTTAAATGTCTAAGCATGCAACTGGTATTCAAATTTCTCAGATTTTTCCCTTGGCTAAAGGTCTTTGCGCACTTCTTACAGATAACCTTTGCCTGATCATTAGGATTTTGTTCAAAAAAGTGCCACACTGCAATCTTCCTACTATGGAAGACATTTTGAGACCTTGCACGCTGTGCTATTTTGACCGTCTGGCCAAGCTGTTCTGCAACTCTTTTGGTTTTTGTAACCCGTTTTTGGACTGCTCCGGGCCTGCCAGATAATAGCTGTTGCGATGTCAATGCCTGCTGCGGATGCTCCTCCTCCTCTTCTGAGCTCTTGGCAGCGGCACCCTCTTCCCCCAATGAATGCCAATCTGGGTCAACAACTGGGTCATCCATCACCTCCTCTTCAATGTCATGTGCACCTTCCTCTGTGTCACCGTGCCTGGTGATATAGTATGCGGGAAGGGGCACCTGAGTTTCATCAGGGTCAGATTCTGGCTCAGTACACTGCGAGGACAATGTAATGCTCTGAGTGAATGTACCAGCAGATAAATCTAGCAGTGGCTGTGCATCAGTGCACTCCATGTCTGATTCATCTTCGCCTGGGTAATTCACGATTTGACTTGATAACCCAGGCATGGTATGTGAAAACAGCTCCATGGAGTAACCTGTAGTGTGGCCTGCCGTATCCTTCAATTTTGGTTAGGGTGAAGGACACAAGGAAAGGTGTGGTTCATGACCATGAGCCTCCAATGACGACACAGTGCTTTTATTTTTTAAAACTTCAGAAGAGGAGGCGATAGAGCTTGAGGCTGAGTCAGCAATGTAAGCCAAAACTTGTTCCTAAAGCTCCGGCTTTAAAAGCGGTTTACCTACTCCCAGAAAAGGGAGCCTTTGAGGCCTTGTGGAGCCAGATGAAGACGTAGGCTCAACACCTCCTGCATTTGGTGCAATTTTGCTTTTGCCACTACCAGCAGATCCACCACCAACACCATCATTACCAGCTGGCAACCCCCGCCCACTTCCACGGACTCTTCCACCACACTTCTTCTTTTTTGGGGAAAATGTACCCAAAATTCCACCAACTATATGGTACTGTAAAACAAGGTACAAGGTGTATATAGTAGTGGGGAGAATTTGAATCTCCTTACACACTTCTGGATACTGAAGTATTCTCTCAGGCCCAGTGTATATTACACCGCAATGTAACAGGCTGATTTTGGATGCTGTAAAAAATGTGTATAGAGGACTGGGGAGAATTTGAATCTCCATACACACTTATGGATACTGAAGGATTCTCTCAGGCCCTGTGTATGTTACACCTCAATGTAACAGGCTGATTTTGGATGGTGTAAAAAATGTGTATAGAGGACTGGGGAGAATTTGCATCTCCTTACACACTTCTGGATACTGAAGGATTCTCTCAGGCCCTGTGTATGTTACACCTCAATGTAACAGGCTAATTTTGGATGGTGTAAAAAATGTGTATAGAGGATTGGGGAGAATTTGAATCTCCTTACACACTTCTGGATACTGAAGTATTCTTTCAGGCCCAGTGTATGTTACACCTCAATGTAACAGGCTGATTTTGGATGGCAAAAAAAAAATGTCTATAGAGGACTGGGGAGAATTGGAATCTCTCTACAGACTTGAGGACACTGAAGGATTCTCTCAGGCCAGTGTATTTTACACCTCAAAGTAACAGGCTGATTCTGGATGGTGTAAAAAAGGCGTATAGAGGACTGGGGAGAAATGGAATGTCTCTACAGACTTCAGGACACAGTTGGATTCTGTCAGGCCCTGGGTATAGTACACCTCAAATTAACAGGCTGACTCTGGATGGTGTAAAAGAGGTGTATAGAGGACTGGGGAGAAATGGAATCTCTCTATAGACTTCAGGACACAGTTGGATTCTGTCAGGCCCTGTGTATTTTACACCTCAAAGTAACAGGCTGATTCTGGATGGTGCAAAAATGGTGTATAGAGGACTGGGGAGAAATGGAATCTCTCTACAGACTTCAGGACACAGTTGGATTCTGTCAGGCCCTGGGTATATTACACCGCAAATTAACAGGCTGATTTTGGATGGTGTAAAGGAGGTGTATAGAGGACTGCGGAGAGATGGAATCTCTCTACAGACTTCAGGACACAGTTGGATTCTGTCAGGCCCTGTGTATTTTACACCTCAAAGCAACAGGCTGATTCTGGATGGTGTAAAAAATGTGTATAGAGGACTGGGGAGAATTGGAATCTCTCTAAAGACTTGAGGACACTGAAGGATTCTCTCAGGCCCAGTGTATGTTACACCTCAATGTAACAGGCTGATATTGGATGGTGTAAAAAATGTCTATAGAGGACTGGGGAGAATTGGAATCTCTCTACAGACTTGAGGACACTGATGGATTCTCTCAGGCCCAGTGTATATTACACCGGAATGTAACAGGTTGATTTTGGATGCTGTAAAAAATGTGTATAGAGGACTGGGGAGAATTTGAATCTACTTACACACTTCTGGATACTGAAGGATTCTCTCAGGCCGTGTGTATGTTACATCTCAATGTAACAGACTGATTTTGGATGGTGTAAAAAATGTCTATAGAGGACTGGGGAGAATTGGAATCTCTCTACAGACTTGAGGACACTGAAGGATTCTCTCAGGCCCTGTGTATTTTACACCTCAAAGTAACAGGCTGATTCTGGATGGTATAAAAGAGGTGTATAGAGTACTGGGGAGAAATGGAATCTCTCTACAGACTTCAGAACACAGTTGGATTCTGTCAGGCCCTCGGTATATTACACCTCAAATTACCAGGCTGATTCTGGATGGTGTAAAAGAGGTGTATACAGGACTGGGGAGAAATGGAATCTCCCTACAGACTTCAGGACACAGTTGGATTCTGTCAGGCCCTGTGTATTTTACACCTTAAAGTAACAGGCTGATTCTGGATAGTGTAAAAAAATGTGTATAGAGGACTGGGGAGAATTGGAATCTCTCTACAGACTTGAGGACACTGAAGGATTCTCTCAGGCCCAGTGTATATTACACCGCAATGTAACAGGCTGATTTTGGATGCTGTAAAAAATGTGTATAGAGGACTGGGGAGAATTTGAATCTCTTTACACACTTCAGTTGTTATGAGTTCATTTTCCCCTTCACCATTGAGGTCTGATGAACTCCCTCTTCTGGTGAAGGAAGGTAGTGAGGCTGATTACCAAGCACCTGAGCTGGGAGAGGATGACTGGGCGACGGGGATCTCTGACTGGATATAAGGCAGCCGACGCCCTTCCTCCTCGCTGGTGATTTCTCTGTGGAATTCTAGGAGACCAGTCTGATTCCTGCTCCTCAAAAGCTAAGTTTTCTGCTTTGCCTTTTTGCATTTGTGTTTTGGTTTTAGTTTGCCTTGCTTTTCTGGATTCTGCCATTCCCTGCTGGGGTGAGCTGAATTCCTTTTTTGTCGGTTGCTCTGTCTTCAGAAAATACCTGAGTACTGACATAGTCTTTTTGAAGCCTAGCGTCTTCAGGGCCTTTTTTCCCTGTCAGTCTGTTGGCTCTTATTTTCATAGGGTTTTTCGCGGATTGCAGACAGCAGCTTTCCTATCCTGTCCTGTCTAGTTAGCTTGGGCCCCATCATTTGCTCAGTCTATCTTTCTATCTGTGTTAGTGTCTTTTCTTCTTGCTTCACCGTCATTATATGTTAAAGGGCTGCCTATTGCTTTGGGGTCTGCTCTGGGGCAGTTTAGATTTCCCTTTCTGTCTTTAGGCTAGGCAGTTCTCCGGCTGTGACCGAGGGGTCTAGGGCATCGTAGGAACCCCCCACGGCTACTGTTAGTTGTTGTTGATAGGTTCAGGGGTCTGCAATCCGATAGCTGCCAACTTCTCTGGTTTTCTGGACTTAGCTAGCATTTCTGTTTTTGCCTCCTATGGTGACTCATTCATAACAGAATCACCAGCCATACCGCAGATCCTAGGGTACTCAATAGCAGGAAAGAATTAAAAAAAAGGCCGTAGGGGGATTTTTTTTTCTCTCAATGGAGATAAACCAATTGTCTGATCGTGTGGAGCAGCTCACTGCGGAAGTGCGGGGAATTTCCGCCTACCTTGTTCATTCACATGCTGCTGAACCAAAGATCCCTACTCCTGATGTGTTTTTTGGGGATCGGTCTAAATTTTTGAATTTCAAAAATAATTGTAAATTAGTTTTTGCCTTAAGGCCTAACTCGTCAGGGAGCTCCGCGCAGCAGGTTAAAATTGTCATCTCTTTGCTGCGTGGCGATCCCCAGGATTGGGCGTATTCTTTGAAACCTGATGATCCTAATCTAACTAATGTGAACGCATTTTTTCAAGCCTTGGGGTTGTTGTATGACGAACCTAATGCTATTGATCAGGATGAAAAGACCCTGTTGGCACTGAGCCAGGGTAGAGATTCTGCAGAATTGTACTGTCAAAAATTCCGAAAGTGGGCGGTCCTTACTGCCTGGAATGATAATGCCTTGGCAGCTCTCTTTCGGAAGGGTTTGTCAGAAGCCGTAAAAGATACTATGGTGGGATTTCCTGTTCCCTCTGGTCTGGACGATTTTATGTCATTAGCCATTCAGGTTGATCGGCGTTTACGTAAACGCAGGACTGCACGAGAGGTGTTGCCACCTGTTGAACAAGTGTCTGAACCTATGCAATGTGATAGAGTTTTGTCCAGGGAGCAACGTCAGGAGTTCAGAAAGCGTAATAAGCTGTGTTTTTTTTGTGGAGATGCCTCGCATATTATTTCTGTCTGTCCTAAACGAGAGAAACGTTTTGCACACACGTTTTCTGTGGGTGGTGTTCAATCTAAGTTTCTTCTGGCAATTACTCTGATCTGCTCCCTGTCCACATTTTCCGCCAAGGCTTTTGTGGATTCGGGAGCAGCCCTGAACCTAATGGACTTGGATTTTGCTAAACGTTGTGGATTTCCTATGACACCTCTGCGGACGCCTATCCCTTTGAGGGGGATTGATGCTACTCCTTTGGCGAAAAATAAACCTCAGTTTTGGACCCAGTTGGTAATGCGGGTCGCCCCAAGCAATCAAGAAAATTGCAGATTTTTGGTGTTGCATAATTTGCATGATACCATTGTTCTAGGGTTTCCCTGGTTGCAAATTCATAATCCAGTTTTGGACTGGAAATTTGTGTCTGTGGTGAGTTGGGGTTGTCGGTGTGCCCTTAGTGAGGCTCCGTTTTTTTCCACCTCTCCTCAGTCGCATGATGTTCCTGAATATTTGGTGGACTTTTATGATGTATTTAGTGAGAATGAGTCTGCGTCTTTGCCTCCTCATAGGAGTTATGACTGTGCAATTGAACTGCGTCCGGGGTGTAAATTTCCCAAGGGTCGGCTCTTCAATTTATCTGTACCCGAGCACGAGGCTATGCGATCCTATATTAAGGAGGCGTTGGAGAAGGGTCATATTTAGAGTTGAGCGATACCGTCCGATACTTCAAAGTATCGTATCGGATGGTATCGGCCGATCTTTAAAAAAAGTATCGGTATCGCCGATTCCGATACCGGAAGTCCCATTCAAGTCTATGGGACTTCCGGTATCGGAATAAGAAAAACCCTTTCCTGCCCTTGTACAGCCTCTCTGGGGTCTGTACGGGCCTTTCGGGGGGCTGTGCCGGCCTGCCAGGGGGTCTGTGCAGGCTCCGGTGGTCTGTGCCGGCCTGCCGGTGGTCTGTGCAGGCTCCGGGGGGCTGTGCCGGCCTGCCGGGGGGCTGTGCCGGCCTGCCGGGGGGCTGTGCAGGCTCTGGGGGGCTGTGCCGGCCTGCCGGGGGGCTGTGCCGGCCTGCCGGGGGGCTGTGCCGGCCTGCCGGTGGTCTGTGCAGGCTCCGGGGGTCTGTGCAGGCTCCGGGGGTCTGTGCAGGCATCGTCCGATGGGACTACAAGTCCCATCGGGCGATGCCTGCTACCATGACAGTGATTGACACATTAGCCAATGATGGGACAGTAGTAGTCCCATCATCCGGCTAATGTGTTAAATGTAAAAAAAAAAAAAAAAAAAATTACATGCTACATACATACAACATGCATACTACATACATGCTACATTCATACTACATGCAACATACATACTACATATATACTACATGCATGCTACATACATACTGCATGCTACATACATACTACATATATACTACATACATACTACATGCATGCTACATGCATCATACATAACACATATATACTACATGCATGCTACATACATACTACATGCTACATACTACATATATACTACATGCATGCTACATACTACATGCTACATACATACTACATATATACTACATGCATGCTACATACATACTGCATGCTACATGCATGCTACATACATACTACATACATACTACATGCTACATACATACTACATATATACTACATACATACTACATACATACTACATGCATGCTACATACATACTACATGCATGCTACATACATACCACATACATAACACATATATACTACATGCATGCTACATACATACTACATGCTACATACATACCATATACATACTACATGCATGCTACATACATACTACATGCATGCTACATATATACTACATGCATGCTACATACATACTACATGCTACATACATACTACATATATACTACATGCATGCTACATACATACTACATGCTACATACATACTACATATATACTACATGCATGCTACATACATACTACATATATACTACATGCATGCTACATACATACCACATATATACTACATACATACAATACATTCATACAATACATACATAGACATACAGTACATATAACATAGAGTAACATACTTACCAATACTTGTCACATTGTTCCCCGAAGCCATTGTCTTTCCGGAATAAATATTAACATAACAAACCACAAAAATACTCACCCACGATCCGAAGCAGTCCACGAGTGTGTCCCACGACGATCTTGGGTAGAGAACTGCAGCATCAGCTGTTGCTGCCGTTCTCTACTGGCTGCAGGAATCCAATGACGGAAGGTAGGTATCCTTCCGCACTGTATTCCTCCGCCACTTAAAAAAAAAAAAGTCCCTAGTCTCACTTTATGCCATTGCTGTGTGGGAAATTCCCACGCAGCAATGGCATAAAGTGAGACTAGGGACTTTTTTTTTTTAAGTGGCGGAGGAATACAGTGCGGAAGGATACCTACCTTCCGTCATTGGATTCCTGCAGCCCGTAGAGAACGGCAGCATCATCTGATGCTGCAGTTCTCTACCCAAGATCGTCGTGGGACACACTCGTGGACTGCTTCGGATCGTGGGTGAGTATTTTTGTGGTTTGTTATGTTAATATTTATTCCGGAAAGACAATGGCTTCGGGGAACAATGTGACAAGTATTGGTAAGTATGTTACTCTATGTTATATGTACTGTATGTCTATGTATGTATTGTATGTATGTAGTATGTATGTAGTATGTATGTAGCATGCATGTAGTATATATGTAGTATGTATGTAGCATGCATGTAGTATATATGTAGCATGTATGTAGTATGTATGTGGTATGTATGTAGCATGTAGTATGTATGTAGCATGCATGTAGCATGCATGTAGTATGTATGTGGTATGTATGTAGCATGTAGTATGCATGTAGCATGCATGTAGCATGCATGTAGTATGTATGTAGTATGTATGTAGTATGTATGTAGCATGTAGTATGTATGTAGCATGCATGTAGCATGCATGTAGTATGTATGTAGTATGTATGTAGTATGTATGTAGCATGCAGTATGTATGTAGCATGTATGTAGTATGTATGTAGTATATATGTAGCATGCATGTAGTATGTATGTAGCATGCATGTAGTATGTATGTAGCATGTATGTAGTATGTATGTAGTATATATGTAGTATGTATGTAGCATGTAGTATGTATGTAGCATGCATGTAGTATATATGTAGTATGTATGTAGCATGTAGTATGTATGTAGCATGCATGTAGTATGTATGTAGTATTTTTTTTTTTTTTTTTTAACATTTAACACATTAGCCGGATGATGGGACTACTACTGTCCCATCATTGGCTAATGTGTCAATCACTGTCATGGTAGCAGGCATCGCCCGATGGGACTTGTAGTCCCATCGGACGATGCTTGCACAGACCCCCGGACATCAGCACAGCCCCCCGGCAGGCCGGCACAGCCCCCCGGCAGGCCGGTACAGACCCCCACAGGGTGCACAGACCACCGGCAGGCCGGCACAGCCCCCCGGCAGGCCGGCAGAGACCCCGGGCAGTCCACACAGCCCCCCGGCAGGCTGGCACAGCCCCCCGGCAGGCCGGCAGAGACCCCCGGAAGGCCCGAAATGACGGCGCATCATGATGCGCACACACCGCGCATCATGATGACGTCAGGCCGTCAATCAACTGAACTTCCGATTCCGATGCCGAATTCCGATATTGAAAAAATATCGGAAGTCGGTATCGGAATTCCGATACAGCAAGTATCGGCCGATACCCGATACTTGCGGTATCGGAATGCTCAACACTAGTCATATTAGACCATCCTCTTCACCATTAGGTGCTGGGTTTTTTTTCGTGGCCAAAAAGGATGGTTCATTAAGGCCTTGTATTGATTATCATGCCCTCAACAAAATTACCATTAAGTATCAGTATCCGTTACCCCTGATTTCGGATCTATTCTCCAGAGTTAAAGGTGCTTGCTGGTTTACCAAGCTTGACCTCAGGGGGGGGTATAATCTTATCCGCATTAAGCATGGGGATGAATGGAAGACGGCGTTTAATACTCCAGAGGGACATTTTGAGTACCTGGTGATGCCTTTTGGGCTCACTAATGCCCCTTCTGTCTTCCAGTGCTTCATGAACGACATTTTTCGAGACTTTGTGGATAAATTTTTGATTATCTATCTGGATGATATTTTGATCTTCTCCAAGGATTGGGATTCTCATGTGGAACATGTTCGGACGGTGTTCCGGATCTTGAGGGAGAATTCCCTGTATGTCAAAGGATCAAAATGCCTTTTTGGGGTACAGAGGATTTCTTTTTTGGGATTTATTTTGTCTCCGTCAACTATTGAAATGGATCCAGCCAAGGTACAGGCCATTTATGATTGGGTTCAGCCCACTTCTTTGAAGGCCCTTCAGAAGTTTTTGGGTTTTGCTAATTTTTATCGAAAATTTATAGCAAAATTTTCTAGTATTGCCAAGCCATTGACTGATTTGACTAAGAAGGGTGCTGATGTGTTGAATTGGTCTCCGAGGCTGTTTATTCCTTTCAGGAGCTGAAGTGAAGATTCACTTCTGCCCCGGTTTTGCGGCAACCTGATGTCTCACTCCCGTTCCAGGTAGAGGTGGACGCTTCTGAGATTGGTGCAGGAGCTGTTTTGTCCCAAAAGGATCCTGTAACATCTAAAATGAATCCCTGTGCTTTCTTTTCCCGAAAGTTCTCCCCATCTGAACGTAACTATGATGTGGGGAAACGGGAACTGTTGGCCATGAAATGGGCATTTGAGGAGTGGAGACATTGGTTGGAGGGAGCTAAACATCAAGTCGTGGTCCTCACTGACCACAAGAATTTGATTTACCTGGAGTCGGCCAAACGCTTGAACCCTAGACAGGCTAGATGGGCCTTGTTTTTTACACGTTTTGATTTTGTGGTCTCTTTTCTTCCTGGCACTAAGAATGTCAAGGCTGACGCTCTTTCTAGGAGCTTCTTTGCTGATTCTCCTGTGGTGACCAAGCCTGCTACCATCTTAGGCGAAGGGGTAGTTCTTTCTGCCATCTCGCCCGATTTGAGACGTGCTCTGGGAGAGTTCCAGGAGGACAAACCTGAGCGTTGTCCCAGTGGAAAGTTGTATGTTCCTGACCAGTGGAAGAAGAGAGTGATGTCTGAAGTTCATTGCTCTGCATTGGCTGGTCATCCAGGTATTTTTGGTACTAGAGAGCTGGTGAGTCGGTCTTTTTGGTGGCCCGCCTTGTCTCGTGATGTCAGGAATTTTGTGCAGTCCTATGGGACTTGCTCCTGGTCTAAACCTTGTTCTCGCTCTAGTGGGTTGTTGATGCCTTTGCCGGTCCCCAGGAGGCCATGGACCCATATTTCAATGGATTTCATCTCTGATATGCCTGTCTCTCAGAGAATGACTGTTATTTGGGTGATTTGTGATAGGTTCTCTAAGATGGTTCATCTTGTACCACTCCCTAAGTTGCCATCTTCTTCTGAGTTGGTGCCCCTGTTTTTGCAACAGGTGGTTCGCTTGCACGGGATTCCTGAGAACATTGTATCTGACAGAGGAGTTCAGTTTGTGTCTAGATTTTGGAGGACGTTCTGTTCCAAGCTGGGAATTCAGTTGTCCTTCTCCTCTGCGTTTCACCCTCAGACCAATGGGCAGACGGAGAGAACAAACCAGACCTTGGAGTCGTATTTGAGATGTTTTATTTCCGCTGATCAGGATGATTGGGTTTCATTTTTGCCCTTGACCGAATTTGCTTTAAATAATAGAGCTCGTTCTGCCACTTTGATGTTACCTTTTTTTTGTAACTTTGGGTTTCATCCTCGATTTTCTTCAGGGCAGGTGGAGCCTTCTGCCTGCCCAGGTGTTGACACTGTGGTGGAGAGAATGCACCAGATCTGGGACCAAGTGGTGGATAAGTTATCTCTCTCCCAGGAAAAGGCCCAGCGGTTTTCCAACCGACATAGGACCGTTGGTCCCCAGTTTAAGGTGGGTGATATGGTTTGGTTATCATCAAAAAATATCGCTATGAAGGTAGCTTCTCCTAAGTTTAAGCCTAGATTTATTGGACCTTACAAGATTTTGGAGATCATTAATCCGGTCTCTTTTCGGTTGGCTCTTCCTGTCACATTTAAAATCCATAATGTGTTTCATAAGTCCTTGTTGAATAGGTTTGTTGAACCAGTAGTTCCTGGGGTGGCACCTCCGGACCCTGCATTGGTTGAAGGTAACATGGAATATGAGGTAGAAAAGATACTGGATTCCCGTCTGGCTAGACAGAGACTCCAGTATTTGGTTAAGTGGAAGGGTTATGGTCAGGAGGATAATTCCTGGGTCTCTGCCTCTGATATTCATGCCAAAAGATTGGTGCGTGCCTTTCATCGGGCTCACCCTGATTGCCCTGGTGGCGTGGATGAGGGTTCGGTGACCCCTCCTCAAGGGGGAGGTACTGTTATGAGTTCATTTTCCCCTTCACCATTGAGGTCTGATGAACTCCCTCTTCTGGTGAAGGAAGGTGGTGAGGCTGATTACCAAGCACCTGAGCTGGGAGAGGATGACTGGGCGACGGGGATCTCTGACTGGATATAAGGCAGCCGACGCCCTTCCTCCTCGCTGGTGATTTCTCTGTGGAATTCTAGGAGACCAGTCTGATTCCTGCTCCTCAAAAGCTAAGTTTTCTGCTTTGCCTTTTTGCATTTGTGCTTTGGTTTTAGTTTGCCTTGCTTTTCTGGATTCTGCCATTCCCTGCTGGGGTGAGCTGAATTCCTTTTTTGTCGGTTGCTCTGTCTTCAGAAAATACCTGAGTACTGACATAGTCTTTTTGAAGCCTAGCGTCTTCAGGGCCTTTTTTCCCTGTCAGTCTGTTGGCTCTTATTTTCATAGGGTTTTTTTGCGGATTGCAGACAGCAGCTTTCCTATCCTGTCCTGTCTAGTTAGCTTGGGCCCCATCATTTGCTCAGTCTATCTTTCTATCTGTGTTAGTGTTTTTTCTTCTTGCTTCACCGTCATTATATGTTAAAGGGCTGCCTATTGCTTTGGGGTCTGCTCTGGGGCAGTTTAGATTTCCCTTTCTGTTTTTAGGCTAGGCAGTTCTCCGGCTGTGATCGAGGGGTCTAGGGCATCATCCTACAGTGACTCATTCATAACATCAGTGTTGTGAGCTCATTTTCTCGTTCACCTTTGATGTCCGATGAACTTCCTCTGCTGGTGAAAGGAGGTGGTGAAACTGATTTGAATGGGAGAAACCTGTCACCTAAACAGGTGGATTGCGATTGGACATCCGGAATCTCTGAGTGGATATAAGGCAGCCGACGCCCTGTAGGGTTGCTGGTGATTTCTCTGCTCTGAGCTCTGGCCTCCAGTTCAGTTCCTGTCTTCTAAAGCTAAGTTTTGCTCTGTTATTGTTCCATGAGATTTTGTCTGATTTGCTTAGTTTTGTGTTCTGCCAGCCCCGGCTGGGGCTCTGCTGAATTTCCATTTTTGTCCCTGATCGGTTAAATCTCTTTTGCTCTGTCTTCAGAATATATCGGAGTGCTGATATAGGGATTTTGAAGTCTAGTGACTTCAGGGCCGTTTTTCCTATCAGACGTGTTGGGACATTTTTGGTAGGGTTTTTGCGGATTGCAGCCAGCATCTATTCTGTCCTTTCCTATCTAGTTAGTTGGGCCCCATCGTTTGCTCTGCCTGTCTTTCTGTCTGTGTTTGTGTTTTCACCGACAATACATGTTGGAGGCTGTCTATTGCTTTGGGGTCTGCTCTGGGGCAGTTTAGATTTCCCCTTTCTTTCTTTAGGCTTATTTAGTTCTCCGGCTGTGAAGAGGCGTCTAGGACCACAGTAGGAACGCTCCACGGCTACTGTTAGTTGTTGTGAATAGGATCAGGGGTCTGCAATCCGCTAGCTACCAACCTCTCCGGTTTTCTGGACTTAGCTTGAATTTTTGCTTTTCCTCCTCCGGTGACTCATTCATAACACTTCTGGATACTGAAGGATTCTCTCAGGCCCTGTATATGTTACACCTCAATGTAATAGGCTGATTTTGGATGGTGTAAAAAATGTCTATAGAGGACTGGGGAGATTTGGAATCTCTCTACAGACGTGAGGACACTGTTGTATTCTCTCTGGCCCTGTGTATATTACAGCACAATGTAACAGGCTGATTTTGGATGGTGTAAAAAATGTCTATAGAGGACTGGGGAGAATTTGAATCTCCTTACACACTTCTGGATACTGAAGTATTCTGTCAAGCCCTGTGTATTTTACACCTCAAAATGACAGGCTGATTCTGGATGGTGTAAAAAAGGTGTATAGAGGACTGGGGAGAAATGGAATCTCTCTACAGACTTCAGGACACAGTTGGATTCTGTCGGGCCCAGGGTATATTACACCTCAAAGTAACAGGCTTATTCTGGATGGTGTAAAAGAAGTGTATAGAGGACTGGGGAGAAATAGAATCTCTCTACAGACTTCAGGACACAGTTGGATTCTGTCAGGCCCTGTGTATATTACACCTCAAAGTAACAGGCTTATTCTGGATGGTGTAAAAAAGGTGTATAGAGGACTGGGGAGAAATGGAGTTTCTCTACAGACTTCAGGACACAGTTGTATTCTGTCAGGCCCTGGGTATATTACACCTCAAATTAACAAGCTGATTCTGGATAGTGTAAGAGAGGTATATAGAGGACTGGGGAGAAATGGAATATCTCTACAGACTTCAGGACACAGTTGGATTCTGTCAGGCCCTGTGTATATTACACCGCAATGTAACAGGCAGAAATTGCCTAGTATATGACAAACTACAAGGTGTATATAGAATTGGGCAGAATTGGAATCTCCCTAGAGTGTAGGTCTGTAATAACGGACAAACTCCTCTGCTTTTTCTTACAGAGTCACACCCAGATAGCTTCAATTTGGCCGTGGTACCAGCCGGTACACGGTACTGTGTGAGGAGCGTACACGTACACCGCTGTACGGTGTGTGTATGTAAAATTGTCAAGCTCCATGTTTTTGTATACGGACTGACACACGCTGTCTCTCTCTAGTTTTGAATGTAATCAAACAGCAGATATACGAAACTGTTTGAAAAACAGACAAAGCTATAAGGTGTAGGTCTGTAAGAACGGACAAACTCCTCGGCTTTTCCTTACAGAGTTACACACAGATTGTCAAGCTCCGTGTTTTTGTATACGGACTGACACACGCTGTCTCTCTCTAGTTTTGAATGTAATCAAACAGCAGATATACGAAACTGTTTGAAAAACGGACAAAACTCTAAGGTGTAGGTCTGTAAGAACGGACAAACTCCTCGGCTTTTCCTTACAGAGTCACACACGGATAACTTCAATTTGGCCGTGATAACAGCCGGTACACGGTAATGTGTGAGGAGCGTACACCGCTGTACGGTGTGTGAAAAAATGAACGCTCAGTACCTCACCAGGACAAAACAATAAAACTTGGACTGCTTTTAAAAAAGCAGTTTGAACACCAGCGTGCACACAGCAATGCAGGTAGCCTTAAAAGGCAGTCTAATCACCACCAGCGCTGCTTCACAAAATCAAAAATCTTCACCTTTCACTGCACACTAACTATGGTGAAGAGCGCTATCAGCAGAAGCATTTTTTTTTCTTTTGGCCTTCCTATCGCTCTCCCTACAGAATCAGCAGCAGCTCTCCCTATTGTGAGATCAGCATAAGTAACATGGCGGTCGGCGTGCATGCCCTTTTATAGCCCCTGTGACGCCACACAAAGCAAGCCAATCACTTGCATGCCCTTCTCAAAAATGGTGGTGACCGCTGCCTATGTCATCACGTTGCCCACAGTGTCCGTTCTTCCTGATTGGCTGAAAAAGGGCGTTAAAGTATCTTTTGAAACTCGACTTTGGCGCGATGGTCGCCGACCTCATGGCCGACCTCACGCTAAGGTCGGGTTTCGTTTCATGAAACCCGACTTTGGCGAAAGTCGTCGACTTTTGAATTTTTTCGACCCATTTCGCTTAACTCTATTACATACTTACCTGACCGGGAGGAGCATTGCCGCGGCTCTTCTCTTCTCACCGGAGACCGGGGCAGGAGTGCGGCGTCGGAATCGCGCATGCGCATAGCGCTATCCAGCACCATTTTACCGAAGACACATTTGCAGTATGTCTTCAGCAATATGGCGCCAGACAGCGCGGTATGGGCATGCGCGTACTCCGGTGCCGCACTCCTCCCCCAGCCTCCGGCAGAACAGGACAGCGCCGGAGCATAGGGAAGAAAGGTGTGTATAAATATTTTTTCTTTGTATGTGTGCAGTTTAATAGGGGTGAGGGGGGATCATACATATTAGGATAGGAGGGTGAGAGGTAGCATGCATAGCAGGATAGGGGGTGAGGGGACCATACATATTAGGATAGGGGGATTAGAGGTAGCATACATACCAGATAAGGGGGTGAGGGGGACCATGCATATCAGGATTGGAGGTGAGGGAACCATGCATATCAGGATAGGGGGTGAGAGGTAGCATTCATACCAGGATAGAGGGGAGAGAGGACCATGCATACCAGGGTTAGGGGGGGTGAGAGGACCATGCATGCCAGGATAGGGGGTGAGAGGACCATGCATACCAGGATAGGGGGGTGAGGGGTACCATGCATACCAGAATTGGGGATGAGGGGTACCATGCATACCAGGATTGGGGATGAGGGGACCATGCATACCAGGATTGGGGGGTGAGGCGGTACCATACATCCTACGATAGGGATGAGGGGGGACTATGCATACCAGGATTGGGGGTGAGGGGACCATGCATACCAGGATTGGGGGGGTGAGGGGACCATGCATTCCAGGATTGGGGGTGAGAGTACCATGCATACCAGGATTGGGGGGTGAGGGGACCATGCATTCCAGGATTAGGGGGTGAGGGGACCATGCATACCAGGATTGGGGGGGTGAGGGAACTATGCATACCAGAATTGGGGGGTGAGAGGAACATGCATACCATGATAGGGATGAGGAGGTACCATGCATACCAGGATTGGGGGGCGAGGGAACCATGAATGCCAGGATATGGATGAGGGGGTACCATGCATACCAGGATTGGGGGGTGAGGGGACCGTACATACCAGGATAGGGATGAGGGGGTACCATGCATACCAGAATTGGGGGGTGAGGGGGCAATGCATACCAGAATGAGGAATGGGGTGCCGTGCATACCAGTGTTGGGGTGTGTGTGTGTGAGGGGACCATACATACCAGAATAGGGATGAGGGGGCCATGCATACCAGGATAGGGATGAAGTGTGCCATGTATACCAGGATAGGAGGGGGGCAGCACATACCAGGATGGGAGACCATATACCAATAAAAATGCTCGCCACCCGGCCGTAGAACGGGTTCAATAGCTAGTATTTACATATCCGTGTGCATACAGCACAGGGTGGGAAGGGGTTAGATGCAGGCTCATAACACAGACACACAGATATTAGTTCTATCTTTTACACATGTGGGTGGCCCTTAAAATGACCGTTGGGTTAAAAAGAGAGGTCATTAGGGATCTGGATGCAAATGTTCACTATGGACGATACAAAGGGGTATTGACCTGGATTCAAGTCACGAAGCCCCCTCTGTGCTATGATGACATTTCTTAGCAATTCATCCTCATCCTTATGTATAGCTAGCTGTATGTGACAGGGTATAAGGCGGCAACCAAAGAGTTGACCAGGATCTCCACAGTCACATACTCCATCACAGCTGCCGGGAATACTGGAGCATTAGCACTGCTGCACTGTTCAGTACTGCTATGAAATGTCCTCTGTCCTGCTGCTACTTTTGAATATACATGCTTCTTGGACTGCCAGCTCACTAAGGGCTCAGATTACATTGGTCTACTAAAATCAATGGAGAGAAAAGAGGGAGGAGAAGAGTGAAAGAGAAAGACAGATGTTTCACAGCTATACTGCCCAGTACTGCTATATAATGTCCTCCATTTTATTGCTACTTCAGAACAGGTGCAAGACGGGAGAACATGAATCTCTTATATTTGTGTGCAGTGTATAAGAGACATTATAACAGCTATCCTCCACCCACTAGCTCAGAGACAACCTAAAATTAATACTAGAGCCTGTAGAAGGGACGGCTTGTGAAAAGTGCAAGATACAGGTAATATGATGGCCAGAAATAGTGTCCTCTCATTTACAGCTAATTTTAACAAGCTTGAAATATCAGAGGCAAGTTAATCTCTCCCTGCATTATATACATACATACAGTCATGGCCAAAAGTGTTGGCACCCTTTAAATTGTTCTAAAAAATGAAGCATTTTCCTAGAAAATTATTCCAATTACACATGTTTTGTTATACACATGTTTATTTCCTTTGTTTGTATTAAAACAATACAAAAAAGCAGAGGAAAAAGGGCAAATTGGATATAATTTTACACAAAACTCTCAAAATGGGTTAGATAAAATTGTTGGTACCTTTCCAAAATTTTGAGTGAACAACTTTGTTTTCAAGCATGTGATGCTTTTCCAAACTCACCTGTGGCAAGTAATAGGTGTGGGCAATATGAAAATCACACCTGAAACAAGATACAAAGGGATAAGGTGACTCAATCTTTGTATTGTGTGTCTGTGTGCCACACTAAGCATGGAGAATAGAAAGAGAAGAGAACTGTATGAGGACTTGAAAATCAAAATTGTTGAAAAAATATCAACACTCTCAAGGGTACAAGTCCTTTACCAAAAATCTTAATGTTCCTTTGTCCATGGTGTGCAACATAATCAAGAAGTTTACAAGCCATGGCACTGTAGCTAATCTCCCTGGATTTAAGTGGCAGAGAAATAGTGATGAATGGCTGCAACGCAGAATAGTCCGGATGGTGAATAAGCAGCCCCAATAAAGTTCCAAAGAAATTCAAGCTGTCCTGCAGGCTAGAGGTGTATCTACAGTAAGTTTCCTGGCACCCGGGGCAAGGTAGGGGGGTCGACGAGGCAGAGGGCACCTGCGTGCTGGGTCCGGAACTAGAGAGGCTGCATCCACTGTTTCCAGGGGGAAGCTTGAGTGAGGCGGACCTTCCCCTGTTGTCTGCGGGAAGCTCTAGAGAGATGGGGGCTTCCTGCTGTCAGAGGGGGCGGAAGAGGAGAAAGAAAAAGCATGCGTAGGAAGGCCGTGTGCACGCTGCTCTGCCCTGGCACCAGTCAGGTGAGCGGTGTGTTCTGCTCCCCAGCCCGACACAGAGCAGTGGCTGGCTGAAGTCGATCAGAAGGGCAGGGACTGCTGTGCTGAGGGAAGCAGTGTGCCTAGCAGTAATCCAAAGAGAGAGAGCCATGCAGAGCAGAGCCGTGCCGAGCCATGTACACAGAGCAAAGCCGAGTCAGGTGTTGCAGCAGCCATAGAGATTAGTTCTCTGTCCGGAAGCACCGGCACCAAGCAGATCAGCATTACCCGCCGCCAACAGCGGGGACCATGGAGAGAGGGACGCGCGGTGTGTGTCCAGTGACTGCCAGAGAGAACCAGGTGCCATACACTACGTGACCGTGAGATCCGCACATGCGATGCCCCAAGAGAGACCACACACGGGACTGACACTTGCGCCCTGATGTGAGCAGAGAATAGTTGTCCTGACCCTTGTCTGCACCCATCCCCACTCACCACACTGTGTCTGCACCCATCCCCCATACTGTTTCCTCATACATGCCCCCCATTCCCCCATACTGTTTCCTCGTACATGCCCTCATTCCTCAGTACTGTTTCGTCATACATGTCCCCTTTCCCCCATACTGTTACCTCGCACATACCCCATTCCCCCGTACTGTTTCCTCATACATGCTCCCCATTCCCCGTACTGTTTCCTCACACATGCCCCATTTCCCTGTACTTTTTCCTCATACATGCCCCCATATGGTTTCCTCATACATGCCCTACATCTCCCCCTTTGCTCCTCATTTTGTGTCCTCAAATCTCCCCCACACATTAAATCCCCCATCCCCACTCCAAATATTCCCCACATATTAAATCCCCCCATCCCCACTCCAAATCTCCCCACACATTAAATCTTCATCTTCATCTCCCCGCACACAAATAACCCTATCTCCACTCCAAATCTCCCCCCACACATTAAACACCCCCACCCCCATGATAAATCTCCCCCTAACACATTAAATCCTCCATCCCTTCAATTCTCCCCACACACATTAAATCCCCCATCGCCACTCCAAACCTCCCCACACACATTAAATTCACCATCCCCCTCCAAATCTCCACGCACATAAGAAATCCCCCATCCCCACTCCAAATCTCCACAGTCCCCACACACAATAAATCCCCCATCCCCACTCCAAATCTCCCCAGTTCCCACACACAATAAATCCCCCATCTCCACTCCAAATCTCCCCACACACATTAAATCTCCCCCCATCCACACTCCAAATCTCTACACACACAATAAATACCCCCCGCACTTAATCTTCGGTGTCTTCAGCTCCACTGGAGCACTTACCACCCATATGCGTCTCTGCAGCTACGGAGAGTGACAACAGCAGCGTAATCACATGACCTGATCACTCTTCCAGCATCGATCTGACCCGGAGGTCAAAGCTTCAATTGTACTAGCGTCTGTAAAATACGAGAACAATTGATCCCTGAGAGCCGGCACACTGCAGGTTCTCTGTGCCGGCTGTCAGTTTGACAGTCGGCACAGAGAATAATTGACTCCCAGTCCGGGGAGCGGCAGAATGCAGCTGCCGGGGGAGACACTGCCCCCCCTAGATACACCTATGCTGCAGGCTCAGGATGCACGAGTGTCAGTGTAAACTATCCGTCGACATTTGAAAGAAATAAAATGCTACTGCAGGAGACCCAAGAGGACCCCACTGCTGACACAGAGTCATAAAAAAGCTAGACTGCAGTTTGCCAAAATGTATATGAGTATGCAGAAATCCTTCTGGGAAAGCATCTTGTGGACAGATGAGACCAAGATAGAGATTTTTGGTAAAGCACATCATTCTACTGTTTACCAAAAAAGGAATGAGGCATACAAAGAAAAGAACACATTAGCTACAATCAAATATGGTGGAGGTTCAAAGAAGTTTTGCTGCCTCTAGCACCCGGTGCCTTGATTGTGTGCAAGACATCATGAAATCTGAAAATTACCAAAGAATTTTGGGTCACAATGTAGTGCCCAGTGTCAGAAAGCTTGGTTTGTGTCTTAGGCCTCTTTCACACATCAGGTTTTCGCCGTCAGGCGTGATCCGGCGCTTTTGACAGACACCGGATCCGGCGAAATGCAATGCCGGATCCGGTTTCCCCCCCATTGACTTGCATTTGCGCCGGATCGCGCCGGATGGCCATGCGTTTCATCCGGTTTTCGCCGGATCCGGCAATGTGTCGCAATGTGTCGCGATCCGGCGTCTGGAAAAAACGTCTACTGTAACGGTTTTTGTCTCCGGCGAAAAAGCCGGACACGCCGGATCCGGCGCGTCCGGCTTTTTCACACAATGAAAGCCTATGAGCGCCGCAATGCGCCGGATCCGTTTTTTTTGGTCTGAGCATGCTCAGTAGCTCTGCCCACAGGAGATATATAAAAGCAAGACAATGGGACCCTCAGCCACACCCAACATGCCACCCAAGACAGCAACCAGGCGCAGGAGAAGGCAGCAGACATCTGCAGCAGCAGCACCATCAGCAACACCCCAAATGGAGCAGCATGCTGAACGGGAGGGGAGTCCAGAAGCAGATGAGAGACGGTAATTATCAAATCCCCCATTCCTCCAAACTAGGGCCATGGAATATCAAGATATTCATTGGCCCTTTGTTTCTCTTTATTCAACAGCCGCCAAAGAGATGCAGCAGCAGCACCATCAGCAACACCCCAAATGGAGCAGCATGCTGAACGGGAGGGGAGTCCAGAAGCAGATGAGAGACGGTAATTATCAAATCCCCCATTCCTCCAAACTAGGGCCATGGAATATCAAGATATTCATTGGCCCTTTGTTTCTCTTTATTCAACAGCCGCCAAAGAGATGCAGCAGCAGCACCATCAGCAACACCCCAAATGGAGCAGCATGCTGAACGGGAGGGGAGTCCAGAAGCAGATGAGAGACGGTAATTATCAAATCCCCCATTCCTCCAAACTAGGGCCATGGAATATCAAGATATTCATTGGCCCTTTGTTTCTCTTTATTCAACAGCCGCCAAAGAGATGCAGCAGCAGCAGCAGCAGAAATGGCATCACTGGCAGCAGCAATACCCACAGCCATGGAGTCTGGCCATCAACAGGACAGCACATCTTCTTCTGGGAGCCCTCCCTCGCATCGTCAGCGTTTGACGGTAAGTTTTTATTTCCAAAATCCATCATCTCTGTAATATATGTCTATTCATTGCCTTTTATTTCAAAACAGGAATCACAAGATGAAGAGGAGCTCCCAGAAGAAGAAGGAAGGGGTGGACAGACGCTTGGAGTGGGCTCACAATTCGTAAGTTTTTTGCATCAAACGCAGAAACACAACATCACACTACACACAACACATAGAAAACAATGTTCTGCAGACCACACACAGCAAACAAATGCCTACATCCAAAGACATAACATTTTTTGTTTTCTTCTCTAGTCTTCCCAATCTGGTGCTCGGCCAAGAGGTCCTCGCAGTGCCTCCCAGGGTCGTCGGCGACAGCAACGCGGCGGTCACCAGCGTGTAAGTATAAATATTTTTGCTTTGTTTTTTGGCACTTTTTATTTCATTTCTTTTGTGGAGGCTAATTATGTTATTTTTGTCTTTTTCTTTAACAGCCTTCACAGCGTGCTCCCGACTCTGACGGTGAGGATGGAGGGATTGATGTGGACCGCCTCATCGATCTCGTCAGAGAAAGGGAGCCGCTCTGGAATATGGCTGACCGCCGCCACGCTGACCTGATCATTACCCGACGACTCTGGGAGGAAATCTGTTCTCTCCTTGTGGGCCGCTTGGAGGACCTCGAAGCTCGGGACCAGATTAAAGAGCGTAAGTATATACAGTAACGGTTGCTTGATGTAAACCAGTGTTTCCCGAACTCCAGTCCTCGTGGTCCCCACGGATCATGTGTTCAGGATTTCTATTTACTATTGAAATCCTGAAAACATGACCCCTGGGGACCATGAGGACTGGAGTTTGTGAAACACTGATGTTGTATACTAACCACTCCTTTCTCGTTTCAGGGAACAGAATTGTGAATCGGTGGCGGTCTGTGAGGGATCGTTTCAAGAAGGAGTTCAATAAAGAGATGCGGGCCCCGAGTGGATCTGGAGGACGCAGGAGCAAGTACAAGTACGCACAAGCCCTGTCGTTCCTCCGGGAAACAATGCTCACCAGAAGGTAAATATTACACACCACATGTGAAAAAGATGTAACTTTTTTTTTTCAGCCAGGGCCATACCATGTCAGTATTTTAATTGTTTTTTTTTCTCTTTATTCCACAGCACGGTGAGCAGCACTCGGGAGCCTGCACGATTGGACCCTTCTGAGGCGATCCCTGAGGAGACCGGCACCGAGGGACACTTCGACCGCCCCGGTACATCTGCACCTTCCCTGCCTTCCCACACATTCGACCCATCTGTCCCATCCACCAGCACAGGAGCATCGTGGCCGCCTACATTACATGAAGCTGCTGGTGAGGAGATCGCTTTCCCTTTACCCCACCCTTCTGCCCCTGCCGCCTCTAGTACACCTGCGGGTACTGGGCGGCAGTGGCAGAGGGGTCAGGAAAAGAGTTATGCGCAAGAGTTATTGCATCTGAATGCATCTTTCCAGAACTGTCTCAAAGTCTTGTCAGAGCAAATCTCCGCAGGCTTTCAGCAGATCAACTCCAGCATTCTGGAGGTGAAGACACTTCTGCAAACCATGCATTCAGAAGCAAGATCTTCGCCAAACCACACCTTTTTCAGGTCTGTTGTGGAGCGCATGGAAACGCTCTCTCCTGCCCAGCAGATGCATGTAATGCATTCGTGCCACGGTGCTCTACAGCAGGTTACCTCCCAACCTCCACCTCCCACCACTGTAGTTCCTCCACCTGCACCCCCTCCAGCCACTTTCCATCCTCCCCCTCCTATTACATCTGCACCCCCTCCAGCCACTTTTCATCCTCCCCCTCCTACTACATACTAGCAACCTGCCCAGTACCAGCAACCTCCCCAGTACCAGCAACCTCCCCAGTACCAGTCATCTCCCCACTTCCAGCAACCTGCCCCGTACCAAACTCCTTCCCCGTACCAAACTCCTTCCCCGTACCAAACTCCTTCCCCATACAACTTTTCATCAACATCATCTGCCCCTACAGTCCCTGCCCAACCCTCCACTCCACCACCCACCACCTCTTCTGCTTCCCACATGTCCACCCATTCTGTAGTTTTTTCCACACCTTCACCTCTAACTGTTCCTTCCCCACCACGATCCCAGTCCTCTCTCCACACACCCAGTGTCGAAGTGTCCCGCAGCCCCTCCAGCAGTATTTCCACCCCACAATACACAGATTTGTAATGTGTGTTTTTTAATAAAAATGCCCATTGGGTTTAAAACCTTTATTAAAAAAGTTTTTTGCACTTTAAAAACATTTTACAAAAAAAAAAAAAATTTAAAATAAAAGTTAAATTATCGTTTCACAATGGTTGTCTGTCTTTTCTTTCTGCGGCGAACTATGTTTAAAAAAAAGGTTAAATACAGGGTATTTCAAAGGTAAAAAGGTATTCAAAACCAGGTATAACTGTGGGTAAATTTTAGCTTTTTGCCACAGTTGTGTTCCTGGTTGTGTTTGAAGCAAAGTATTTCACCTAAAAAGTTGTGTTTATTGTTGGTGATTTCCTAACAATGTACACAACTTTTGTTAAAAGGTGAAATACTTTGCATAAAACACAACCAGGTACACACCTGTGGCCTAAAGCTAAAAATAGTAGACCATGACAAGATAGCCAACTTTGGTTGGCAAAGGTATATACTGTTGGTCCAGAAGGTACACAAGTTTGGTTAGGGCACAAATCTTTCACACTCTGTCATCCTGCCAGTGTACTCTGCCTTGAGGGGCCACAAGGGTCAATTTTAAAAACCGGATCCGGCGTAATCCGTCGAAAAAACGGATAGAAAAACGGATGAACCGGATGAGACGGATCCGGTTTTGTCTGTCAAGAACAAGACGGATCCGGCAGAAAACCGGATCCGGCACATCAGGTTTTACAAAACATTTGCCGGATCCGGCATTCCGGCACGACGCCGGTTCGCGCCTGACGCCGAAAACCTGATGTGTGAAAGTAGCCTTAGGTCATGGGACTTCAAGGAGAAAAATGACCTCCAAACATACTTCAAGAAGCTCAGCGAAATGGAAGGAAACAAAGTGCTGGAGAATTCTGAAGTGGTCATCAATGAGTCCGGATCTAAATCCCATTGAACACTTGTGGAGAGATCTTATAATTGTTGTTGGGAGAAGGCACCTTTCAAATTTGAGAGATTTGGAGCAGTTTACAAGTAAAGAGTGGTCCAAAATTCCAGTTGAGAGGTGTAAGAAGTCTGTTGATGGTTATAGGAAGTGACTGATGGCAGTTGCAGTGGGGAAAAAAAAGTATTTAGGGTAAGTTGACACAGGACTTTTTTGCTGCTTTTTTTTTTCTGCAGCAAAACCTGATCTTCTTGGCAGGAAAGAAGCTGCAGCAAAAACACAGGTTTAGCTGCGTTTTTTGATGCGTTTTTTGTCTC
Organism: Dendrobates tinctorius; assembly: GCF_039654945.1. NCBI lineage: Eukaryota > Metazoa > Chordata > Amphibia > Anura > Dendrobatidae > Dendrobates > Dendrobates tinctorius. The sequence continues at coordinate 14,033,597 of NW_027361801.1, read as the reverse complement.
TTTGTCCATGCTAATTTCCATGACTTTTCTGCAGCAAAAATGCTGCAAATAATGACACCAGCGTTTCTTCAACACCCATTCAAGTCAATGGGTGAGAAACGCACCAAAAAACGCTGAAAGAAGTAACATGCTCTATGTCCAAAAAAACGCAGCAAAGCACAAAATCCTGATCACACAAAAACCAATGTGTGTGCATGAGATTTCTGAAACCTCATAGGCTTTGCTGGTAATGGAAAAAGCAGCTGAAAATTAGCATAAAAAATGAAAAAAAACGCACCAAAAAAGTCCTGTGTTATCTTACCCTTAGTCAGCCACCAATTATGCAAGTTCTCTTGCTTAAAAAGATGAGAGAGGCCTGCAATTGACATCATAGGTAGACCACAACTATGAGAGTCAAAATGAGAAAACAAATCCAGAAACTCACCTTGTCTAATGTAGCCTGGTGTAGGGCTACAATTTTATTTCTGGTGTCTTCACCATATAGGAGTTTGGAGTGTGACTGTTTGAGGTTGTGGACAGGTGTCTTTGATAATGATAACAAGTTCAAACAGGTGCCATTACTGCAGGTAATGAGTGGAGGACAGAGGAGCCTCTTAAAATCTTGCATGTTTTTATGTGACCAAATACTTATTTTCCACCATAATTTGCAAAATAAATCTTAACAAATCAGACAAGGTGATTTTCTGGATTTGTTTTCTCATTTTGACTCTCATAGTTGTAGTCTACCTATGATGTCAATTACAGGCCTCTCATCTTTTTAAGTGGGAGAACTTGCACAATTGGTGGCTGACAAAACACTTTTTTCCCCACTGTATTTATTCCAAAGGGTGTGCTGCAAAAATATTAAATTGAGGCTGCCAACAGTTTTGTCCGGCCCATTTTTGAGGTTGTGTGTGAAATTATGTCCAGTTTGCCTTTTGTCAGGGCCGGCATTAGGGGCAGGCAGATCAGGCAGCTGCCCAGGGCCCCCACCCCCTCAGGGGCCCCAAGCTAGCGGCACATCATGCCACCACTATGGGGCCCCTGTGAGGCAGGGGGGCCTGCCTGCCCCCAGCGCTGACTCCCCCCGCCGCCACATTGAAGGAGGCAATGATGGAGGAGAGAGCGTCAGCTGACGCTCCATCTCCCATCATTCCCCTCTCTGCTTCTGCTCTGACACATCATCACACTCTCACTGTTGTGCCAGGCAGAGCAAGAGACAGGAGCCAGGAGCAGTGCGGGTAAGAGGAAAAGGTGAGGATTTTTTTAAAAAAATATATCGTTGGGTGTGCTGGACTGTGGGGCCACTGTCAAGGGGGGAGGTATATGCTATGTGGCCTGGGCTATATACTATGTGATGCTGGGCTATATTATATACCATGTGTGGCCTGGCCTATATTCTATGTGGTGATGGGCTATATACCATGTGTGGCCTGGGCTATATACCATGTGTGGCTGGGCTATATACCATGCATGGCCTGGGCTATATACCATGTGTGGCCGGGCTATATACTATGTGTGGCCTGGGCTATATACCATGTGGTGCTGTGCTGTATACCATGGTGCTGTGCTGTATACCATGTGGTGCTGGGCTATATACCATGTGTGGCTGTGCTATATGCCATGGTGCTGTGCTATATATCATGGTGCTGTGCTGTATACCATGTGGTGCTGGGCTATATACCATGTGTGGATGTGCTATATACAATGTGATGCTGGGCTATATACCATGTGTGGCTGTGCTATATACCATATGTGGCTGTGCTATATACCATGTGTGGCTGGGCTATATACCATGTGGTGCTGGGCTATATACTATGAGGCTGTGTTATATACCATGGGGGGTACATTTTACATTATATTCTATGGGGGAGGCTGTGTTGTATAAGATAGGGGGCTACATTATATTCTATGGGGGGCTGTATTATATTTATTACTAACTGAGGAGGCCGGCGATGCCTGGGCATAGTAACCAACTGTGGTTAGTTATAACAAATTATAATGATTATATTGCACATAAAAACATTTCACATCATATATTCAACACTACAGATTTGCAACACAAATTAACTAAACGATTACCAAAGTATTGATAGTATTTTATTTTCAACTCATTCAAGAACCTTTTTTTGATAAACAACATGTGTATCTGTGTATCTAACCCTATCCTGTGTGATAATGTCTGCTGAGCTGTGTACCTAATCCTCTCCTGTGTGATACTTTCTGCTGAGCTGTGTATCTAATCGTATCGTGTGTTACTGACTTCTCAGCCGTGTATCTAATCCTATCCTGTGTGATACTGACTGCTGAGCAGTGTATCTAATCCTATCCTGTGTGATACCATCTGCTGAGCCGTGTATCTAACCCTATCCTGTGTGATACTGACTGTTGAGCCGTGTACCTAATCCTATCATGTGTGTTACTGACTGCTGAGCCGTGTATCTAATCCTATCCTGTGTGATACTGCCTGCTGAGCCGTGTATCTAAACCTATCATTTGTGATACTGACTGCAGAGCCGTGTATCTAATTCTATTCTGTGTGATACTGTCTGCAGAGCCGTGTATCTAATACTATTCTGTGTGATACTGTGTGCTGAGCTGTGTATCTAATCCTATCCTGTGTGATACTGTCTGCTGAGCAGTGTATCTATTCCTATCCTGTGTGATACTGACTGCTGAGCTGTGTATCTAATCCTATCCTGTGTGATACTGACTGCTGAGCTGTGTATCTAATCCTATCCTGTGTGATACTGACTGCTGAGCCATGTATCTAATCCTCTCCTGTGTGATACTGACTGCTGAGCTGTCTATCTAATCCTATGCTGTGTGATACTGACTGCTGAGCCGTGTATCTAATCCTATCCTGTGTGATACTGACTGCTGAGCAGTGTATCTAATCCTATCCTGTGTGATACCATCTGCTGAGCCATGTATCTAACCCTATCCTGTGTGATACTGACTGCTGAGCCGTGTACCTAATCCTGTCATGTGTGTTACTGACTGCTCAGCCATGTATCTAATCCTATCCAATGTGTTACTGACTGCTGAGCCATGTATCTAATCCTATCCTGTGTGATACTGACTACTGAGCCATGTATCTAATTCTATCCTGTGTGATAGTGACTGCAGAGCCGTGTATCTAATCCTATTCTGTGTGATACTGTCTGCTGAGCCGTATATCTAATACTATTCTGTGTGATACTGTGTGCTGAGCTGTGTATCTAATCCTATCCTGCGTGATACTGTCTGCTGAGCCGTGTATCTATTCCTATCCTGTGTGATACTGACTGCCGAGTTGTGTATCAAATCGTATGCTGTGTGATACTGACTGCTGAGCTGTGTATCTAATCCTATCCTGTGTGATATTGACTGCTGAGCCATGTGTCTAATCCTCTTCTGTGTGATACTGACTGCTGAGCTGTGTATCTAATCCTATCCTGTGTGATACTGACTGCTGAGCTGTGTATCTAATCCTATCCTGTGTGATACTGGGCTCCCCCTGCAGTCTGTGTCAGAGGGTGGTCTGTGTTGGCATGGTAATAAATTGTGTTATTTCCAGCTTTACAGAAGGACCATAACACCATAGAAATGCTAAGAATAATAGGCAAAATTGTTTGGTGAATTGGAATGCGCGGGGTTAAAATTTCGCCTCATAACTAGAGTTGAGCGAAACGGGTCAAAAAAATTCAAAAGTCGCCGACGAAACCCGACCCTAGGATGAGGTCGGCCACGAGGTCGGCGACTTACGCGCCAAAGTCGCGTTTCAAAAGTTTGTTTTGCGCTCTTTTTCAGCCAATCAGGATCCACGGACACTGTGGGCAACGTGATGACATAGGCACGGGTCACCACCATCTTTCAGAAGGGCATGCAAGTGATTGACTTGCTTTTGTGGGCGTCACAGGGGGTATAAAAGGGCGTGCACGATCTTAGTATAGGGAGAGGTTGCTGCTGATTCTGTAGGGAGAGCGTTAGGCAGGGAAGAAGACAAAAAAACTGCTTCTGCTGCTAGCGATTTGGCCTGCACAACACACCAGTCACTGTGTGTGCAGTGCAAGGGGAGGCTATATAGTGGTGTATCAGTGGTGTTGGTTGTTGGGCTGCCTTCTAAGGCTTCCTGACATTCCTGCATTGCTGTTTACCCACTGCTCCGCAAACTGCTTTTTTAAAAGCAATCCCAATTTTTTTTTTTTGTCCTGCTGAGAAGAAAAAAAACCTGCTTCTGCTGCTAGCAATTTGGCCTGCACAACACACCAGTCACTGTGTGTGCAGTGCAAGGGGAGGCTATATAGTGGTGTATCAGCGGTGTTGGTTGTTGGGCTGCCTTCTAAGGCTACCTGACATTCCTGCATTGCTGTTTACCCACTGCTCCGCAAACTGCTTTTTTAAAAGCAATCCAATCTCCCTTATCCTCTAGTCACTTTTGTCACAGCTGTGCCATCGAGCCTGGCTGTCACATAGCGCTCAGATATTCATTGGGCCTCACACAATCCAAAAGTGTCCAGTGTCCAAAAGTGTGTGCAGAGATTCAAAATCTCCCTTATCCTCTAGTCACTTTTGTCACAGTTGTGCCATCGAGCCTGTCACATAGCGCTCAGATATCAGTGGGCCTCACACAATCCAAAAGTGTCCACTGTCCACAAGTGTGTGCAGAAATTCAAAATCTCCCTTATCCTCTAGTCACTTTTGTCACAGCTGTGCCATCGAGCCTGTCACATAGCGCTCAGATATCAGTGGGCCTCACACAATCCAAAAGTGTCCAGTGTCCAAAAGTGTGTGCAGAGATTCAAAATCTCACTTATCCTCTAGTCACTTTTGTCACAGCTGTGCCATCGAGCCTGTCACATAGCGCTCAGATATTCATTGGGCCTCACACAATCCAAAAGTGTCCAGTGTCCAAAAGTGTGTGCAGAGATTCAAAATCTCCCTTATCCTCTAGTCACTTTTGTCACAGCTGTGCCATCGAGCCTGTCACATAGCGCTCAGATATTCATTGGGCCTCACACAATCCAAAAGTGTCCAGTGTCCAAAAGTGTGTGCAGAGATTCAAAATCTCCCTTATCCTCTAGTCACTTTTGTCACAGCTGTGCCATCGAGCCTGTCACATAGCGCTCAGATATTCATTGGGCCTCACACAATCCAAAAGTGTCCAGTGTCCAAAAGTGTGTGCAGAGATTCAAAATCTCCCTTATCCTCTAGTCACTTTTGTCACAGCTGTGCCATCGAGCCTGTCACATAGCGCTCAGATATTCATTGGGCCTCACACAATCCAAAAGTGTCCAGTGTCCAAAAGTGTGTGCAGAGATTCAAAATCTCCCTTATCCTCTAGTCACTTTTGTCACAGCTGTGCCATCGAGCCTGTCACATAGCGCTCAGATATCAGTGGGCCTCACACAATCCAAAAGTGTCCAGTGTCCAAAAGTGTGTGCAGAGATTCAAAATCTCCCTTATCCTCTAGTCACTTTTGTCACAGCTGTGCCATCGAGCCTGTCACATAGCGCTCAGATATCAGTGGGCCTCACACAATCCAAAAGTGTCCAGTGTTCAAAAGTGTGTGCAGAAATTCAAAATCTCCCCTGTCCTATAGACACCTTGTACCTTGTTTTACATTACTATATAGTTTGTTGGATTTTGTCTACATTTCTACCAAAAATGAGGAAGGCTGGTGGAAGAGGCCGTGGAATTGGGCGGGGGTTGGCAGCTGGTAATGATGGTGTTGGTGGTGGATCTGATGGTAGTGGCAAGAGCAAAATAGGACCGAATGCAGGAGGTGCTGACCCTGCGTCATCGTCTGGCTACATAAGGCCTCGAACGCTTAGTTTTCTAGGAGTTAGCAAACCGCTTTTAAAGCCAGAGCATCAGGAAAAAGTTTTGTCTTACATTGCTGACTCAGCCTCCAGCTCTATCGCCTCCTCTTCTTCAGTTGTAAAAAGTAAAAGCACTGAGTCGTCATTGGAGGCTCATGTTCATGAACCACACCTTTCCTTGTGTCCTTCACCCCAACCAAGATTGAAGGATGACGCAGGCCATACTACTGATTACTCCATGGAGCTGTTTTCACATACCATGCCTGGATTATCAAGTCAAATGGTGAATTACCCAGGCCAAGATGAATCTGACATGGAGTGCACTGATGCACAGCCGCTGATGGATGATTCTGCTGGTACATTCACTCAGAGCACTACATTGTCCTCGCAGTGTACAGAGCCAGATTCTGACCCTGATGAGACTCAGGTGCCCCTTCCCGCACACTATACCACCATACACGGTGACACAGAGGAAGGTGCACATGACATAGAAGAGGAGGTGATGGATGACCCAGTTGTTGACCCAGATTGGCATCCATTGGGGGAAGAGGGTGCTGCTTCCAATAGCTCAGATGAGGAGCATCCACAGCAGACATCGACATTGCAACAGCTGTTATCTGGCAGGCCCGGAGCACTCCAAAGACAGGTTCCAAACATCAAAAGAGTTGCTGGACAGCTTGTCCAGAGGGTCAAAAGATCACAGCGTGCTAGGCCGCAAAATGTCTGCCAAAGTAGGAAGAGTGCAGTGTGGCACTTTTTTGACCAAAATCCTCATGATCAGGCCAAGGTTATCTGTAAGAAGTGCGCAAAGACCTTTAGCCGAGGGAAAAATCTGAAAAATTTGAATACCAGTTGCATGCTTAGACATTTAACCAGCATGCACTTGCAAGCGTGGACACAACACCAAACCTCAAGTGCCACATGTGCAACTGATCACAACGAAGGTAGTCAGCAATGCTACATTGTTTCCCCCACTGTAAGCCCACCGGTTAGCACAGCAGCAAATGTTGAGGTGTCGTTGCAAGACCACAGCAGTCAGGGAATCCCACTGTTATATCAACGAAAGACTGATTCTAGGCCATCAGAAAGAACACCAACTCCATCACCATCATTAACCCTCTCTCAGTCCGCCCTGTCCACCGCTACTTCCACCATATGCAGCTCTCAAGTCCAGCTCACCCTCCCAGACACTATGAGTAGGTCAAGAAAGTACTCAGTCTCTCATCCGCGTACACTGGGTTTGAACGCCCACATTGCCAAACTAATCTCGTTTGAGATGATGCCCTTTCGGTTGGTGGAAAGCACAGCTTTCCGCGAACTCATGGCCTATGCAGTACCACGCTATGACCTACCCAGTCACCACTTCTTCTCTCGCAAAGCCATCCCAGCCCTCCACTATCATGTGAAAGACCGCATTGTCCATGCACTCAAGCAGTCAGTGAGCGGAAAGGTGCACCTCACAACTGATGCATGGTCCAGTCGGCATGGCCAGGGCCGTTACGTGTCCATCACTGCGCACTGGGTTAATGTGGTGGATGCAGGGTCCACAGGGGACAGCGGTGGTGGGACAGTGCTGCCTAGCCCACAGTATAGGAAACAGTTGGCTGTAGGCGTTCGACCCTCCTCCTCCTCCTCCTCCTCCAGAAGCGAAAGCTCGTCCACAGAGCGCAGTCGTACGAGCACTCCATCTGCAGCTGCCACTGTTGCACACGATGTGTCCCCCTATCGAGCAGCTAGTGGAAAGCGTCAGCAGGCTGTGTTGCAGATGATGTGTTTGGGCGACAGACACACCGCCGAGGTGCTGGCCGAGTACTTGAAGCGACAAACTGAGTCATGGCTGGGCAGTGTACATCTTGAGGCAGGCAAGGTAGTTAGTGATAACGGCCGTAATTTTGTGGCAGCCATAGCCCTTTCAAAACTCAGCCACATACCTTGCTTGGCTCACACCTTGAACCGGGTGGTGCAGTGCTTCCTCAAAAATTATCTGGAGTTAACAGCCCTGCTCCAGAAGGTGCGAAGACTGTGCGCACACATCCGCCGGTCGCCTGTACACTCCGTTCGTATGCAGAAGCTGCAGCGATTGCTCCACCTTCCCAACCACCGCCTCATTATCGACATTGCAACAAGGTGGAACTCCACCCTGCACATGGTGGAGCGGCTGTGCGAGCAGAGGCAGGCCATAATGCATTTGTGGGAGGATACACGGCCAGGCACTTTAAGAGCAGACATGGAGTTGACAGGTGTGCAGTGGTCGAAGCTGAAAGACCTTTGTAAAGTCCTTCAGTGTTTTGAGGAATGCACACGGCTGGTAAGCGCAGACGACGCCATCCTAAGCATGAGCATCCCACTTATGCGTCTGCTCATGCAAACTTTGACGCACCTTAAGGAGCAGGCGTCTGCAGCCAATGTTGATGAGGAGGAAGAGGAGGAGGGAATCCTTGATGACATTCAGCCATTGTCTGCTCAGGGACCTCTCCTGGACGAGGTGGAGGAAGAAGAGGAGGAGGAGGAGGATGATGGGGATGATTACTTAGGGGAGGAGGATGCATCTCGTGGGGCAAGTGAAAATGTTGGCGTGGCAAGGTCTGGTACAGGGTTTGTGCGTGACTGGAGGGATGGGGATTTGCCAGAAAGTGCTCCTCCAACCAGCACTCGCAGTGCATCATTGACACCGGGAACATTGGCCCACATGTCAGATTATGCCTTGCGGATCCTAAAAAGGGACCCCCGCATTGCCAAAATGATGAACGATGACGACAACTGGTTGGCCAGCATCCTGGATCCACGCTATAAAGGCAAATTACAAAACATCATGCCACAGGAGAACCTTGACCTAATATTGGCTAATAAACAAGCAACTCTGGTAAATCGGTTGCTTGAGGCATTCCCAGCACACAGCAGCGGTGATGGTTCTCACACGAGCCGTACGGGCCGGGGGCAGCTTGGCAGAAGTGTTCGTGGTGCACACAGCAGAAGTGGCGTTGGAGACAGGGGTTTCATGACAATGTTGTGGACTGATTTTTCAAATACCGCTCACACAACTGGTAATACTGCATCGATGGAAAGTGACAGGAGACAGCAGTTGTCAACTATGGTTACAAACTACTTTTCCTCCCATATCGATGTTCTCCCACACAGGTCATTCCCCTTTGACTATTGGGCCGCTAAACTGGACACCTGGCCTGAATTGGCACAATATGCCTTACAGGAGCTCGCTTGCCCAGCTGCAAGTGTGCTATCGGAAAGAGTCTTCAGTGCAGCTGGATCAATCCTGACAGAAAAAAGGACCCGTCTGTCAACCCAAAATGTGGATGATCTAACCTTCATTAAAATGAACCACGCATGGGTTTCCAAGGATTTTGTCCCACCTTCCCCTGATGACACATAGGGTGACAGAAAAATGGCTTGCTTTGGTCCACCTCTTCCTGGTACTTCACCTATTTCGCCTTTTGCATCAGCTGAATGTCCAACATCAACATATGCCACTTTCTAAAACTCCCTAACTGTGCTGCCTCCCCCCCCATGGCCGGGGTCACCACCTACCGCACGACACCGTGCGAGTGCCGTTGCCCTGGACAGGTGGGTAGGCCGACTCTTGGGCGCGGGCACTGGCACAGGGTCCCTCATAGTGCAATCAAGTGTCTCTGACGGTGGTGGTGCACACCCGCCGTCAGACACACCGCTGTACTATGAGGGGCCCAGTGCCAGTACCGACGCCCACGAGTGGGCCCCCCTTGCTTGGGCAGGGCCCCAGCATTTGCAATCTTTACCTCTCCCTGCTCCTCCGCTGTGTAATCTGGGCCGTCAAATCCATACTGTGCCTGACACCGTCTGAGCCTGCCTCCTGAGACATATATTTTGAATGTGTACGCTATCCATACATGTTATCCAGGGATACGGTACCCTTTCTAACCTTTGTGCAATCACGTGCAATCCATACTGGGCCTAACACCGTCTGAGACTGCCTCCTGAGACATATATTTTGAATGTGTACGCTATCCATACATGTTATCCAGGGATACGGTACCCTTTCTAACCTTTGTGCAATCACGTGCAATCCATACTGGGCCTAACACCGTCTGAGCCTGCCTCATGCTGTATAGACATATATTTTGAATGTGTACGCTATCCATACATGTTATCCGGGGATACGGTACCCTTTCTAACCTTTGTGCAATCACGTGCAATCCATACTGGGCCTGACACCGTCTGAGCCTGCCTCATGCTGTATAGACATATATTTTGAATGTGTACGCTATCCATACATGTTATCCAGGGATACGGTACCCTTTCTAACCTTTGTGCAATCACGTGCAATCCATACTGGGCCTAACACCGTCTGAGCCTGCCTCCTGAGACATATATTTTGAATGTGTACGCTATCCATACATGTTATCCAGGGATACGGTACCCTTTCTAACCTTTGTGCAATCACGTGCAATCCATACTGGGCCTAACACCGTCTGAGCCTGCCTCCTGAGACATATATTTTGAATGTGTACGCTATCCATACATGTTATCCAGGGATACGGTACCCTTTCTAACCTTTGTGCAATCACGTGCAATCCATACTGGGCCTAACACCGTCTGAGCCTGCCTCCTGAGACATATATTTTGAATGTGTACGCTATCCATACATGTTATCCGGGGATACGGTACCCTTTCTAACCTTTGTGCAATCACGTGCAATCCATACTGGGTCTAACACCGTCTGAGCCTGCCTCATGCTGTATAGACATATATTTTGAATGTGTACGCTATCCATACATGTTATCCAGGGATACGGTACCCTTTCTAACCTTTGTGCAATCACGTGCAATCCATACTGGGCCTAACACCGTCTGAGCCTGCCTCCTGAGACATATATTTTGAATGTGTACGCTATCCATACATGTTATCCAGGGATACGGTACCCTTTCTAACCTTTGTGCAATCACGTGCAATCCATACTGGGCCTAACACCGTCTGAGCCTGCCTCATGCTGTATAGACATATATTTTGAATGTGTACGCTATCCATACATGTTATCCAGGGATACGGTACCCATTCTAACCTTTGTGCAATCACGTGCAATCCATACTGGGCCTAACACCGTCTGAGCCTGCCTCCTGAGACATATATTTTGAATGTGTACGCTATCCATACATGTTATCCAGGGATACGGTACCCTTTCTAACCTTTGTGCAATCACGTGCAATCCATACTGGGCCTAACACCGTCTGAGCCTGCCTCCTGAGACATATATTTTGAATGTGTACGCTATCCATACATGTTATCCAGGGATACGGTACCCTTTCTAACCTTTGTGCAATCACGTGCAATCCATACTGGGCCTAACACCATCTGAGCCTGCCTCCTGAGACATATATTTTGAATGTGTACGCTATCCATACATGTAATCCGGGGATACGGTACCCTTTCTAACCTTTGTGCAATCACGTGCAATCTATACTGGGCCTAACACCGTCTGAGCCTGCCTCATGCTGTATAGACATATATTTTGAATGTGTACGCTATCCATACATGTTATCCAGGGATACGGTACCCTTTCTAACCTTTGTGCAATCACGTGCAATCCATACTGGGCCTAACACCGTCTGAGCCTGCCTCCTGAGACATATATTTTGAATGTGTACGCTATCCATACATGTTATCCAGGGATACGGTACTCTTTCTAACCTTTGTGCAATCACGTGCAATCCATACTGGGCGTGAGAACGGCTGGCGAGCTGTTAAGCAAGCTACAGCACCTGTCCAGACAAGTACAGGGATTCCCTAGCGAGGAGACTTATTTGATTGTTTTCAATGTTGGGACAGCAATTTTTGGGGAGCACTATACTCTGGAGAATGATAGATGGGGCCCACCATACACTGGAACATTCCAAAGGTGGACATCAGACACTGGAGCAGTATTTACAGCATTATTTGGGCCCATAAGACAGTGGAGCTTCATCCATGGGGACCAACATATACTGTAGCATTATGTGGAGCTCATCATATACTGTTTCAAACATTATATGGGACCAATGATTCTGTATGGAGAAATAGATGGGCCTCGTCATGAGATGTAAAAAGTGAGGTATTTTTCATTGTACTATACCGCTATTTCTCTGCCGTATCGGAGCATGATGAGTTGTGGTATGTGTTAAAGGGGCGCTCTTTCGCCCAGGGCACATGAAAACCTGCAGCCAGCCCTCCCCCCCCACAACATTAGCCAAATAACCCCCATTTTTCAGTGCGTAACTTGTATTATGAAGTTAATTAAGGTTGACAAGCTTAAGAAAGAAGAATTGATGCTTTTGGCATTCAAATGGGCACTGTAGGTGTGTTTCCTGTCCTCCTCTCACTGCCGACTTTTATTCCCCATTGACTTACATTGGGTTTCGTGTTTCGGGACGACCCCGACTTTTCCCTATAATCGGACGATATTGCTCGACCCGACTTTTGGAAAAGTCAGGTTTCACGAAACGAAACGCGACCCTAAAAAACCAAAAGTCGCTCAACTCTACTCACAACATAGCCTATGACGCTCTCGGGGTCCAGACGTGTGACTGTGCAAAATTTTGTAGCTGTAGCTGCGACGATGCAGATGCCAATCCCGGACATACACACATACATACACTCACACATTGAGCCTTACTGTATATATTAGACTAGCTGAAGAGCCCGGCACTACCCGGGCATAGTAACTAACTGTGGTTAGTTATAGCAAATTATAATTACCATATACCCATCACTAGAGTTGAGCGAAACGGGTCGAAAAATTTCAAAAGTCGCCGACTTTTGGCAAAGTCGGGTTTCATGAAACGAAACCCGACCCTAGGATGAGGTCGGCCACGAGGTCGGCGACTTACGCGCCAAAGTCGCGTTTCAAAAGTTTGTTTTGCGCTCTTTTTCAGCCAATCAGGATCCACGGACACTGTGGGCAACGTGATGACATAGGCAGGGGTCACCACCATCTTTCAGAAGGGCATGCAAGTGATTGGGCCCCCCTTGCTTGGGCAGGGCCCCAGCATTTGCAATCTTTACCTCTCCCTGCTCCTCCGCTGTGTAATCTGGGCCGTCAAATCCATACTGTGCCTGACACCGTCTGAGCCTGCCTCCTGATGTATAGACATATATTTTGAATGTGTACGCTATCCATACATGTTATCTGGGGATACGGTACCCTTTCTAACCTTTGTGCAATCACGTGCAATCCATACTGGGCCTAACACCGTCTGAGCCTGCCTCCTGATGTATAGACATATATTTTGAATGTGTACGCTATCCATACATGTTATCTGGGGATACGGTACCCTTTCTAACCTTTGTACAATCACGTGCAATCCATACTGGGCCTAACACCGTCTTCCTGCCTCCTGATGTATAGACATATATTTTGAATGTGTACGCTATCCATACATGTTATCTGGGGATACGGTACCCTTTCTAACCTTTGTGCAATCACGTGCAATCCATACTGGGCCTAACACCGTCTGAGCCTGCCTCCTGATGTATAGACATATATTTTGAATGTGTATGCTATCCATACATGTTATCCGGGGAAACGGTACCCTTTCTAACCTTTGTGCAATCACGTGCAATCCATACTGGGCCTAACACCGTCTGAGCCTGCCTCCTGATATATAGACATATATTTTGAATGTGTACGCTATCCATACATGTTATCTGGGGATACGGTACCCTTTCTAACCTTTGTGCAATCACTTGCAAGCCATACTGGGCCTTACACCGTCTGAGCCTGCCTCCTGATGTATAGACCTATATTTTGAATGTGTACGCTATCCATACATGTTATCCGGGGATACGGTACCCTTTCTAACCTTTGTGCAATCACGTGCAATCCATACTGGGCCTAACACCGTCTGAGCCTGCCTCCTGATGTATAGACATATATTTTGAATGTGTACGCTATCCATACATGTTATCTGGGGATACGGTACCCTTTCTCACCTTTGTGCAATCACGTGTAATCCATACTGGGCGTGAGAACGGCTGGCGAGCTGTTAAGCAAGCTACAGCACCTGTGGTTTGCACACGTAAGTTTTTCATTTTTTCAGGAATGACGGTTAGGCCTAATTCCGGAACTGCGGTTGACCTGCACTTACTGGGAAATCGCGGGTAATAATTGTAATCAGTGATCCCCATCACTAACGTTGTTCAGCGGGTTATCTGCACCTGTAAGCGACAAACGCTGGCCTTTTCAGTGTAGCGCACATGCAGCCACGGACATGTAAGGGCATGACACACCAGTTATTGGCCAATCTCATGTGCCAGAGCCTCACGTGTCCCTCTAGTAAGCTGGACTCGGACCGCGGAACATGACGGAGTCTCGTTCGTTAACGGAATTAAGCTTGCAATGTGTGCATCTGTTCTGTAGCTGGCATGGTTGAGGTTTCCCAGGTGGAGTCGAATTTAACCGTAGGCACCACTCCTGGTGGTGCCCTTCTGGACATTCCTTTAAGGTTCAGCTTTGCAACCATACTGCCCACGTAAAACAAACACTTTGCCTTCATGAACGCTGTTTGGAGGGTCATGACTCGTGGGAATAATGCCGCCCAATCAGTTAACCTGCTAGAGAGATCGTTCGTTGCTCCCAAGCATGACATCACACTCCCTAGGAAGAAGGTAATGCCACTGTGGCGACCGTACTCCTGGGGGCGACACAAGTGCACTGATGCCCAGCCACTGCTCGATGAATCTGCTGGTACATTGACCCAGACCACTACATTCCCCTCGCACGCTACACGACCTGAATCTGACACTGATGAAACTCAGGTTACCCTTCCCATATACAGTTCCATCTTACACGGTGACAAAGAGGAAGCTGCAGATGAAAGTGCAGGTTCGGCCCACCCGCCATCAGACACACCACCGTACTATCAGGGGCCCTGTGCCAGTGCCGTCGCCAACGAGTGGGCCCCCCCTGCTTGCTCAGGATCACAGCACTTGCAAAGTTGAAATACTGTGCAGTGAGATTGAAGATGGGGACGACGAGGAGTCCAGACAAGTACAGGGATTCCCTAGCGAGGAGACTTATTTGATTGTTTTCAATGTTGGGACAGCAATTTTTGGGGAGCACTATACTCTGGAGAATGATAGATGGGGCCCACCATACACTGGAACATTCCAAAGGTGGACATCAGACACTGGAGCAGCATTTACAGGGCCCATTATACACTAGAGCATTAGAAATGGGGCCCATTATGTTTGGAGCATTATTTGGGCCCATAAGACAGTGGAGCTTCATCCATGGGGACCAACATATACTGTAGCATTATGTGGAGCTCATCATATACTGTTTCAAACATTATATGGGACCAATGATTTTGTATGGAGAAATAGATGGGCCTCGTCATGAGATGTAAAAAGTGAGGTATTTTTCATTGTACTATACCGCTATTTCTCTGCCGTATCGGAGCATGATGAGTTGTGGTATGTGTTAAAGGGGCGCTCTTTCGCCCAGGGCACATGAAAACCTGCAGCCAGCCCTCCCCCCCCACAACTTTAGCCAAATAACCCCCATTTTTCAGTGCGTTATGAAGCTTAAGTAAGAAGAATTGATGCTTTTGGCATTCAAATGGGCACTGTAGGTGTGTTTCCTGTCCTCCTCTCACTGCCGACTTTTATTCCCCATTGACTTACATTGGGTTTCGTGTTTCGGGACGACCCCGACTTTTCCCTATAATCGGACGATCTTGCTCGACCCGACTTTTGGAAAAGTCGGGTTTCACGAAACGAAACGCGACCCTAAAAAACCAAAAGTCGCTCAACTCTACCCATCACGCATCCTCCATCTCATAGTCCCATGCCCATATACCCATCATACATATTTGCCATCCCATAGTCGAGTGCCCATCTACCCATCACACATCCTTCATCTCATAGTCCCATGCCCATATAGCCATCATACATATCCTCCATCCCATAGTCCCGTGCCCATATACCCATCATACATATCTGCCATCCCATAGTCCCGTGCCCATATACCCGTCATACATATCCTCCATCCCATAGTCCAGTGCCCATATACCCATCACACATCCTCCATCCCATAGTCCCGTGCCCATATACCCATCATACATATCCTCCATCCCATAGACCAGTGCCCATATACCCATCACACATCCTCCATCCCATAGTCAACAATTATGACTTCATAATGAGCGGCGGGGCTTGCAACCTATGATGACATCAGTGTCGCCATGGCAACCATTATGACATCATAATGAGGGGCGGGGCTTGATACACACACACTTTTTCCTCATTATGTAGATAGGGGCAAAATTGTTTGGTGAATTGGAACACATGGGGTTAAAATTTCGCCTCACAACATAGCCTAGGACACTCTCGAGGTCCAGACGTGTGACTGTGCCAAATTTTGTGGCTGTAGCTGCGACGGTGCGGATGCCAATCCCGGACATACACACATACATACATACACACACTTGAGCTTTATATATTAGATAATCTATGGGGGGGTGATTGCATCATACTCTGTGAGGGGGCTACATTATATTCTGTGGAGGCTGCAATATATACTATATGAGGAGGCTACATTGTATTTTATGGAGGGGCTACATTATATATGGGCATGGGACTATGGGATGGAGGATATGTATGATGGGTATATTGGCATGGGACTATGGGATGGAGGATAATTATAATTTGTTATAACTCACCACAGTTAGTTACTATGCCCGGGCAGCGCCGGGCTCTTCAGCTAGTTATACTATATAAGGGGCTGCATTATATTCTATGGGGGGGCAATATACTCTATGAGGGGGCTGCCATATAATCTATGGAGGGGCTGCATTATACTATGAGGGGGGCTGCATTATATTCTATAGGGGGTTACATTATATTCAGTGAAGTGGCTGCATTATATTCTGTGGGGTAGCTGCATTATGCTCTAAGGGGTGGCTGCATTATATTATAAGAGGGGGGTTGCATTATATTCTATTGGGGGTTACACTATATTGTATGGCGGGGCTGCATTATGCTCTATGGTGTGGCTGCATTATACTATAAGAGGCGGACTGCATTATATTCCATGGGGGGGTTACATTATATTGTATGGCGGGGCTGCATTATATTCTGTGGGGTGGCAGCATTTATGCTCTATGGGGTGCCTGCATTATACTATATGTGGGCAGCATTATACTGTATCAAGGACTATGGGGAATACATTATATGAAAAAGTATGGGGTGCATTATACTATGGGAAGTGAGTTGTACTACATGGATGACTATGGCATTGCATTATACTATATGGAGCACTATGAGGAGTGTATTATACTATATGGAGGACTGGGCAGTGTATTTTAGTATATGGAGGACTATGAGGAGTGTATTACACTGTGTTCCAAATTATTATGCAAATTGGATTTAAGTGTCCTAAAGATGTAATTTTTTGTTTTTCAAATAAACTCGTAGATGGTATTGTGTATCAGGGCTCTTTGGATCACTGAAATCAATCTCAAACGCCTGTGATAATTAGTTTACAAGATGAGCTCAATTAAAGGAAAACTACTTAAGAATGATGTTCCACATTATTAAGCAGGGCACAGGTTTCAAGGAATTTAGGAAAGAAAAAGGATCTCTCTGCTGCTGAAAAGCATCAAATAGTGCAATGCCTCGGTCAAGAGATGAAAACATTAGATATTTCCCAAAAACTTAAACGTGATCATCGTACTGGTAAGAGATTTGTGGTTGATTCTGAGCACAGACATGTTGTGCTGATAAAGGCAGAATGAGGAAGGTTACTGCCAGGCAAGTTCATCGGATTAAGAAAGCGGCTGCTAAAAAGCCATTACAAACCAGCAAACAGATACTGCTGGTGCCTCTGGAGTCCCTCGAGCCTCAAGGTGTAGGATCCTTCAAAGGCTTGCCGTGGTGCATAAACCTACTATTCGGCCACCCCTAAACAGTGTTCACAAGCAGAAACGGTTGCAGTGGGCCCAGACATACATGAAAACTAATTTTCAAACAGTCTTGTTTACTGATGAGTGTCGAGCAACCCTGGATGGTCCAGATGGATGGAGTAGTGGATGGCCACTATGTCCCGACAAGGCTGCGACGTAAGCAAGGAGGTGGAGGTGTCATGTTTTGGGCCAGAATCATGGGGAAACAGCTGGTAGGGCTCTTTAAGGTTCCTGAAGGTGTGAAAATGACCTCTGCAAAGTATATAGAGTTTCTGACTGACAGCTGTCTTCCATGGTATAAAAAATAGAAACGTGCATTCAGGAGCAAAATCATCTTCATGCATGACAATGCACCATCTCATGCTGCAAAGAATACCTCTGAGTCATTGACTGCTATGGGCATAAAAGGAGATAAACTCATGGTTTGGCTACCATCTTTCCCTGACCTCAACCCTATAGAGAACCTTTGGAGTATCATCAAGCAAAAGATCTATGAGGGTGGGAGGCAATTCACATCAAAACAGCAGCTCTGGGAGGCTATTCTGATTTCATGCAAAGAAATACAAGCAGAAACTCTCCAAAAACTCACAATTTCAATGGATGCAAGAATTATGAAGGTGATATCAAAGAAGTGTTCCTATGTTACCATGTAACTTGGCCTGTTAGGAATGTTTTGAAGTTAAATAGCTTTTTTGTTCAGTGAATGTGACCTCCTAATGCTGCAAATTCCACAAATGAGCATTTTCAGTTCTTTAAAACAAATCAAATGTTTAGAAATTCTAATGTGCTTAATAATTTGGAACAGTGCAATTTGAGTTTTTACTCATTTTGGAGATTATACTGTTATCATTGAGAGGTTTCTTCAATAAAATTTGATGTATACTCTAACCGGTGATGACCTTTATTAGACTGACTGTCATTTGTACCGACTATTTAGGAAAATCAGAGAAAAATATCATTTGCTTAATAATTTGGAACACATTGTATACTATATGGAGGACTATGGGGCACATTATATTATATGGAGGACTATGGGGTGTAAACTGTAGATGTGCTGCTGATAAGATGATACTGTATGGTGATCTGTTAGTGATCCATTAGGCTATGTGCACACGTAGCAGAACTCTCATGGAAATTACCTCGAGAATTCTGAACTTCATTCTGCGGGAAAATCGCATTTAAATTCCCGTGATTTTTCCCATGGAAAAACTAGCGTTTTGCAAGCGTAATTAGCTTGCAGAATGCTAGCTTTTCCAAGCGATCTGTAGCATTGCTTGGAGAACTGATTGACAGGTTGGTCACACTCGTCAAACATAGTGTTTGACAAGTATGACCAACTTTTTACTATTGAGGCTGCCTATGCAGCATCAGTAGTAAAAGATAGGATGTAAAAAATAATTAAAAAAAAATAAAAAATATTGTTATTCTTCCGCGCAGCCTTCCCACCACTCTCCATGCTCCCGGTCCCAGTAATCCTTTGCATGAATGACTGCGAGACTTCGTGCTCCTGCGACGTCATCGCGAATGACCGCGAGACGTCGTGCTCCCGCGAGATCGCGACGTCATTGCGGTCATTCTCGCAAAGAATTACTGGGACCGGGAGCGTGGAGAGAGGCGGGAAGGCTGCGCGGGACGTCGGAAGGTGAGAATAACAATATTTTTTGTTTTAATTCTATTTTTTACAGGGATATGGTACCCACAGCCCCGAGGAGAATCTCTTCTCCTCCGGATCGTGAGTACCATCCGCAAATGTACTGCTTACTTTTCGCATGGTGTGCACAGCCACATGCGGAAAGTAAGCAGAACAACGCATTCCTATGGGTGCGGGATCGCCGCGATTCCACTAAATTAATGAGCATGCTGCGTTTTTTTTACCGCAAAGCGATTCCACCGCGGAAAAAAACGCAGCATTAGCATAGCATTGCGGAATCCCATAGGAATGCATGGGATGCTTATTTTTCGTGTTTTCACAGCAAAATCGAGTGTTTAAAACCGTAGCAAAAACGCGAAAAAACCGCGACGTGTGAACATCGCCTAACTGATCGTTCTGTCCCCATCATTCTTTCTCAGACGATGGAACGAGGCCGGGAAACAAGTGTTGAATGACTTCAGTATTGTCGATCACACTCATTTAGCGTCCTGAACTCAGCGCATGTAACTACAACCGAAATGCTTCTGTGTCATATGCAATATGTTAGCATTTGGGGACCCATTTTAAACTTTGCCTAGGGCCCCACTTTGCCTAAAACTGGCCCTGCCTTTTGTTCTCTGTTTTTTGTATTGTTCAAATACTCATAAAGGAAATAAACAAAGGAAAAAATACTTCATTTTCTGGAACAATTTTAAGGGTGCCAACACTTTTAGCCATGACTGTACACACCATGGTGATGCACAGGCATTATGCTAGAATTATATAATGGAAAACTTAAGTGACAACTGAAATGTTTGTACATGTGGGTTGTTTTTTTTCCAAATCTAGTTAAAACCAGGTAATTGGCACCTTTCTTGAAAATCGGAGCAGATAGTAACTTGTTTCCTTGGTAACTAAAGTCTATGTGGAACTTTAATGATCATTACTCAGAGCAGCGCTCTCTATAAACATGTCCAAATTATACATTTTCTTTCCGATTAAGGTTAACTTTACAGAGAAAGAAAACTTTGCAATCATCTTTAGACTCGGAAAAGTCAAATTTTTAAAAACTAATTTAAAATGCTTCAAACGTAAGAAATTAAGTTTATCTGAGATGTAAGGCTATTGGCTTTAGTATGGTGGGTGCTTGCATTGTTTGCCATGAAGTTATAGAATGACAAGTTGGAAAAATGAGAAAATAGGGAAGGACAGCTGTGAGAAAATCAAAGTCTGTTTAGCTGCCCTTGTGCCAACATACAAACTAAAACCAAGGGGCGTAAGTAGGGTCCTATGGGCCAAGACTAGATTTTTGGCCTGTCCTCCCCACCATCATCAGCATCTTCTTCAGATGTGTGGGCCCCAATTTATACAAATATATGTCCCCCCCTCAAAATAAAAAATGGAAATATAACCCCAATTCCAAAAAGTTTGGACACTAAACTTTTAAACTTTGAGATTTGTTGCCGCCTTCAGTTTCTAAATTAACTAACTTTTGGTTGAATTTGAGTCCTATATAAATCTTTATAAATCTTTCTATTCACACAAGGACATTTTGTTATTATCACTTATCTACCTTTAGTATTTATATGCTTGACTTTTGTATGTCTATTTTTATTTTTTTAATTATTATGTTATCCAATAAAGAATATATTTTTATTGATTTTGAGCCTTCCACATTTCTATTTAGTTAGTGTTGTATACAAATCTTACAAAAACATAGGTATAACATAATTGTCTTACAAGTAAGTTAAAATACAACTAAATTATGCAGTCATGCGGTTAACAAAAATACAAATATTAGGATCCTATTACTGAAAAACACATTAGCACCTTAGTGACAGAGCCAGTTTGCAGCTTAATGACCAGGCCAATTTTTACAATTCTGACCACTGTCACTTTATGAGGTTATAACTCTGGAACGCTTTAACGGATCACGCTTATTCTGAGAAGGTTTTTTTATGACATATTGTACTTCATGTTAGTGGTAAAATTTCTTCGATATGTTTTGTGTTTATTTATGAAAAAAACAGAAATATGGCGAAAATTTTGAAAATTTTGCAATTTTAAAACCTTAAATTTTTATGCCCTTAAATCAGAGAGATGTATCACACAAATTTCTTAATAAATAACATTTCCCACATGTCTACTTTACATCAGCACAATTTTGGAAACAAAATTTTTTTTGTTAGGAAGTTATAAGGGTTAAAAGTTGACTAGTGATTTCTCATTTTCACAACAAAATTTACAAAACCATTTTTTTTAGTGACCACATCATTTTTAAAGTCATTTTGAGGGATGTACATGACAGAAAATACCCAAAAGTGACACCATTCTAAACACTAGACCCCTCAAGGTGCTCAAAACCACATTCAAGAATTTTATTAACCCTTTACGTGCTACACAGGAACTAAAGCAATATGGAAGGAAAAAATTAACATTTAACTTTTTTTTGCAAAAAATTTACTTCAGAACCAATTTTTTTTTATTTTCACAAGTGTTAAAAGAGAAAATGAACCACAAAATTAGTTGTAAAATTTCTCCTGAATACGCTGATACCCAAAATGTGGGGGTAAACCACTTTTGCAGCGTAAGGCAGAGCTCGCAAGGGAGGGAGCGCCATTTGACTTTTTCAATGCAGAATTGGCTGGAATTGCGATCGGATGCTATATTGCGTTCGGAGAGCCCCTGATGTTCCTAAACAGTGGAAACCCCCAACAAGTGACCCCATCTTGGAAACTAGACCCCCGAAGGAGCTTATCTAGATATGTGGTGAGCACTTTGAACCCACAAGTGCTTCACAGAAGTTTATAAACGCAGAGCCGTGAAAATAAAAAAATCATTTTTTTTCCTCAAAAATGATTTTTTAGCCCACTCTTTTTTATTTTCCAAACGGTAACAGGAGAAATTGGACCACAAAAGTTGTTGTGCAAGTTGTCCTGAGTACGATGATACCCCATATGTGGGGGGGGAACCACTGTTTGGGCGCATGGGAGAGCTCGGAAGAGAAGGAGCACCATTTTGGAATGCAGACTTTGATGGAATGGTCTGCGGGCGTCTTGTTGCATTTGCAGAACCCCTGATATGCCTAAACAGTATAAACCCCCCACAAGTGACCCCATTTTGGAAACTAGACCCCCCAAGGAGCTTATCTAGATGTGTGGTGAGCAACCCAAGTGCTTCACAAAAATTTATAACGCACAGCCGTGAAAATAAAAAAAACTCTTTTTGTTTTCCACAAAAGTGATTTTTTTAGCCCCCAATTTTTTTTATTTTCCCAAGGGTAACAGGAGAAATTAGACCCCCAAAGTTGGTAAATAGTGGAAACCCCTCAATTCTTGCTCCAACCCTAATCCCAACACACCCCTAACCCTAATCCCTAATCCTAATTCTAACCCTAATCCTAATTCGCCCTAACCCTAATTCCTAGCCCTAATTCCAACCCTAACCCTAATTCTAGCCCTAACCCTAGCCCTAACCTTAATTCCAACACTAACCCTAATTCTAACCCTAACCCTAGCCCTAACCGTAGCCCTAACCGTAGCCCTAACCGTAGCCCTAACCCTAGCCCTAACCCTAATGGAAAAATGAAAAAAAAAAATATTTTCTTTATTTCATTATGTTTGCCTAACTAAGGGGGTGATAAACGGGGGGGGGGGTTATTTAATATTTTTTTTATTTTGATCACTATGATAGTTTATCATAGTGATCAAAATGAATTTGATCTGTTCTTTCCTCTCTTTCGCTCTGTTCCTTCTCTCTTTCTCTGTTCTTTCTTTCTTTTTCGTTCTCTCTGTTCTTTCTTTTTTTACCATCTTTCTTTCTTTCTCTCTCCCCTCTTTCTTTCTCTCTCTCTCCCTCTCTCTGTTCTTTCTTTCCCCGCTTTCTTTTTTTCCTCTCTCTCGGTTCTTTTTTTCTGTCCACTCTTTCTCTCTCTGTTCTTTTTCTTTCTTTTTTCTTTCTCTGTTCTTTCTTTCTTTACCCTCGTCTTTCTCTTTGTTATTTCTTTCTTTCTCTTTGTTCTTTCTTTCCCCTCTTTCTTTCTCTTTCTCTGTTCTTTCTTTCGCTCTGTTCTTTCTTTCTTTCCCCTCTTTATTTTTCTCTCTGATCTTTCTCTCTGTTCTTCCTTCCTTTCTCTCTGATCTTTCTTTCTCTCTCTGTTCTCTTTCTTTTCCTTTTCTTTCTTTCTTTCTATCTCTCTGTTCTTTCTTTCTTCCCCTCTTTCTCGCTCTGTTCTTTTTTCTTTCTGTCTCTCTGTTCTTTCTTTCCCCTTTCTTTCTCTTTCTGTTCTTTCTTTCCACTCTTTCTCTCTCTGTTATTTTTTCTATCCCCTCTTTCTCTCTCTGTTTCTTTCTTTCTCTCTCTCTGTTCTTTCTTTCTTTCCCCTCTTTCTCTTTCTTTCTTTCTCTCTCCCTCTCTGTTCTTTCTTTCCCCTTTTTTTCTCTTTCTTTCTTTCTTTCTTTCTCTGTTCTTTCTTTCTTTCCCCTCTTTCTTTTTCTCTATCTCTCTGTTCTTTTTTCTGTCCCCTTTTTCTTTCTCTCTGTTCTTCCTTTCTTTCTCTGTTTCTTTCTTTCTTTTTTATTTCTCTCTGTTCTTTCTTTCTTTCCCCTCTTACTTTCTCTCTCTCTCCTTTCTTTCTCTCTCTCTGTTTTCTTTTTTCTCGCTCTCTGTTCTTTCCTTTCCTCAGGACCAGTCAGTGTGCCCACAGTACCAGCCACTGTGCCCTCAGTACCAGTCAGTATGATCAGCAGTGCTAAATGGGTGCGATTGAGGCATGGACATGGGTGTGACTAGTTGTGAAAAGGGTGTGGTTGGGGCGTGGCCTAAAATTTGCTGCGGCGCACTTTGTCCCTCTTTCTCTTCTTCAAAAGTTGGGAGGTATGCATATAACCCTTATATACTGTAGTCACTGAATAACGGCACCTTCCTAATCATAAATAAAAACCACTAGGCACCAAGATGGCCCTGGGGTCCTACAGGGAAGGTTATTTGTGAGCGCCTGCTGAGAGCAGGTGCCGACATGCCTCCTTCCCTGTCTGTTAAATTGCTGATCTGATATTCTGCTGTGCAGTGTCTGATCAGTGATCTGACATTATATAGTAGTCCCATACCAGGACAATGTAATAAAGTTAAAAAAAAGAGATTATAATGTGTAAAAAAATTTTAAAAAAAAATTCCCAAAGAAAAAAATAAAACAAATATTTTACAAATAAATAAAACAATAAAAGTGCACATATTTGGTATCGCCGTGTCCATAACGACTCGCGCAATAAAGCTGTCCCACTTGTTAACCCCTTCAGTGAACACCGTAAATAAATAAAAACAAGGCAAAAAAACAATGCTTTATCACCATGGAGCAAAACAAAAAGTGCAATAAAAAAGACAGATGTAAATAAAAATGGTACCGCTGAAAATGTAATCTTGTCCCGCAAAAAACAAGCTGCCATACAGCATCATCAGCAAAACAATAAAAAGTTATAGTTCTCAGAATAAAGCGATACATTATTTTTTCTATAAAATAGTTTTTATTGTGCAAAAACATAAAAAAATATAAATGAAGTATCAGCTGTAATCGTACTGACCTGAAGAATAAAGCTGTCTTACTAATTTTACCACGCAGAATGGTATAATAAAAAAAAACAATTCTTGAATTGCTGGTTTTTGTTAATTCTGTCTCCCAAAAATCGAAATAGAAAGTGATCAAAAGTTGTCATGTGCCTGAAAATGGTACCAATAAAAATGTCAGCTCGTCCCGCAAAAAAAAAGCCCTCACATGACTCTGTCAGCTGAAATATGGAAAAATTATAGCTCTCAAAATATAGTGAGAGCATCTAGTTTTCGCAATAAAAAGCGTCTTTTAGTGTGTGACAACAGCCAAACATAAAAACCCGATATAATCCTGTTATTGCACTGACCCGAGGAATAAAGTCGCCTAATCACTTACACCGCATGAGAAACGGCGTAAAAAATAAATTAAACCAATTCTTCACATGCTGTTGATTTTTTCTGCTTCCCAAAGATTGCAGTAAGGCTCGGTGCACATTTATCCTGTGCTCTGCGCTGAGCGCTTACACCAGGGTTTCCGTGTAAATCTCTGAAATACGTGATTCAGACAGAACCCCAGCAGAAAATTTCCTATAATGTGGCAGACAGAGGCACTTTGGACGCCATAGCACCGATGATCTGGGGGTGTCCATCTTTTTAGGATAGCATAAAAGTGTCGTCGGCCACAGTTTTGTGCACTTCTGAAAAGGACACCCCTGAACAGAGGCCAGACAGGATCCAGAGTAACTATGCTGCCTCACTATAGTGAATGGATCCCTCAGGGGTTTCATCTGAATCACATCAATCAGAGATTTAGATGGAAACCCCAAAGTAAGTGGTCAGCGTAGATCACCAGATAACTGTGATCCCAAACATTATGTAAAATGTTCCCAATAAAAGCTTCCACTCAGTCCACAAAAAAAGCAAGTCTCCACTCAGATCTGTCATCTGTTAACGGAAATATAGGGACTTCCACGTTACTGGTAGCACAAAGGCTCTGGAAAAGTGAAATGGCTTCTCACCCTCCAAAAGAAATTCAGCAAATTCTCCACTCCCAAATCCAAATACCCTCCCTCACTTCTGAGCTCCAGTGTGCCTAAACCACATATAGCACACATGTTTGACATTTCTGTAGTGATGAGAGCCCACCAAATTTACAGGTGCGTGTCTCCAGAAGCATGAGCTGGCCATAATGTACTGGTGACTACAACGTACTGGTCACTACAGCATACTGGTCACTACAACGGCACTTGCAATTTTCACTCAGTAACATCCACTGCTGCCTGTTTCAGGAGTTAAAATCATCACTAAATCTGTAGCTAAAATCCCAAAGGGTTATAATTTCCAATATGGATTACTTGAGGGCGATTTTGCTTTCCTAGCACTTAGGGGCTCTTTATATTGAATCCAAAACCTAGTCTAGGAAAATCTGCGCTTCAGGAGGCAAATAGCGCTCTGTCCCTCCCAAGTCACTCCGTATGGCAAAGTAGTATGGGGCATTTCTACATTCAGCAGAAATTGTGGGACAAATTCTGGTGCCATTTTTACCCATATGTGAAAATGTAAAATTTGGGGCTAACACACAATCTTGGTGGTAAAAATGTAAATTATTTTTTCTTCACTGCTCAATTATATAAAAGTTTGTGACACACCTATGGTGTTAATATAATTAATGCACCCCTAGATGAATTCATTGAGAGGTTTAATTGGTAAAATGGGGTCACTTATTGGGGGTTCTGCTGTTCTGGCACCTCAGGGGCTCTGTAAATGTAACATGGCACTCAAACAAGTGCAGCAAAATCTGCACAACAATAAGACGCTACTTCTCTTCTGAACTTTGCACTGTGCCTCAAAAGTAGTTTTTGACCACATATGGGGTATCGTTGAACTCAGGAGAAATTGTACAACAAACTTTGGGGTCTATTTTCTCCTTTTTCCCTTGTAAAAATACAAGATTTGTAGCTAAAAAAGATTTTTGTGGGAAAAATGTGATTTTTTTTAATTTTCAAGGCTTAATGTTATAAACTTCTGTGAAGCACCTGTGTGTTCAAGGAGCTCAATACACATCTAGAAAAGCTCCCAAAGGGGTCTAGTTTCCAAAATGGTGTCACTTATGGGGGGTTTCAACTGTTTAGGCACATCAGGGATTTTTCAAACGCAACATGGCGTCTGCTAATTATTCCATCAAATATTGCATTGAAAAAGTCAAATGGTGCTCCTTCCCTTCCAAGCCCTGCCATGCTTCCAATCAGTAGTATTTCCCCTCATATAGGGTATCAGCGTACTCAGGAGAAATTGCACAACAAATTGTATGGAGCAATTTCTCATGTTACCCTTATGAAAATGCAAAATATGGAGCCAAAAAAGTTTTATTTAGGAAAAATGTGATTTTTTTTAATTTCCATGGCTCTACGGTATAAACTTCTGTGAGGCACCTGTGGGTTTAAGGTGCTCAATACACATCTAGATAAGTTTCACAAATAAAGCAAGTTATATCGAAGAAATTTTACTACTATCATAAAGTACAATATGTCACAAGAAAACAGTCTCAGAATCACAAGGATCCATTGAAGACTTCCAGAGTTATTACCTCATAAAGTGACAGTGGTCAGAATTGTAAAAATTGGCATGGTCATTAAGGTAAAAACAGGTTTTGTCTCAAAGGGGTTAAAATCCAAAATTTTGGCCTACTGAAATGTATATTCAGTAAATGCACTCAATACTTGGTCGAGACTCCTTTGGCATCAATTACTGCATCAATGCGGCGTGGCATGGAGGCAATCAGCCTGTGGCACTGCTGAGGTGTTATGGAAGCCCAGGTTGCTTTGATAGCAGCCTTCAGCTCATCTGCATTGTTGGGTATGGTGTCTTTCATCTTGCTCTTGACAATACCCCATAGATTCTCTATGGGGGTTAAGGTCTGGTGAGTTTGCTACTGAAACCGATACCTGTTGTTTTTAAACCAGGTATTGCTACTTTTGGCAATTTGGACAGGTGCCAAGTCCTACTGGAGAATGACATTTCCATCTCCAAAAAGCTTGCTGGCAGAGGGAAGCATGAAGTGCTCTAAAATTTCCTGGTAGACGGCTGCACTGACTTTGGTCTTGATAAAATACAGTGGACCAACACCAGCAGATGACATGGCTCCCCAAACCATCACTGATTGGGGAAACTTCACACTAGACCTCAAGCAACTTAGATTGTGTGCTTCTCCACTCTTCATCCAGACTCTGGGACCTTAATTTCCAAATTAAATGCAAAACTTACTTTCATCTGAACAACAGTCCAGTTCTTTTTGTCCTTGGCCCAGGTAAGATGCTTCTGGTGTCCTCTATTGGTCATGATTGGCTGGACACAAGGAATGCGACACTGCAGTAGTTTAGGTATCCATGGTTACAACCACTCATACAGTGACAGATAGTTGTTAGTGGTGGTAACCATGTATACCTAAGCTACTGCAATGCCCTACACTTGGGGTAAGCGACATAGTGAACCAGAAGAACTATACTACATATCTAATTGGATAAATTTGCTAATGTTATTATTATACCTACTACATATTGGGATTGCATCTTAGAAATGGAAATACCCCTTTAACTTCTAATTCTCTTTTCTTATTTATTTGGCCCAGGCTGCTAAAATGACTTCTTCCTGCCACTACTTTCTTTCTACGGAATTTAAATATGCAAATAAACCTCTACAGAGAGAACGAGAATGGGAACTCTAGTGCCACCTATTAGATGTAGCAATCCCAGAGGATAATTGAATGACTTATAAGTCTCCTTATGCCGACTTGGTACATTGTACAAGGAGAAATGTTACCCCTTAGACACCCTTCAGACGTAAAGGTACAGAAAACTATAGCTCATTGGTTTTATAGCACCTTCCTGATGTTCTACAGTAATTCTATTGTGCCATAGTGCATCCGGCTCTGTACTGATAGAGTTCTGAGCTGGCTGTCAGTCAGCGCTAGGGAGTGGTTACACTATGTACTGAGCAATGACTGAAAGCCGAAGGAGTAAACTTAATCTCCTCCAGGCAGCGGGGCCTTCTCTACAGCGGCCGCACGGCTTCAGAATGCTATTAACCAGCAGATTAATCCCATATCTGAAACATAATCCCTTTAATGTTGCCTTCCCTGAATTATGCAGTTAATAAAAATTCTCTTGAGCCAGAAAACGTACAAATATATATATATATATATACTGTATATATATATATATATATATATGCAATATTTAAAAGAATGTATTACTATTTTGTGTGTTTTTTTTAAAAAAATTTTCTCCTTTTGTGAACTACTGGAACTCCGTTTTGCAGAAATTTATTTTACAGGTGCACTGGGATATAAGAAAGCAAACTAATGACTTCTATGTATGTGTTGTGGGAATGCTCTGTGACTTGTACATGTCATGATCCAGACCGGGTTTTGGGTCTTGTCTCTCCTTTCTTGTTCTGGTCATGTCAGTGGTTAACATTCTCTACCTCGTTCCTGTGTCGAGTCTGATATTTCTCTGATGGTTAAGATGCTTAAGTCTTTTCAGGGTTCTATAACACAATCAGCCTGTAACCACTTGGACCCCATGGATGTCTTTTTACACTCTCCTGAACCTACGGTCAGGCTCCCAGATACTTTCTCCAGAGAAAAGGAGAAGTTCCATACATTCAGGGAGAGTTGTAAGTTGCTTTTGTCCCTTATACCCAGATCTTCAGGTGATGAAAGTCAACAGGTGGGTATTATAATTTCTTTACTCCGGGAGGGTCCTCAAACTTGGGCTTTTTCTTTACCTGCTACTGACCCTGAACGTGTGTCTGTGCATAGTTTCTTTGAGGCTTTAGGAATGATTTATGACGAACCAGACCGGGTCAGGGTGGCAGAGGACACGATCATGGGTCTCTGCCAGGGTAAACTCACTGCTGAATGGTATTGTTCATAGTTTAGACGGTGGTCCACCGAAGTGTCCTGGAACGACTCTGTGCTAAGATGTCAGATCAGGAGAGGACTGTCGGATCATCTTAAGGGCGCTCTGGCTCTCCATCCGCCACCCAGCTCCTTGGAGGAGGCCATGACTCAGGCCATTCGTATGGATCGGCGGAGGCTGCGAGAGAGAGGAGTAATTCAGCGAGAGGTTCCTTTAAATCCTGCTAAATCCGAAGTGATGCCATACACGGAACCTATGGAGGTTGGGGCCACTAACCTCAAGGAGAAGGAGAGGAAGCGACGACGTGAAGGGTGATTATGTTTTTATTGTGGAAGTCCGTGACATTGGAAAAAGGACTGCCCCTCTTGTCCACCGACTAACAAGTTGCTGGGAAATGCGTAAATCTGAGTGATTGCCGAGGAGGTCACCCAGACTCTTAGGTACCTTTTTCCTAATTTCAAAAGATTTTGTTGGAGGTGGAACTTTGTTGTGGGTTACACACCCACTTAGGCTTTTGTGGACTGTGGGTCGTCCATGAATTTCATTGACTCGAGCCTGGTATCTAAAAGTAAGATAGGGACAGTTAGGCTTGAAACCCCAATCCATATCATTGCCATTGATAAGACACCGCTGGTTAAAAATATTGTTAAGTTTGTCTCTGAGGAGTTTCTCCTCAAGGTGGGTTCCTTGTGTAGGGGTGGACTGACCTATGGACCTGTCTGATAAAGAGTGAAATGTAAAACGATGATGTATACAATGCTTTATTCTGACTTGTATGTATATGTGTGGGACAACAACTAGAATTAGTGAAAGATGGTGTAGTACCGGGTTTTGGCCACAAGATGGGGACATAGAGTAGTGAGAAAAGGACTCAACAGCAAGCCTTAGGCTAGGGAAACTGCATAATCATGGTGGGTGGAGTTACGGGACTGGGAAGGGGATTTCCAGAAGGAGGAGATATAAGGAAGGAGAGTCCCAGCCGTAGGGCAGACACCCAGGAAAAGGAAAGAAGTGGGAAGAGCTCAGTAGAGAACGGAGGAAGAAGAAGCTCAGGAAAGTCAGAAGAGAAAGACGGTTACTCTGAGAGGGGGGTGGCCCTGAGAGGACAGTTGCAGGCGGGAAGGCAGTGACTAACGGAGGCTTGGGGTACAGGACGGCTGGACACAGAAGAGTGAGTAAGTGTTACAGCAGGCAGACTCAGTTGGGGGATGCGCTGTGGTCATGGGCCTAATGGCAGCCACAGTGAAGGAACCTAGGGGTCTTCGCCGAACAACAGCAAAAGGGAGGTGACAGGTACCCAGGCCAGGGAGCAAAAGCTGTGGTGTCTGCTGTGGATGTCAAGAGGACACCCAATAAAGTTGGACCAGATTGAACGGATTTCTGCGTCTGTCTCCAGTCTGTTCCACAGCCGAAAGGGACCACCCCCAGTCGGCACACGTACTACAGTTGCATCAGGAACGAATTTCATGTTATGTTCTGGATAATCTTCCAGAGGGACTGGTGTTGGGATTCCCCAGGTTGCATAACCCTGTTATTGGCTGGGAATCTCGGGATATTTTGAAATGGGGTCCTAATTGTTCAAATGGTTGTCTTTCTGCTGTTCTGGTGTTGTCAGTTAATTTGGAGGGTATTTCAGAGTCCATGAAAGATTTTAAGAACGTGTTATCCGAAAAAGAGGCTGAGGTCTTGCCACCACATCGCCCCTATGATTGTACCATTAATCTTATTCTGGGTGCTAAATTGCCCAAGTTCCGTTTGTACAATCTTTCTGGCCCGGAATGCACTGCTATGAAAGATTATATCTCTGAAAGTTTATGCAAAGGTCACATCCATCCCTCTGTCTCTCCTGTGGCTGCTGGATTTTTTTTTGTCAAAAAGAAAGATGGTGGTTTACGCCCGTGCCTCGATTTTTGGGAACTAAATAAAATTACGGTGAGAAATACCTACCCTCTCCCCCTTATTCCAGATCTTTACAACCAATTATCTGGGGCTAAGTGGTTTTCCAAGTTGGATCTCCGTGGAGCATATAATCTTATCCGTATTTGGGAGGGGGATGAGTGGAAAATGGCATTTCTCACCTTTAAAGTTTGCTTGAAAATTTGGTCGTGCCCTTTGGTCTCACCAACACGCCAGCAGTTTTTCAAAATTTCATTAATGATGTATTTTCTGACTTTATTGGGCACTTTATGGTGGTATAGCTGGATGACATTCTTGTATTTTCATCTGACAAAGAATCTCACATTTGTCATTTATGTGCAGTTCTTCATAGGAACTCTCTGTTCGCTAAACCTGAGAAGTGTTCATTTTGTGTCCAAAAGCTGTCCTTTCTGCCAATGGGTTTCCCATGGACCCTGGAAAGTTACAGGTCATTGTTGATTGGGTGCAACCCAGAGACCTCAAATGTCTTCAGCGGTTTTTGGGTTTTGCCAATTATTATGGCAAATTTATTAAGGGCTTTTCTCAGGTGGTCAAGCCTCTCACTGATCTCACTCGTAAGGGGGTTGATCTTAAAACTGGTCATCTCCGGCAGTTGAAGCCTTTTCTACATTGAAAAATTGTTTTATGTCTGCTCCTGTGTTGGTCCAACCCAATCCGTCTGAACCTTTCATTGTAGAGATAGATGCATCGGATATGGGAGTGGGGGCGGTGCTGTCTCAGTGACCCGTCACTTTGACTAACTTAAGACCTTGTGCCTTTTTCTCCAAGAAATTTTCTCCTGCGGAGAGAAATTACAATGTCGGGAATTGGAAGTTATTAACCATAAAATTGGCTTTTGAACAATGGAGCCATTTTTTGGAGAGGGCTGTTCATCCGATCACGGTTATTGCGAACCACAAGAACCTGTCTTACATTGAGTCTGCCAAACGTTTGACTAGACAGGCAAGGTAGTCCCTTTTTTTCACGTTTTTAATTTTTCTGTCACCTTTCAGCCTGGTTCCAAGAATGTCAAGGCCGATGCCTTATCTCACAGCTTGGATCTGATAGCACCTCCCGAACCTCCTTCCTCCATTCTTCAGCACGGGGTGGTCATGGCTGGGGTGTCCTCCGAATTGGAGCCTGATAACAAGCTCTTCGTCCCAGTTCAGTATCGGTTGACTCTGCTCTCAGTGGACACCCTGAAGTCTTGGCCACCCAGTGAGCTATTGCTAGACGGTTTTGGTGGTCCTCCATGTCTTCTGATATCACCGTGTTTGTGTCTGCTTGTGATATTGTGTGCTCGTGCTAAAGTCTCCCGTAACCTGCCGGCCGGGGAATTGGTACCGCTGCCAATTCCGGATAGATCTTGGACTTATTTGTCCATGGATTTTATCACTGATCTCCCTCCTTCCAATGGCAAAACAGTGGTCTGGGTAGTGGTTGACAGATTTAGGAAACAGGCGCATTTTGCTCCTTTGGCAGAATTACCTAAGGCTGAAACATTATCTAAGTTGTTTATTGAGCCCGTTGTGTGGTTGCATGGCGTGCTTCTGAATTTGGTATCTAACAGAGGGGTAGAATTCGTGTCCAAATTTTGGACGGCGTTTTGCAAGAGATTGGGTATTAGCTTGACCCTCTCCTCTGCCTACCATCCCAAGACCAACGGTCAGATGAAGCGGACCAATCAGTCACTGTAGCAGATTTTGTGGCGCCTTGCCACATCCCAGCAGGATGATTGTTGTTCCTTGTTGCCCTGGCTGAGTTCGCAATTAATAATCGGGTTAATCAGTCCACTGGCACCTCTCCGTTTTTCTGTAACTAAGGTTTTCACCCCCATTTTGGTGTATTTTCCAGGCTGGATTCGGGGTGTCCAGGGACTGATTCGGCGATTCTATGGTTGGGGAAGGTTCAGAAGAACATTGGGGTGGCTCAGGGCAAACAGAAACATTTTGCTGATAAGCGACGATCTGTAGGACATAAATTTCTGGTAGGAGATAAAGTGTAGCTGTCTACCAAGAACATACGCCTGAAACCTCCTTCCGTTAAGCTGTGTCCCAAGTTTATTGATCCTTACGAGATCATTGATGTGGTCAACCCAGTTGCCTTTCGTTTACCCTTACCTCCCTCACTTCATATCCCCAATGTGTCCCATTTGTACCTTCCTCTGCTGGGTCTCCACCCCCTCCGCCTCCTGTTTCTGTGGATGGACAAACCGAGTATGAAGTTGAACTTATTGTCGATTCTCGTTTGGTTCGCAGTTCTCTTCAGTTCTTGATACATTGGAGGGGTTATGGTCCTGAGGATCGATCTTGGGCTCCGGCACGATCAGTCCATGCTCATCTGTTGGTTTGGGATTTTCATGCACGTTATCCTGCTAAATCTGGGGGTCCAGTGACCCCCTTTGAGAGGAGGGTACTGTCATGATACAGACAGGGTTTTGGGTCTTGTCTCTCCTTTCCCGGTCTCGTCATGTCAGGGCTTAACCTTCTCTGCCTCGTTCAAATGTTTGGTTTGCTATTTCTCTGCACTGCATCCTGCAGGCAGTGCCAGTTATATTTCCTGCCTACAGCGCGTGTAGTTGGCTCTGGTGAAACCCTGATTTGTCGTGCCGCATTTAGCTGACTTTGACCGTGTCTGTGGACTCCTCTCCTACCCGTCCTGACTCCGTGTGTCCGTGTGTGTTTGGTTTCCCTGGTACTCGACTCTGCTTTGGCCCTGACCTGATTCTGTCTCTTCCTGCTGGTACTTCTGCTACGGACCGATACTGACCTTTTGGGACTCCTCTGACTCTGTATTTGGGATTCCCCTGGGTACTAGGCTACTCTGGTATCGACCCAGCTTGTCTGACTATTCTTTTGCCACCTGATGGTAGCCTCGCTGTAGTTCCGCTGGTCTGTTCAGAGCAGAATTTCAGCCCACTCTCCACTCTGCTGCCATCTAATGGAGTTTGCGTTAGTCTGCATTTACCTGCAGTGCTGCAGCGTGACAGTGCAATGGTCAGGAAGGGGAAGGAGGTGACCTGTGTCTACTATCTACTGCCAGTGTGACCTTTGATTGTGATAATGAGGTGACCATTGAAAAAGTATTGTTGTATCGTTTCTCGAGAGGGTTAATCTGGCTTATACCCATTCAATAAATGTTGGGCACACTCATTGACTTTGGTAGGATAAGTTTTTAATGTATTGTATATTGAATCGATTAATCAAATGTTTAAAATTGATGGCGAATCCTTGGAGCTCATACTGACGACCATATAGCTCAGACGAGTTCTTTCCTTCGTTTTGACGGATAGCACTCGTTCCCATGTTATTCTATGGGGCTGTGCACATTTTCAATTTTTCTCTCCTACCGAGAGGATACAAACAAAATTTTGCAGCATGCACAATTTGCCTCCAATAATTGGAACGCACTCACTCATTAAACTGAATGGGTCTGTGGAAAAAATCAAACCGCACTTGTATGACGATTTACATGGACTGACTTTATAGAGAAGGTGGAGTAACTTCTTTCTCTCCACCTCTGAGAAAATAGGATAACACTCTAATCAAACTGTGATCAAACACTGATCAGAGTGTGATTAGGATAATTGGTACAAATTCTCAGATGTGGAGAAAACTGTCTTCTGCACCAACCCTTAGGTTGAGCACTCATTAGACAGGAGTAAGTGTCAATAATCGGACCCCCATTATCTAATATTGATGACTTATCTTAGGCATATGGAATCAATTTTATAAGGCTATTTTTGAAAATTTTAACATGTTCCATCCTCTTTTTGCAGGAAAATAAGTTTAACAATTGCTTTTTGCACTCTCCCAAACTTAATAACCATTCATACACATCTGACAGCACTTTTGTTGATCACAACTAGTGTAACCTTTACATGGATGTAATAAAGTATTATTACATATAAAAAGAACACAAGAATTAGATAATAGAAGCATCAGTTATCCGAGACCTGAAAAAACTGCAAAAACATGTACAGGAAGAAGTCCAACACTAAACAGTTAGGGACTGGTTATGCGTTTGAAAATGATAGTAGTTGTGAAATCTTATAATACATTTTTACCAAGCCAAATATATTTGACATAAAATAGATTTGGCACATAAATATATTTTGAGTAAATTGAATTTTGATAAATGTTATTAAGTAAACCTCTCAATACCTACCAAAATTATAGCCCAGGCCATACTGTATATGTCAACAGGAAAGTGAAAAAAATAAAAAAGTTTTATCCACAAATAATTATTACTTCCCTCCAGTGTTCAGGATAAGAGAATTTTAGGGAAAAAAATGTATTTATAGATATTGATTTTCTTTTCAATTTTCCGTTACTCAGCAAAGTAAACCAAAAAGCAACTTTGGTTCAAAATGAAAGGGTCTGTTGGGACACAGTCCCTGTGGTGAGATTATGCATAAATTGAATTAATGTTTATCAGCACATTCATAATATCTTTTTTATATATATATGTTTCAATCTTCAATGTTATTTTCATAAATCTCAATTCTCTCCAGTGCATTACGTTGTCAAAATATCTACTACGATCATCAGCTATCAACTTGAATAGCTCCAAACGTCCCCCATTACCTACTTCATCCCTTTCCTTTGTCTCTTGCATGAACTACTTGCACTTCACACTATCTTTCTCTGCAGCAATTATCACTGGTTCCCTCTACCTTTTTTTCTCTGCTTCTGTTGCATGTTCTTTTACTTCTCATTCCAGCTCTCCGGTCATCTTTTCTTCCTCTTCCACCCAATAGTAGAGATGGGCGAATCCGAACAGTAAAGTTGGGCATTCGTATCGAACACCTACTGTTCGGGAGCAGACACCGAACATGGACTTTACCAGGAAGTCCGTGTTACTGTTTGGGCTCGACCCCCCGAACATCGGGTGTTTTTAGCACTGCTACACTTCTTCTGATCAGCAGTAAAATCATTCCCACCCGTTAGACAGCTGTGGTTCCCACGCTGTCAAATTACAGTGTGAGCCTGCAGCTGTGATCGGAGGCATAAAGTTTACCTCTGGCTACTGGTGTCGGCTGATGGGACTACTGCTCCCATCAGTCTATGCCTGCTGCTGCTAATAACAGTAAGAGCAGGAGTGACTGATGGGAATTTTCATCAGCAGGCACCTGCGCTCTAAATAAATAATTAAATTAAAAAACAGTGTGGGTTCCCCTGTATTTTTAATAACCAGCCAGGGAAAACTCACAACTGGGTGATATCAAGCCCACAGATTAGTAATGGAGAGGCGTTTATAAGACACCTATCCATTACTAATACTATAGTTATATTGTAAATTAAGACACAGCCAGAATAAATTATTTTATTTGAAATAAAACACAATTTTCCTTTTTTTATTTAAAAATATCAAACACAGGTATACTCACCCAATGCCTATTCCTTTTGAATCCCTCATCTCCTGTTATAAAACAAAAATAAAAAACAACAATATCCCTCACCTGTCCGGCACCTTAATCCATGTCTGGAGATTAATAGTTTTCAAACTGGACGGTGTCAAGATGCGACCGCTGAGAATCACTGAGGAATGAGCTGCTGACAGTGAGCAGCGGTGACGTCATTGAGGTTACCGCAGGTCACTATATCTGCGTTCCCAGCTGGGTTAATGAACTGCGGTGACCTCAGCACCATGAGAAAAAGTCTCACGGTGCAGAGGTGTGTTCACCACAGTTCACTGGGAGAATTTCACTGCAATCAATTTCAACTGGTGTGAACCAGCCTCTACACCGTGATACTTTTTCTCACTGTGCTAGCGGTGATCTCACCGAAGGGAGGTCACTACAGTTCATTGGCTTGGCTGGGAACACAGCCTCAGTGAAATATATATATATCTATATATATAGATATATAGATATATATATATCTTGTGACAAGGTCACTGGCACAGTATGTGAAGGGAGATACGTGTCACTGCCATACAGCAGTCAGTGATGTAAAACCAGAGTGGTTTTGCCTCTAGCACGCTAAGTGCTGAGAGGGTTAATAGGAACCTATGTTAAGGGCTGATTTAGTGGACCTCCATAGAGCAGGTGGGAGGCAGTCCACCATATCTCCACATGCAGTCTTGACAGGACCTATGTGAGGTGAAGGTCATGTGACCATCTCATGGGTGTTAAATACAGTTGTGGCCAAAAGTATTGACACCCCTGCAATTCTGTCAGATAATACTCAGTTTCTTCCTGAAAATGATTGCAAACACAAATTCTTTGGTATTATTATCTTCATTTAATTTGTCTTAAATGAAAAAACCACAAAACAGAATGAAGCAAAAAGCAAAACATTGATCATTTCACACAAAACTCCAAAAATGGGCCAGACAAAAGTATTGGCACCCTCAGCCTAATACTTGGTTGCACAACCTTTAGCCAAAATAACTGCGACCAACCGCTTCCGGTAACCATCAATGAGTTTCTTACAATGCTCTGTTGGAATTTTAGACCATTCTTCTTTGGCAAACTGCTCCAGGTCCCTGATATTTGAAGGGTGCCTTCCCCAAACTGCCATTTTTAGATCTCTCCACAGGTGTTCTATGGGATTCAGGTCTGGACTCATTGCTGGCCACCTTAGAAGTCTCCAGTGCTTTCTCTCAAACCATTTACTAGTGATTTTTGAAGTGTGTTTTGGGTCATTGTCCTGCTGGAAGACCCATGACCTCTGAGGGAGACCCAGCTTTCTCACACTGGGCCCTACATTATGCTGCAAAATTTGTTGGTAGTCTTCAGATCTCATAATGCCATGCACACGGTCAAGCAGTCCAGTGCCAGAGGCAGCAAAGCAACCCCAAAACATCAGGGAACCTCCGCCATGTTTGACTGTAGGGACCGTGTTCTTTTCTTTGAATGCCTCTTTTTTTCTCCTGTAAACTCTATGTTGATGCCTTTGCCCAAAAAGCTCTACTTTTGTCTCATCTGACCAGAGAACATTCTTCCAAAATGTTTTAGGCTTTTTCAGGTAAGTTTTGGCAAACTCCAGCCTGGCTTTTTTATGTCTCGGGGTAAGAAGTGGGGTCTTCCTGGGTCTCCTACCATACAGTCCCTTTTCATTCAGATGCTGACAGATAGTACGGGTTGACACTGTTGTACCCTCGGACTGCAGGGCAGCTTGAACTTGTTTGGATGTTAGTCAAGGTTCTTTATCCAACATCCGCACAATCTTGCGTTGAAATCTCTTGTCAATTTTTCTTTTCCGTCCACATCTAGGGAGGTTAGCCACAGTGCCATGGGCTTTAAACTTCTTGATGACACTGCGCACGGTAGACACAGGAACATTCAGGTCTTTGGAGATGGACTTGTAGCCTTGAGATTGCTCATGCTTCCTCACAATTTGGTTTCTCAAGTCCTCAGACAGTTCTTTGGTCTTCTTTCTTTTCTCCATGCTCAATGTGGTACACACAAGGACACAGGACAAAGGTTGAGTCAACCTTAATCTATGCCAACTGGCTGCAAGTGTGATTTCGCTATTGCCAGCACCTGTTAAGTGCCACAGGTAAGTTACAGGTGCTGTTAATTACACAAATTAGAGAAGCATCACATGATTTTTCAAACAGTGCCAATACTTTTGTCCACCCTCTTTTTTATGTTTGGTGTGGAATTATATCCAATTTGGCTTTAGGACAATTCTTTTTGTGTTTTTTCATTTAAGACAAATTAAATGAAGATAATAATACCAAAGAATTTGTGTTTGCAATCATTTTCAGGAAGAAACTGAGTATTATCTGACAGAATTGCAGGGGTGTCAATACTTTTGGCCACAACTGTACCTGGCCATGAGAGTCAGTGTGTGTTGTGTCTTGGGAGAGCAGGAGCTCCTACATAGCTCCTGGAGGAGCTAAAGACTGTGCGGGATAACTGCAGGTGCACCCTGAAGGGACTGGACTCATAAGGACTGTGTTTTTGTTTGTTTTACCATCATGCCAGCAAGGCTCTGTTTGTTTTGCTGAACCCTGACAAGGTTTATAGCTTCCCGAATAAATTAGCAGGTGATTTAGCTACCAGAACGGATCCTGTGTCTACCTGAGGAAGCAGCTAAGTATGTCAACAACTTACAATATATATATATATATATATATATATATATATATATATATATATATATATATATATAATGCAGATCATGAAAACTTACTGTAAAAATATGAAACTGACTAGAAAAAAAATAAATGACCTCTGAACGCAGACTTCTTTGTTAGGTATGTTAACCCCTTCCTGACATCTGACATGCTATCCCGTCCACGGGACCTCGGCCCCTATGACCAGGGATGGGATAGTACGTCATCGCGAACAGCGGCGCTCCCAGGAAAGGGGGGGGGGCGCCGCTGATCGTGGCCAGGTGTCTGCTGATTATCACAGCGGACACCCGGCACTATGTGTCAGGGGCGGTCACGGACCGCCCCCCTTATGTTAACCCCTGGCACACTGCGATCAAACATGATCGCAGTGTACCGGGGATTAGGGAAGCATCGGCAGAGAGGGGGCTCCCTCTGTGCTTCCCTGAGACCCCCAGCGCAGCGCGATGTGCTGCGCTGCTCTGGGGGCCTCCTTCCCTGTAGGTCCCCGGATCCAATTTGGCGGCTTCCTCAGTGCCTGCAGAGCACAGGCATGAGGAAGCCTTGTGTAGCGCCTGTCAGATTGTTGATCTGTCACAGCACTGTGTGACATGTCAGATCAGCGATCTGACACATGACAGTGATGTCCCCCCAGGACAATGTAATAAAGTAAAAAAAAAAAAAAGTGTAAAAATAATTTATAAAAAAAAAAATCGCTAAATAAAAAAAAAAATATTCCCTAATACATTTTTTTTAAATAAAAAAATAAATAAAAGAACACATATTTAGTATCCCGCCCTATAAAACTGTCCCATTAGTTAACCCCTTTAGCGAACCCCTTAAAAAATAACAAACAAAGCAAAAAACAATGCTTTGTTATGATACTGCCGAACAAAAAGTGCAATAACGCGCAAACAAAAAGACGGATATAAAAAACCATGGTACCGCTGAAAACGTCATCTCGTCCCGCAAAAAACGAGCCACCATACAGTATCATCAGTGAAAAAATAAAAACGTTATAGCTCGCAGAATAAAGTGATGCAAAAATAATTATTTTTTATATAAAATGGTTTTCATTGCATAAAAGCGCCAAAATATAAAAAAAAGACATGAATGAGGTATTGCTGTAATCGTACTGACCCGAAGAATAAAACCGCTTTATCAATTTTCCCACACGCGGAACGATGTAAACGCACCCCCCAAAAGAAATTCATGAAATGCTGGTTTTTGTTCATTCTGCGTCCCAAAAATCGGAATAAAAAGTGATCAAAAAATGTCATATGCCCGAAAATTGTACCAATAAAAACGTAGTTGACGTCCCGCAAAAAATAAGACCTCACATGACTCGGTGGGTCAAAATAAGGAAAAATTATAGCTCTCAAAATGTGGTGATGCATAAACTATTTTTACAATAAAAAGCGTCTTTTAGCATATGACAGCTGCCAAACATAAAAACCCGCTATAAATAGTAAATCAACCCCCCCTTTATCACCCCCTTAGTTAGGGAAAAATAATAAAATTTAAAAAAATGTATTTATTTCCATTTTCCCATTAGGGTTAGGGCTAGGGTTAGGGCTGAGATTAGGGTTAGGGGTGTGTTGGGGTTAGGGTTTTTGTTAGAATTGGGGGTTTCCACTGTTTAGGCACATCAGGGGCTCTCCAAACATAACATGGCATCTGATCTCAATTCCAGCCAATTCTGCGTTGAAAAAGTCAAACGGTGCTCCTTCCCTTCCAAGCTCTGCCATGCACCCAAACAGTGTTTTACCCCCACATATGGAGTATCAGCCTACTCAGGACAAATTGCAAAACAACTTTTGGGGTCCAATTTCTCCTGTTACCCTTAGGAAAATAAAAAATTGGGGGCAAAATTATCATTTTTGTGGAAAAAAAAATATGATTTTTTTTATTTTCAAGCCCGGGTGTTATAAACTTCTGTGAAGCACTTTGGGGTTCAAAGTGCTCACTACACATTTAGATAAGTTTCTTTGGGGGGTCTAGTTTCCAAAATGGGTTCATTTGTGGGGAGTTTCAACAGTTTAGGCACAACAGAGGCTCTCCAAACGCGACAAGACACCCGCAGACCATTCCATCAAAATCTGCATTCCAAAACGTCACTACTTCCCTTCCAAGCCCCGACGTGTGCCCATACAGTAGTTTTCTCACACATATGGGGTATCAGTGTACTCAGGACAAATTGGACAACAACTTTTGGGGTCCAATTTCTTCTGTTATCCTTGGGAAAATAAAAAAAATTGGGGACTAAAAGACCATGTTTGTGAAATATATATGTTTTTTTTTATTTTCACGCCAGGGCGTTATAAACTTCTGTGAAGCACTGGGGGGTTCAAAGTGCTCACCACACATCTAGATAAGTTCCTTGGGGGGGTCTAGTTTCCAAAATGGTGTCATTTGTGGGGGATTTCCACTGTTTAGGCACATCAGGGGCTTTCCAAACACGGCATGGCGTCCAATTCCAGCCAAAAAAGTCAAATGGCGCTGCTTCCCTTCCGAGCTCTGCTATGCACCCAAATAGTGGTTTACCCCCACATGTGGGGTATCAGCATACTCAGGACAAATTGCACAATAACTTTTTTGGTCCTGTTACCCTTGGGAAAATAAAAAATTGTGGGTGAAAAGATCATTTTTGTGGAAAAAATGTGATTTTTTTAATTTTACAGCTGTATGTTATAAACATCAGTGAAGCTCTGGGGGTTCAAAGTTCTCACCACACATCTAGATAAGTTCCTTGGGGGTTTAGTTTCCAAAATGGTGTCATTTGTGGGGGGGTTTCCACTGTTTTGGCACATCAGGGGCTTTCCAAACGCGACATGGCGTCTGATCTCAATTCCAGCCAGAAAAGTCAAATGGCGCTGCTTCCCTTCCGAGCTCTGCCATGCGCCCAATTAGTCGTTTACCCCCACATATGGGGTATCAGCGTACTCAGGACAAATTGCACAATAACTTTTGGGGTCCTGTTACCCTTGGGAAAATAAAAATTGAGGGTGAAAAGATCATGTTTGTGGAAAAAATATGATTTTGTACTTTTTACGCCCGGGCGTTATAAACTTCTGTGAAGCCCTTGGGGAGTTCAAAGTTCTCAACACATATCTAGATAAATTCCTTGGGGGGGTCTAGTTTCCAAAATATGGTCACTTGTGGGGGGTTTCCACTGTTTAGGCACATCAGGGGCTCTCCAAATGTGACATGGCGTCCGATCTGAAAACATCAAACAACGCTCCTTTCCTTCTGAGCTCTGCCATGCGCAGAAACAGTGGTTCCCCCCAACATATCAGGTATCAGCGTACTCAGGACAAACTGCACAATAACTTTTGCATCCAATTTCTCCTGTTACCCTTGGTAAAATAAAAAAAATTGGACCTGAAGTAATTTTTTTATGAAAAAAGTTAAATGTTCATTTTTTTTAAACATTCAAAAAATTCCTGTGACGCACCTGAAGGGTTAAATAAACTTCTTGAATGGGGTTTTGAGCACCTTGAGGGGTGCAGTTTTTTGAATGGTGTCACTTTTGGGTATTTTCTATCATATAGACCCCTCAAAGTGACTTCAAATGTGATGTGGTCCGTAAAAATAAAATGGTATTGCAAAAAATGAGAAATCGCTGGTCAGCTTTTAACCCTTATAACTTCCTAGCAAAAAAAAATTTTGATTCCAAAATTGTGCTGATGTAAAGTAAACATATGGGAAATGTTATTTATTAAATTTTTTTGTGTGCCATATCTCTGTGATTTAACGGCATAACAATTCAAAGTTGGAAAATTGCAAAATTTTCAAAATTTTCGCCAAATTTCCGTTTTTTTCATAAATAAACGCAAGTTATATTAATGAAATTTTACCACTAACATGAAGTACAATATGTCACGAGAAAACAATGTAAGAATCACCGGGATCCATGGAAGCGTTTCAGAGTTATTACCTCATAAACGGACAGTGGTCAGAATTGTAAAAATTGGCCCAGTCGTGAACATGCAAACCACCCTTGGGGGTAAAGGGGTTAAACCAGTTACTAAAATGGATAGCTGCTGATGAAACCACCATTTCTAGAAACAATATCCATGGGACTTTCTTTCCCTAAGTGGAAATGTATTTTTCCTACTCATCCTGGTTTTTTTTTACTTACTCACAATGGATATATTTGATGAAAAAAATGTCTACTTTTATGCAATTTATTCACAGTCCTTTCATCTTATTTTTGGACTTTAGTTTAGACACTTTGTTGCTTTTGGTATACATATATTTACATAGATTGTTTTCAAACTGGTAAATCTCAGGCCTGTCCCATCTGCATTTGACACTGTGGATCACCAGCTCCTCCTCACTATGCTCCGCTCTATAGGCCTCAAGGACACAGCCCTCTCCTGGTTCTCCTCCTACCTCTCTGACCGCTCCTTCACTGTATCTTTTTCCGGCTCCTCTTCCTCTTCTCGTCCCCTTACTATTGGGGTCCCGCAGGGCTCAGTCCTAGGCCCCCTCCTCTTCTCTTTATACACTGCCCCTATTGGACAAACAATCAGCAGATTTGGGTTCCAGTATCATCTCTATGCTGATGACACCCAATTATACACTTCTTCCCCTGACATCACCCCTACCCTAATTCAAAATACCAAGGATTGTCTGTCTGCTGTCTCTAGCATCATGTCCTCCCTCTATCTGAAACTAAATCTCTCTAAAACTGAACTTCTTGTGTTTCTCCCCTCTACTAACCTCACTCTACCTAACATCGAAATAACCCTGGAGGGTTCAACCATAACTCCCAAGCAGCATGCCCGCTGTCTTGGGGTCATATTCGACACTGAACTTTCCTTTACTCCGTACATCCGATCACTCAGTCGCTCTTGTCACCTGCATCTTAAAAACATCTCCAGAATCCGACCTTTTCTCACCTTTGAAACTGCTAAGACTCTTACTGTCGCTCTTATTCATTCTCGTCTGGACTACTGCAACTCTCTTCTGATCGGTCTCCCTCTTACCAAACTTTCTCCTCTCCAATCCATCTTGAATGCGGCAGCCAGGGTCATATTTCTGT
The DNA here is from genome assembly GCF_039654945.1 of Dendrobates tinctorius. NCBI lineage: Eukaryota > Metazoa > Chordata > Amphibia > Anura > Dendrobatidae > Dendrobates > Dendrobates tinctorius. The sequence continues at coordinate 13,988,766 of NW_027361801.1, read as the reverse complement.
CCAGCCGCTTCACCGATGCCTCCATCTTGTGCCAGTCATTACACTGGCTACCTATTCGCTACAGGGTCCAGTATAAACTCATCTCTCTCACCCACAAAGCTCTCCACTGTTCTGCACCGCCTTATATCTCCTCTCTCATCTCTGTCTATCGCCCTACACGTGCCCTCCGTTCTACAAATGACCTAAGACTAACATCCCCCGTAATCCGAACCTCGCACCTCCGTCTCCAAGACTTCTCTCGTGCTGCTCCAGCTCTCTGGAATGCACTTCCCCAGACGATCAGACTGATACCTAGCCCTGACCTATTCAAGCGCGCTTTGAAAACCCATCTCTTCAAAGAAGCCTATCACATCAACTACTCAGCAAGCTAACTTTGCCCTGTTCCCTCCTTCCAAATATTATTCTGAATCTGCACCCTACTATTCATCTGTCTCCACACCCTTCATGCACATGATAACTGCACTTGATACTTGTCTATTGCACTTAAACACACGGGCTGATGACCGGATCATGCAGCTTTATATGAAAATCCCTATTATAATTGCCAGACCTGAATTAACAAGCATTTCTCACCTACTGTGTCCCCCCATTTCCTTGTAGATTGTAAGCTTGCGAGCAGGGACCTCACTCCTAATGTCATTGTTTGAATTGTCTTAACTTGTATTGAATTTATTGTCTGTACATGTCCCCGCTTAATTGTAAAGTGCTGCGGAATATGTTGGCGCTATATAAATAAAAATTATTATTATTATTATCTGCAAAAACTAATTGTCATTTCCCCTTCAACCCTTCCACCCCCCACCAAAAAAAGAGAAATAGTTGTAGCTATGATGTCCCTATAACAGTACACAATACCATTGTGTGTCGTTATATATAGTTACCACATGTGAGAGACATAGGACATTCATAGTGCAGCGATAAGAGACAATAACAGGACGCACATAAGACACTTTAGTATTACCCATAAAATACAATTATATGACCCATAGAAAATATACAGAGCACATAAGACACATGGGACATATACAGTGTGTCCATAACAGACAGTCACAGTGCCCACGTAAGTGTACTTGACAACTTTTGAGAATTGCCATTAGGGAGGCTCAGCCAGAAGCCCCCACATGGTAATGGTGTTCCCTTTCTGCTCCCACAATTTAATAGTATCCTCACTGTACCCTTTGTAGTGCCTCCACTGTGCCTCAGGAACTATAGTAGTGACCCTGTATGCTGTAATGGTGTTCGTACTGTTCACCTACATGGTAATAATGCCACTATGTGCCCCACATAGTTCTTTCTCTTTACCCTCATGCAGTAACAGAGTCTCCTCTGTGCCTCACCTGGTAAAAGTGCCCAATCTGTGCCTCCACATGGTAGTAATACCACTCTGTGCTCCACATGGACATAGAGTCCCCTGTGTGACGCTGCACTTGAATAGTGCCTTCACTAATGTAGTCGTGCCTCCTCTGTGCCACCACATGGCACCATTTCTGCTAAGTGGTCCTGCAAAGCTTAATAGTGCCCTCACTGTGGCCCAACACTGTAGTAGTACCCCTTTGTGCTTCTTAATAGAATATGTGGCCCTTCTGCGTCCCCACATAGTAATAGTTAAACTCTCTGCTGTAACTTGTTAGTAGTGCCACCACATGGAAATAATGTGCTCTTTCCAGGTGGATAAATTAAAGGGTTTGTCCGAGGCTCCCGTCAGCTGTTCCTTATGTGGCGCCCCTGAGGCTCAGTCACCACAGAGGTACTGCACCTTCTCCTGAGGTGTGGTACCCCACCATCCAGGTAAGGTGGAGACACCTGACCACACTCCAACACCTGCACCCCACACCACAAAGTAGTGTAGCAAAGCACCTTCGGTGGCTCCCTGCTTGGAGTATAACAAAGCACCCATTGGTGGCTCCCTGCTTGGAACACGAAACGTGCTGGGAGGTGGGTGGAGTTAGTTTACATTACAAGGAGCTGGAAGAGTTTGGGATGAGTTGTCAGTCAGTTGGTTAGAGAGTTGGAGAGAAGAAGATCCCCAGAGAGAGGGATAGATGGATGGAAGTGCTGCAGCAGATCCCAGTGACCTGGGTTTGCTGGCACAGGAAAGGAAGATAGAAAGAGCAACATAGACTGAAAGCCTGACTCTCCATAGAAAGATAGATTAGTGCGGAATGTGAGGAGTAAAAGGGAACAGAGGATGTGGGTTAGAAGAGAACCCTTCCTAGAAGGTCTAAGCGCAAGGCCGGTCCCCGAGGTTGTATGGATACTAATGGTCATGCAGCAGACACCGGAGGAATAGAAGTAGTGACCACTTTATTCCCACATAAGACTTGAGGGCACAACAGCAACTGGATAGTGAGCCAGGACTTAGTAGCAAGGAGTCCCCGAAGCAGTCTACAGCTGTCTGCCGTACAAGTAGAGTTCATAAGAACATCGGACAGGAGGAACTCCAGTGTAACTCAGTACTAGGAGTACTTCATTTAAAGGCGCTATAAGAGGAGACGTTCAGAAAGGCACATGTTGGCGGAGTGTTGGAGAGGAGTGTTCCATCTGGCCTGGAGGTTGATTGAGTCCCTGACCCGGAGGACACGGCACAGAGGCAGGCACCTGTTTGTACAGCAGACTGTGAGTGAAGCTTTGGAGCAGTATGCCCTGGTGTCCTCCACTCGTTCCTGCGCCAGCCCGCCCAGCACTGCTACATCCCTTGTGCCAAACGCTACGCCATCTACATGTCACTTCACTTACTCTGCCCTGGGACTACAGCCCTGCCTGTGGAGGGCTATAACATCACTGCTGCACCACACCATCTGTCCCAGAGGATCTGTCTGCAGCGTCGGCTTACATCTCCATTGCCGAACACCACAGGTGGCATCACGAATCACTTATAAACTTTCACCACAATAAGCACACTGCCACAAACCCCTTTTACAATGGGCGCCCAGGGCCACGGGCCGGGTCCCAGCTGCCGTGATATCTCCCATTGAAGCTCATCGGGCCCGGTACCGAGTACCTCCACAGCCCTGGGAGTGCGACCCACTAGTGTCAGTGGTGGGCAGAACTGCATCATTGTACCCCCACCGATCACACATTGATGACCTATCCTAAGGCTAGGCCATCAATGTTAAGTTCTGGACAGCCCTTTTAACTTGTTATGACTTTTGTTGTTACACCAGTTCTGCCTCTTTGTGTGGCATAAATTATAACTGGAATATACTCCAGTCCATGATTCGAGTACTTTTCTTAAGCTGGCGCTTGGTAACTGAAATTCATTAAGAGGTTTATGCTTCCTAACAAATTTGTTGGATCTGACTCCAGTTGACCCCTCATCAAGAATGACGTACAAAGTGTCTTCATGAATCCGCCCCCTTGTTTTTCCTGCATTTACGATGATGTAAACAGCTGTTTTTATTCAGTTTTCTTGCCCAAGCTTTTGAGACTAAAACCATTATTGCTTTTTTTTTCTGGAAATATGATGCAATCTGACATTCCTGTAATCAGCACCACAATATTTTATTATGGTTATATTGTTTGTGTTCATCAAACTTAGAAGTTCTTCGTACCTGGGAGCCGACCGCTGCAGCTGCTGAGCCTTCTTTGTGGCTTGAGGTCCCGTTTATGAGGAAGAATAAATGCTGATGTCTATGCGGTTGCAGCGCTCTGTGGCTCCCTCTTTACAGCCAGTAATATAAGCTTTTCTCGTAAAGCTGGCCACTGCCATATTATACTGTACATAAGAGGCATTGCCAGGACTGACCGTCAGCTATTTAATTTTTTTCATTGTGCGCTCTTCAATGTAGAATTATTCATAGTTTTACTAAACAAAGAACAGGTTCTATCTCATAGATCCACTTTCTCTTTATTAATATATCTTTTGGTAAAGTAACACATCCCTAAATATTGCACAAAAGCTCCTTTACCTTACAGTAATGGTGAGGATTTTTCTATTACAGACGTTTTACTGTTTCACTTTGACAGCAGTGTGCTTCATGGGTATTCATGCAGACTATATGGACAAAAGTAATGAAATACTCACACATTTCCCCCTACAGGAACCATTATGACCTCTCTTTCTCAAAGAGTTTGTCCAGTTTTAACCCCTTTACCCCCAAGGGTGGTTTGCATGTTAATGACCGGGCCAATTTTTACAATTCTGACCACTGTCCCTTTATGAGGTAATAACTCTGGAACGCTTCCATGGATCCCGGTGATTCTGACATTGTATTTCTCATGACATATTGTACTTCTTGATAGTGGTAAAATTTCTTTGACATGACTTGTGTTTATTTGTGAAAATAAACGTAAATTTGGTGAAAATTTCACAATTTTCCAACTTCGAATTTTCATGCCCTTAAAACAGAGAAATATGTCACACAAAATAGTTAATAAATAACATTTCCCACATGTTTAGTTTACATCAGCACAATTTTGGAACCAAATTTTTTTTTTTTTCTTAGTAGGAAGTTATAAGGTTTAAAAGTTGACCAGCGATTTCTCATTTTTACAGCAAAATTTACAAAACTATTTTTTTTAGGGACCACCTCACATTTGAAGTCACTTTGAGGGGTCTATATAATAATAAATTTTATTTCTATAGCGCCGACATATTCCGCAGCACTTTACATTTCAGAGGGGATTTGTACAGACAAAAGACATTACAGCATAACAATGATCACATAGATTATAACAAATACCAAGAGGAATGAGGGCCCTGCTCGCAAGCTTACAGTCTATGAGGAAAGAGGTAGAAAGGTGGGTGGTAACAGTTGCCCTGATTGTATGGACCAGTCATAATGTTAAGTGTGTAACAGTACAGACACAGAGGGCTTAATGGATGCATAAAGCACGTGGGAACATGATGCGGGGAACCTGGTTATGGTAAAAGCTTTTGGCTGTGCCACACAGGGATAGATTAGGTTAATGTGTTGAGGCGATAGGCCAGTCTGAATAAATGCGTTTTCAGGGCACGCTTAAAATTGTGGGGATTGGGGACTAATCGTATTGACCTGGGAAGTGCATTCGAAAGAATTGGCGCGGCACGTGTAAAGTCTTGGAGACTGGAGTGAGAGGTTCTGATTATTGAGGATGCTAACTTCAGGTCATCAGCAGAACGGAGGGCGCGAGTAGGGTGGTATACTGAAACAAGGGAGGAGATGTAGGGTGGTGCTGAGCCATGGAGGGCTTTGTGGGTGAGGGTAATAAGTTTATACTGAATTCTGGAGTGGATGGGTAGCCAGTGTAATGACTGGCACGAGGTAGAGGCATCGGTGTAACGATTGGTGAGGAATATGATCCTGGCTGCAGCATTCAAGACAGATTGGAGAGGGGAGAGTTTGGTAAGAGGGAGACCGATTAGAAGAGAGTTACAATAGTCGAGAAGAGACTGAATAAGAGAAACAGTAAGAGTTTTTGCAGAGTCAAAAGTAAGAAAAGGTCGAATTCTAGAAATGTTTTTGAGGTGCAGATGACAAAAGCGAATCAGTGATCGAATGTGGGGGGCAAAGGAAAGCTCGGAGTCAAGTATGAACCCAAGACAGCGGGCATGTTGCTGGGGAGTAATAGTGGAACCACACACAGAAATGGCACTGTCGGGTATAGGTACATTAGTAGAGGGAGGAAACACAAGGAGTTCAGTCTTTGACAGGTTCAGTTTCAGATATAGTGAGGACATGATGTTAGACAAAGCGTTTAGACAATCGCCAGTGTTTTCTAGAAAGGCTGGCGTGATGTCAGGAGAAGAAGCGTATAATTGGGTGTCATCAGCATAGAGATGGTACTGAAAACCAAATCTACTTATTGTTTCACCAATAGGGGCAGTGTACAAGGAGAAGAGAAGGGGGCCTAGAACCGATCCTTGAGGAACCCCAACAGTAAGGGGAAGGTGAGACGAGGAAGAAACGGCAAAAGATACAGTAAAGGAGCGGTCAGAGAGATAGGAGGAGAACCAGGAGAGAACGGTGTCCTTGAGGCCAATGGAATGGAGCATAGTGAGGAGGAGCTGATGATCCGCAGTGTCGAATGCTGCAAAGAGATCCAAGAGAATTAGCATGGAATAATGACCATTTGATTTAGCTGTTAGTAGATCATTAGAGACTTTAGTGAGCGCAGTTTCAGTAGAGTGTAAAGAGTGGAAACCGGATTGGAGAGGGTCGAGAAGAGAGTTATCAAAGAGATAGCGGATAAGACGGGAGTGGACCAGGTGTTCCAGGAGTTTAGAGATGAAGGGAAGATTAGAGACAGGTCTATAATTAGCAGCACAGTTTTGATCAAGGGATGGTTTTTTAAGTAGTGGATGTATGATGGCATGCTTAAATGAGGAGGGAAAGATACCAGAAGAGAGAAGTTGAATATTTTAGTTAGGTGAGGGGTGACAGCAGGGGTCTATATGATAGAAAATACCCAAAAGTGACACCATTCTAAAAACTACACCATTCAAGGTGCTCAAAACCATATTTAAGAAGTTTTTACCCTTCACCATGACAGCACCCACTGGAGAGAGGCAGCGTCGGACTGGAACACCTTGGGCCCACCAGAGAAAATCATTCTTGGGGCCCACTATGTAGCTGCATAGAGTTAAATACCAGACCACCAATTATGCGGTAAAACACGCTAATATCCGGGTATAATATAAGGTTGTACATGTCTTAATTATGTAGCAGGAGTTGGGGTAGCCCCCTCATAGAATATAAAGCAGCCCCCTCACATAGTATAATGCAGCCATCTCATAGAATATAATGCAGCCATCTCATAGAATATAATACTGCCCCCCTCATAGGGTATAATACTGCCCCCCTCATAGGGAATAATGCACCCCCTCATAGGGTATAATGCACCCCCTCATAGGGTATAATGCACCCCCTCATAGGGTATAATGCACCCCCTCATAGGGTATAATACTGCCCCCCTCATAGGGTATAATACTGCCCCCCTCATAGGGTATAATACTGCCCCCCTCATAGGGAATAATGCACCCCCTCATAGGGAATAATGCACCCCCTCATAGGGTATAATACTGCCCCCCTCATAGGGTATAATACTGCCCTCCTCATAGGGTATAATACTGCCCCCCTCATAGGGAATAATGCACCCCCTCATAGGGTATAATACTGCCCCCCTCATAGGGAATAATGCACCCCCTCATAGGGTATAATGCACCCCCTCATAGGGTATAATGCTGCCCCCTCATAGGGTATAATACTGCCCCCCTCATAGGGAATAATGCACCCCCTCATAGGGTATAATGCACCCCCTCATAGGGTATAATGCTGCCCCCCTCATAGGGTATAATACTGCCCCCCTCATAGGGAATAATGCACCCCCTCATAGGGTATAATGCACCCCCTCATAGGGAATAATGCTGCCCTCCTCATAGGGTATAATGCTGCCTCCTCATAGGGTATAATGCTGCCCCCTCATAGGGTATAATACTGCCCCCCTCATAGGGAATAATGCACCCCCTCATAGGGTATAATACTGCCCCTCTCATAGGGAATAATGCACCCCCTCATAGGGTATAATGCACCCCCTCATAGGGTATAATGCTGCCCCCTCATAGGGTATAATACTGCCCCCCTCATAGGGAATAATGCACCCCTCATAGGGTATAATGCACCCCCTCATAGGGTATAATACTGCCCCCCTCATAGGGTATAATACTGCCCCCCTCATAGGGAATAATGCACCCCCTCATAGGGTATAATGCACCCCCTCATAGGGAATAATGCTGCCCTCCTCATAGGGTATAATGCTGCCTCCTCATAGGGTATAATGCTGCCCCCTCATAGGGTATAATACTGCCCCCCTCATAGGGAATAATGCACCCCCTCATAGGGTATAATGCTATATAGATATATAGATATAGAGTTAGATAGATATAGATAGAAAGATAGATGTAGAAATAGATAGATATAGAGATAGATAGTAGATAATGGATAGAAAGTAGATAATGGATAGATATAGATAGAAAGATTCATAGAGATAGATAGAGATAGATAGAGATAGATATAAAGATAGATATAGAAAGAAATATAGATAGATAGATAGATAGATAGGTAGATAGATATAGAGATAGATAGAAAATAGATAATGGATAGATAGATAGATAGATAGATATAGAGATATATAGCTATAGATAGAAAGATATAGAGATAGATATATAGATAGAGATAGATAATAGATAGAGATAGATAATAGATAGAGATATACAGATATAATAATAATAATAATATAGATAGATATAGAGATAAATATATATAGATAGATGGCTATAAATAAAAATAGATATAGAGATATATAGAGATAGATAGATATAGAGATAGATATAGAGATAATAGCTAGATATAGAGATATGTATAGAGATAGATAGATATAGAGTTAGAAAGATAGATATAGAGAGATATAGAGATAGATAGAGATAGCTAGATAGATAGATGGATAGATAGATATAGATAATAGAGATAATAGATAGATATAATAGATAGATATAGAGATAGATATAGAGATAGATGGATAGATCAATAGATAGATAGATAAAGAGAGAGAGATAGAGATATAGATTGATAGATAATGAGATATAGAGATAGATATAGAGATATAGTGTTAGATAGAAATATAGATATAGAGATAGATAGATATAGAGATAGATATGGATATAGAGATAACAGATATAGTGATAGATAGATATAGAGATAGATAGATAGATATAGAGATAGATAGATAGATATAGAGATAATATATAGATAGATAGATATAGAGATAATATATAGATAGCTATAGAGAGAGAGATATAGAGATAGATATAGAGAGAAACAGATATATATATATAGAGATATATATAGAGACAGATAGGTAGATAGATATAGAGATAATAGATATAGAGATAGATAGATATAGATATAAAGATAGATAGAGATAGAGAGAGCGGTAGATAGAGAGAGATAGATATAGAGAGATAGATACAGAGATCGATAAATAGATAGAGAGATAGATATAGATATAGATAATAGAGATAGATAAAGATAGATAATAAATATAGAGATAACAGATAGATATAGAGATAGAGTAAGATAGAAAGATATAGAGATAGGTAGATATAGATAATAGAGATAGCTAGATAGATAGACATAATAGATAGATATAGATATAGATAGATAGATATAGATAGAAAGATAGATATAGAGATAGATGTAGAGATAGAAAGATAGATATAGAGATAGAGCGATAGATAGAGATAGATATAGATAATAGATAGAGATAAATAGATAGATAGATAGATAGAGAAAGATAGATAGATATAGAGATAGAAAGATAGATAGATATACAGAGAGATAGATATAGAGATAGAGATAAATAGATAGATATAGAGAGATATAGAGAGAAATAGATATAGAGATAATATATATATAGAGATAGATAGATATAGAGAGATAGATACAGAGAAAAGATATAGAGATAAATAGATAAAGATAGATAGATATATAGATATAGAGATAGAAAGATAGATATAGAGATAGAGCGATAGATATACAGAGAGATAGATATAGAGATAGATAGAGATATATAGATAGCTATAGAGATAGATATAGAGAGAAATAGAGATAGATATAGAGATAGATAGAGATAGATATATAGATATAGATATAAAGATATATATAGAGATAGATATAGATATAGAGATAGAGCGATAGATAGCGAGAGATATAGATATAGAGATAGATAGATACAGAGAAAAGATATAGAGATAGATAACAGATAGATAAATAGATAGGTATAGAGATAGATAGATATATATATTAGATAGAGATATATATAGATAAAGATAGATAGATATAGATGGTAGCTAGATAGATAATAAATATAGAGATAATAGATATAGAGATAGAGTAAGATAGATAGATATAGAGATAGATAGATATAGAGATAGATGTAGAGATAGAAAGATAGATATAAAGATAGAGCGATAGAGATAGATATAGAAATAGATAGATATAGATAATAGATAGAGATAGATATAGAGATAGATAGATATAGATAATAGATAGAAAGATAGATAGATATGAGAGATAGAGAGAGATATATATAGAGAAATAGAGATAGATAGATAGAGAGAGACAGATAGAGAGAGCGAGAGAGATATAAAAAAACAAACAAAACACAATACTCACCTCTCCTCCTCGCTCCCACGCTGATCCCGGCTTCAGTGTCAGGAGCTGCCCCCTCTGCCAGACACACAGCGGGTGCACGATGTAGTGACGTCATCGCGCACTGGCTGTGAGCCAGGAGCAAAGAGGACTGAGGGCGGCGCCTTACAGCTGTAGTCTGCAGAGCAGCTTACTGGGCTGGGGGCGGGGCCTCTGGGGGTGGAGACCTGAAATGATATTCACTGCTTCGCGGTGAATATTCATTTCTCTTTAGCAGCGGGGACAGGGGCTCCTGCCTCCTGACACCCGCTGCTGCTCCGCTGGCAGGGGCCCCCATAGCAGCTGCATGGTGTGCGACACACCACTGGCTGGGGGCCCCTGGAGCAGCGGGGGCCCTAGGCAACTGCTGGCCCTGTATGCCAGCAGGTGCCAGGGCCCACCAGATGCCAGGGCCCACCGGAGAATCCTCCGGTTCCCCGGTGGGCCAGTCCGACGCTGGAGAGAGGGATCCGCCCATAGGAACAGGAAGCCTACAGAGATAAAAGAGGGCGGTCCGCATCTCCTCCTCAGTTGGTTTCCTGTTCCTGTGGGAAACAGCAGGATTCTTCTACAGACATACCTGGGCCAAGGAACCGCCTGTGCAATCTCTGTGGGAACGGCAGGAGTTCTGGTCCAGAAGCAGCGACGGGGGAGTGCTGTAATCCGGCTCCCTCCTCGTCTGAACAGCCGCAGCAGCGATGGCAGAAAAAACGGGTCCGGGTGAGGCCGCCCGTGGTTCTCCTGCATATACACACCACCGGGGTCCGGAGATGGCCGTCCCAGTCCATGTGGGAGCACGGAACCGGAGGGAACAGATGCAGCCTCCGTTTTCCCATGGCTTCAGCACCGAGAGGGAGGACGCACATACAGCGCCAATACCGGAAGTGGTAAGGGGGAACTTCCGGGTCACTGGAGAATCCCCAGCACCAGGGCGCACATGCGGTCTTAGCAGCATCGCGAGACCACGCATAAGCATGAAAAGCGCTCCCCGCCCCCTCCCCGCAGAAGCTGCAAGAGAGAAAAAAGAAATAAAAAAAGGGGACAATATTCAGCGGCGCGTCTCGGCGGCTGTATACCAGGCTGAGCATGTGCAAATTAGTCGCTCCTACCCTGAGGAGGTGCTCCCGAGGGGGGGGAGGTACCGGCAAAATAATGGTGGAGCACAAACAAAAACCCTGCTGCAGAGGGTTTAGCGTGCAAGCATGTCTTGCAGGTGACACGGTGGCATCCAAGGACCACTCCGGCAGAGGTTCCTCGGACAGAAGCCACGCCAACAAGCCCCCATCTCAGCCTCCTGATCCGGTACCTACAGCTTCTCTGGGTGAGTGGACGACTCTCTGCCTATCAAGCTGACAAATACCTCTCTCTCTCTCTTCCTCTTCTCCTCTTCATTACGTCTCCTCCCTCAGGCTTAAAAAAAAAAAAAAAAAAAAGAAAGGCTATGTAAAAAATGCATTAATGAGACTGCGAAACAGGCATCAGCGTCAGCCACAGAAGTTACGGTCCCTAACCCAGTCTAGTAGTACACCTACACATACAAGACTAAGAAACCAACTGTGGCCAGCTCAGACTCTGACGAGGCTGTGATCTCTGATAGCACTAACACATCCACATCATCATCCTCCTCAGATAAGGAGGGGCGTTCGTGTTTCCCCTTAGAGAACATGCACAACTTAGTTAAGTCCGTGAGAAACACCATTGGGTGCACAGACACAAGGGAGCCACAAACAACACAAGAAATAATGTTTGCAGGACTAACTGATAGGAAGAGGAGAGCCTTCCCTGTTATACCAGCCATAAAAGCCCTGGTTAAGAAAGAATGGGAGAAACAGGACCAGAGAGGTTATCTCCCCTCGGCCTCAAATAGAAGGTACCCCTTCAGTGACAAGGAGTTGGTAACGTGGTCTAAGGTCCCGAAAGTGGACGCTGCGGTCGCCTCTACCTCAAAACAATCAGTGTTACCGGTAGAGGACGCAGGCATACTAAAAGATCCACTCGACCGTAAGGCTGATGCCTCACTGAAGAGGGCATGGGAGGCAGCTACCGGCACGTTTAAGCCGTCAATAGCCAGCACTTGCACGCCCCGTTCTATGCTGGTCTGGATTGATCAACTAGACCAGCAAAGAGACCAAAATGCCTCCAGAGACAGATTACGAGCCGCTGTTCCCATGATCCATGGCGCGGCTGCGTTTATAGCGGACGCTTCTGCTGACTCGTTACGCTTGGCAGCTAGGACAGCAGGCTTACTTAATAACGCCAGGCGTAGTCTATGGCTTAAAAGCCGGAGAGGCGATACTCAATCCAAGGCACAGCTCTGTGCCATCCCTTGTGAGGGTGAGTTTCTGTTCGGGAAAACCTTAGATTCTCACCAAGGTGAAAGAAAGGAAAAAGGGCTTCCCTAACCCCTCTCTCCCATTTTATAGGAGAGCATTTAGGAGACAGCCATTTGGCAGAGGAAGGCCAACGGAAAATCAGAATCGTTGGGCCATAAAGGAGGACAAGAACATAGGTGTCATTTAAGGGATCCTCCCATAGAGACAGAAACTAAAGGGCTAGTCCCTCCAGTAGGAGTTTAAAAACAATACCTGAAAGACTTGAAACAGTTTCCAGAGCCTTACAATAATCTAAAGGTATATGCGGATCTTTCCAAGGAAACTTTAGAAAGTAGGAAAACATTCAAGGAGATCACTACATTGCTCAGGGACAAAGGCATCGCCTACAGGTGGGGCTTCCCTTTGAAGCTTTTGATCACCTTCAGGGGGAAAACAATACCCATATTCACCCCAGAGGAGGGACACGACTTCATTGAATCACTAGGGGCCAACAAAAAAGCCCCTCCATCTTATCCTAACCGCTGACAAGAGGAATAGCTTGTACATTACTTTTCTTCACCCAAGGGCTTACGTTAAGACTAATGTTTTATTATATATGCTACATTATCTGTTATGACACTGTATAGGAGGTTTCACTCAGGCCTCATGTGCACAAACTTTCCCCCAAGTTAGAGGAAGAAGAAGTACTCACAAGTTGTGAGCCACCCTTCTTTCAGAGGACATTTGATAATTGATATTTGTATTCTATAATTGTTTATTTGTACTACTGGTTTCTTAGTTAAAATTAATAGGTAACCGGCTCTTAGAGCTTAATAGTTCTATTGAGTTTAATAAACAGGTTCACGCTACCGTTGAGCTTTACAAGTGCACATTTCTTCCGCCACCATACAAATAGTCATGAGCACAAAAATAATATCCTACAATGTCAGAGGACTAAACAGTCCACAAAAGAGGTTCACAATATGGAAAGAAATTTCTCAATCTCAAGCAGACATCATATGCATACAGGAGTCCAAATTTAAAAAAGATAACCACCCGGTACTCTCCCACAAACAATTCCCACACATTTTTAAATCAGATAATAATAAGAAAAAGGCGGGTGTCATCACAATTATTAAAAATAGCCTCTCATTTGAATTTATTGAGGAGCATAAAGATGAAAAAGGGAGGTTTTACATCCTGATCTGTGTCATTAATAACCAAACCTGCACAATCGTCAACACCTACGCCCCAAATAATGGACAGATTAGATTTCTAAACAAATTAAAAAAGAAAGTAGCTACAACCAGAAAAGGAGATTTGATATGGTTGGGGGACTTCAACATGGTCCCAGATAACATCATGGATTCATCCTCACCTAACAGGTCGCGATCAAACACTTTGAATGGGTGGCTTCACAAGAACGAACTGTTCGATGTATTCTGTTGTATTATCTCCACATCAATTGAATATACTCACTACTCCGACCCCCACCAAATGGCCTCAAGGATAGATCTGATATTAACTGATGTATTCACCCTATCGAAATTTCAAAAACTATCAATTGAAAAAAGGACTATATCAGACCACTCACCGCTTAGTGCCAACATTCTACTAGGCCCTCCCACAAACAATGCCCCACTATGGAAATGTAATCCAAATATACTACGTAACCCCATCCACCGAGACAAAATAAAGTCCGCATTGGAAAACTATTTCAAAGAAAATAATATCGAAAACATTGACCCACTTACCCTGTGGTGCGCCCACAAAGCGGTCATCAGGGGAGTTATCATTCAAATTTCATCCAACGAAGAAAAAAGCAAATAGATCAAAAATTAAAGCCATCCAAACTAAAATCAGAGATAAAGAAAACGAACAGCTCCCCTGCACTCACCCATCTGAAATAATCCAAACAGAATTACTAAAACTAAGACAGGAACTCAAAACAATCCTTTTCTCCTCTTACGATTCGGTCATCAAAAACCTAAAATTCAAACAGTACTCATCGCTTAATAAGCCAACAAGTTTTATGATGAGCCGAATCAAACAAGTAAGGCAGAATAACAGAATTAATACAATTTTATCACCCAAAGGAACCCCTCTATCCCACCCACAGGATATAGCAAACACATTTGCGGAATTTTACCATGAACTATACAACTTGAAACTCCAAACTTCACTTCCTCTACCTAAAAACGTGAACATAGAAAATTTCCTATCAAATATTATTAACCTACCTAAATTAACGCAAGAGAATCTAGAGACACTAACATCACCCTTTCCCCAGGAAGAGATAGAGGACACTATTAGAATATTAAAACTATTTAAATCCCCAGACCCAGACGGTTTTGGAAACGACTATTATAAATCCTTCAACAAAATCCTATCCCCACTCCTTTCAAAAATCTTCAACAAGGCCTCCACATCTGGTACAATTCCAGAGGAAATGCTAGAATCTACAATTATCCTAATCCCCAAACCCAATGCTAACTTAAAGAAAGTAACCAATTACCACCCCATTTCACTCATCAACTCTGACCTGAAGATATATTCGAAAATCCTATCTGACAGAATTAAAAATCTTCCCAGCCTAATACACAAAGACCAGATTGGATTTGTTAAAGGCCGTCAGGCCACGGATGGGACTAGAAGAATAATCAACTCCATTAAACTAATCCAATCCTCAAAAAACCCCACCTTTATAGTGATCCTAGATGCCGAGAAGGCCTTCGACCGCATAAATTGGGATTACCTAAGGCATTTGCTTAGGAAATATGGCTTCTCAGAAAACTTCATAACAACAATTATGGCCTTATATACAAAACCAAAAGCTAAGATTTACCTGAATAACCATTCCTCTAATCTGTTTCAGATATCTATTGGGACTAGACAGGGGTGCCCCCTATCACCACTTCTCTTTATTCTAGCGATTGAACCCCTGGCACAAATTATAAGGCAGAATAAGGCAACAAAAGGAATTGAAACCCCATCCCGTGAATTCAAGATCATCCGTTTTGCTGATGATATGATTTTAACTCTAGCAAATCCCCAAAAATCCCTCAAAGAATTGCAAAGTACCCTTAAGGCCTTCTTGGAAGTCTTTTTTTTTAAATTAACCCCAAAAAAATCAAACATCTTGTATTTCCATATGGATAAATCCAAAATTCACGAAATAAGCAAAAACTCAGAGTTAAGCTGGATAGACAATGAAACTGAATACATAGGAATTACTATTACTAAGAATATTAGTTTAGTTTGCAAAAGAGAAGACTGAGAGGAGACTTAATAGCTGTCTACAAATATCTCAAGGGCTGTCACATTGTAGAAGGATCATCTTTATTCTCATTTGCACAAGGAAAGTGTCATGATCTGACAGTTTTAAATAGCACTGGGTGAACTTTTTTTTACTTTGGAAAGTTCCAAGGTGTCTTGACTGTCTCCGGTGGTGGTTAGCGGTATTGCACTTTAGGTTTTTGTGCACTTAATTATGTATCAGGTGTGACACCCTATAAAGGTGTGCTAGGGGTGTGCAATCACGGCCTGTGATATTGTGAGTTTGTGTTCACTCTGAGTTGGAGAGCCTGGAGGATGGATGGAGCTGGTGAGGAGTCCTGCGCAGCTTAGCCAGGGGGGACGTGTTTCAGCTATGGTGTCTGGACGAAGGGCTGGCATGGCGTGGTGGAGTTGCAGTGATGGTGTCAGCGGGAAGTGTCTGCATGGGCTGGTGGAGTGGCGACTATGGAGAGTGGCACTCACCATGTGGGACTTGGCTGCTGAACTGGACTCAAGCATGCTTGACTCCGTGTCAGAAGCTGAACTCATCCTTGGGACTCTGGTTCTAAGCAGCTGCAACTGGTGGTGGACTCTGCTCCAAGGCTGCACTAAGGTGAAGGATCCTGTTATGGTGATGGATCCGGGTGGAGGAGAAGACGCACGCAGGTGGTGGGCTCTGTTGCTGGGAGCGCACACAGCAGAGCAAAGCTAAGTGGTTTTTCCCCTGTATTGTCTCTTTCCTCATGTGTGTTGTTAGTGCAGTGGTGGGATTAGTCTCCGCACCGACCCATTCCCTAGTGAGGGTTTAGGGTCAGGGTGAGCAAGGGCGTAAAGGTACGCGTGTGGCGACAGGTGCGGAGCCTGTTTAGGGAATGTAAGGAGTGCAGGGACACTGGCTCAGGGGAGCTTAGGAGGTCTCCACGTCCCCCATTCCCTATCGCAGGGCCCACCATTGTTAAAGTTTCCCAGGTTCCCCCTTTATTATTTAAATTCGCCTTACTGGAGGCGGGGTTTCCAGATTTTATGTATAACGTGTAATTCCCAAATTCGCCAGGTGGAGGCGGCGTATTCACCTGCACGTTTTATTATTTAAATGCGCCCCACTGGAGGCGGTGTATCCAGGGTCACGTGTGTCACATGGGTTCGCCTTGCGGAAACATCTGCGTCCAGACACACGTGATCATGACATTATCACAGGCCTTACAGTTTTTTTTTCTGGTGAGCATTGGCCATGTGGAGACCGCTGAGTAATTGCTGCCGGGCCTCACTGAGGTGAGTGGGGAGCGGCATGGTGTGTTAGAGCCGCTGCAGCAGCAGTTATCACGGTCTGGGGCCTCTGCTCAGGTAACCAGGAAATTAAAATGGCGGCTTTGGCAAATTGCGGGTCTGGCAAAAGCCCCTGGAGTCGCTGCTGGGGAGCGGGACTTGCTCATGCACGTGGGCGTACCCAGGCAGGTGGGAGGAATGGTGCCCCACGGAGCTGCTTGGTGTTCCCCGAGGTGAAGGGGTGCGTTCCAGTGATGAGCAGACTGATGTAGAGTCCGCGGGGTTTACGCCAAATCTTCAAATACCACCGTAGAAGCCGCCCCTCCTGGCCGTGTGGAGGTGGCCAGTGAGTGTATATTTCCTCCATATGCGTTCCCTCTCCTCCTGGTGTGAGCAGCGGGTGTGCTGCGGGGGAGTAGGGACAAATCTCAACCCTCGCCATTAAACCAACCCTGGGAGGCGCAGACCTCATGGTGAAGAGGGTTGGAGGGTGGTGACCCCTTGGTGAATAGCGGGGGTGTGAGTGTGGTGACACAGGGGGACGCCTCTGTTATCAGGTCCTGAATGAGTTCACCAATTTTATGACAAATGTATGTGTGCAATAAACGTTCAGGTCCGGACCTGTGTGTGAACGAGCATGTATGGGTGCCACCAAAAAACATCTTGGAAATGTGTTGTGGAGTCTGATCATCTCTGAGCAAACATACACATACATTAACTCGTTCCCCAGGTCGGCGATGTGGAGATGAGTGGTGCCTCCAAAATGAACATGTATTGCCAATACCAGCGGTGTTTGTCATAAACCTGAGGTGTCAGGTAGTGGTGGGGTGAACTCAGGATCTGGGCGTTCCCGCTGTAGGTGTTTCCCTAATGAGGGGTGGTCTTGAGGGTCCAGAGGCCCCTCATTAAGGAGGGGGTACTGTCATGATCTGACAGTTTTAAATAGCACTGGGTGAACTTTTTTTACTTTGGAAAGTTCCAAGGTGTCTTGACTGTCTCCGGTGGTGGTTAGCGGTATTGCACTTTAGGTTTTTGTGCACTTAATTATGTATCAGGTGTGACACCCTATAAAGGTGTGCTAGGGGTGTGCAATCACGGCCTGTGATATTGTGAGTTTGTGTTCACTCTGAGTTGGAGAGCCTGGAGGATGGATGGAGCTGGTGAGGAGTCCTGCGCAGCTTAGCCAGGGGGGACGTGTTTCAGCTATGGTGTCTGGACGAAGGGCTGGCATGGCGTGGTGGAGTCGCAGTGATGGTGTCAGCGGGAAGTGTCTGCATGGGCTGGTGGAGTGGCGACTATGGAGAGTGACACTCACCATGTGGGACTTGGCTGCTGAACTGGACTCAAGCATGCTCGACTCCGTGTCAAAAGCTGAACTCATCCTTGGGACTCTGGTTCTAAGCAGCTGCAACTGGTGGTGGACTCTGCTCCAAGGCTGCACTAAGGTGAAGGATCCTGTTATGGTGATGGATCCGGGTGGAGGAGAAGACGCACGCAGGTGGTGGGCTCTGTTGCTGGGAGCGCACGCAGCAGAGCAAAGCTAAGTGGTTTTTCCCCTGTATTGTCTCTTTCCTCATGTGTGGTGTTAGTGCAGTGGTGGGATTAGTCTCCGCACCGACCCATTCCCTAGTGAGGGTTTAGGGTCAGGGTGAGCAAGGGCGTAAAGGTACGCGTGCAGCGACAGGTGCGGAGCCTGTTTAGGGAATGTAAGGAGTGCAGGGACACTGGCTCAGGGGAGCTTAGGAGGTCTCCATTTCCCCATTCCCTATCGCAGGGCCCTCCATTGTTAAAGTTTCCCAGGTTCCCCCTTTATTATTTGATTATTGTATGTATAACGTGTAATACCTAAATTCGCCAGGTGGAGGCGGCGTATCCACCTGCATGTTTTATTATTTAAATGCGCCCCACTGGAGGCGGTGTATCCAGGGTCACGTGTGTCATGGGTCCGCCTTGCGGTAACATCTGCGTCCCTGACACACGTGATTGTGACAGAAAGACTAGAAGCAATGGGATGAAACTGAATGGGAGGAGACACAGATTAGATATTAGAAAAAACTTTTTGACAGTTAGAGTGATCAATGAGTGGAACAGGCTGCCACGAGAAGCGGTGAGTTCTCCTTCAATGGAAATCTTCAG
Organism: Dendrobates tinctorius; assembly: GCF_039654945.1. Classification (NCBI taxonomy): domain Eukaryota; kingdom Metazoa; phylum Chordata; class Amphibia; order Anura; family Dendrobatidae; genus Dendrobates; species Dendrobates tinctorius. The sequence continues at coordinate 13,969,610 of NW_027361801.1, read as the reverse complement.
AGGCTGGACAGACATCTGACTGGGATGATTTGGCGAATCCTGCTTTGAGCAGGGGGTTGGACCAGATGGCCCAGGAGGTCCCTTCCAACCCTACGATTCTATGATTCTATGATTAACGTTCTGATGCCCACCAATTTAAGGATTTTATCTGATACTATAGCTAGAGATCTCCATTCTTTTGAAAATCGGGACTTGTCATGGTGGGGAAGGAATTTGGTGACGAAAACCTTCATCCTTCCGAAGATACTATATATTTTTAGGACTCTTCCCTTTAAAATATCAACCTCATACCTCACTAGTATTCAGACGGCAATCAATTCATTTATCTGGTTCAGAAAAAAAGCCAGATCCTCTACCAAATTGCTATATAAAAACAAGGCCTTTGGAGGAATGGGGTTGCCTAACATTTCTGCATATTACCTGACAAACCTCATAAAACAAAGTGTTTACTGGTTATGCGATGATGATACGCCGGCCTGGTTGGAATTAGAATACATGATAAATAATCATAGATCTCCGAAAGAACTTCTCTTCAAACTCCTGCTCAATAAAAAATTTAACACCCTAAATCATCCCATTTTTGAAGCAGCAATATACGCTTGGAAACAATTATCTAGAAGCAAAAAAGGTATGAATAGAACTAAATTTCTTTTAAAGTGCCCAATATCCCTAGCGGTAAAAATACAAAACCTCGCTCTTAACCCCTTCTGGCCAGATCATAATATCAAAAGGATCAGAGACATTCATAATGGGAATAAATTTACCACTTTTAGTGACTTGAAAAAGAACTTTAAACTCCCTGCATCCGCATTTATGCAATTTATACCCCTGAAAGACCAGATACAGAACTTCCTAAGCAGTAAACCTTTAATAACTGAAGCAACTATTAACCTGCTAGGGAATATTAAACACAAAATCTTCTGGAGCAACCAGAACATATATAAAATGGTTCAATAATAGAGTTGAGCGATACCGTCCGATACTTCAAAATATCGGATCGGAATGGATCGGCCGATCTTTAAAAAAAGTATCGGTATCGCCGATGCCGATACCGGAAGTCCTATTCAAGTCTATGAGACTTCCGGTATCGGAATTGGAAAAACCCTTTCCTGCCCTTGTACAGCCTCTCGGGGGTCTGTACGGGCCTTCCGGGGGTCTCTGCCGGCCTGCCGGGGGTCTGTGCCGGCCTGCCGGTGGGCTGTGCGGACTGCCCGGGGTCTGTGCACCCTGTGGGGGTCTGTACCGGCCTGCCGGGGGGCTGTGCCAGCCTGCCGGGGGGCTGTGCTGATGTCCGGGGGTCTGTGCAGGCATCGTCCGATGGGACTACAAGTCCCATCGGGCGATTCCTGCTACCATGACAGTGATTGACACATTAGCCAATGATGGGACAGTAGTAGTCCCATCATCCGGCTAATGTGTTAAATGTAAAAAAAATTTAAAAAAAAAACTACATACATACATACTACATGCATGCTACATACATACTACATGCTACATACATAGTACATATATACTACATGCATGCTACATACATACTACATGTTACATACATACTACATACATACTACATGCATGCTACATACATACTACATACATACTACATATATACTACATGCATGCTACATACATGCTACATACATATTACATACATACTACATGCTACATACATACTACATACATACTACATATATGCATCATACATACTACATGCTACATACATACTACATACTACATATATGCATCATACATACTACATGCTACATACATACTACATACATACTACATATATACTACATGCATGCTACATACATACTACATATATACTACATGCATGCTACATACATACTACATACATACTACATGCATGCTACATACATACTACATACATACTACATGCTACATACATACTACATACATACTACATGCATGCTACATGCATACTACATGCTACATATATACTACATACATACTACATATATACTACATGCATGCTACATACATACTACATGCTACATACATACTACATACATACTACATGCATGCTACATACATACTACATACATACTACATGCATGCTACATACATACTACATACATACTACATGCATGCTACATACATACTACATGCTACATATATACTACATACATACTACATATATACTACATGCATGCTACATACATACTACATGCTACATACATACTACATGCATACTACATGCATGCTACATACAATACATTCATACAATACATACATAGACATACAGTACATATAACAGAGTAACATACTTACCAATACTTGTCACATTGTTCCCCGAAGCCATTGTCGTCTACGGAATAAATATTAACATAACAAACCACAAAAATACTCACCCATGATCCGAAGCAGTCCACGAGTGTGTCCCACGACGATCTTGGGCAGAGAACTGCAGCATCAGCTGATGCTGCCGCTCTCTACGGGCTGCAGGAATCCAATGACTGAAGGTAGGTATCCTTCCGCACTGTATTCCTCCGCCACTTAAAAAAAAAAAGTCCCTAGTCTCACTTTGTGGTAAAAGCTGTGTGGGAAATTCCCACACAGCTTTTACCATAAAGTGAGACTAGGGACTTTTTTTTTTTAAGTGGCGGAGGAATACAGTGCGGAAGGATACCTACCTTCCGTCATTGGATTCCTGCAGCCCGTAGAGAGCGGCAGCATCAGCTGATGCTGCAGTTCTCTACCCAAGATCGTGGTGGGACACACTCGTGGACTGCTTCGGATCATGGGTGAGTATTTTTGTGGTTTGTTATGTTAATATTTATTCCGTAGACGACAATGGCTTCGGGGAACAATGTGACAAGTATTGGTAAGTATGTTACTCTATGTTATATGTACTGTATGTCTATGTATGTATTGTATGTAGTATGTATGTAACATGTAGTATGTATGTAGCATGTAGTATGTATGTAGCATGCATGTAGTATGTATGTAGCATGCATGTAGCATGTAGTATGTATGTAGCATGCATGTAGTATATATGTAGTATGTATGTAGTATGTACAGTATGTAGTATATATGTAGCATGTAGTATGTATGTAGCATGCATGTAGTATGTATGTAGTATGTATGTAGTATATATGTAGCATGTATGTAGCATGCATGTAGTATGTATGTAGTATGTAGCTTGTAGTATGTATGTAGCATGCATGTAGTATATATGTAGTATGTATGTAGTATGTAGTATGTATGTAGCATGCATGTAGTATGTATGTAGTATGTATGTAGCATGTAGTATGTATGTAGCATGCATGTAGTATGTATGTAGCATGTAGTATGTATGTAGCATGTATGTAGTATGTATGTAGCATGCATGTAGTATGTATGTAGCATGCATGCAGTATGTATGTAGCATGCATGTAGTATATATGTAGTATGTATGTAGCATGTAGTATGTATGATGCATATATGTAGTATGTAGTATGTATGTAGCATGTAGTATGTATGATGCATATATGTAGTATGTATGTAGTATGTATGTATGTAGTATGTAGCATGTAGCATGTATGTAGCATGCATGTAGTATATATGTAGTATGTATGTAGTATGTATGTAGTATGTATGTAGCATGTAGCATGTATGTAGCATGCATGTAGTATATATGTAGCATGCATGTAGTATGTATGTAGCATGTAGTATGTATGTAGCATGTAGTATGTATGTAGCATGTAGTATGTATGTAGCATGCATATAGTATGTATGTAGTATATATGTGGTATGTATGTAGCATGTAGTATGTAGCATGCATGTAGTATGTATGTAGTATATATGTGGTATGTATGTAGCATGTAGTATGTATGTGGCATGCATGTAGTATGTATGTAGCATGCATGTAGTATGTATGTAGTATGTATGTAGCATGTAGTATGTATGTAGCATGTAGTATGTATGTAGCATGCATGTAGCATGTAGTATGTATGTAGCATGCATGTAGTATGTATGTAGTATGTATGTATCATGCATGTAGTATATATGTAGTATGTAGCATGTAGTATGTATGTAGCATGCATGTAGTATATATGTGGTATGTATGTAGCATGTAGTATGTATGTAGCATGCATGTAGTATGTATGTAGTATTTTTTTTTTTTTAAACATTTAACACATTAGCCGGATGATGGGACTACTACTGTCCCATCATTGGCTAATGTGTCAATCACTGTCATGGTAGCAGGCATCGCCAGATGGGACTTGTAGTCCCATCGGACGATGCCTGCACAGACCCCCGGACATCAGCACAGCCCCCCGGCAGGCCGGTACAGACCCCCACAGGGTGCACAGACCACCGGCAGGCCGGCACAGCCCCCCGGCAGGCCGGTACAGACCCCGGGCAGTCCACACAGCCCCCCGGCAGGCCGGCACAGCCCCCCGGCAGGCCGGCACAGCCCCCCGGCAGGCCGGCAGAGACCCCCGGCAGGCCCGAAATGACGGCGCATCATGATGCGCACACACCGCGCATCATGATGACGTCATTTCGGCTGTCAATCAACTTTGAACTTCCGATTCCGATGCCCGATATTGAAAAAATATCGGATGTCGGTATCGGAATTCCGATACAGCAAGTATCGGCCGATAGCCGATACTTGCGGTATCGGAATGCTCAACACTATTCAATAACGATACGGAAATAACTAAGCTGCCATATATGGTTAAATGGGATAGAGAAATGAATACTTCACACACCACTGAACAATGGGAAAACGCTATATACTATTCATATGAGGCTAGTATTTCCATGTCTCTGCACGAGACATACTTCAAGACACTTACAAGATGGTATTACACCCCTGCACGAATGTCACACATAGATCCGAACAACTCCCCTCTCTGCTGGAGAATATGCGGCCGCCTTGGGAGCTTGCCACATATGTTTTGGCAGTGCCCCAAAATTAAACACATTTGGACCCAAGCTGGCAAGTTGATAATCAAAATTTACAAGAGCAAAATCATCTTAATAATAGGGAACTCAACTTGACAATGTAATAGACGAGTTGCTGACGCAGTCTTATCCCTACAGGCTCTATGTTGGATAATAAACTTCAAAAAGTCCAGAGTCAAGCCAAAATCCGTCCAGTCCTTCCTAGGTCTCCAACTAGACTCCATAAAGCAAAAATGTCTGCTGCCACAGGTTAAGATTGCAATGATCAAAACAAAGATCACATTAGCAATGGACAAACCATGCCTGTCCTTGAGGGAAACAATGTCCCTCTTAGGGTCCCTTACCTCCTGCATCCCAGCAGTTCAGTGGGCCCAGTTCCACACCAGGGAACTGCAACACCAGATTCTCCTAGAGGAGGCTTGTGTTTGAGGGAATTTGGCAAAGAAAATCACCTTATCCCAAACAGTCCTAACTTCCCTAGCATGGTGGTTAGATGACAATAATCTATCGGGAGGAGTGCCATGGGTGATAACACCTTCCCGTATAGTTACTACTGATGCCAGCCCTACAGGATGGGGGGCTCATATGGGAGGGACCTTCTCCCAAGGCCAGTGGGATATAAGCGAGAGACAAGATTCCTCAAACTTAAAAGAGCTGAATGCGGTTAGTCATGCGTCATATCACTTCTTTCCACAGCTACAAGGGGAACACGTGAGAATCCTTTCAGACAACACCACAGTGGTAGCATATCTGAACAGGCAAGGCGGAACTCGATTGAACAGCCTAATGTCTTCCGCAAGAAAAAGCTATTTTTGTCTCTCTCGGCTCTCCACATAAGAGGAAGAGACAATTAGGAAGCAGACTTCCTAAGTCGCCACACGTTACGGCAAGGAGAATGGTACCTGAGCCGGCAAATATTCAAACACGTCGTGTCACTGTGGGGTCTTTCCCAGATAGATCTCTTCGGCACCAAACAAAAAAGACGGGCGAAGGTTCGCCTCCCTGAACGTGACAGACTGTCTGGAAATTCTGGATGCCCTCCAAGCTCCGTGGCAGTTCAGATTGGCATATGCCTTTCCCCCAATCATACTACTGCCGCAGGTTATCAGGAAGATCAAGGCAGAAAAGGCGAGAATAATCTTAATAGCGCCATTTTGGTTAAATGGGATAGAGAAATGAATACTTCACACACCACTGAACAATGGGAAAACGCTATATACTATTCATATGAGGCTAGTATTTCCATGTCTCTGCACGAGACATACTTCAAGACACTTACAAGATGGTATTACACCCCTGCACGAATGTCACACATAGATCCGAACAACTCCCCTCTCTGCTGGAGAATATGCGGCCGCCTTGGGAGCTTGCCACATATGTTTTGGCAGTGCCCCAAAATTAAACACATTTGGACCCAAGCTGGCAAGTTGATAATCAAAATTTACAAGAGCAAGGCCGGTACAGACCCCGGGCAGTCCACACAGCCCCCCGGCAGGCCGGCAGAGACCCCCGGCAGGCCCGAAATGACGGCGCATCATGATGCGCACACACCGCGCATCATGATGACGTCATTTCGGCTGTCAATCAACTTTGAACTTCCGATTCCGATGCCCGATATTGAAAAAATATCGGATGTCGGTATCGGAATTCCGATACAGCAAGTATCGGCCGATAGCCGATACTTGCGGTATCGGAATGCTCAACACTATTCAATAACGATACGGAAATAACTAAGCTGCCATATATGGTTAAATGGGATAGAGAAATGAATACTTCACACACCACTGAACAATGGGAAAACGCTATATACTATTCATATGAGGCTAGTATTTCCATGTCTCTGCACGAGACATACTTCAAGACACTTACAAGATGGTATTACACCCCTGCACGAATGTCACACATAGATCCGAACAACTCCCCTCTCTGCTGGAGAATATGCGGCCGCCTTGGGAGCTTGCCACATATGTTTTGGCAGTGCCCCAAAATTAAACACATTTGGACCCAAGCTGGCAAGTTGATAATCAAAATTTACAAGAGCAAGGCCGGTACAGACCCCGGGCAGTCCACACAGCCCCCCGGCAGGCCGGCAGAGACCCCCGGCAGGCCCGAAATGACGGCGCATCATGATGCGCACACACCGCGCATCATGATGACGTCATTTCGGCTGTCAATCAACTTTGAACTTCCGATTCCGATGCCCGATATTGAAAAAATATCGGATGTCGGTATCGGAATTCCGATACAGCAAGTATCGGCCGATAGCCGATACTTGCGGTATCGGAATGCTCAACACTATTCAATAACGATACGGAAATAACTAAGCTGCCATATATGGTTAAATGGGATAGAGAAATGAATACTTCACACACCACTGAACAATGGGAAAACGCTATATACTATTCATATGAGGCTAGTATTTCCATGTCTCTGCACGAGACATACTTCAAGACACTTACAAGATGGTATTACACCCCTGCACGAATGTCACACATAGATCCGAACAACTCCCCTCTCTGCTGGAGAATATGCGGCCGCCTTGGGAGCTTGCCACATATGTTTTGGCAGTGCCCCAAAATTAAACACATTTGGACCCAAGCTGGCAAGTTGATAATCAAAATTTACAAGAGCAAAATCATTTTCACTCCGCAGCTAGCACTCCTGTCCCTAGGAATAGAAAATATAAATCCCTCTATGAGAGCTATTATAATCCACATATTTCTGGTCATCAAAAATGAAATTGCCTACCACTGGAAAAGTCCAGATCCTCCTATCTTCTCTGACGTGATAAATAAAATAAATTTACACAAAACATATGAGTATAGGTTTGCTATTACCCATGACTATTTCAACAAATATGCCAAGAAGTGGGCGAAGTGGCTGGAAACTTATCCAATGCACTGAACTAGTTTATTAATGTGCACCAAACTAATTTCAAACCATCTGATTACATGTTTGTATGATTGCATGACTATATGATTATATGTTTAATGTAGGCACTATATAGAGCCTGTTCGGACCTTGTGGTCCTCTCCTTGTTATTACCCTTCCCCCCCCTTTTTCCCCCTTCCCCCCTCCCACTCCCCTCCTTTCTTATTTGTATTTAAATGTTCAATAAAAATTATTGGAAAAGAAAAAAAAAAAAAAGAAACCACCAACCATAAGACCTATCAACCAGTAAGTACCAGACAGGATATAGATAATCAATAATCTTTATTGTATTGGTGGTTTCATATAAAAGCCAATTAAAAACAATGTGCACGTTTGGGGACAGTTTTTACACACATTTGTAAAATAATAAAAAATTGGACCCAATTATATATACTATATATTAATATGCTTAAAGGGTGAAAAAGCTGCATAAGAATTATTTAATAAGCAAAAAAAGTGCATGTGCATGAATAATAAATATCAATTGAAACAATGGTAAATTAATAAATCACTGCCATATAAAGTGCAGCGTGCATTGTGCAAAAAAACAACCAAGTGTTAACATATCATGTGAAAAAAAGAGCCACAGTGACTTTTGTATAAGGTGCAATGCAATAGTGGAGGAATACATAAAATAGATCATGTACCTTTAAGGGTCACCACGTCCCTTTAACACGTTAAACACATGTTAACACATCGTTGTTTTTTTTGCACGCTGCACTTTATATGCCAGTGATTTATTAATTTACCATTGTTTCAATTGATATTTATTATTCATGCACATGCACTTTTTTTTCTTATTAAATAATTCTTATGCAGTTTTTTTCACCCTTTAATATATGAGGAATGCATATTAATATATAGTATATATAATTGGGTCCAATTTTTTATTTTACAAATGTGTGTAAAAACTGTCCCCAAACGTGCACATTGTTTTTAATTGTTTTTTTATATGAAACCACCAAAACAATAAAGATTATTGATTATCTATATCCTGTCTGGTACTTTCTGGTTGATAGGTCTTATGGTTGGTTGTTTTTAAATTTATATCAGTGGTTCAATCACTATCTTCACTAGACACTGGTGGTAGTTTATATTATTATAAATAGTTATTCGATCATCACTATATATAAAGCAATATATATATAGAATCATATATATATTATATACTAGCTGAAGAGCCCGGCGTTGCCCGGGCATAGTAACCAAATGTGGGTAGTTATAACAAATTATAATGATTATATTTCACATAAAACCATTTCACATCATGTATTCAACACTACAGATTTGCAACATAAATTAGCTAAACGATTACCCAAGTATCCTCTCCTGTGTGATACTTTCTGCTGAGCTGTGTATCTAATCCTATCGTGTGTTACTGACTGCTCAGCTGTGTATCTAATCCTATCCTGTATGATACTGACTGCTGAGCAGTGTATCTAATCCTATCCTGTGTGATACTGACTGCTGAGCCTTTTATCTAATACTATCCTGTGTGATACTGACTGCTGAGCTGTATCTAATCCTCTCCTGTGTGATACTGACTGCTGAGCTGTATCTAATCCTATCCTGTGTGATACTGACTGCTGAGCCGTTTATCTAATCCTGTCCTGTGTGATACTTACTGCTGAGCTGTGTATCTAATCCTATCCTGTGTGATACTGACTGCTGAGCCATTTATCTAACCCTATCCTGTGTGATACTGACTGCTGAGCTGTGTATCTAATCCTATCCTGTGTGATACTGACTGCTCAGCCATGTATCTAACCCTATCCTGTGTGATACTGACTGCTGAGCTGTGTATCTAATCCTATCCAGTGTGATACTGACTGCTGTTCCGTGTATCTAATCCTATCCTGTGTGATACTGACTGCTGAGCCGTGTATCTAATCCTTAAACAGCTCTGGGACAGCGTGGCGAGTTTTGAGTGGCGACTTTTGTGTTTCGACTTTTATGTGGCGAGGTTGGTGTATGTGTGGTGAAATGTGTGCTGAGGGTGGTATATGTGTTGAAGCACGTGGTAGTGTGTGGCACATGTTGTGTGTGTTCATATCCCCGTGTGTGGTGAGTATCCCATGTTAGGGACCCACCTTAGCAACTGTACGGTATGTACTCTTTGGCGCCATCGCTCTCATTCTTTAAGTCCCCCTTGTTCACATCTGGCAGCTGTCAATTTGCCTCCAACACTTTTCCTTTCACTTTTTCCCCATTATGTAGATAGGGGAAAAATTGCTTTTGTGAATTGGAACGCGCGGGGTTAAATTTCACCTCACAACATAGCCTATGACGCTCTCGGGGTCCAGACGTGTGACTGTGCAAAATTTTGTGGTTGTGGCTACGACGGTGCAGATGCCAATACATACACTTTTTCCCCGTTATGCAGATAGGGGCAAAATTGTTTGTTGAATTGGAACACGCGGGGTTAAAATTTTGCCTCACAATATAGCCTATGACGCTCTTTGGGTCCAGGCGTGTGACTGTGCAAAATTTTGTGGCTGTAACTGTGACGGTGCAGATGCCAATCCCAGACATACACACACACACACAAAAATCACAGCCAGTTCTCGGGTCCTGGACATTGTTAGAAATGGGCTAAAGATAGAGTTCCATCATGTCCCCCATAAGTCGGTTATTATAGCATCTCTCAACTCACCTATCCAACAGCAGGCTGTGGGAGTTGAGATTCTAAGCTTGTTGGACAAAAAAGTATTGGTCCATGTGCCAAAGGGCAGGCAGGGAGAGGATTTTTCTCCCCTCTTTTTCTGGTACCTAAGCCAGATGGCTCTTTCAGGACAATCATCAACCTGAAAAGCTAAATACATTTGTCAAAAATCAACGATTTGAGATGGAGTCTATTAGATCTACAGTTAAACTTCTCTTCCCCAATTGTATGATGGCGGGCCTAGATCTAAATGATGCTTATTATCATCTTCCAGGTATCAGAAATACCTCAGAGTGGCTGAGTCCCTCGATGGCACCATACACCATCTCCAGTTCACAGCCATGCCATTCGGCCTCTCCATCGCACCACGGGTCTTTACAAAGGTGACGCTGGAAGTAATGGCCTTCCTACGCCAGAAACACACCTTGATAATACCCTATCTGGACTACTTCTTAATAATAGGGAACTCAACTTGACAATGTAATAGACGAGTTGCTGACGCAGTCTTATCCCTACAGGCTCTATGTTGGATAATAAACTTCAAAAAGTCCAGAGTCAAGCCAAAATCCGTCCAGTCCTTCCTAGGTCTCCAACTAGACTCCATAAAGCAAAAATGTCTGCTGCCACAGGTTAAGATTGCAATGATCAAAACAAAGATCACATTAGCAATGGACAAACCATGCCTGTCCTTGAGGGAAACAATGTCCCTCTTAGGGTCCCTTACCTCCTGCATCCCAGCAGTTCAGTGGGCCCAGTTCCACACCAGGGAACTGCAACACCAGATTCTCCTAGAGGAGGCTTGTGTTTGAGGGAATTTGGCAAAGAAAATCACCTTATCCCAAACAGTCCTAACTTCCCTAGCATGGTGGTTAGATGACAATAATCTATCGGGAGGAGTGCCATGGGTGATAACACCTTCCCGTATAGTTACTACTGATGCCAGCCCTACAGGATGGGGGGCTCATATGGGAGGGACCTTCTCCCAAGGCCAGTGGGATATAAGCGAGAGACAAGATTCCTCAAACTTAAAAGAGCTGAATGCGGTTAGTCATGCGTCATATCACTTCTTTCCACAGCTACAAGGGGAACACGTGAGAATCCTTTCAGACAACACCACAGTGGTAGCATATCTGAACAGGCAAGGCGGAACTCGATTGAACAGCCTAATGTCTTCCGCAAGAAAAAGCTATTTTTGTCTCTCTCGGCTCTCCACATAAGAGGAAGAGACAATTAGGAAGCAGACTTCCTAAGTCGCCACACGTTACGGCAAGGAGAATGGTACCTGAGCCGGCAAATATTCAAACACGTCGTGTCACTGTGGGGTCTTTCCCAGATAGATCTCTTCGGCACCAAACAAAAAAGACGGGCGAAGGTTCGCCTCCCTGAACGTGACAGACTGTCTGGAAATTCTGGATGCCCTCCAAGCTCCGTGGCAGTTCAGATTGGCATATGCCTTTCCCCCAATCATACTACTGCCGCAGGTTATCAGGAAGATCAAGGCAGAAAAGGCGAGAATAATCTTAATAGCGCCATTTTGGCCCAGCAGGCCATGGTTTTCGTGCCTACAAGCAAAGTCAGTGACAAACCCTTGGGTGCTCCCTCAACCCACAAACTCCTCTCTCAGGGGCAATTCTTCCATCCTCAAGTGGACAATCTCCACTTGACAGCTGGAACTTGAAAGGGAAATGTTGAGAGCAAGAGGGTTTACGGAGGGACTAGTCAATACCCTCCTACAGAGTCGAAAATTGGCTACTACAAAGATTTATACCAGGGTAAGGAGGAAGTTCCTAGAGTTCCACACAGCTCCCGACTCTAGAGAAATCCCGATAACACCCATCTTTCTACAAAAAGGGAAAGATCTAGGGCTATCTGTCAACACACTAAAAGTTCAAGTGTCTGCTTAGGGGCCTTCTATAGTTATAACGTGGCAGGCAATAGATGGATAGCCAGATTCATCTCTGCCTGTGAACGGAGCGAACCAGTATACATACCCAGAGTGCCTCCCTGGGACTTGAATCTGGTACTAGATGCCCTAACGTGTTCCCCCTTTGAACCATTAGACTCAATATCCCTTAAGTACTTATCTCTTAAGACGGTACTGCTAGTGGCACTAACTTCAGCCAGAAAGGTCAGCGACATACAGGCACTTTCAATAGAACCTCTGTTCCTGTTAACATTCCAGGATCAGTTGATATTAAAACCAGACCCCTCATATCTGCCAAAAGTAGCAGGGAAATTTCATAGGTCGCAAGAGATCCACCTCCCTTCAATTTACAGTAACCCTTCTACTCCAGAAGAAAAATTCCATACACTAGACGTTAGAAGAGCAGTATTACAATACATTTGAGAGATCTAGCAGCTGGAGGAAGAGTAGGGCTCTGTTTATTTCCTTCCAGGGCCAAAAGAAGGGATATGAAGTCACAAGGGGTACCCTGTCTTCGTGGATCAGAGATGCGATCTGTCTGGCATACTCCAAGAGAAATGAAGATCCTCCAGAGGGTATCAGGGCACATTCCGCCAGAGCTATGGCATCCTCGTGAGCAGAGAGGGGAGACGTCGCAATCGAGTCTATATGTAAGGCCGCAACCTGGTCGACGTCCTCTACTTTTTATAACCACTATAGGCTTGATTTATCATGCTCATCTGACCTAGCCTTGGGTAGAGCAGTCCTCAGCACGGTGGTCCCTCCCAGGTGAAGGTCTCTGAAAGTCTTTCCAGTGGGTGCTGTCGTGGCGAAGGGTAAAAAGCCGGATTACTTACCGGTAATGCTCTTTTTTTTTCCACGACAGCACCTGCTCACTACCCTCCCTAGAAGTTAACATAATGTTTATACACCTTCTTAGATATAAAATTGATAAATTAAAATATTGACTAATATAATGGCCTAATAATTGGCGGTCCTCCGGGTACTCTGAAATCCAACTGAGGAGGAGAGGCGGACCGCCCTCTTCTATCTCTGTAGGTTTCCTGTTCCTATGGGCGGATCCCTCTCTCCAGTGGGTGCGGTCGAGGACTCATTAAAAGAGCATTATCGGTAAGTAATCCGGCTTTTTTTTTAACCCTTCAGGTGCTTCACAGGAATTTTTTGAATGTTTTTAAAAAAATGAACATTTAACCTTTTTCACAAAAAAATTATTTCAGATCCAATTTGTTTTATTTTACCAAGGGTAACAAGAGAAATTACACCCCAAAAGTTGTTTTACAATTTGTCCTGAGTACGCTGATACCCCATATATGCAGGTAAACCACTGTTTGGACGCATGGCAGAGCTCAGAAGGGAAGGAGCGCCGTTTGACTTCTCAATGCAAAATTGGCTGGAATTGAGATCGGACGCCATGTCACATTTGCAGAGTCCCTGATGTGCCTAAACAGTAGAAACCCCCCACAAGTGACACCATTTTGGAAATTAGACCCCCTAAGGAACTTATCTTGATGTGTGGTGAGCACCTTGAACCCCCAAGTGCTTCACAGAAGTATATAATGTAGAGCTGTAAAAATAAAAAATCATTTTTTTCACGAAAATTATTTTTTTGCCCCCAATTTTTTCTTTTCCCAAGGGTAACAGGAGAAATTGGACCTCAAAAGTTGTTGTGCAATTTGTCCTGAGTATGCTGATACCCTATATGTGGAGGTAAATCACTGTTTGGGCGCATGGCAGAGCTCAGAAGGGAAGGAGCGCCGTTTGACTTCTTAATGCAAAATTGGCTGGAATTTAGCCCCAACCCTAACCCTAATTTTAGCCCTAGCTCCAACCCTAACCCCAACCCTAACCCTAATGAGAAAATGGAATTAAATACATTTTTGTTTTATTATTATTCCCTAACTAAGGGGTGGCAAAGGGGGGTTTGATTTACTATTTATAGCAGGTTTTTATGTTTGGCAGCTGTCACACACTAAAAGACGCTTTTCATTGCAAAAATAGGTTTTGTATCACCTCATTTTGAGAGCTATAACTTTTCCATATTTTGGCCCACAGAGTTATGTGAGGTCGGGATGAGTTGACGTTTTTATTGGTACCATTTTCGGGCACGTGACATTTTTTGATCCCTTTTTATTCCGATTTTTGTGAGGCAGAATGAACAAAAACCAACAATTCATGAATTTCTTTTGGGGGGGCATTTATACTGTTCCGAGTGTGGTAAAATTGATAAAGCAGTTTTATTCTTCGGGTCAGTACAATTACAGCAATACCTCATTTATATATTTTTTTGTGTTGGCGCTTTTATACAATAAAAACTATTCTTTATAAAAAATAATTATTTTTGCATCGCTTTCTTTTGAGGGCTTGTTTTTTGCAGGACAAGATCACATTTTCAGCGGTACCACGTTTATTTATATCCGTCTTTTTGATCGCGTGTTATTCCACTTTTCGTTCGGCGGTATGATAAAGCGTTGGTTTTTTGCCTTGTGTTTTTATAGTGTTCACTAAAGGGGTTAACTAGTGGGATAGTTTCCCATACTGGCAGGAAACAAGTTCATGATGCTCCGAGAGCGAAAGGACATGGGATTCAGCGGGGATCATGGCCTGAGCAAACTGCCATGCTTGCGCCTTGGCTGATTGGCGAGAGCCGGGGGGTTGTGGCCCCACTGTGCCACAGACCAGACTACCCTGGAAGGGGCGTGACTAAGACAGCTGCCTGGGTCTTCTCTGGAGTCTCCAATGGTGAGGTCAGGGTTGAGCGGCAGGCAGCTGCCAGGTGTCACTCCAGGGTGGTGTCTGGCTGTGACTGCTGATCCCACTCGGGGACAGGACACTTGGTCAGGTGCGAGTGACAGGTGGGCACGGCCGAGACACAGGGCAGGGTGGCACGGCCGAGACACAGGGCAGGTTGGCACGGCCGAGACACAGGGCAAGGTGGCACGGCCGAGACACAGGGCAGGCTAGCACGGCTGAGACACAGGGCAGGCTGGCACTGCCGAGACACAGGGTAGGTTGGAATGGATGAGACACAGGGCAGGCTGGCATGGTATGAGAAGGAACAGGTAGGGGCCTGTTCATACAGCAGGTACAGGTACCGGTATAGGCAGGAAGGAAGTGGAGTATGATGGAACAGGTTTGGACCTGTTCACACAGGAGGAGCACATATGGGAATTAACAGGGGAGAGTGGAGTATGACAAAGCAGGTTAGGAACTGAACCGCAGGAGTGCGGAGAAGGCGGAGCCACAAGGGTGCGGAGCAGGTGGAGCCGAAAGGGTACGGAGCAGGCGGAGCCGAAAGGGGCAGAGCAGGCGGAGCAGGCAGAGCCGCAAGGGTACAGAGCTGCAAGGGTGCAGAGCACAGACATGGAGGACACAGGGAAAGACATGGCAGGGAAAGAAGCCAAAGACAAGGAGGCAGGGGTAGGACATAGTTCAGACAAAGTACAGGGACAAAGACTCAAGGACCAGGATATTCTGCCTCCTGGAGGTCGGACGGAGGTATGTTGTGAGCTCATTTTCGGGTTTGCCTCTGGCTTCTGGTGAGGGTTATGGAGCTGGCTGTGCTGACAGAGGAGTAGTGAGTTCTCTATCTGGACTCCCTCTGTTGGTGAAGGGAGGTAATGAAGCTGATCTAAATGGCAGAGACCGGCCACCTGAGGAAGAGGACTGCAATTGGACATCAGGAATTTCTGATTGGATTTAAGGCAGCCGACTCCCTAGTTTCTTGCTGGTGATTTTTCCTGACTGTGGCTTCAGGTTTCCAGTTTGGTTCCTGCCTTCCTAAAGCTAAGTTTTCTCTGCTATTGTTCATATGAGTTTTTGTCTGGTTTACTTAGTTTTTGTGTTCAGCCAGCCCTGGCTGGGACTGGGCCAAATCCCCATTTTGTCTCTGATCAGTTGATCTCTTTTGCTCTGTCTTCAGAATATACCTGAGTGCTGATATAGTGAATTGAAGTCTAGCGACTTCAGGGCCTTTTTCTATCAGACGTGTTGGACTTTTTTTTGGCAGGGTTTTTTGCGTGATTGCAGACAGCAGCTTTTCTTTCCTGTCCTTTCTAGTTAGTGAGGGCCCAATTGTTTGCTCAGCCTATCTTTCTATCTGTGTCTGTGTTTTCATCTTGTTTCACCGACAATACATGTTGGGGGCTGTCTATTGCTTTGGGGTCTGCTCTGGGGCAGTTTAGATTTTCCCTTTCTTTCATTAGGCTTATTAAGTTCTCCGGCCGTGACAAGGTGTCTAGGACCACCGTAGGCACGCTCCACGGCTACGGCTAGTTGTTGTGGATAGGATCAGGGGTCTGCAATCCGCTAGTTACCAACCTCTCCGGTTTTCTGGGCTTAGCTTGCTTTTTGTTTTTTCCTCCTCGGTGACTCATTCATAACAGAGGTACTAGGCAAGACAAGGTCAGGAGCTATAGCACAGAGACCAGGATATACTGCCTCCTGGAGGGCAGACAGACAGGCACAAGACAAAGCTAGAAATGTAGCCTCCAGAGGAGAAACGCAGAACAGGGCCTGGCTTACTCAGCAGCAAAACATTAACTGAATTTAGACATTGCTCAGGCAATGTTCCAGTGGGTGGGGCATCCCTAAATAGTACAGGGCCCTAGGTAATTGGTCAGGGACACAGTAGCCAGGTGCACCCTGACTCCATAACAAGCAGAGAGTTCAGGCGCTGCCCCCCTATACACACAATCAGGAAACATGAACATAGCAGACAGGAGACAAGGCAAGGAGCTGGCGGCAGAGAGAAATCACAGCATGACCTGGCGCAGTGAGTAAGTTGGTGAGTGGGGGATGGGAGGTCATGCAGCAATGCTAGCAGGGTTGTTACAGAGGCTAAGTGCCAGAAAAGGCGCATCTTATAGATGCGCCTTTTCTGGGGTGGTTGGGGGCAGATTTTTTTTTAGCCAGGGGGGCCAAAAACAATGGTCCTTCTCTAGACTATTAATATCTGCCCTCACTCACTGGCTTTCCCTCTCTGGCGGAGAAAATTGCGCGGGAGCCCACACAATTTTTTCCGTGATTATAGCCTTACATTTAACTCCTAGAGTTCCAAATTTTTCTAACACAAACTACTAAATTGATTAAACACTGACATATATAAATCGTCTTGATATGACATGGTTTACTATATGTAAACCATGTGTCATATCATGTCGGGTTCGGGAATGATTTTACTGAAGCCGGCAATTGATTTAGCGGCTAGTATGCTATGTAGAAATCTATGAACTATAAATAAATATATATATATATATATATATATACACTGACTGGCCACTTTATTAGGTACATCTGTCCAACTGTGTGTTAAGACTTAATTTCTAATCAGCCAATCACATGGCGGCAACTCAGTGCATTTAGGCATGTAGACATGGTCAAGACAATCTCCTGCAGTTCAAACCGAGCATCAGTATGGGGAAGAAAGGTGATTTGAGTGCCTTTGAACGTGGCATGATTGTTGGTGCCAGAAGGGCTGGTCTGAGAATTTCAGAAACTGCTGATCTACTGGGATTTTCACGCACAACCATCTCTAGGGTTTACAGAGAATGGTCCGAAAAAGAAAAAAAATCCAGTGAGCGGCAGTTCTGTGGCCGGAAATGCCATGTTGATGCCAGAGGTCAGAGGAGAATGGGCAGACTGGTTCGAGCTGATAGAAAGGCAACAGTGACTCAAATTGCCACCCGTTACAACCAAGGTAGGCAGAAGAGCATCTCTGAACGCACAGTGCGTCGAACTTTGAGGCAGATGGGCTACAGCAGCAGAAGACCACACCGGGTACCACTCCTCTCAGCTAAGAACAGGAAACTGAGGCTACAATTTGCACAAGCTCATCGAAATTGGACAGTAGAAGATTGGAAAAACGTTGCCTGGTCTGATGAGTCTCGATTTCTGCTGCGACATTCGGATGGTAGGGTCAGAATTTGGCGTAAACAACATGAAAGCATGGATCCATCCTGCCTTGTATCAACGGTTCAGGCTGGTGGTGGTGGTGTCATGGTGTGTGGAATTTTTTCTGGGCACTCTTTGGGCCCCTTGGTACCAATTGAGCATCGTTGCAACGCCACAGCCTACCTGAGTATTGTTGCTGACCATGTCCATCCCTTTATGACCACAATGTACCCAACATCTGATGGCTACTTTCAGCAGGATAATGCGCCATGTCATAAAGCTCGAATCATCTCAGATTGGTTTCTTGAACATGACAATGAGTTTACTGTACTCAAATGGCCTCCTCAGTCACCAGATCTCAATCCAATAGAGCATCTTTGGGATGTGGTGGAACGGGAGATTCGCATCAGGGATGTGCAGCCGACAAATCTGCGCCAACTGTGTGATGCCATCATGTCAATATGGTCCAAAATCTCTGAGGAATGCTTCCAGCACCTTGTTGAATCTCTGCCACGAAGAATTGAGGCAGTTCTGAAGGCAAAAGGGGGTCCAACCCCTTACTAGCATGGTGTACCTAATAAAGTGGCCAGTGAGTGTATATATATAGTGACCTGTACAGTCATGGCCAAAAGTTTTGAGAATGACACAAATATTAATTTTTACAAAGTCTACTGCTTCATTTTTTCTAATGGCAATTTGCATATACTCCAGAATGTTATAAAGAGTGATCAGCTTAACAGCAATTACTTGCAAAGTCAATATTTGCCTAGAAAATGAACTTTATCCCCCAAAACACATTTCAACATCATTTCAGCCCTGCCTTAAAAGGACCAGCTAACATCGTTTCAGTGACTGCTCCATTAACACAGGTGTGGGTGTTGATGAGGACAGGGCTGGAGATCAATCTATCATGATTAAGTAAGAATGACACCACTGGACACTTTAAAAGGAGGCTGGTGCTTGGCATCATTGTTTCTCTTCTGTTAACCATGGTTATCTCTAAAGAAACACGTGCAGTCATCATTGCACTGCACAAAAATGGCCTAACAGGGAAGAGTATCGCAGCTAGAAAGATTGCACCTCAGTCAACAATCTATCGCATCATCAAGAACTTCAAGGAAAGAGGTTCCCTTGTTGCCAAAAAGGCTCCAGGGCGCCCAAGAAAGACCAGCAAGCGCCAGGACCGTCTCTTAGAAGTGTTTCAGCTGCGGGATCGGGCTACCAGCAGTGCAGAGCTTGCTCAGGAATGGCAGCAGGCAGGTATGAGTGCATCTGCATGCGCTGTGAGGCGGAGACTCTGGGAGCAAGGCCTGGTCTCATGGAGGGCAGCAAAGAAGCCACTTCTCTCCAGGAAAAACATCATGGACAGACTGATATTCTGCAAGAGGTACAGGGAGTGGACTGCTGAGGACTGGGGTAAAGTCATTTTCTCTGATGAATCCTCTTTTTGATTGTTTGGGACATCTGGAAAACGGCTTATTCGGAGAAGACCAGGTGAGCGCTACCACCAGTCTTGTCTCATGCCAACTGTCAAGCATCCTGAAATCATTCATGTGTGGGGTTGCTTCTCAGCCAAGGGAATGGGCTCTCTCTCAGTCTTGCCTAAAAACACAGCCATGAATAAAGAATGGTACCAGAATGTCCTCTAAGAGCAACTTCTCCCAACCGTCCAAGAGCAGTTTGGCGATCAACAATGCCTTTTTCAACATGATGGAGCACCTTGCCATAAAGCAAAGGTGATAACTAAATGGCTCAGGGAACAAAACATAGAGATTTTGGGACCATGGCCTGGAAACTCCCCAGATCTTAATCCCATTGAGAACTTGTGGTCAATCATCAAGAGACGGATGGACAAACAGAAACCTTCAAATTCAGACAAAATAAAAGCATTGATTTTGCAAGAATGGACTACTATCAGTCAGGATTTGATCCAGAAGTTGATTGAGAGCATGCCAGGGAGAATTGCTGAGGTCCTGAAGAAGAAGGGTCAACACTGCAAATATTGACTTGCTGCATTAACTCATTCTAACTGTCAATATAACCTTTTGCTACTCATAATATGATTGCAATTATATTTCTGTATGTGATAAAAACATCTGACAAACACACATAAAAACCAGAGGCCAGCAGATCATGTGAAAATATAATATTTGTGTCATTCTCAAAACTTTTGGCCATGACTGTATATATACAGCGCCTTGTGAAAGTATTCGGCCCCCTAGAACTTTTCAACCTTTTCCCACATATCATGCTTCAAACGTAAAGATAGCAAATGTAAATTTTGGGTGAAGAATCAACAAGTGGAACACAATTGTGAAGTTGAACGAAATTTATTGGTTATTTTACATTTTTGTGGAAAATCAAAAACTGAAAAGTGGGGCGTGCAATATTATTCGGCCCCTTTAACTTAATACTTTGTTGTGCCACTTTTTGCTGCGATTACAGCTGCAAGTTGCTTGGGGTAACATATCGTTTGGCATTGTTACCAAAAAGTTTGATTTTGGTTTCATCTGACCAGAGCACCTACTTCCACATGTTTGGTGTGTCTCCCAGGTGGCTTGTTCCAAACTTTAAACAATACTTTTTATGGATATCTTTGAGAAATGGCTTTCTTCTTGCCACTCTTCCATAATGGCCAGATTTGTGCAGTGTATGACTGATTGTTGTCCTATGGACAGACAGTCCCACCTCAGCTGTAGATCTCTGCAGTTTATCCAGAGTGATCATTGGCCTCTTGGCTGCATCTCTGATCAGTCTTCTCCTTGTTTGAGATGAAAGTTTAGAGCAGGGTTCCCCATCTCCAGTCCTCAAGGCCCACCAACAGATCATGCTTTCAGGATTTCCTTAGTATTGCTCAGGTGATGATTGCTTCACCTGTGCAATACAAAGGAAATCCTGAAAATACGATCTGTTGGTGGGCCTTGAGGACTGGAGTTGGGAAACCCTGGTTTAGAGGGACGGCCGGGTCTTGGTAGATTTGCAGTGGTATGATACTCCTTCCATTTCAATATGATCGCTTCTCAGTGCTCCTTGGGATGTTGAAAGTTTTGGAAATCATTTTCTATCCAAATCCGGCTTTAAACTTCTCCACAACAGTATTACAGACCTGCCTGTTGTGTTCCTTGGTCTTCATGATGCTCTCTGTGCTTCAAACAGAACTCTGAGACTATCACAGAGCAGATGCATTTATACGGAGACTTGATTACACACGGGTGGATTATATTTATCATCATTAGTCATTTAGGACAACATTGGATAATTCAGAGATCCACAATAAACTTCTGGAGTGAGCACTGAAAGTAAAGAGGCCGAATAATATTGCACGCCCCACTTTTCAGATTTTGACTTTCCACAAAAATTTTAAATAACCAATAAATTTTGATCAACTTCACAATTGTGTCCCACTTGCTGTTGATTCTTCACAAAAAAATTACATTTGGTATCTTTATGTTTGAAGCATGATATGTAGGAAAAGGTTGAAAAGTTCCAGGAGGCCGAATACTTTCGCAAGGCAGTGTGTATATATGTATTCTATGCGTATATCTCTATTCTTTCTTTTGTGTTTTAACCTGTCAGGAGCATGCTCAGTTAAAAAAAAAAACGGATCCATCACCGGCATCCGTCATTTGACGGATGACAATGGATCCGGCACCCATAGGCTTTCATTCTATCAAACGACGGACAGCGAAGGATCCGTTGCTGTCCGATTTTTGGACGGACACAAAAAACGTTGCTTTGTGCGTCGTGTCCGGCCGCCGGACAAAAATTTTTCGACGGATCCGGTGAACGACGGAAGAAACGTGAGGCAATCCGTCACTAATACAAGTCTATGAGAAAAAACGGATCCAGTGGCATTTCAAAAAATGACGGATTATGACGGGCAAAAAACTGATATGTGAAAGGGCCTAAGCCGAGTTGCATTGTCCCACTCATTGAAGATGGTTCAAATTAAATACCCACGTTGAGTTTTTGGTGATTTTTTTTTTCCTTTTTTCTCTGCATTCTTTCAATGCACAAAACAAATGCAGCATCTTACTGTCCCAGCAAAGTGGATGGGATTTATAGAAATCTCATGCCCACTGTGTTTTATTTTTATGCAGAGTAAGCTCACCTGCAGTGCATGTTTGAAATCCACCACATCGATTTCTCTTGCAGCTATGCCGAGTTTTAAGTACTGATTTTCCCCATAGAATTGTATTAGATGCAGGAAATGTGCAAGTAAAAAGTGCAGTAAACATGCACATAAGCCGCCCATGACTGCATCAATAAAATGTTGTCAAAATCAAATACCGGTAAGTATCATTAATAAAGCAGCTTTATTTAAAACATGATGAACCAAAAAGAGACAAAAATTGCTGTCAAAACTGTAAGGGTATGTTTCCATGTGGCATATTTGCTGCATACAGCCGCAGCGTCTAATCCGCAGCGTCCAGATGTTACAGCATAGTGGATGGGATTTTATGAAATCCCGTCTGCACTATGCATTCAAAGATGCAGGTGGCAGACCCGTGTAACCGGACATGCGGCGCGTCTTTATAGACTGCAGCATGTCTATATAATTGCGGAGACGCACAGTCTCCAAGATAACTAGCACTGTTCTATGTATAGGATGCGGTGATTCCGCATAAGTTCAATGAATACATGCGGAATCACCGCGTATACAAAAGGGGGCAGCGCTTTGGGCGGGGCGGGTGTCCGCTGCATTCAAAGCACTGACAATCCGTAACATTAAGACATGCCCAAATGTAAAAGCAATGAAAAAACCCCAAGTAATCTAATTTACACAATATCTGCATTAATGCTGCAAACAATCTGCAACATCAAAAACTCACCAAATACCCATTGTGGGAGCGTAGCCTTACAGGAGACAGACGAGTTTAGTACGCTCTCAGCTGTGAGTGATGTCAGTTTTAAAATTTATACAAAATTATAAATGGGCCAATAAAACAACTAAAAGCAAATTAATTACATACATTAAGTTTTACTAACCTCCCAAAAATGATCATAAAAGCAGTAATTTTTTCGGCCATATATTTTAACGTGTAGAAAGGATTGCGCAACCGATATTCTTTTTTAGCATTACTGGTCTCCGTTTTTTGTTTTTTTTTACTGAAACAAATGGAGAATAGATTGGATGCATATAGATGCAAAGATGTATCCAGTAGTGCAATGGATGGATCTGAAGAAATTCAAGTGGAAATGCATCCACTTTTGTAGGTTTTAAGCTCCCCCTAGGGGGGTCACTGTGTTCATGCATGTTTTCCATTGACAGAAACATTTTCATAGTTAAACTGCAGCCTTAAAAGCAAAAACATTTTGTACACACATGTAAGAGAATTGTAAGGGCATTGGAAATGTTTCCTATTACACTGAATGGAAAATCATCTGAAAACTCTCACTATTGTCATCCATATCCATCTATGAAAGTGAGTTCCTTTTTTCTTTACACCTGTGTGACATTTGTATTTATAAAGCAGAAATATAAGTGATAAAATACAGTTTCCTATGTTAATGAAGGCAATATATCTGTAAAAATACAAATATGGATGATTCGTATGGGATCCAAATGGGCGAGTCTCATCCAAAATACATAAGAGAATTGTTCATGCTGCAATTTCTTGTGTGGTCTGATTTTTGCACGGACAGCACACATCTGTATAATGCGCTCATCAGATTGAGCCCTCAAACACCACATAGGAGATTAAAAAAAAAAAAAAATCTATAAATCCATAACCCTAATAACACACTTTAGATTCAATGTCTTCAGTGTTTGCATATATCTTGGCTCCTATATAGTGATGCTCTGTTTTCTATATAATACAGCTATCGCAGCTTGCACCTGTTCACACTTAGGAGGTGCTGGTCAGGTTTTTTTCTCTATATTTTAGACTCTGCACTCCTCCCATTGACCAGTTGGTGATATTCATCAGTTCTACTTACCCATTTGAATTGTAGGCTTATAGCCTGGGAGAGACCTGTTTTTTCCATTTAACTGTAGGCTGATAGCTCAAGAGAGTTTTGTGCAGTAGATCAGGGACCCATCAGACGGAGGTCACCTTGTCGTGGTTGGTGGGCTCACATGAATTGGCCTATTTATGCGCTAAAAAACCTTCATTTTTGTAAGTTCAGTAATAACACAGTTTAGATTCAGTGTTTTCAGTGTTTGCATATATCTTGGCTCCTATAGAGTGCTACTGTGCTTTTCTTTTTCTAGATAGATAGTTAATGCATAGATAGAAGATAGATAATTAATAGACAGATAGGTAAACATATTACCGCCGCAGTTATAAAATTTATTTTAGGCTTTTGCAGAAATCAATAAGGCTCATTCAGACATTCATGCAATTTGGTCCAACCTTGGATCACAGTGCTCGTCCTGGCCGTGGGTCTCCCGACGCAAGCGTCATAAAAAAACATAAAGCTGTCTTACTCTGGTTGTGAGCCAAATCCAGTCCGTGCATTGCGGTCTGAGCTCGGACCAAAATCCATAGGCGTTTGCATTAGTCCTTAAAGGGGCTAATTAGGAATGGTATTAAAGGATCAATAAATTCATGGTGGTGGTTTTGGGGGCCTGAAGAAGCCAACAGATTCCCTTTAGGCATCTTCTTCTTGTACTTAGATTTGATTTTTATGCTGTTTTACTGTAGGATGTTGCAGCTGCTTCCACCAACATTCTGAAGAGGTTGTCACATGTCACACAGATACAGACAATGGAGAAGATGGAGAAATTAATTTCTCCATCTTCTCCACACCTGTGCTGCGATTCTCTCATGTGAGAAGATCTGATCACACTCAGATGACACTACGTTCAAAGTCTGGCAGAGTTTGAGTTGAGTGTCATGGTAACACCAAACCCATACATACTCAATAAATACACAAACACATTTGATGGAAGAAAATGGCCTTGATGTTTATTCAGGGTAACCAAAATGAACTTTGCAATAAATTAATAGATTCATTAGAATATCAATAAATAAACCTCAAATCAACCAATTCACCCAGGGAGCTGGGCGATTTTCCCAAACGCCATGACTCAGTGATACATGCCCCCCCCCAAAAAAAAATACCACAGTCATTTCTCAATCACTGACTGGAAATCCAAATTAAAAATGTCCAACCCAATATCTGAAAGATGGATCATATCATGCCTGTAAATTCCCGGGGTAAAATGTTCTAGATCCACGTGCCTAAAAGAAAAACCATTAACCCCTTCAAGCCGGGGCTTTTCCGTTTTTGCTTTTCGTTTTCCCCCTCACCTTCTTCCTAGAGCCATAACTTTTTTTTTAATTTTTCCTTCAATATGGCCTTTTGAGGGCTTATTTCTTGCAGGACGAGTTGTACTTTTGAGCAATACCATTAGTTTTACCATGTTGTGTAAAAGAAAACAGGAAAAATTCCAAGTGCGGTGAAATTGCAAAAAAAAGTGCAATCCCACACTAGGTTCGCTACATGCTAAAACTGACCTGCCATTATGATTCTCCAGGTCATTATGAGTTCATAGACACCAAACATGTCTAGGTTCTTTTTTATCTAAGTAGTGAAAAAAAATTCCAAAGTTTGCTAAAAAAAAGAAAAAAAATTGCGCCATTTTCTGAGACCCGAAGCGACTCCATTTTTCTTGACCTCGGGTTGGTGAGAGCTTGTTTTTTGTGCGCCGAGCTGACGTTTTTAATTATACCATTTTTGTGCAGATACGATCTTTTTATTACCCGTTATTGCATTTTAATGCAATGTCTTGGTGACTAAAAAACGTAATTCTGGTGTTTTGATGTTTTTATCACTACGCCGTTTAGCAATCAGGTTAAACCTGTTTTTTTATTGATAGACTGGGCGATTCTGAACACGGCGATACCAAATATGTGTATGTTTGATATTATTTTTATTGTTTTATTTTGAATGGGGCAAAAGGGGGGTGATTTGAACTTTTTATATATTTTTTTTACATATTTTTAAGCACTTTTTTTTTTTATTTTAGCATGCTTCAATAGCCTCCATGGGAAGCTAGAAGCTGCCATAACTTGTTCGGCTCTGCTACATAGAGGCGATGATCAGTTCGGCTCTATATGGCAGATTACACAGGGTGACCACAGGGTGGCGCCCATAGCAATCCAGAATCAACATCCATAGAGGACTCAAGAAGACCCCTAATTGTCAAGTCGATGCACCGTTGACCCTCGATCACTTGACGGGGGTCAGCGGTGCACGTATTTCCGGCCCGATGGCCGGAATCGCGCGTTAAATGCCGCTGTCAGAGTTTAACAGCGGCATTTACCTAGTTAATAGGCGCAGACAAATCACGATTCCGCCCGCGCCTATTGCGGGCACATGTCAGCTGTTGAAAACAGCTGACATGACCCGGCTTTGAAGTGGGCTCACCGCTGGAGCCCACCTCAAAGCAGGGGATACGTCAGACATCAGAAAGGGGTTAACCAAAGACATAAAACTCTCCATTCCTTTACAGACTCTTTTCCAAATCTTCTCTAGAAAAAATAGTTTAGGCACGGGCCAGATTAATCTAGGAACAATTTCAGAGAAAACAAAACAGGAATGAGGGAACTCTAGCTTTAGGCAAGAAAGATCCTTCCTCATTAAAGATAAAAGATCCAAGGTTTTAATTTTTCCAAGATCATTCCCACCCAAATGAAAAATAATAAGATCAGGATAAGGAAAATGAATAGCTAGTTTCTTAAGTTCCAAAACTATATTTATCCATTTCATTCCCCTTATAAAGTGCCAAAAAACTTGTGATGAAGAGGAATTATACTGAGAACCTTTCCTTTAAGGCCACTGGCTAGCTCTCTTCTGTACCCAGAATATAAAAGAACATCCAACCTACCAGGGGACCTGAAAGTGAATATTAATAATCATAGTGTTAGGTGTCAGGATCCTGCAGCTGCACAGCAGGAATCCAGAGCCTTGCATCCTGCGGTCTCCCATTCTCCTCCGACCGCTCAGGAACCTGCACAGCAATCTCGGTATCACAGGCGCTCTGCTCAGACCAGCTCTGTAGGACTGGTTGTTGCTGCCACCTCTGGGTCAGCAATAGCAGCGCAGGCTGCCCTGCAGCAAGCCACTCCAGTGGCTAAGTCCTCTCGTCACGCTACTGGGCATGCTCACGAGACGATCTCCCATTGGAGATCGGGAGTTACGTGCTCAGGTCCTTCTCCTGATCTGATTGGTCCATCCCAGAGATCTGGAAGGTCCCGCACGGCTATAAAAGGTCCGCATGGCCGCTCGGCCGTGCGCTAGTATAGTCTCTAATTGCTACTGTGTGAATGATGATGGATGCATGAACCTGTGAATGACTCATTAAGATCCCCTCCCTCTGATATTACGTGTGTGGATAGGGACTTAGCCTTAGAGTCAGCGCCAGTCAGTGGCATGCTACAAGCCACAGTGTACATCTCCACAGAGCTAGCGTCCGACAGTGTGCCCCTCCTGGGCATTGTCATATAGCGGCTGAGTCAGTTGCCGCGCTGCAGTCAGCAGCACTTGTGGGTGTCCGCGGTAGCGATGCCGCACGCACGGTAGGTCTACACGGACACCGACCCTGTGTCTTGGGCCCGAGTCCTGTGACCATATACCGTGCGTGCACCCCGCTGAGACCTGTGAGGTCAACAGGCTCGGCATTTATGTTTATGCCTTAAAACGCCTCTGTGAATATACCAGAGTACGCCCAGTGCACACCGGGTGACGTTCAACCCGTGTGCGATATACCGCCATATTGTGCGTCTGCCATTATATAAGAGCAGTCTAACACCTCTGCACGGTGGACCCCGGGCGGTGAACACACTTTCTATTATTTTATATTTAGTGAGTTCCGCCGTCCCTAACACATAGAGATCATGGTGCATGTATAATTTAAATCTTCCGGACTCCCATCTACCTAACTTCATAATTTTTCCATCACAAAGCCCCAACCTAGAAGTTTCCATAGCTGCTTCGATCCGAATGGGATGTAATTTTAAGCCTGTCTTTTCCTAAACTAGATAAACATTTCTTAAGAAACAGAATTAAATTAATAAATGGTAGCTGGTTCCTTATTAGCATGATTAAATAACAGGCCTATAGCATTAGACCTCCTCCCCAACCATCTTTTTGTATTAGCAAATGGGCAAATGACTGACTCAGGAATAGGATTTAGCTTTATTCTTGAACCCCTACCCATTTGATCGGTTTTAGATTATAAATTATAAATAATAACATATAAGAATCTTTAAACACAACATCAGAAATCATTAACCCAGAGGGTTCAGATTTTTTTGCCAAAACTAATTCGTCTACCCTAAATGCTGCAAAAAAAGCTAGGCAAAAAGCTGAACTAAATAAACATGTCTCATCTAAATTAGTGCATACTGTATTTAAAGATACAGATATCCCTCAATAAAGAAAAAGATATAGGGCGTCTAGACTCCGCTTTATAATTGCCTCTCTTAAACCCTTTTAAGAACTGTTATCGGTTAGAGGGGGGCTTACCAATTGTCTTCAAAAAGAAAGACACACTCGCCAAAGACTTCAATAAGGCTGAATATTATAGGCCTTTATTAATTAAGAACTTGGTAAACTTCAACGCTGGCACAGGCCTAGATACCGCAAAGTCAAAATTGTTCATTAAGAAGAAATAAACCCACTGTTGTC
The DNA here is from genome assembly GCF_039654945.1 of Dendrobates tinctorius. Classification (NCBI taxonomy): domain Eukaryota; kingdom Metazoa; phylum Chordata; class Amphibia; order Anura; family Dendrobatidae; genus Dendrobates; species Dendrobates tinctorius. Next base: position 13,940,655 of record NW_027361801.1, on the reverse strand, counting down.
ATGCAGCCGTATAATCGGCCCATGATATATCAGCTAAGGATTTTTCAATGAAATGAGGAATCAACGTCAATTTAAGTCCCAAATACGAGGGGGGCAAGTTGTTGCTTCTTCGTCGGCGTCTGGTGCCTGTTGGTGAAATACCAACCACTTGCGGTGACAAAGAGAATTAGAAGTTGGAATTTTTTTGCTCGTGCCTAATAATAATAAATTTAATAATAAATTTTATTTTTATAGCGCCGACATATTCCGCAGCACTTTACATTTCAGAGGGGATTTGTACAGACAATAGACATTACAGCATAACAATAATCACATACAGTAGATTATAACAAATAACAAGAGGAGTGAGGGCCCTGCTCGCAAGCTTACAGTCTATGAGGAAAGAGGGAGACACGAAAGGTGGGTGGTAACAGTTGCTCTGATTGTATGGACCAGCCATAATGTTAATGTAATCCTAGTTAATGTTAAGTGCAAGCCTAATCTAGACTTAAGCCAGATATTATAGTTCAAACAGTTCAAATCCTAGCTGTCCATACTTTTTTAGAAGAGAGGGTATTAATGGAAAAAATAAGACCTTGGTTAGCTGAAAAAACTAAAATTTGCGAATTCTGCATTAATGAGCCCCATAAGTATACGCCCCAAAAAATTGAAAAAAGTTCAAGGACCAAGGGATTTTAAATTACATTATTGGATACATATTTTTCTGACCAATGAGAGGAAAACAAGATTCCATAGCCTTTGGACGCAGCGGTTGAAAATAAAAGAGGTAAAGAATCGAAAATAAAGGGGCTCAGCCAGCAATATCTACTATTGAAATTAGAGAGAAATTCTTGCCAAATTTTAACATCCTGTTTTAAATCCAAGCAGATCCTGATATGAGAACCAGTAGACAAATGGCCTTTTGTAGCGTCATAAAGGCGCCTTGAAAAAACACGACCCATAGGAATAATTCGTAGCGCAAAATTTAATAAACCTAGAAGATATTGAAGTTCCTTAAAGGCCCTTTTACATTTAGCGATGCACCAGCGATCCCGAACAGCGATATGACGCGGTCAGGATCGCTGGTGCATCAGCAAATGATCGCTAGTGAGCTGCCACGCAGGCAGATCTCACAGCGATGCAGCAGCGATATAGAGGACGATACTTACCTGTCAGACGCGACGATCCTGATGTCCTCCGCCCGCGTCCAGAGTCGCTCGTCGGCGCCACAGGAAGCCCAGCAGGAAGCGCCCGACGAGAAATGGAGCCGGCCGATCTCGCGCGATCAGCGATGGACAGCGGGAGAGCCGGTCGGTGGTAAGTATCACACATAGCAATATCGCTAGCAGTATCGCTATAACGTCACAAAATCAGTGACATTACAGCGATATTGCTAGCGATATCGCTGTGTGTAAAACCCCCTTAAGGGTGATCTGTTTTTTTTTTTTTTTTTATAAAAAACCTGATAAGGTGTTGCGCAGTTTTAAAACTTTCTCGTCAGGGAGTCTACATTCCATCTTAGCCAAGTCTAAGGTTATACAAAGAAAATCCAAAGATTGAGTTGGTGGAACAGTTTTTTCAAAAGCAATTGGAATACCAAATTCATTACACATTAAAATAAATTTGTTCAATAACTCAAGGCAAATCTGAGACCCGGGGGGGTGCCAATAAAAAGAAAATCATCAAGGTAAAGCAGCATGCCCACACTGGGGGAATCTGACTCGATGACCCAAAGCAAAAAGCAAGAAAAAGTTTCAAAATAAAAACAATAGTGGGAAAAACCCATGGGTAGACATCTATCAAAGAAAAATTTATTACCAAAATAAACCCAAAGAATTAAAGCCATCTGGATGTATCGGGAGGAGTCTGAATGCAGATTTAGGCTGTGTGCACACGCTGCGGATTTTGCTGCGGTTCCGCAGCGGTTTTGGCCGCTGCGGACCCGCAGCAGTTTTTGCTGCGGTGTACAGTACCATGATTCCCTATGGGAATCAAAAACCGCAGTGCAGACGGTGCGGAATTTTCCGCGCGGATTATCTGCGGTTTTCAATCCGCAGAAAGAATTGACATGTCAATTCTTTCTGCGGATTCTCCTGCGGTTTGCCATCTCCTCCATTGAGGAGATGAAAAACCGCAGGGCAAAACCGCAGAGCAATCCGCAGGTAAAACCGCAGGTCTTTTGACCTGCGGTTTCACCTGCGGATTTTACAAAATTCGCGCGGATGAATCCGCACATAATCCGCAGCGTGTGCACACAGCCTAAATGTCCGATTTGGACATTAATGCCTTTTAACCACATTTTTTAAGTAAATCTACTGCCGAATCAAATGAAGAATAGCTCACCGAACACAAAGATTTATCCACCTCGTCATTAAGTGAAAAACCATGAGGGTATGATAAATCATGCATCATTCGTAAAGAACCCGGTTCCTTCTTAGGGTCAATACCCAGTGAGTAAATGCAGAAATGGAGGAGAATCAAATGGACCTGCTATTCTGCCTAATTCCAATTTTCGCAAATTTTTCCCCTTTCTATATGAAGGAATCTCGTCAATGAGGGTAAGTTATTAACCAATGTGCAACCCACTCCTCTTAAAGGGGGATATAAAACTCTTGAGGAAAAACCCTGGTATAGCAAGTTCTTACTCTCCCACTCTGGATACCTGTCTAACCATGCAACCATTTTTTCCAATTTCACTGGTGTCGGAGCTTTTGAATTGAAATTCTCTAACCATGGACTGCTGTGTGATCTGCTTCCTACAACATTTTGACTTGGGGTGAGAACCCCCGCAGAAGGAACACTCGTGGCGAAACCTGCAATTATTGAGCCATTTGCAATACGTGTCGTTAAATGCAAAACAAACTCCCTTCTTATTATTAAAATTGTTGACAGGGTGTTTTACAAATGAGTGTCTGCAGGAGCATCAAATTGATCCAAAGACCAACATCCTTAACATCCAAACATCCCACATAACGTTTGGATGAACGGCTAAATTTTTGTTTACAAGCCTCATCATAACTAAGCCAGGCCATGCCTCCAAAGTTACGATAGGCTTCCAAAATTATGTTGATATGCTGAAAAAGTCCACTATATAAATTAGGGAACTTTTCACAGATAACAGCAGAGTAAATGGAAAATGCCTGGAGCCAATTATTAAAAAATTTAAGAGCTCCACGCTTTCTATCATCTGAATCGGACTTAACCTCTTTCTTTTCAGATCTACCCAGGAGTTCTTTCTGTGGCTATAGGGAAAACAGATCAACATAATTTCTACTCCAAATAAGATCGTTGACTGAGGAGCTCAAATGGAAGCCCAGAGGAGGTAGCTCACAAATCAGCGCCTCTTTCAAAAGATTCTGTGGGACAATGCTGTCAATGATAGAAGGAACGCTGACATCATCAGATTTATGCTGAATAGCTGAAGGCAAAGCAGAATTAGCTGCTTCACCTAAAGTTTAAGCCAAAATTCCCTTAATAAGTGATCTGAGGTTGGTGTGAGAGACAGACAGGGGCACATGAAACCTCTCACCCCCTCTGGAAAAACGGTGTCCTGATCTGGATCCGCATCGCAGCCTGTGCTCAAGCCCTGAGTATAGGGCAAACACAGCTGAGCAGCAGCAGTCGACGTACGGTTGTCCTCTGTCGGAATCCAGTGCAGTGGATCTCCATGATGGTGCCGTGTCTGGCATGGAACTGTGGGCGGCCGCCAGAGCCAGTGCGTCCCTGGGAGGAGGTGCTGCCGCTGCACTTTTACAGCTGCAGCGGTTAGATGCGCTGACGGCGACTCCAGATGACGACGGTTAAAGTCTCGCGATGGGCTGCGAGACTTCCGGGAACAGGGCCGCTGTGACTTAACGCGCACTTCCTGTGCGCAGCTGCCGGACTTTGTTGAAGATGACAGAGATGAATATGACACCCTGGGCCTCCGAATCCTCTTGGCACTCTGCGAGGCATGCGATTTTTCTTCCGATGACTGGTGAGGGGGAACACGGGTCTGGAGGAGGAGATCTAAATTCAGCTGCTGCTGCAGGAGGTTTTATAGCCAAGCAGCTCCTTGACCATTCAGCACCATCCTCCTTGCTGGCCCTCAAAACTAGCTGCTGTATAATGTTCTCCATTCTGGGATATTCTTTTCTTCTCTAGGATCTTCTTTTCTTCTCAATAGATGAATGGGAAAACCAATGACGGAAGTGGGCCTTTTATGGAGAAATTCTTCCCGTTTTTTGTGAATCCACCAATGAAAATTCATAAAAATTGCACCAAAACATCTGGTCAGAACTGGAATCAACCTGCTAGTGGCTACCACAGCTTACTGAACTGCAATTTTGACCCAGGCGTGACATCCATAAATACCAAGAATCTATGAAGCATCATGACCAAAATTGATTATTTAGGGTCTGTGTTACCATGAAACCCCCCCATTTTATTTTTGGGGGAGGGCTGCCATTAGCATAGTACTCTTGCATGAGAGAATCTACGGCCGTGTGAGTGAGCCCTTACACTCAGTCTCAGCAGATACAGAGGAAAGTACAAATAATGGAACTCAGACCCAGTCTTTGGCAATGACACTTGAAACTATCTAAGGAATGTATCTGCAAAGACTTTGTGCAGATGAACTGATGCATGTATTATAGCTTAAGTAGTCTCTATAGGGATATATGCACACTGCAGGTAATATTGTCATTGCATTGGGGGGGCCTTCTGACGGCACTCATGTCTGCCATATTTGAACACCTATGAAGTCAAGCTTGTGACTGTTTTATAAGAGATTGTCATTACAAGTGTAAAATGAACAATCACAGGCAAATATACAGGCATTCACAGATCCTCAAGGCACTCAACTCCCACTCAAGGCCCATCATCAGATTAGGTTTTCAGGATTTCCTTAGCATTGTACAAGGCATCTCACCTGTACAGCATTAAGTAAATCCTAAAAATTGATCTGTTGGAGAGCCTTGAAGACTTGAGTTGAGGGAAATCTACCCTAGAATGAGTAAACGAAAAAAAAAAATTCCATATAATTAAAGAAAAAAATAACATAGAAATAATTGTACTACTTCTTCTTTGCACATAGATATTTTTTGGGCATATTTACTAGGTTGTGCCAGATCAGGACTTGGCTCCCTGGCACTTTTCTACCTACCCCTTCTCGTAACTGTCACTCAGCTACCCACTTCTGGCTCCTGAACCTACCCACCTCCACCCTCCTCTGTATCAATTGCTCCTGTGAGATGTATTGAGTCACCATGGTGGTATAAATGTGTATACCTGCATCTGTATAATCCTGTACCTGTTGTAAATAGGTTCGATCATCTGCAGTAATGTTGTTATTCAGTCACTAGATGTCGCTGTTACTTAAGCATTGCCAAAAGATTCTAAGATACATAAGAATGTCAGAGGTGGAGCTACAATCTGAGGTGATGTGAAGCACAGGAACAGGAAGTGCAGCCATCTTAGGGATAGTCTGCATTTATTGACAAGGAAAGAACGTGTCTGCAGGGGAATCCAACTGCATCCTCTCATGGAAGCATCCCACCGAGACCAGCGCAGCAACAGAGTGGAGTGTGATTAGAACCTGTCCAGATGTGAGATTTCTGCCAGGAACTCTGCTGATAGACGGAAAAGGCCAGTATCTAGCGTGAGAGGTATTAGAGGCCGCTGAAGAGTTAAGTCACAGTCATCAATGGTACTGTTCACCTGATGGACGGACACCGCATCCGTCCCTATACACCAATTGTTAGTCCGGAACAGACCCGGGTTGGTAAGAAAACTAAGGCCCACTGAACGCTACAGTGGGTAACCGTGCACCCTCCTCACTGCATTCTGGTGCCAAAATACTCCAGACTGAGAGAGGGCTTATAGTTATAGTTAGATTCAGGCCACGTTTATTGCCCAAATTAATGTCCGGAACTTCCGGATTTGCTGCCATGTTTCCTGTTTATTCCATAATTAAGACTCCTAATCACGCCTATGTACCGACACGGCACGCAACGGACTTCAGACCAAATTTGAATATCATTTTTGTTTCAGGAGAGTTTTTCTGAGGAACAATATAGTAGGTGATAATTATTCAACTTCGATAGACTTTGTTCATGGCTAAATAGCAGTCGCAGTTGGTTAACTGTTAGGATATTTTTGGTAAAGTTGAGGACGGACTATTCCTGAGTTCATTGAAGTCAAATTGCGACGGAAAATGGATGGAGGTAATTGATTGTAAGATTGTAAATTTTTGTTCTGTACTGCAGGCGAGCCTGTACATTACTCATATAATTGTCCCAGTTCTGAAGTTGTTAACAGGTAACAGGTGGCCGGTATAGGCAGACTTGCCAGTAGATAGATTTATAGAAAGTATAGTAGGTACAGATTGTTTGAGCACAGCACTGTTCAGCACAAGGGTCTCAGCCTCCTGCTTGAATGTCTGTATAATGTTTTCTATTTTCTGGTTGAGTCATCCACATAACTAAGTAAAATAATTATGGTGAGGGAACTGTGTAGGAGTCAGTTTTCTCGGCCGTGACTTCTCTTTATCTTGAGGTGTGGGGAGGTTGACCTGACAGAGAAATCTGCTTTTAGTAAAAGGCAGAGGGAATAATTCAGTGTAGAAATAGAGGTACTGAGAGGAAGGAAAAAGGGTGCCGTATTGAGTGTGACCATTAGAGGGCAGTGGGGAGCACAGAAGAGAGAGGTTACATAACTGCCACAGCTCAAGTTCACACTCATTGGTCAAAGGTGACTGTCAGGTGACAGTGGGCGGAGCTACCTAGGCTGGGAGAATAAAGGCTTGGAGAAGCTTCCAGAAAGTGCAGTCAGCCAGGGGAGCTCACTAGAAAGGAGGGTCTGTTGCGCAGTAGAGAGCCCTCAGAGCGCACCAGACAGAGACGGACACAGGGGGTGACCCAGGAACACAGAAGCATCAGACGGAGACAGTCTGAGTAGATTGGGTACCGGTGTACTTTGAACGGGGAAGCGCTGTGGTGGAAGTGCCTAGGGCAGCCACAGTGAGGAGAACCACAGAGGACACCACTACAGTGGCACAGAGACATCTAAGGTACCCGGGTCTGTGCGAGGAGGAAAAGTGAACAGTCCTGTATTAAAGTGTGGATGTCAGCAAAGTTGGTGAATAAAACCAGACCTGTTGAACTACAATACTGTCTCAGTCTCCAGTCTGTTTGCGCTAAGAAGTGGGTCACCCCCCAGTTCTGTTGGATCAGCACACCTCCCCCGCCTATCAGCATCAGTAGCACCACCTAATTACCTTCCCTCGCCACCCCTACATTTGGCGTAGTCGACAGGATCAATTGCCGCCAATACAACATCTTCAGCGGCATGCCTGCCACCAAGTAGCAAAGGCCCCAAGTTGTGTAGGGTGAAGAACTGTTTGGTTGCTGTTCCCTGTGGATTACAAATTTTAAAAAAATTGGACTGTGGATTGCTGGCTGCCAATAAAATGGCTGTGGTGGTTTGGCGCCCAAAGGAAGAGGTACAGACATTGCTGATTGTACTGAGTGATCTGGGGCTTTGTCAAATCCGCCCCTGGAGGGAGTGGTGTTCGTCTGAAGAGAACTGTTCCCTCGTGTTGGACCCTGGAAGATGGGTGGAGAAGCCCACCGCCGCACCCCCCCAAGAACGGGAGTGGCCCGGGTGGAGAGACCTGCTGTGGCTGTTTGGTGCCATTCAGCTACTGGACCTCGGACGGCATGAGACGCTGTAGCTGTTGGGGTGTCGGATGCCAGGAATGGCGGTGGCGCCAAGGATTGGAGACACGTCAGGAGACCTGCTCAGGGAGCCTCCCCGCGGAGCTGTTGGGCCTGGAGGCCGGCCCTGTCAGACGGCGGGGTGAAGATCAATGGCCAAAACAGGAGTGGTGGGAGAGTCTGCTGGGAGCTGCGACGGCTGGGAAGGTGAGCGTGTCCCCGGCCCCACCGGTGACACCCCAGAAAAACCCCGCTCCCGTGTGCCATGCAGCGGACAGAAAATGGGGCCTTGACACCGGTCCTCGGCCTCCCCGCCCACCTCTATACGCTGTGGTGCCTCCAGCTCTGAGCGACGGCGTAGCCCCCGTCAAGCTGACTTCAAACGTATCGGTCTCACTCCCGGGCACTATTGAAATCAGGCCATCAGCTGCAGTGTCTGACTTACCGGAATGTGCGGCCGCTGCTTCATCTGTGGCCCTACCTGAGGTTGCTTTGCCAGAGCCCGTGGAAGCCTTGGTACCAGCTGCGGCCTCCCCTGTGGCCGCATCTACGTCACTGTCAAAGCCGGCTGTGGCCTACTCACCATCGGAGCCTGCGGCCGCTTCTGTTCAGCCCTCAACCTCGACCGTGACCCACCCACCGGACTCTGTGGCCTACACTGGACCCTCTGCCTGGGTTGCGGAGGTCATTGAAGGAAAAAAGGCCAGAGAGTGGGAGATCTGGGGGGCTGCTCCAAGAAAAAGGAGAAGCGAGCATGGCGGCTCCACGTTCTATCGGGAGGCTGGTGCACGCAAGCCGGGAGAAAGGGTATGGCTTTATCCAGGACCGCGCCACTGGAAAGAAAGTTTACCTAAATGTGGCGTCCATCCGGCACGGCCGGGCTTTGCAAGAAGGAGACTGGGTCTCTTATTATAAGGAGTACTGCCCCCGAGGCTACTACGCTGTGGCAGTAATTGCTTGCCCTGAAGATTATGTGCCCCCGTAAAAGGGACTCCCAGAGACACCCCAAGAGTCCCAGGACTTTAAGTCCCTTGCTGAGTTGGCAAAACATCGGCCTCAGGAGATGGCCCGGGAGTTTGATGCACAGTTGTGCAATTCATCGGACAGTTTCACGTCCGCATTTATAGAATTGTTTTTGTTGTTGTTCATGTTTATCTCCTGACGCAGTGGGAACGCATAAAGGGGATGCTCAGGTCAAAGGAAGGGGGAGTATGTCAGTATGACAGTTTTTATGTTTAAAAAAAAGAAAAAAAAGAAGCTCTGTTTTCATAAAAACATATTGCAACAAATGTGGAAAAGGGTGTAGTGAATTTGAAATGTTAAAGTGTTATTTAATTTAAACAACGAAATGTGTATTCAGCAGGTCCCGGGTACGGAGAGTATGATGACCATGACTTGTCCAAGATGACAGGACGACAGGACAAGAAGGAGACAGACAGACCGGGTACATGAGTAAGGGGTCTGTGTGACCAAGAGTCTGTGTGACAAAGGGGTCTGTGTGACCAAGGGTCTGTGTGACAAAGGGGTCTCAGTGACTGAGAGTCTGTGTGACAAAAGGGGTCTGTGTGACAAAAGGGTCTGTGTGACAAAGGGGTCTGTGTGATCGAGAGTCTGTGTGACAAAGGGGTCTGTGTGACCCAGATGCCGACCTTGACATATTGTTAAAGTGCCAGGTTCCGGACACCACATACACCCCAGGAGAATGGGAAGGGATTGTCGAGGACGACAATGGTTAAAGGAAGGGAGAATGTGGGGAGGTTGACCTGACAGAGAAATCTGCTTTTAGTAAAAGGCAGAGGGAATAATTCCGTGTAGAAATAGAGGCAATGAGAAGAAGGAAAAAGGGTGCCGTATTGAGTGTGACCATTAGAAGGGCAGTGGGGAGCAGAGAAGAGAGTGGTTACATAACTGCCACAGGTCAAGTTCACACTCATTGGTCAAAGGTGACTGTCAGGTGATAGTAGGCGCAGCTATTTAGGCTGGGAGTATAAAGGCTTGGAGAAGCTTCCAGAAAGTGCAGTCAGCCAGGGGAGCTCACTAGAAAGGAGGGTCTGCTGCGCAGTAGAGAGCCCTCAGAGAGCACCAGACAGTAGAGATGGTCACGGGGGGTGACCCAGGAGCACAGAAGCATCAGACGGAGACAGTCTGAATAGATTGGGTACCGGTGTACTTTGAACAGGGAAGCGCTGTGGTGGAAGTGCCTAGGGCAGCAACAGTGAGGAGAACCGCAGAGGACACCACTACAGTGGCACAGAGGCATCTAAGGTACCCAGGTCTGTGTGAGGAGGAAAAGTGAACAGTCCTGTATTAAAGTGTGGATGTCGGCAAAGTGGGTGAATAAAACCAGACCTGTTGAACTACAGTACTGTCTCAGTCTCCAGTCTGTTTGCGCCAAGAAGTGGGTCACCCCCCAGTTCTGTTGGATCAGCACACCTCCCCCGCCTATCAGCATCAGTAGCACCACCTAATTACCTTCCCTTGCCACCCCTACAGAGGAACACATCCTGGTACATTACTTACACCCCAGCCAGCGCATGCTCAGTGAGCTTTAAACTTCTCTCCAGGTTTTCAATGCTCTTGAGTGTTGCAAGCTTGATATTGAGAAACATTACCTGAGTTTCCAAATATGTAACACGCTGACATACAGTGCAGACATATTCACGCTGCAGCAGCTGTTCAAGTCATGCACTCATCTCACGAGGCGAAAGCTCTTATGGTCAGCAGGGTCCTCTCTCTTTCACCTTTGGAGTGCAAGTTCTTATGGTCAGTGGGGCCCTCTCTATAACCTGTGGAGCGTTAGCTCTTATGGTCAGCAGCAGGGGCGTAACTACCACGGTCGCAGCAGTCGCTACTGCAACCAGGCCCGGGGGAGTCAGGGGCCCGGCAAGCATATCTCCCAACCGTCCCGATTCTCGTGGGACAGTCCCGTTTTTGAACCCCCACCCGCGTCCCTCACTGCACTGAGCTGCCACGCCCCCCCATGCACCCCATCCTCGCCCTCCCGCAGAGACCAACCGCAATGACAGCAGCCCGTCGCTAGCCTGTTTTCTTCAATGTGCGCACAGGACCTGTGATGAGGTCACAGGAGAGGAGGAGTCAGGGGTCACATGATCAGGGTCCTCTGTGTCTGCAGGACTCTGCTGTGCTGGTTGTCATGGCGCTGGATGAGGTAAAGTTTATGTGTGCGGTCAGGAGGGGTTTACAGTGTGGATGTAGCAGAGCTGTGTGTACAGTTTTGAACAGAGTGGAGCTGCGTGTGTATAAGATGTATGGAGCGAAGCCATGTGTGTACAAGGTGTACAGAGCGGAGATGTGCGTATATTTTGGCATGGAGGAGAGGGCCCATAACTTTGTAGTTACTCCACTGGTCAGCAGGGTCCTCTCTCTCTCACCTGTGGAGTGTAGTAAGCTTCTATACTCAGCAGGGTCCTCTCTCTTGTAGAGTGTCATTTTGTACGGTCAGCATGCTCCTCTCTCCTGTACAGTGTAAGCTCTTATGTTCAGCAGGGTCCTCTCTATCATGTAGAGTTTAAGCTTCTATACTCAGAATGGTCCTATCTCCTGTAGAGTGTCATTTCTTATGGTCAGCATGGTCCTCTTTCTTTTTACTGTAGAGTATAAGCTTTTATGGGCAGGGAGTTTCCTGCTCTCTCCTCTCAACACATTTTCAGAGTAATTCCAAGATTTAAAATATTGAGATTTGCAGAAATTTATTTGCTACAAATCATTTTTTTAGAAAAATTCAGCAAATTTGAATTTCAAAAGATCCACTCATTTTTACTATTTAGATATCTACTTCAAGTTTTTTTTTTTTTTAGCTGTGAACATAATGGGAATATGCCAGCAAGCTCTCATAGGAAAAAAATATACTTAAGTGAGTGGGAAATCATTTAATCTAAATGCAGTTAATGGTCCTATGTTTTTCCATAATTTTCAGGTAATGGTGATATGTCTTTCCAACTAATTAGTGGTAGTGAGAAATTGTTTAGCTCTCGTGTGGGATAAGGGACATTATAAATGTAAATTTTTTAACAGAGAATCATTTTAGACTTCTGTTTTGGTACACGCCAGTTGCATGATGTGAATGTAAGGTTGGATCTGATTTAAGCAAATTAACTGCAACCTGTTGCCTGTGGGAGTGCTGTTTGCCTAGGAGAATGGTGGTGGTCTACAGGTGAGTGGCATTCGGGCCATCGTGACTGCAAGGAGTTGTGGTCTGGCTGAAGGAAAACGCACTGCATCAATGGCGCGCAATGGTCACACAGTATTCCTTGACTGGTGGCCTGCTCTGCCCACACGTGTTGCAGGTTAGGTGGTTGCAGCGCACTTACCTTGTGGTGGGTGTCTACTGTTGATTGTCTTTGTGCTGCCCAGGTGGCTGAGGGTAGATGGCTGCAGCGGGAGTTTCTCTGTTTACTCCCTGGACTAGCTGCTAGAGATGAAAGGATCAGGCAAAATTCGAATTTGCCTACTTGCATGGATTTTCTTGGGAAATTTGATTCGCAGAGACATTATTCTCTCCAAATTTAATGTCATTTATTATACTCCACATCCCAGAGCATATTAAACGTAAGATGAAGAATATATAAAAAAAAAAACTTTATACTCCCCTCACCTCTTTGACTTCTTTGCCCCACATATCAGTCATACAATCCTGAATGCATCTTCTGATTGCCGCAATGAGCGCCGAATCCCTGGGCAGGACTTCTGCGTCTGATGAAGCCTGGGATAGTTTTGTACAAATTCCGAAGTTTGTGACGTGACTCCATCACTCGTGACCTTGCATACACATGTACAGAACCGTCCAGTATGTCTTCAGTTGTAGTCTTGGCCTAGCATGAAGAGGCTCAGCATTCCAGTACTCACAGCAGCAATTACTAGATGAAACGAGAAATGGATGGATGGATGACTGAGAAGCAGAGGGGCCAGAGAGATGGACGATGAAGTAATGAGAATTTTTTAACCTTTTTTCTTGTTCTTTGCCATTCAGAAGAAGGGTGACTAAAGTTGGGTTCCTCGCAAATGCGGATTACAAAAAATATCTGCAATTTGGCTAATATGGATTCTTTAAAAATTCGAGTACAATTTAAATTCCACTCAAATGTGTAAACGCATCTCTAGTGATTTCCCTATTGATAGCCTTTCAGGTGGACCGGCCTAATGTGATCTGGACAATGTTTGCTTGCAAATTGTGACTCTTTCTGTGGAGAGATGGCATTTTTGCAGGTGATGGCTTACCTTTGCATATGGTTATCCAACCTTTCTATAGTTGGTTTTATTGCAAGTTTTCAAGGTTCCAGAAGTATTAGAGCTGTGTTATGGCGCATATTTGTAATTCAGGTATTCGGATGCAGTGACACAGAAGAACAGAGCAGGGGTTAACAATTACTTGTTTTATAGGTACCTCCTCGCAGGGAGCAACAGGGAATAAACAGGTAAATGCTGAGGGGTAAATATGGAAAGAGTAGTTCAAAATGGCAGTCTATATATTCGTTCCACTTAGCATAACTCGGTTGTCCGTTCCTTCTCCTGAGTCAGATGATTGGTTGGTGGCCGGCTGAGGCCTGTGCTGGGTTCATCCGACTTCCCTGCCTATCAAGTTGGTCTCACTTCTGGTGGCAGCGGGCGGTCACCTTTTGGTGCTGCGCCGACATGTGCCAAACGCACTGTGTTGCATTTTTGTGCCCTCGGCGCAGCGCCAAAAGGGCGCATGCACCGGCAAAAGCATACCAGCGCACGACCAGCATACCCATCGCTAAATATAAGGTACGCCGGTAGCATGCAGCATCATACACCCATAGGAGGAGCTGACCGGAGGGTGGAGCTTAGCGGCGGCACTGCGCTGCGCCTCATAACGCAAGTCTGAAAATAGCCTAAAGACTAGCATTTCATCTGCAGTGTTGCTATCAGTGTGTCAAGAGTGGGAGAAGAGGGTTCGATTGACAATCCAACACAATGGGCAGCACTTTGAACACATTTTGTAAGTGGTCATAAACTTGTAAATAACTCATGAAAGAATAAAGATACTTTAAAACCAAGCACACCATTGTTTTTCTTGTGAAATTCTCAAGAAGTTTGATGTGTCACATGACCCTCTTCCCATTGGAAAAAATAAAGTTGGATCCAAAATGGCTGCTATGGTCAACACCCATCTTGAAAATTTCCCCCCTCCCATATACTAATGTGCCACAAACAGGAAGTTGATATCACGAACCATTCCCATTTAATTTAGGTGCATCCATACAAGTAGTCCACCCTGTAGAAACAAGTCACCACTTCTGTATGTATCAGCCATTCCTAATTTTTGCTTACAAATACTGATGTAAAGTACTGATCAAATACTGAATGTTTGTGCGTGACCTTCAACATTATTCACAGGCAATGCAATTCTCTATTCAAGAGAACTTGAATTTTAGGATTATTCAATGAGTAGTGTGAACGCGTTACTATCATAGACTTTCATGTTTATGAACTTTGGGCACTAGTCTTTATTTGTCTCGTTAATGTATAGATACATGTTTTATATTATTTTGTGAATTTGTTTTAACTGTTTGGGCTTCTTCACCTGTTTTGTTTTTACCTCTGTTTTTTTTCACTTTTTTTTCTGATGAATTTTACTGTATTGGTGTAGTGAAAGAGATTTCAGAAATTTTATGCTTATTTGTTTGAGAATTTGAACCAAAGTGTTTTTTTTCAAGTCTGCCGTGTGTCAATTCTTTCATCGTTTTTTGCATAATTTTTCTCCCATACAAATGAATGGGAAAAATATGCAAGTAAAAATGCACATAAAACTGTGCAAATACTCAACGTGTGCACATACTCTCTCTCTCACTGATATAATTGATCATATGAAGACAAGGTGGAGGAGGTTCGCTTGGCCCCATGTCTCACCATAAGACCTCATTCATACGTCAGTGTTTCCGGTACATTTAGTGACAGTTTACTCACGTACCGGAGACACTGACACACGTAGACCCATTCAAATGAAAGGGTCTATGCATATGTCAGAGTGTTTTCACGGACCGTGTGCCCGTGTGCAAAACACAGAGACATGTCCGTTTTAACATGGACACACGGCCCTCAACACATGCTGCACAGGTTCACACTGTCCTCCGTGCTCACAGACGGCCGCCAGGAAGAAGCGTCTACTGTAAGCGCTGTTCCCGGCGGCTGGTGCTGACAGCGGCTGTGATTCTTCTCTCCTGCTCTGCCGGCTACAGCAAGCAGGAGAGAATGAATGAAAAAACCCAACATGGGGTTCCCCTCATTTTATGAACCAACCAGACAGCTGTAATACGTTTACAGCCGGCGCTCTGCTAACACAGCCGCTCCCGACTGTAAACGGCTGTAGAATAAATGGAAGCAGCCAGCGCATGCTCAGTAACTAGCAGTGACGTCACCGCTCATCACTGAGTCTGCGCTCTGCTTCCATTAAACTTATTAACCCCCCGAGATGGATTTACGCCGCGGGACGTGACTAAGCGCCGGACAGGTAATGTATATTGTTGGTTTATTATTTTAACCTTTTTTCCTGAACAAGGGCGTCGCAAAGGAATTACCAGTGTAATAAAGATTTAAACAATGTGTGTGTTGTCTTCTTTCATTAAAATACTTTATTCTTATTGTGTGTTTATTTTTACCCCTTTATTTATTATAGGATTAGTAATGGAGAGGTGTCTTATTGACACCTCTCCATTACTAATCCAGGCTTAATGTCACCTTACAATAGCAAGGTGACATTAACCCCTTATTACCCCACTTGCCACTGCTACAGGGCAAGTGAAAAGAACCGGGCAAAGCTCCAGAATAGGCGCATCTAATAGATGTGCCTTTTCTGGGCAGCTGGGGGCTGCTGTTTTTAGGCTGTGGGGGGCTAAGATCAATGGCCCCTTACCAGCCTGAGAATATCAGCCCTCAGCTGTCAGCTTTAGTCAGGTTAGTTGTCAAAAATAGGGGGGACCCTACACAGTTTTTTCAATTATTTATTTAAATAATTAAAAAAACAGCATGGGGACCCTTCTATTCTTGAGAACCAACCTTGATGAAGCTGACAGCTGAGGGTTGCAGCCCCCAGCTGTAAGTTTTGTCTGGTTGGTTCATAAAATGAGGGGGTCTGTTATGATTGGGTCACCGAGGAGGAAAGCAAGACCAAGCCAAGCCACAGAAAACCAGTGAGGTTGGTAACTAAGCGGATTTAAGACCCCTGATCCTATCCACACAACTAGTAGTAGCTGTGGAGCGTACCTACGATGATCCTAGATGCTTTGACACAGCCGGAGAACTAAATAAGCCTAAAGCAAGAAAGGGGAAATCTAAACTGCCCCAGAGCAGACCCCAAAGGAATAGATAGCCCCCAAACATATATTGTCGGTGAGACAAGATGAAAACACAAACGCAGGTAGGAAAATAGACTGAGCAAATGATGGGGCCCACACTAACTAGACAGGACAGGAAAGGAAAGACTGTCTGCAATCACGCAAAAAAACCTGCAAAAAATGTCCAACACGTCTGATAGAAAAATACTGAAGTCACTAGACTTTGCCCACTATATCAGCACTCTGGTATATTCTGAATGCAGAGCAAAAAGAGGCCAATCTAATAAGAGACAAAAATAAAATGGCACAAACAGTGGCATAAGGATGGAAATTCAGCACAGCCCCAGCCGGGGCTGGCTGACCACATAAAACTGAAATAGACAAAACCAAATCAAATAAGAATAATAGCAAAAGAACACTTAGCTTGAGCATGCAGGGACTGAGCTGGAAACTAAGACCTCAGGAGGCAGGAAAAAATCACCAGCAGGGATAGAGGGAGTCGGCTGTCGTAAATCCACTCAGAAACTCCAGATCTCCAGTCATCCTCCTCATCATCAGGTGGCAGGCCTCTGTTAATTAGATCAGCTCCATTACCTCCAGTAGCCACCAGAGGGAGCCCGGAAAGAGAACCAGCTCCACTACCTTCACTAGTAACCAGAGGAAGGCCAGAAAGCGAATTCACAACAGGGGACCCCACGTCAGGTTTTCATTCATTCTTCTCTCCTGCTGGCAGAGCAGGAGAGAAGAATAACAGCTGCGGTCAGCACCAGCCGCCGGGAACAGCGCTTACTGTAGCGCTTCTTCCCGGCGCCATCCGTGTGGTCCTGATGTGGCTCACTTGCGGCACATGGTTGCCACACGGAGGTACCATGTGTCCACATGGACACACGGATAGCTCCGGTACCGGTTTTTCCAGTACCGGAATTATCTGGACGTGTGAAACTGGCCTAAGGGCTTATACTCACAGGCGAGAAACTTGGATGAGTCTTGCACGTCAATACCAGGCACTGCCACCGGCACTCGGGACCGAAGCGCTCAGCTGCATAGAAATACATGCAGCTGAACGCTCCGATCCGAGTGTCGGCAGCAGTGCCAGGTATTGTGACGTGCGAGACTCGTCCGAGTTTCTCGTATGTGAGTATGAGCACTAAGGCTGGGGTCACACGGCCATCTATTCTGCCATACGAGATAATCAGGCCAATTATGAAAACAATCGGCATGAGAAAAAAGCGCTGCTTGGCACTGCTCTATAGAATAACTTTGGTCTGATTGCTAGCCAATAAAACATCAAACAGCATTTAGCCGCATTTTAAGGTCGTGTTAGCAAGCCCTTGGGCTACAGAGGGACAGAAATCTGTTGGACGTGAAGAGTGTGGAATCTTCTGAAACATGTGGCCAGATCATGGGTTCCTGTGTTCTTTGATACCTTATTTTAATTATGATGGCATAAACGCTAAGTCTTATGAGGTCATGTTTGCCATGCTGGACTCTTTCTAGGCTTGGGAATTAAAAGTCTGTGGATCCAGGCAGATGACCGTGCAATCTGAGCATTAGCAACACTCCAGCGGTGTACATGTTCACGCCATTTTTATTTTTTTACAGATGTTTTTTTTTTTTTTCTTTTTTTTTTTCTCCCCTTAATTTTTTTATTTTTCCATTCACAGATGAATGAGGGCTTGATTTATTTAGGGACAAGTTGTATTTTTTAATTACACCATTCATGTTAATCATGTGACGTAATGGAAAGCAGGAAAAAGATTTAAAGTGTTGCAAAATGTAAAAACCTACAATCCCACAATTGTGTGTGTTTTGCTTTATTTTAAATGGTGAAAGAAAATTTGTATTTTTTTTTTTTAAATGTCAGTTGTCTAGCCATATTGTGAGACCCGGAATGTTTTACAACATGTTTACACCAGAAAGCTGATGCAAATCTTTTGCGACTTGTGGCATTTTTACAATAGCTTCAAGTAGGCCCGTCAAAATGAGCAAAGCTGGGAATTAGCAGGGTTGGGGTACCCATGAGTCAAATTCATGGGAATTGCCCCCTTTTATTTTTTACACTTTTGCATCAAAAAAATTACTCCAGCAGTAACTGATAAAATGCTGCAAATCTTATCATTAAAACTGGGAAATAACAGTCATAATAAATAGATGTTTGTTTTTTTTTCCTAAATTTATGATGGATAAGAGAGTGATGCTGAGATGCTACATAGTGAAAAGTAGTTTTTTATTTATTGTATTATACCTCCTAATAAACAGCATTAGATTATGCTTTGCACTCCTTTTAAGAAAATTGGCAGGTAAATAAATCAGATTGTCTCAGCGCTTAGGCCTCTTTCAAACATCCGGTTTTTTTAATCCGGCACAATGCGGCGAAATTTTTAATAACCAGATCCAGCACCGGATCCGGTTTTGTCCCATAAGCTTTCATGGTCGCCGCATCGTGCCGGATGGTTATGCGTCGTGTCCGGTTGTTGCCGGACACGGCATAAATTAGCCGTCCGGCATCTG
The DNA here is from genome assembly GCF_039654945.1 of Dendrobates tinctorius. Taxonomy (NCBI): domain Eukaryota; kingdom Metazoa; phylum Chordata; class Amphibia; order Anura; family Dendrobatidae; genus Dendrobates; species Dendrobates tinctorius. The sequence goes on along the minus strand of NW_027361801.1, from coordinate 13,922,156 downwards.
CAAAAAACGTTCCCTGCAACGTTTTTTGTCAGCGCCGGACCGGCTTTTTCCACCGCGCATGCCCGGACTCTGTGAATGTTAACCCCACAAGTGCCCGGCGAGCGAGAGAGAGATCTCTCTCTGTCACCCGGACACTTGTGAGAGATCTCTCTCGCCGGGCACTTGTGGGGTTAACACTCACAGTGTCTGGATGAGAGAAAGAGATCTCTCTGTGGGGTTAACCCCACAAGTGCCCGGCAAGAGAGATTCTCTCGCCTGGACACTAAGTGTTAACCCCCCATGTCTCTCTCTCTCCACCCCCTCTCCCCTCCCCTCCCCTATCCTCTCCTCTCCTCCCCTCCCTTCACCTCCCTTTCAGCAGCTGTCTCTCATCGGCTGCCTCTGTCCACCTCGTCCTGCGGCTCCTTTAAATCACGTCCGAGCCGTATCTCTCGCCGCACACACATCCGGTGTCACGGCTGCAGGCCGGCCACACGCCGCCGGACCCCACACACCGGATGTGTGAAAGTAGCCTTATTCCATAACTCTCGACACTGCTGTTCTCAATGCAGCCACTAGAGGGATCATGACACAGGATAAGTGTCAGCTTGGAGAATGAATGAAAGTAACAATTGCTAATAAAGTACTTTACTACAATCTCTTAGTCACACCTGCCATTACCAAGTATGTGTATTGTGTATTAGATAAAGATGATGTATTAGCACATGAAGCAATATGTGATGCCCAGGGCTGATCCCTGCTCCACCTCTGACTTGGGCTTCATTCATACATCCGTTTCCACCTGTGTAAAATGAAATAAACAGATTTTCTATTATAATAATTGTAATAAAGTCTTTTCTTTATGTGTATGTATGTGTATATATATAATATATACAGTGCCTTGTGAAAGTATTCGGCCCCCTGGGACTTTTCAACCTTTTCCCACATATCATGCTTCAAACATAAAGATACTAAATGTAAATTTTTGGTGAAGAATCAACAACAAGTGGGACATAATTGTGAAGTTGAATGAAATATATTGGTTATTTTAAATTTTTGTGGAAACTCAAAAACTGAAAAGTGGGGCGTGCAATATTATTCGGCCCCTTTACTTTCAGTGCAGCAAACTCATTCCAGGAGTTCATTGCGGATCTCTGAATGATCCAATGTTGTCCTAAATGACTAATGATGACAAATATAATCCACCCGTGCAGTGTCGGACTGGGGTGCCAAGGGCCCACCAGTAACATTGACTTTGGGGGGTCCACTTTTCACCTGTATACAAATATTACACTACCCTCATTCACAAATGTACCTATATCTCTATATAATAATAAGATAGGTAGTTTGGTTAAGGAATGATGAGATGCTGCTTTATTGTGTAAAACATGTGAATTATGCCAAGTACTGCCCATGCTGTGGGGTTGGGGGCCCAGATCTGCACGGGGGCCCACCGAGGGATTCCCCTGTTACCCTGTGGGCCAGTCCAAGCCTGCACCTGTGTGTAATCAAGTCTCCATATAAATTCACCTGCTCTGTGATAGTTTATGTTTGAAGCATGATATGTGGGAAAAGGTTGAAAAGTTCCAGGGAGCCGAATACTTTTGCAAGGTACTGTGTGTATATATATATATATATATAATATATATATTGCATGTAAGTAGATAAGGATTGCTGACAGTTGAGCATATTCCAACATAGGTACTATTCTGAAAACTTTGTATTTTGAACGCCCTTCTGTTGTTCTATTTAAAAACTCAAAGAATCTGTATTGGGGCAGACAGGTGACTGCTCACATCTGGTGCAGCCATTATTCTCACTCAATGCCGGCATGATCAATAAGAACAAATCATCTTACTTATTCAGGTCTGGACGTTTTCTAATTGGAAGACTAAAACTCCACTGACATTTGGTCGGGAAATCCAACATCTTTCCCTCACCGGTGAGGACTGTAAACCGTGCACGGGGGGGGGCGGAGTCTGGAACTCCTTAAGTCCTCCGTCTTAACATCAGGTATCAACAGAGGCATTACCAGTTATCCCAGACTGAGGGGAAGTGACTGCTTTCGTATAGTCCAAGGATCTCTGGGAATCGTCTGTATCTGAATACACGTAAGAACATTTAATAATTTTCATCATATTCGGTAACCTTGTTTATCCAGTATTAACGTTATTCTAGAAATTGATTTGGGGACTGGGATTGTGAACATTTCCAATTGGAGGTTGTAGTCTCCTGTAAGTTGGAAGTTGTTTATATGCAATTGGGGTTGTAAAACTCCTGTAAGTTGCGAAGCTCCATAGATGTGATTGGGTTTTGTCAGTTCTTTTAAGATATTCTGTAGAATGGGTACAAAGCCAGTGTGAGAAGGCTACTGTGGATTAAAAAACTCCGTGTGCACGGTAAATTTCTCTAGATGGGAGACTCTCGGGGATTGAGGAATCCACTGGATTAACCTAAAATAGAACCCAGTATAAGATTAATTTTTGCCGGTATTGTTTTGTCTTCTGTACTATTGTTGAATGTAGTGATGTGTCGTTCGCATCCGACACAAAGAGCCGGCTCCCTGCTGTGAATGATGGGAGCCGGCACCCCAGTGAGAGCCACTAAAATCCTTGAATGGCTCTCACTGGGCGTAAAATCCCAGTGTTTGGCAGATGTAACCCCGCCCACCAGAACAAAACTCCGCCCACTCAGCAATCTAATTGGTTCCTAGCAAGTGGGCGGGTTTATGCGGTAGGTGGGTGGAGTTTCAGATGCCCGAACACATATGCAATAGGGATCCATTTAGGATCCAAAAAGAGCCAAAAAAAGAGTCGGCTCTTTTTGGTGAGCGGAGCCATGAGAGCTGGATCACCAAAAAGAGCCGGACTGCCCATCACTAGTTGAATGTTGTTTCCTGGTAAATGTGCTGTTCTGTCTGTCTTTTAAAATTATAGAACTAAAATGCCATAAATATATGTTTTATATTACATATGAGACTCCTTGAATGATCTCTTGAGTGAATGCATAAGGATTGAAATATAAAATCCTGAGTGTATAAGGGAGTCCAGTTAGGTGTGGTTGACGGTCATGTGTGGACTGGAGACAAATCATAGGTTATTATAGTGGTATAAAACACCTAGGTACACGCCACCTGATTCCCATATAGAGAATATTCCATGTTGCATTGTTATGTGTTTTTCTTTTACTAACACAGAGTGACTGAACCCTCCTCGTTTAAAAAGTGGACACAAAGTCAGATTTGTGGCGGTCAAGTAATATCTTATCACGATCACTGAGGAGAGTCAGCGCCTATGGTGCTCTGAATAGCTGATTTTAAGAATGAGAACGTCTCTGGATATAAAGAGGCGGTGTCATTAGACTTTTATCTCAGCACTTCAAGTCTAGGAGTAGGAGGGAACTTTAATCTCTTGTCTTGTATGTCTCTGTGTATGTCCAGTTCCTAACTGTGAAACTTGTTTTATATTATGTGTTTGTAATGTTACACTAGTCAAAAGTCCTTGTGAGCATATGTATCTGTCATATCAGTAACCGTATTCCTTGGGGACCTTTCTTGTTACACTGTGTTACCACACTCGTCCCTTACAGGCCTTCATTGGACGGAGGTGGCAGGATATGGAGAAGTAGGGAAGTTGACCTGCGGACAGGTCTGCCTGTAGTGAGAGGCAGAGGGGTAGCTCAGTGTAGGTATGAAAGCGCTGAGATTAACGGAAAGGGTGCCGTATTGTAGTTTGACCATTAGAGGGCAGTGGAGAGTGTAAGAGTAGGGCTGCCTAACTGCCATTGGTCAAAGGAAACTGTCAGGTGATAGTGGGCGGAGCTACCAGGACTGGGAGTACAAAAGGCTGAGGGAAGGTTCTGGAAGGTCCAGTCAGCGAAGGGAGCACACTAATAAGGAGGTTCTGCTGTAGAGAGAGAGAGAGAGAGACGGTAGAAAGGCTCCAGAGAGGACTGACAGTTGAGGCGGTCACGGGGGATGGCCCAGAGGATAGTCGCAGACGAAGAGAGTCTGGGGGTACCAAACGGACAGTGTACTTAGATTGAAGCGCTGTGGTGGATGGGCCTAGGGCAGCCACAAAGGACGCCACGACAATAATAATAAAGAAATGAAGGTACCCAGGCCTGTGTACAAAAGAAGTGTGAGATACCTGTGATGAATTGCGGTGGTCGTCTGAGAGGCGGCCAATAATAACGGACCTGTTGAATACAACCTCTGTCTCAGTCTCATGTCTGTTGGCGGCAAGAAGCGGGTCACCCCCCCATACCTGTTGGTCTATCTCTCCTCTCCTCCACCCATCCTACATCCTACATTGATACAAGCTGGTAAATACCTAGGACATAGTGTAATCAGTGAGGATTGTTTAGATCCTGGGTATTAGTAACAGTAAATGAATTGTTGTTACTGCTCTCTTATCTTCTTGTTGACATATGAATTTCACTGATATTTGTTAGACTTCTTACAAGTGGGTAGAAATCCATTGTGCTCCTGGATTTATATTGTGTATAGTCCTCATCTTGTTGTTTGGCTTTAAGAAAATTATAACAAAAACACTCGGGCACTCAAATGATAGCTTTATTGTCCAAGGCATAAATGGAGACTAATTCCCATTACCCGAGACCCCTTTCCACAACAGATTCAGCTTGAAAAAGGCATGTTCATGCCGAAACGTTGCAGAAGTATATCTGTCATACTTTTCATGGGTCATATTTTGCTTTCCATTTTTTTGTATGATGGTGGTGTTTGCCTCATCGGTCTACATTGGACAATAAAGCTATCATTTGAGTGCCCAAGTTTTTTTGTTATTGAGTACTACTCCATACTTTGGAGCACCGCATCTGACGTACAGTGAGCACTCCTTATATTCCTTAAGTTTAAGAATTTCATGTAACATCTTTTTGGGACCTTATCCCATAGCTATATTTTAAAGTCATGTCTTCATTGCAAGGAAGGATTATTATTGGGCATTTCATCTGATGGCTGGATAGTTTTATTAAGATTGTACTAAGAGGGTATCCCTTGAATGATACTGGATATGGTCCTTTTTCATCAGGTACCCAGAGACAACAGGCTTCAGATCAAATGTGCATTGTGTCCTTTGTAGTCACAAACTTATAGGCCTAACTCTTACACCAAATAGAGAGTAAAAATTGTACATCCCTGAAAATAGGCCATTCAGGTGTCTCTAATCTTGAACAACCAGGAGAAGACACCACCCAAGTCGAGCAAACAGTCTTGAGGTTGTGAGATAATCTGTGAACATGAGAAATGTTTGAGGCAAAAGTGGAATGTGGTTGTTGAGCGCACTCACACGCCAGGGCAGTGGGGTACTCGGTACCGAGCCGGTTGATCTTCTCAACGGGAGTTGTCACAGCAGCTGTGACCTAGTCCGTGGCCCTGGGCGCCCATTGTAAAAGGGGTTTGTGGCAGTGTGCTTATTGTGGTGAAAGTTTATAAGTGATTCGTGACACCACCTGTGGTGTTAGGCAATGAAGATGTTTTGCCGACGCTGCAGACAAATCCTCTGGGACAGATGGTGGGGTGCTGCAGTGATGTTATAGCCCTCCACAGGCAGGGCTGTAGTCCCAGGGCAGTGTAGGTGAAGTGACACGTAGATGATGTAGTGTCAGACGCAGGTGATGTAGTAGTGCGGAGTAGGTTAACGCAGGAATAAGTGGAGGACACCAGGGCATGTAGTTCCAAAGCTTTACTCACAGTCTGTTGTGGTACAGGTGCCCGCATCCGTGCCGTGTCCTCCGGGTCAGGAGCTCAGTCAACCTCCAGGCAAGATGAAGTACTCCCAACATTCCGCCAACATATGTGCCTTTTCTGAACGTCTCCTCTTATAGCGCCTTTAAAATGAAGTACTCCAGCACTGAGTTACACTGGGGTTCTGTAACAACCCTGCTGGCATCACTGCATAGCCTCCCATCCCCCGCACACCAACTTACTTTCTGCTTCAAGCCATGCTGTGAATTCTGTCTGTTGCCAGCTCTGTGCCTCTGCTCTCCATGTTTCCTGACTGTGTGTATAGGGGGGCGGCGTCTGAACTCTCTGGTTCTTATGCAGTCAGGGTGCACCTGGCTAATGGGTCCCTGACCAATCACCTAGAGCCCTGGACTATTTAACCCTGCCACACCCACTGGAACATTGCCTGAGCAATGTCTAATCTCAGTTAGTATCTTGCTGCTGAGGAAGCCAGGCCCCGTTCTGTGTATTTCCTCCTTCTCTAGAGGAATACTTCTTGTCTTGCCTTGTACCTTGTCTGCCTGCCAGGAGGCTGAATATCCTGGCCCTTGCTGTATCTTTCCTTGTGTCCTCCCTGTCTGTGCATCTGCACCCTTGCAGCTCTATCTGTGCATCTGCACCCTTGCCGCTCTGTCTGCACGGCTCCCTAGCCGCTCAGCCAGCACGGCTCCCTAGCCGCTCAGCCTGCACGGCTCCCTAGCCGCTCAGCCTGCACGGCTCCCTAGCCGCTCAGCCTGCACGGCTCCCTAGCCGCTCAGCCTGCACGGCTCCCTAGCCGCTCAGCCTGCACGGCTCCCTAGCCGCTCAGCCTGCACGGCTCCCTAGCCGCTCAGCCTGCACGGCTCTCTAGCCGCTCAGCCTGCACGGCTCTCTAGCCGCCCAGCCTACTCCGCACTCCTGCGGCTCTGCCTACTCCACACTCCTGCCTATATCCATACCTGCACCTCCTGTGTGAACAGGTCCAAATCCTGTTCCAACATACACCACTCCCTCCTGCCTGCACCTGCTGTGTGAACAGGTCCCTACCTGTCCCTTCTCATACCACGCCCGCCTGTCCTGTGTCTCCAAGCCGTGCCCGCCTGTCCTGTGTTTCCAAGCCGTGCCCGCCTGTCCTGTGTCTCCAAGCCGTGCCCGCCTGTCCTGTGTCTCCAAGCCGTGCCCACCTGTCCTGTGTCTCCAAGCCGTGCCCGCCTGTCCTGTGTCTCCAAGCCGTGCCCGCCTGTCCTGTGTCTCACCCTGCTTGTCACTCGCACCTGTCCAGGTGTCCTGTTCCCGAGTGGGATCAGAAGCCACAGCCAGACACCACTCTGGAGTGGCACCCGGAAGCTACCTGCCGCCCAAGCCTGACCTCACCATCAGAGGCTCCAGTGAAGACCGAGGTAGCTGCCGTAGTTACTCCCCTTCCAGGGTAGTCTGGTTTGTGGCACAGTGGGGCCACAACCCCCTGGCTCGCGCCACTCAGCCAAGACGCGAGCGTGACAGATTCCTCCTGTCCGATGTTCTTATGAACTCTACTTGTACGGCAGACAGCTGTAGCCTACTTCGGGGACTCCTTGCTGCTAAGTCCCGGCTCACTATCGTTGCTGTTGTGCCCCCAAGTCTTGTGTGGGAATAAAGTGGTGACTACTTCTGTTCCTCCGGTGTCTGCTGCAGGACCATTAGTATCCATACAACCTCGGGGACCGGACCCCGGCCTTGCTCTGTGAACTTGGGAAGGGTTCTCCTCTAACCCTAATCCTTAGTCCTCCTTTTCTCCTTACGTTCCGTACAATCCTTTCTTTCATATGGAGAATCAGGCTTTTGTTCTAATGTCTCTTCCCTGTGCCAGCTGACCCAGGTCACTGAGGTCGGATGCACCTCCTTCATCCATCCCTCTCTGGGGATCTTATCTTCTCTCTCTCTCACTTCCCTGTCAGACTCTCACTCACTGACTGACTAAATCCTAAACTCTTCCCGCTCTTTTGAGTGCAAACTAACTCCACCCACCTCCCAGCACGCTTCGTGTTCCAAGCAGGGAGCCACCAAAGGGTGCTTTGCTACACTACTATGTTGTGTGGGATGCAGGTGTTGGAGCATGGTCAGGTTTCTCCACCAGGGGTGAACCTAACCTCTCTGCTGCCTGAGGCGAACAGCAAAATGACGCCCCCCACCGCACACAAAGTAAATTTTCCTATCTATCCTGTAAAACTGAGTTCAATAGTGGACATTTTGATTTAGATAAATAGAAAAAAAAAGGTGTCCAAACACAAGGATGTCAGAACCATCACACGCACATACAAGAACAACACAGAAGTATCCAGAACAAGGATCAATAATGGCAATGGTAGGCCTGGCACAGGGCCGAACTGGGACAAAAATGCAGCTCTGCCACACAAATCCCACCAGACCACAAACTATAGCACTCCTCACCCCGATCAGTGAATTTTTCCTATACTTTGTCGTCCCCTCATCACTCTCTTTAAGGAATTATTTGAAGAGCCACATGTGAATGGCACCACAGTGCGTATGATTGACCTTATTTGAAGAGCCACATGTGAATGGCACCACAGTGCGTATGATTGACCTTATTTGAAGAGCCACATGTGAATGGCACCACAGTGTGTATGATTGACCACAGCTCCATTTACATGGTGCTCTTCAAAGCTACGTTTCCTAGGATCATGGGGGTCCCAGCGGTCAGATCCACAACAAACAAAAAGTCATCCCCTATCCCCACATAATGCTCCATACAGTATTATGGGCCCCATATATTACTGCATACAGTAAATGGGCACCATATATTACTTCATACAGCATAATGAGCACCATATATTACTTCATACAGCATAATGGGCACCATATATTACTTCATACAGTGTAATGGTCCCCATATAATTCTTCTCCCCAAACCCCGCTACTCTGGTCTCCTCAGTGTATTCTGATCCTCTGCACTGCTTGGCACAGGGACATCATTAACTTTACATATATAATTGTCCACTTGGACTGATAGTAATAGTGATTTGTTTGTACCCCGTTGTCTGGGGCTGGCCCTCTTTATGGGGGTGTTCAGGGCATATGATTATACACCAGTAAAAAGTATGAAAGGCTCAAAGTGACCAGTGCCACCTAGTTTCCTACCCCCTTATTCTACTGGTACTGTGGGCACGCTGACTGGTACTGAGGAAAAGAAAGAAAGAACAGAGAAAAAAGAAAACACAGAGAGAGAAAGAACAGAGAGAGAGAAAGAAGGGAAAGAAAGAAAGAACAGAGAAAGAAAGAAAAGAAAGAAGAAAAGAAAGAACAGAGAAAGAAAAAAAGAAAGATTAGAGAGATAAAGAAACAGAGAGAGAAAGAAAGATTCTATAAAGATACTATAGCAGCCCGGCTCCCACTGTAGTGCCCACCTGAGCCTCCCGATGCAGGACATATCATGATCCGCTCACATGGCCGGCATCCCCGAGTTCAAGGCCATTCTGCTGTCCGCGCCGTTGGAGGAGGACACGGTGATGGATCTGAAGCATTCCCTGAAGTGCCTCCATGGTTCCGTCACAATCTCCACCTGAAATTACCTCATTTCCGGTCAGCTTCTAGCACATCACTTCCGGTGGACGTCACGTGCGAATTTTAAAGTGCTCCTCGGGGCTCCGCCGCGTACTCCTGTGTCCGCGCGAAAAGTAAGCTCCCAGCCGGGGCACTATCTCTCTCAAAATCGTGACTGTCCCACTGGGAAGTATGTATGCTCCGTAAATCTCATACACGTGCGGCTCTGCTCCGTACACCTTGTACGCACGTGGCCACGCTCCGTAAACCTTGTACACATGCGGTTCCGCTCCATACACCTCGCACACATGCGGCTCCGCTCCATACACACACATGCAACTCCGCTCCGTACACCTCACACACTCGCGGCTCTGCTCCGTACACCTCGTACACACACACACGGCTCCGCTCCGTACACCTCACGCACACTCGGCTCTGCTACATCCACCCTGTAAACCCTCCCTGACCCCACACATAAACTTCACCTCATCCAGGATGGTGAGAACCAGCACAGACAGCAGAGTCCTTCATAAACCAAGGGCTGATACTGGGTACTGGGGGAATATTATACTGTGTATGGGGGGGATGGGGGTACTGTGGGAATATTATACTGTGTGTGGGGATGACAGTAGTGGGGAACATTATACTTCGTGTGGGGGATGGCGATACTGTGGGAACATTATACTGTGTGTGGGGACAGGAAAGGGACATTGTAATATGTGTTTCGTTACTTCCTGTTTTCCATACTTGGGTCACATGTATCTACCAGAGGAAAAGGAGCAAAATGCTATGATTCTTAGAAAGTGACAACAAAAAAGCACCAAGATAGTCTCAGCTCTGAAAAGGTTACTGCCCCTTGTGCCCAGTAATGGGGAATCTCCAGCACCTACCTCCACCTGCAGAGCCCCACTCCATATAGAGAATAATGTTGCCTCTGGCACCTACCTCCACCCGCAGAGCCGCACTCCACATAGAGAATAATGGAGCCTCCGGCACCGACCTCCACCCGCACTCCACATAGAGAATAATGGAGCCTCCGGCACCGACCTCCACCCGCAGAGCCACACTCCACATAGAGAATAATGGGGCCTCCAGCACCGACCTCCACCCGCAGAGCCGCACTCTACATAGAGAATAATGGAGCCTCCGGCACCGACCTCCACCCGCAGAGCCGCACTCTACATAGAGAATAATGGGGCCTCTGGCACCGACCTCCACCCGCAGAGCCGCACTCCACATAGAGAATAAATGAACCTCCGGCACCTACCTCCACCAGCAGAGCTGCACTCCACAGAGAATAATGGAGCCTCCGGCACCGACCTCCACCCGCAGAGCCCCACTCCACATAGAGAATAATGGAGCCTCCAGCACCGACCTCCACCCGCAGAGCCCCACTCCACATAGAGAATAATGGGGCCTCCGGCACCGACCTCCACCCACAGAGCCGCACTCCACATAGAGAATAATGGGGCCTCCAGTACCGACCTCCACCCGCAGAGCCCCACTCCACATAGAGAATAATGGAGCCTCCGGCACCGACCTCCACCCACAGAGCCGCACTCCACATAGAGAATAATGGAGACTCCGGCACCGACCTCCACCCGCAGAGCCGCACTCCACATAGAGAATAATGGAGCCTCTGGCACCGACCTCCACCCACAGAGCCGCACTCCACATAGAGAATATTGGAGCCTCCAGCACCGACCTCCACCCACAGAACCCCACTCCACATAGAGAATAATGGAGCCTCCAGCACCGACCTCCACCTGCAGAGCCGCACTCCACATAGAGAATAATGGAGCCTCCGGCACCAACCTCCACCTGCAGAGCCGCACTCCACATAGAGAATAATGGAGCCTCCGGCACCAACCTCCACCCGCTGAGCCGCACTCCACATATATGGCTGCTCTCAGTGCTCTGTGCTGTGCGCACAGGACCTGTGATGAGGTCACAGGAGGGGAGGAGACAGGGGTCACATGATCGGGAGCCCTGACTCCTTCCCTCCTGTGATCTCATCACTAAGGCTACTTTCACACATCAGGTTTTCGGCGTCAGGCGCGATCCGGCGTCGTGCCGGAGCGCCGGATCCGGCAAATATTTTGTAAAACCGGATGTGACGGATCCGTTTTTCTGCCGGATCCGTCTTGTTCTTGACAGACAAAACCGGATCCGTCTCATCCGGTTAATCCGGTTTTTGTTCCGTTTTTTGACGGATTACGCCGGATCCGGTTTTTAAATTTGACCCTTGTTGCCTTCCGAACGGGATTGGCTACTGAAAAACTATATATAGAGTGTTCCTACAGCCCTTCTTTGACAGGTTGTAGAGGAGAAAGTGCAGGTTGGAGAGAAGAGCAAGTTACTGGCGAAGATGGATGTTGTCATTGGAAATATTTTGAAGAATTTGGCGGATTTTATAGCGGAGGCGAATCGTTTGAGGGTGATTGTTCTGGAGAAGGAGAGAGCGAGACAGCAGCGCATCAGGCATCGTAGACGACGTTTGTGGATCCACCCCATCACAGCCAAGAGAATGACGCGTGGGGTCTATTCTACACTCTGCATGGACCTTCGACGAAACCCAGATAAATTTTTTGGATATGTTCGGATGAAAATGGAGAATTTTGATTACTTGGTGGAGCGCATTGCACACCTCATAAGAAAAGCGGACACATATTGCCGCTTCTCTGTTTCACCCGCAGAGCGTCTGATGGTGACTTTTAGGTAAGCCACATTTATTGGATATGCTCGCATCAGAGCACGCTTTCACTGCAATCTTGTTGGTGGTAGTTTGTATCTCCAAGTGTTATAGCTGAGTTTTGGTATGTAATGCTGTGATTTAAAACTAATTGATTGTTTTTTAATTCCCCACAGATTTCTTGCAACTGGAGAATCCCTTTCGTCACTGCATTTCCAGTACAGACTCGGGATTTCCACCATATCTGGAATAGTGAAGTACACATGCCGTGCACTGTGGGACTCCTTAGGGGAAGAGTTTTTACCAGAGCCCACAACAGAGAGGTGGATTGAAATTTCTGAAAAGTTTCTACAGATATGTCAGTTTCCGAACTGCTTGGGCGCTGTGGACGGGAAACATATCCGCATTGTAAAGCCAGCCGGATCGGGATCGGAATATTTCAATTACAAGAAATATTTTTCCATTGTCCTCATGGCCATCGCTGACACGGAATACAAATTTATTGCTGTTGATATTGGGGCCTATGGCCGCTCCAATGACTCTCAAGTTTTCAAACTGTCTGCCATGGGGCGTAAACTGTATGGAAACACCTTCCAGTTCCCACCCCCTAGACCGCTGCCGCAAACATCTGGTCCACCTATGCCATTTGTCTGTGTAGGGGATGAAGCCTTCCAGCTGTCAGAACACCTTTTGAAACCATACTCTAGCAGAGGATTGACAAGACCAAAACGCATTTTTAATTACCGCCTCACAAGAGCAAGAAGAATGGTTGAATGTACCTTTGGTATTCTGACAGCCAAATGGCGGGTCCTATTGACTGCGATCAACCTCAAGACAGAAACTGTTGACGAGGTGATCAAAGCTTGCGTGGTACTCCACAATTTTGTTATCTGCAAGGAACCCATTTCCATTGAGGACACCTCTGAAGAAACCACCTTGCAAGATTACCATGACATTACCACTAGAAGTTCTGTGACGGTTTCAGTAATGAGGGACAATTTTGCACTATACTTTATGTCACCTCAAGGCAGAGTACACTGGCAGGATGACAGAGTGTGAAAGATTTGTGCCTAACCAAACTTGTGTACCTTCTGTACCAACAGTATATACCTTTGCCAACCAAAGTTGGCTATCTTGTCATGGTCTTACTATTTTTACCTTTAGGCCACAGGTGTGTACCTGGTTGTGTTTTATGCAAAGTATTTCACCTTGTAACATACGTTGTGTACATTGTTAGGAAATCACCAACAATAAACACAACTTTTTAGGTGAAATACTTTGCTTCAAACACAACCAGGAACACAACTGTGGCAAAAAGGTAAAATGTACCCACAGTTATATACCTGGTTTTGAATACCTTTTTACCTTTGAAACACCCTGTATTTAACCTTTTGTTTAAACATAGTTCGCTGCAGAAAGAAATGACAGACAACCATTGTGAAACGATAATTTAACTTTTATTTAAAATATTTTTTTTTTGTAAAATGTTTTTAATGTGCAAAAAACTTTTTTAATAAAGGTTTTAAAAACAATAGCCATTTTTATTAAAAAACACATTACAAATCTGTGTAGTGTGGGGTGGAAATACTGCTGGAGGGGCTGCGGGACACTTCGACACTGGGAGTGTGGAGAGAGGACTGGGATCGTGGTGGGGAAGGAACAGTTAGAGGTGAAGGTGTGGAAAAAGCTACAGAATGGGTGGACATGTGGGAGGCAGAAGAGATGGTGGGCGGTGGAGTGGAGGGTTGGGCAGGGACTGTAGGAGCAGATGATGTTGATGGCAAGTTGTATGGGGAAGGAGTTTGGTAGGGGGAAGGAGTTTGGTACGGGGCAGGTTGCTGGAAGTGGGGAGATGTCTGGTACTGGGGAGGTTGCTGGTACTGGGGAGGTTGCTGGTACTGGGGAGGTTGCTGGTACTGGGGAGGTGGCTGGTACTGGGGAGGTGGCTGGTATGTAATAGGAGGGGGAGGATGGAAAGTGGCTGGAGGGGGTGCAGGTGGAGGAACTACTGTGGTGGGAGGAGGTTGGGAGGTAATGTTCTGGAGAGCACCGTGGCATGAATGCATTACATGCATCTGCTGGGTAGGAGAGAGCGTTTCCATGCGCTCCACAACAGACCTGAAAAAGGTGTGGTTTGGCGAAGATCTTGCTTCTGAATGCATGGTTTGCAGAAGTGTCTTCACCTCCAGAATGCTGGAGTTGATCTGCTGAAAGCCTGCGGAGATTTGCTCGGACAAGACTTTTAGACAGTTCTGGAAAGATGCATTCAGATGCAAGAACTCTGGCGCATAAGTCTTTTCCTGACCCCTCTGCCGCTGCCGCCCAGTACCCGCAGGTGTACTAGAGGTGGCAGGGGCAGAAGGGTGGGGTAAAGAGAAAGCGATCTCATCACCAGCAGCTTCATGTAATGTAGGCGGCCACGATGCTCCTGTGCTGGTGGATGGGACAGATGGGTCGAATGTGTGGGAAGGCTGGGAAGGTGCAGATGTACCGGGGCGGTCGAAGTGTCCCTCGGTGCCGGTCTCCTCAGGGATCGCCTCAGAAGGGTCCAATCGTGCAGGCTCCCGAGTGCAGCTCACCGTGCTGTGGAATAAAGAGAAAAAAAAACAATTAAAACAGTGACATGGTATGGCCCTGGCTGAAAAAAAAAGTTACATAGAAACATTTTTTTTCACATGTGCTGTGTAATATTTACCTTCTGGTGACCGTTGTATCCCGGAGGAACGACAGGGCTTGTGCGTACTTGTACTTGCTCCTGCGTCCTCCAGATCCACTCGGGGCCCGCATCTCTTTATTGAACTCCTTCTTGAAACGATCCCTCACAGACCGCCACCGCTTCACAATTCTGTCCCCTGAAACGAGAAAGGAGTGGTTAGTATACAACATCAGTGTTTCCCAAACTCCAGTCCTCATGGTCCCCAGGGGTCATGTTTTCAGGATTTCCATAGTAAATGGAAATCCTGAACACATGATCCGTGGGGACCACGAGGACTGGAGTTCGGGAAACACTGCTTTACATCAAGCAACCGGTAGTGTATATACTTACGCTCTTTAATCTGGGCCCGAGCATCGAGGTCCTCCCAGCGGTCCACAAGGAGCGAACATATTTCCTCCCAGAGTCGTCGGGTAACGATCAGGTCAGCATGGCGGCGGTCAGCCATATTCCATAGCGGCTCCCTTTCTCTGACGAGATCGATGAGGTGGTCCACGTCAATCCCTCCATCCTCACCGTCAGAGTCGGGAGCACGCTGTGAAGGCTGTTAAAGAAAAAGACAAAAATAACATAATTAGCCTCCACAAAAAAAATGAAATAAAAAGTGCAAAAAAAAAAAAGGAAAAATATTTATACTTACACGCTGGTGACCGCCGCGTTGCTGTCGCCGACGACCCTGGGAGGCACTGCGAGGACCTCTTGGCCGAGCACCAGATTGGGAAGACTAGAGAAGAAAACAAAAAATGTTATGTCTTTGGATGTAGGCATTTGTTTGCTGTGTGTGGTCTGCAGAACATTGTTTTCTATGTGTTGTGTGTAGTGTGATGTTGTGTTTCTGCGTTTGATGCAAAAAACTTACCAATTGTGAGCCCACTCCAGGTGTCTGTCCACCCCTTCCTTCTTCTTCTGGGAGCTCCTCTTCATCTTGTGATTCCTGTTTTGAAATAAAAGGCAATGAATAGACATATATTACAGAGATGATGGATTTTGGAAATAAAAACTTACCGTCAAACGCTGACGATGCGAGGGAGGGCTCCCAGAAGATGATGTGCTGTCTTCCTGGTGGCCACACTCCATGCCTGTGGGTGGTGTTACTGCTGCTGCCAGTGCTGCCAGTGCTGCCACTGTTGCTGCTGCTGCATCTCTTGGGCGGCTGTTGAATAAATAGAAACAAAGGGCCAATGAATATCTTGATATTCCATGGCCCTAGTTTGGAGGAATGGGGGATTTGATAATTACCATCTCTCATCTGCTGCTGGACTCCCCTCCTGTTGTTCAGCATGCTGCTCCATTTGGGGTGGTGGTGGTGCTGATGGTGCTGCTGCAGTGGCCTCCTGCCTTCTCCTGCGCCTGGTTCCTGTCTTGGGTGGCATGTTGGGTGTGGCTGAGGGTCCCACTGTCATGCTTTTATATATTTGTCTTGTGGGCAGAGCTACTGAGCATGCTCACACCAAAAAAAACGGATCCGGCGAAAAACGGATGAAACGCATGGCCATCCGGCGCGATCCAGCGTAAATGCAAGTCAAAAGCGCCGGATCGCGCCTGACAGCGAAAACCTGATGTGTGAAAGAGGCCTTAAAAGCCTTTGCACGCTACCAGCAGCACCAGCGTGCAGGCTAAATTGTAGGTGCTGCTGGTAGCAGAGCGCATAATGCCGCCCCCTGCTGCCTGCCGCTTGAGCAGATAATGTAGATGGTTAGCACTCGACCAGAGAGTTTTGAGTTCGCGGTGCCAGTGAAAAGGAACGGATAGTCCCAGGATTGCATAAACAATATAGAGTCACTGCACACGCTGGTTATGCTTAATGTGAAATAAATTTATTGCTTGACGGTGAGGAAGCGACATCTAACGACGTTTCGGCCACATCGGCCTTTATCACAAAGTCGCTGTAATAAAATACATACATAAAAATATCAAAAAATGTACACTTTATACAAAATATATACACATAGTATCGAGAGAGCATGGAATATAAGCACTAGAATTACTTGGGAGGATGTGGAGACATTAAACACGTGAGAATGAGAGATAACGCAGTAGATAAGAAACTGTATGGAACAACATGAAGGAGCGTGGTCATACCCTTTTCAATTGAATGTAGGGTCTGTTTTCACCAAATCGATAGTGTCACTGCTAGGCGTAAATGAGTTGATAGCATATTCTGTAAGTAGGGATAGACGAACATATTGTTAGGGTAATGTAAATAAAGTAAAAATGAGAAATAAAAAATAAAAATTGAAAATAGATAAAGTATTGAACTGGGTGTCTGGAGGCCAGATGGATAGAACAGATTAACCAGCGTAAATGATGTAGCTAGTTATATATACAAAAGACTGTGAGGGACTAAAAAGATATGCCTAGGTATCTAGCCATCCAGACAAAAGCTATATTCTATTTAGGGAAAACAAAGAAATATACCAGAGTTGCCGATAATCTTGTTCCTTGAGGAGGTAGTAGACTGGTGAATATGCCACAGCTAAATGAAGGAGAAGGGGTACATTAGGGATACTGGTGGTCCTGGGTTGGGACCATATTCAAGTTGGTGGTACAGCGGTGGTCCTGGGTTGGGACCATATTCAGGTTGGTGGCACAGCGGTGGTCCCTATGGGACGGTACTTACAATTATTGGTGGCGCAGTGAAGTATGAAGTCTGCACAGTGGTGCCAGAGCAGTGAGTGGACGCTGAATCGCAGGTTGTACTTTTTATCCTGTCCGGTCCGGTCATGTGACCGGAAGTGACGTCAGACGCCGGCGCGTGCACATTGGAGCACAGCCGTGGTGTCTCACAGTGATCCCCACCAAGAAGATGGCGCTGGCTGTCAACACATGCGCAGTAAAGCGCCGTCAGAAAAAATCTAATGAAGCCACGCAGAGGCTGCTGTGGCTCTGAATGGGACACACGCATCTGGGGCGGAGGTGCAGTGTGCTGTAAATAAAAAGGCTGGGCAGTTGATATATGCAATCAGATATGAACGAACAGTATTATTGCAAATCATATACATAGATATATAGCATTTAAATTATGTAGGAGTCCAAACTTAAATAAACATAGAAAATAAAAGAAATGAAAAGAGTAATATATGACCTAGGGGTGAGAAGGTGATGTGGATGGGAAAGGTTGTGAACTCAAATCAAATGAATGATGTAAAATAGGAAAAATAAAAAAAGGAAAAAATTCAAAATAATAGTAAAAATAAAAAGGAAAAAAGGGGAAAAAAAAAGGGGGAAAAAAAAGCAAAAAGGGAAAAATGTAAGGAAAAATATACATGCAAGGAAAAAAAAAGGCAAAAAATATATAGGGGGAAAAAAAGGAAAAAAATTTTTTTTAAAAATAAAAAAGGTAAATAAAAGAAACAAATTGGCAAAGAAAAAGTGGAAATAAATTGTAAAGTAAAACACCCTCAAGAAAAGGAAGGAAAAAAAGGGGGGGGGGGGGGGGGAGGCAAAAAAAATTGCAAACTTGAAAAAGAAAAACCGAAAACACATTATGTTTCATTATCTTACCGCTTGGGTTAGATGTAAAAAGAGAGACTCAAGAAGGCAACCACTCAATGGGTCTAAAGGAAAAAAGGAGGAAAAAATTTTTTTTATTAGATTAACCAATCAATTTCTCGGTTGAGACCCCTCGGATGTAAGGTGTCTAGTGTGTAGATCCAGAATGTCTCCCGTTGCTTTAAAAGGCGAACATGATTCCCACCTCTTTTGGGTCTAGGGACTTTTTCAATAATTTGGAACCGTAGTTGTGATACGTTATGTCGTGCTTCCTTGAAATGGGCAGGAAGTGGGAGCCATGTTTTCCCGCATCTAATCGTAGACTTGTGACTGGATATTCTGTCCCTAATAGCCTGGGTGGTTTCACCCACATACAGTAAACCACAAGGACATTTGATGATGTAAATGACGAAATTAGTTTCACAAGTGAAGTAATCCCTAATTGGATAGGATTTGCCAGAACGTGGGTGAACTATTTCATTGCCTTTGATGATATTGGAACAGCTCATGCAGTTTAGGCAAGGAAATGTACCAGTTCTTTTCTGTCCTGTTAGAGTATGCGTATTGATGTGACTGGAGGTACCCAGGTCAGCCCGGACAAGCTTGTCCTTAAGATTTTGAGGTCTCCTCAGGCACATCAACGGTGGAGATTTAAAAAGGTTAATTCTAGGATAGGCTCTGGTCAATAAAGGCCAATGTTTGTGGATGAGATTATGTATTCTTTGCATGGATTTACAATGTCCCATAGCCTGGAATCAATCAGTTTTTTGGACACTAGGGTCAACAAAGACACACAAGGAAGACTGTCATCCGATCTTTACACTAAACCCACCGATTGCAATAATCTCCTTCTGTATGACAGACAGTTGCCATCCACGGTCCACCCGCAATAGTCTCCCACGATCACAGTTTAAAAGGGTCACCAGGATTGTATCAGATCCTTCAACTAGAGACCTCAGATTACAAGAAATGTCTGTTAGATTTGAATCTAGACATTATCCATCCACACTTCTGGCTTCTGAGATGACCAAAGCACGGACTGACACTGACACCACCAGAACCACAACAATCAAACCACCCAGACTCCCATTCGTTCATGGTCACCACCCGTCCATGCAAAGAATACATAATCTCATCCACAAACATTGGCCTTTATTGACCAGAGCCTATCCTAGAATTAACCTTTTTAAATCTCCACCGTTGATGTGCCTGAGGAGACCTCAAAATCTTAAGGACAAGCTTGTCTGGACTGACCTGGGTACCTCCAGTCACATCAATACGCATACTCTAACAGGACAGAAAAGAACTGGTATATTTCCTTGCCTAAACTGCATGAGCTGTTCCAATATCATCAAAGGCAATGAAATAGTTCACCCACGTTCTGGCAAATCCTATCCAATTAGGGATTACTTCACTTGTGAAACTAATTTTGTCATTTACATCATCAAATGTCCTTGTGGTTTACTGTATGTGGGTGAAACCACCCAGGCTATTAGGGACAGAATATCCAGTCACAAGTCTACGATTAGATGCGGGAAAACATGGCTCCCACTTCCTGCCCATTTCAAGGAAGCACGACATAACGTATCACAACTACGGTTCCAAATTATTGAAAAAGTCCCTAGACCCAAAAGAGGTGGGAATCATGTTCGCCTTTTAAAGCAACGGGAGACATTCTGGATCTACACACTAGACACCTTACATCCGAGGGGTCTCAACCGAGAAATTGATTGGTTAATCTAATAAAAAAATTTTTTTCCTCCTTTTTTCCTTTAGACCCATTGAGTGGTTGCCTTCTTGAGTCTCTCTTTTTACATCTAACCCAAGCGGTAAGATAATGAAACATAATGTGTTTTCGGTTTTTCTTTTTCAAGTTTTCTTTTTCAAGTTTGCAATTTTTTTTTGCCATCCCCCCCCCCCTCTTTTTCCTTCCTTTTCTTGAGGGTGTTTTACTTTACAATTTATTTCCACTTTTTCTTTGCCAATTTGTTTCTTTTATTTACCTTTTTTATTTTTATAAAAAATTTTTTTCCTTTTTTTCCCCCTATATATTTTTTTCCTTTTTTTTCCTTGCATGTATATTTTTCCTTACATTTTCCCTTTTTGCTTTTTTTTCCCCCTTTTTTTCCCCTTTTTTCCTTTTTATTTTTACTATTATTTTGAATTTTTTCCTTTTTTTATTTTTCCTATTTTACATCATTCATTTGATTTGAGTTCACAACCTTTCCCATCCACATCACCTTCTCACCCCTAGGTCATATATTACTCTTTTCATTTCTTTTATTTTCTATGTTTATTTAAGTTTGGACTCCTACATAATTTAAATGCTATATATCTATGTATATGATTTTCAATAATACTGTTCGTTCATATCTGATTGCATATATCAACTGCCCAGCCTTTTTTATTTACAGCACACTGCACCTCCGCCCCAGATGCGTGTGTCACATTAAGAGCCACAGCAGCCTCTGCGTGGCTTCATTAGATTTTTTCTGACTGCGCTTTACTGCGCATGTGTTGACAGCCAGCGCCATCTTCTTGGTGGGGATCACTGTGAGACACCACGGCCGTGCTCCAATGCGCACGCGCCGGCGTCTGACGTCACTTCCGGTCACATGACCGGACCGGACAGGATAAAAAGTACAACCTGCGATTCAGCGTCCACTCACTGCTCTGGCACCACTGTGCAGACTTCATACTTCACTGCGCCACCAATAATTGTAAGTACCGTCCCATAGGGACCACCGCTGTACCACCAACCTGAATATGGTCCCAACCCAGGACCACCGCTGTACCACCAACTTGAATATGGTCCCAACCCAGGACCACCAGTATCCCTAATGTACCCCTTCTCCTTCATTTAGCTGTGGCATACTCACCAGTCCACTACCTCCTCAAGGAACAAGATTATCGGCAACTCTGGTATATTTCTTTGTTTTCCCTAAATAGAATATAGCTTTTGTCTGGATGGCTAGATACCTAGGCATATCTTTATAGTCCCTCACAGTCTTTTGTATATATAACTAGCTACATCATTTACGCTGGTTAATCTGTTCTATCCATCTGGCCTCCAGACACCCAGTTCAATACTTTATCTATTTTCAATTTTTATTTTTTATTTTTTATTTTTAATTTTTATTTCTCATTTTTACTTTATTTACATTACCCTAACGATATGTTCGTCTATCCCTACTTACAGAATATGCTATCAACTCATTTACGCCTAGCAGTAACACTATCGATTTGGTGAAAACAGACCCTACATTCAATTGAAAAGGGTATGACCACGCTCCTTCATGTTGTTCCATACAGTTTCTTATCTACCGCGTTCTCTCTCATTCTCACGTGTTTAATGTCTCCACATCCTCCCAAGTAATTCTAGTGCTTATATTCCATGCTCTCTCGATACTATGTGTATATATTTTGTATAAAGTGTACATTTTTTGATATTTTTATGTATGTATTTTATTACAGCGACTTTGTGATAAAGGCCGATGTGGCCGAAACGTCGTTAGATGTCGCTTCCTCACCGTCAAGCAATAAATTTATTTCACATTAAGCATAACCAGCGTGTGCAGTGACTCTATATTGTTTATGCCGCTTGAGCAGGTCGCTCAAATGGCCTCATTATAGGTGCGGCCCTGGTCTCCACCTTACCTGGATGGTGGGATACCACACCTCAGGAGGAGGTGCAGTACCTCTGTGGCGACTTAACCCTCAGGGGCGCCACAGTTGTCTGTGATGTTAAGAAGGGACAACTAGAAGGGAATATTAAGCATATGCTTAAAATAGACCCTGTATGAGTGAAGTACCTTGACAGATTGTATAACAGGGTTGTATTTGATGGTAAACTTACTTTGCTAAAAAGTGAAAATTTGGTACTAAAAATGGAAAAGTATAATGAGAGGAAAAATTTAATTTGGCTAAAGTAGAAATACATTTATAAAACACTGCATTTCCAGATGTAACCGTCCTCGTGGAAAGCCATGAGGTCACATTTCTTGTTGATTCAGGAGCCACTAGAACCTTAGAACATCCAGAAGAGATACCCATTATTGGACTGTCTGTTGCCTGCATAGTCATAAAAGGAGCTCATGATGAGGCACACAGAGAACCATTGTCTACACCAGTGGAGATACGGGACTCCGGCACAGGTAAAAGTGCAATTGCACAAATTATATTATCAACTGTGTGGGAGGGATAAGATGCAAGCCCTGAGCCTGGGAATAATTCCTACTTCTGCAGGACTATAGGTAAAATCCATGGCTGAGACAATGGTGCTCCAAGGGTATGGGGAATCCAGATCTTATTACAGTCCAGATCTAATAACTGCAGGACCATCTTCAGTTACTGAGTCCTTCATCAATGAAGCAAGAGATAAAGGTACACAAATGTAGATTTTCACACACCAGAAGAACTACACTGCACCATGTACTACAAGTATTTTAGGGGTCCTGATGTAAAATATGAGAATATTCATGCTCTAGATTGTTCTTGGACATTCTATACTGGGATTAGAAAGGGAACTTTGTTGCCAGTTGTAAACTGTGAGAACAAATTGAATTGTTTGCTTTTTAGAGGTACCGTGCCACATGTTTCCTTCTCCAGATGTAAAGGTAAATCATGGAAATTCCTTGGTGAATTTGTTGAAGAGTGTAAGGGAAAGTAAACAATGGGAGGATTTGGGTGATGGCTCATTTTGCAATGCCAGACTGCAGGCATATTTACAAGTATTCTAAGCCCAGTGTCCACCTGCAGTGAGGCAGGGGAAGGAGTAGAGAGATGTTAATCCTCTCCCAGAATTAGAGGAAGAATTTACCACATACCAGAATCTTTGTGGTCCACATGACCTGCACATGTGGGATTGATAAAAGGGTGATTATACCCTGTCCCAGCTCACCTTGTAACAGAACCTTGTTTCCAGTCAAGAGGGCGCCCACATCTGTTGGATGGCGCTTGGTGTAGGACCTTCAGGCTGTAAACAAGGCTGGGATTCCAAGAGCTTCCACAGTGCCAAACCCTCACACTCTGCTGAATGACTGGAAGCCGGAAAATAAGGTCTTTACAGTGATAGATATCAGTAATGTCTTCTTCAGCATCCTGGTACATCCAGATAGCCAGTTTTGGTTTGCATTCACATATAAGAGGAAAAGGTATACATTCACCAGAATCCCACAAGGGTACTCAGAATTACCTACTATTGTTTCCTAGGTAATGTCGGCTAACCTAGCTCAATGTGAGACACCAGAAGGTAGCCAGATACTCTTATATGTGGATGACATTGGAATTAATAGGTGAAAAAAACCTAAATCGGTAACAAAAGGGGTGATCTTCAAAGATGGTCTATATCAGAGGTCTCAAACACGTGGCCCACCCTGAGGCAGGCATCTGTGGCCTGCGGTGCACCACATCTCTCACTCCCTGAGGCAGTGGGAAAGGCGCGCATTCAGCAGTGCGCTATGGCTGTTCTGTGTACACACACTGCACAGGACCTGGGATGAGGTAACAGGAGGGGGAGGAGTCAGGGGTCACATGATCAGGGGCCTCAATGTATTCAGGACGCTGCTGTCTGCTGATTGTCATGGTGCTGGATGAAGGTAAGTTTATGTGTGGGGTCAGGAGAGGTTTACAGGGTGGGTGTAGCAGAGCTGTGTGTACGGAGCCGAGCCGTGTGTGTACAAAGTGTATGGAGCGGAGCCGTGTGTGTACGAGGTGTGCAGAGCGGAGCCGTGTGTGTACGAGGTGTGCAGAGCGGAGCCGTGTGTGTACGAGGTGTGCAGAGCGGAGCCGTGTGTGTACGAGGTGTACGGAGCGGAGCCGTGTGTGTACGAGGTGTACGGAGCGGAGCCGTGTGTGTACGAGGTGTACGGAGCGGAGCCGTGTGTGTACGAGGTGTACGGAGCGGAGCCGTGTGTGTACGAGGTGTACGGAGCGGAGCCGTGTGTGTACGAGGTGTACGGAGCGGAGCCGTGTGTGTACGAGGTGTACGGAGCGGAGCCGTGTGTGTACGAGGTGTACGGAGCGGAGCCGTGTGTGTACGAGGTGTACGGAGCGGAGCCGTGTGTGTACGAGGTGTACGGAGCGGAGCCGTGTGTGTACGAGGTGTACGGAGCGGAGCCGTGTGTGTACGAGGTGTACGGAGCGGAGCCGTGTGTGTACGAGGTGTACGGAGCGGAGCCGTGTGTGTACGAGGTGTACGGAGCGGAGCCGTGTGTGTACGAGATGTACGGAGCGGAGCCGTGTGTGTACAAGGTGTACGGAGCGGAGCCATGTGTGTCTACGAGGTGTACAGAGCGGAGCCGTGTGTGTCTACGAGGTGTACGGAACGGAGCCGTGTGTGTCTACGAGGTGTACGGAGCGGAGCCGTGTGTGTCTACGAGGTGTACGGAGCGGAGCCGTGTGTGTCTACGAGGTGTACGGAGCGGAGCCGTGTGTGTCTACGAGGTGTACGGAGCGGAGCCGTGTGTGTCTATGAGGTGTACGGAGCGGAGCCGTGTGTGTCTACGAGGTGTACGGAGCGGAGCCGTGTGTGTCTACGAGGTGTACGGAGCGGAGCCGTGTGTGTCTACGAGGTGTACGGAGCGGAGCCGTGTGTGTACGAGGTGTGCAGAGCGGAGCCGTGTGTGTATGAGGTGTATTAAGTTTGAAAAGAATGCAGCCCCCAGCTCAAATTTTTTTTTTTTTATGTGCGGCCCATTTACTCTGCTGAGTTTGAGACCCCTGGTCTATATGTATAAACTGCCCATTAACCTCCTAAGATATGCCACAGTATTGAGCCATGGCATAAGCCATGTCTCAACAGGAGGGATGGTAGAGATCATATCTAAGGTATTTACAACATATGGCTTATAGTACCCACATAATTGTTACAGCTTGTCTAATAGTGCATCTGTAAACGAAGGGGACTGCCGTGGATTATTAGATACGTTTTTATAATAGGAGCCCAGAATATCATTAATTGTTTTAGGATTGGTATGAATTTCTCCATTAATATCTTTTAACTGTAAAATTCCTTGAGGTTTTCTTACCTCTTTAGCCAAGTTAGCCAACAGACTACCAGATTTATGTCCAAACCTATAAAAGTAGACCTCTGATTTAGATAGATAAAATCTGTTTGTTTTTGTTTCTAGTGATTTTTATTTATGAGAGATGGGTTGAGTAAGAATTTGGTATAGGCTTTCCTCAATTCATTAGAGAGTTCACCATATTTTTTAAGACTTTTATGGGTGAATGTATACGCCAAAATTTTCCCACGAAGTGCCGCGTTAGCCGACTCCCATAACAACATAGGGTCATCCTTGTGTGCCGAGTTATCCGATATCAATTCCTGCCACCATAATTTGAGAGAGTAGAAAAAAGGATTAATCTCTGCAGAAATAATTTGGAATAATTTGCACAAAAAGTCAGCCCTGTGGAAAAACTCTTGACAATTCCATAATTACTGGTGTGTGGTGTGAGATGGCAATGTTATTGTTTATCCTAATTAGTTTGGTCAACAGGGAGGAAGAAACTAAGGCCTGTTTCACAAAACGAATCCGTTACATATTTGGAAAAAACTGATGAACCGGATTCGTTTTTTTGACGGATCCATCACAGCAGTTAGTGTAGGAAATTTAAAGCTACAGAATTCTGGAGAGAGAGTTTTCTGTGCCAGAACGGATTTTGGGGTTAAGTTTATGGAAGGGAAATTCTTTCGGGCATGCTCAGTATGGAGAAACGGAATCCATCCTGCGACGGATCCGCCGCCAATAGGCGTCCATTATACCAGACGACGGACCCGTCACCAGCCGTCTTTTCGAAGCAGACAAAAAACGTTCCTAGGGACGTTTTTTCTGGCTGACGGACGCCAATTTTATGACGGATCCGTCGCACGACGGAGCCAACGGAAGGCCATCCGCCAAGCAAATCCGTCAGATCCGTTTTTTGTGTGAAACAGGCCTAAGAGATAATCTATTCTAGACCAGGAGTCAATGGGTATATTCTCTATTACAAGAGTTAGGAAATCTCCATGAATCAAAGCAACACGCAGGCGCAATAGCCTGATGTCGGTTCTCGGGCAGCGCGCACTGCGCATGCCCGAGAACTCTTGTCACAGAGTAGGCGCCGGCATTCAAAACAGGAGGATGCAGCGACGCACAGGGGCATCATGATGGACAGATGGTGGGCGGTGCCGAGGCACCGGACAGGCATGATGGACGGATGGTAGGAGGCTGATACAGGGGGGCACACCATACCTATGGGACACATTATAGGTATGAGGAGCTATTTATAAAAGTCAATATTTCAGCGTTACTTGGGGTCAGAAAAAGAAGAGCCACCTTCACAGAATGCAGCCTTAGTGCTGCTGAATGTGGCTCTTTAACTGAAAAACACCCTGGGGGGTGACAGGTTCCCTTTAAGGCAGGGCCGGTTTTAGGCAAAGTGGGTCCCTAGGCAAAGTTTAAAATGGGGCCCAAATGCTAACATATTGCACATCACACAGAAGCATTTCGATTGTAGTTACATGCGCTGAGTTCAGGCCGCTAAACGAGTGTGATCGACAATATTTATGTAATTCAACACTTGTTTCCCGGCCTCTTTCCACCGTCTGAGAAAGAATGATGGGGGCAGAACTATCACTAATGGATAAATCTGTCCCCATACAGTATCATGTTATCAGCAGCATATCTGCAGTTTACACCCCATAGTCCTCCATATAATATAATGTGCCCCATAGTCCTCCATATACTAAAATACACTCAGTCCTCAATATATAATGTAATACACTCCTCATAGTCCTCTATATGTTAAAATACACTGCTCAGTCCTCCATATGGTATAATACACTCCTCATAGTGCTCCATATAGTATAATACACCGCCAGTCATCCATGTAGTACAATTCACTTCCCATAGTATAATGCACCCCATAGTTCTTCACATGGTATAATGTATTCCCCATAGTCCTCAATACAGATAATGCAGCCCACATATAGTATAATGCAGCCACCCCATAGAGCCTCATGCAACCACCCCACAGAGTATAATGCAGCCCCGCCATAGAATATAATGTAACCCCCCATAGAATATAATGCAGCCCCCCTCTTATAGTATAATGCAGCCACCCCACAGAATATAATGTAATCCCCCATAGAATATAATGCAGCCCCTCCATAGAGTACAATGCAGCCTCCCATAGAATATAATGCAGCCCCTTATATAGTATAATGTAGCCCCTCCGTAGAATACAATGTAGCCTCCTCATGTAGTATAACGGAGCCCCCTCATAGAGTATGATGCAATAACCCCCCATAGAATAAAATAAATAGAATACAGCCCCCATTGAATATAATGTAGACCCGAATACAATCTAATACAGCTCACCTCCCCATAGAATATAATGTAGCCCCCCATATTATATAACAGTCTCCCCCATAGAATATAATGTACCCCCCATGGTATATAGCACAGCCCACATAGTATATAGTACAGCCCACATAGAATATAGGACAGCCCACATGGTAGATAGCACAGCATCACATGGTATACAGAACAGCACCATGTTATACAGCACAGCCCCACATGGTATATAGCACAGCTCCACATGGTATACAGCACAGCCCCCCTACCCAGCACAGCACCATAGTATACAGCACAACCCCACATGGTATACAGCACAGCCCCCCTCTCCCCCAGCACAGTCCCACACCCCAGCACAGAAGCATGGTATACAGTACAGCCCCACATGGTATACAGCACAGCACCATGGTATACAGCACAGCCCCCAGCACAGCACCATGGTATACAGCACAGCCCCCCAGCACCATGGTGTACAGCACAGTCCCCCTAGCACAGCACCATAGTATACAGCACAGTCCCCCTAGCATAGCACCATGGTATACAGCAGAGCTCCCAGCACAGCACAATGGTATACAGCACAGCACCATGGTATAGAGCCCCCCTCCCCCCAGCACAGCACCATGATATTCAGCTCCCCCCCAGCACAGCACAGCACAGTGGTATACAGCACCATGGTACAGTACTCACTGTTGCATGAAAAAAAAAAAAAACACTCCTCACCTCCTCGTGCCCGCGCTGCTCCCTCCCGGCTCCTGTCTCCTGCATTGCCTGGTACACAGTGAGTGCGCGATGATGTCAGCGCACCCACCCGCAGTGTCAGAGGCAGAGCGGGGAATGATGGGAAAGGGAGCGTCAGCTGATGCTCTCTCCTCCATTATTGCTGTGAACTCTACCGGCATCTATGATGCTGGTACAGTGCAGCGGCGGGGGCAGTCGGTGCTGGGGGCAGGCGGGCCCCCCTGCCTCACAGGGGCCCCATAGTGGCTGCATGATGTGCCACTAGCTAGGGGCCCCTGGGGGAGTGGGGGCCCTAGGCAGCTGCCTGGTCTGCCTGCCCCTAATGCCGGCCCTGTATTAAGGGAGTAAATGATAAGTTGCTGTTCTGGCATCCTCAACCTTGTGCTTAAGAAAAGTGAGTTGACAGAGAGCTAAACTCTTTCCCATCGATGCATTGAGGTAGACGCAGGGGGTCCTTAACAACTTTTATTGATAGGATCAGTGTAAAACTATAAGAAAAATGAAATTACTCAGTACAAGGCATACAACATATCTAAATACATAGTATTATGCATAGTACAGGACATTCACAGGGTAATTGCACAATATGACGGTAGTATAAACATCTGTACTATCAAAGGTTTACTTTGATATAAAACATATGGAACAGAGTAGCTACATAATACAACATGGTGAGCTCTAACAAGGAGGAAATAACTCACCGACTGCTACGTGGAGGTAAACAACCAGATGGGCTGAAATTCAGTGAGAGATGATCAGCATGTCAGTATCCATGAGGCCAAAATGGCTGATGGAGAAGAAGGGGGCAAGGCTAAAGCAGAGGCTGATGGGGAACTACAGAAGCCTTGATGAGCCTTAAATATTAAATTGCACAGTAAGCAATGAAACAGAAAGTAAACTGTAATTTGAACATGGTCCATAGATGGCGCTGTTGGATAAGTTATCACAATACAGTACACTTCAATGTTATCAATACACTACAATTCAATACAAAGCATAGCATAACTGATTATATGCATTTGTATAAAGGCATGACAGTTGCAGTTGAGAACAACCAGGATCTATGGTCTCAGCCAGCATCAAAAGAGTCCTTAACCCATTGAACACTGAAGGAAGGCTGTGTGCACACGATGCAGATTTGCAGCGGATCTGCAGCGGATTTTACCGCGCAGAAACGTTGCATATCCGCATTGTGATGTACAGTAGCCTTAAAATCAATGGAAAAAAAAAACCGCTGTGCAGACCCTGCGGATTTTTCCGCGCGGTTTTCCTGCGGTACAAAATCCGCAGCATGTTACGTCTTTTGTGCAGTTTTCCATCTCCCCTGTCACCAAATCCGAAAGGGGGAGTCCGCAGTGGAAAACCGCACAAAAACCGCAATAAAACCGCAGGAAAAATGGAAGAAACCCGCAGGAAAAATGCAGGTCATTTGACCTGCGGATTTCTTCCATTCTGCGCGGAAAAATCCTCAGGGCTAAAAAGTCCGTCTGCACTCAGCTGAAAGGGAAACTTTGAGAAAAAGCATCAGCTTTAACATTCTTAATCCCAGGACAATAAAATTTAACCTAGTAAAAAACAAAGACCATCTAGCTTGTCTAGAATTAAGAAGTTTAGCAAATTTAATGTATAAGATTTTTATGATCAGTAATGACAGTGACAGGGTGGACTGCACCCTCCAAAAACGTACGCTATTCCTCAAAAGCCAACTTGATGGCCAAAAGTTTTCTATTGCCTACATCATAGTTCCTTTCAGCATATGATAATTTTCTAGAGAAAAAAGGCACATGGATGCCATTTAACAGTGGATGACCCTTGAGACAACACTGCCGCGTTCAGATACATTAACTTCAACAATAAATGGTTTTGAAACATAAGGTTGCATGAGTACAGGGGCAGTGGAAAAGTATTTCTTCAAAGAAGACAATGCCGGCCGGGCACAGTCAGGCCACCTCAAGAAGTTCATACCTTTCTTTGTAATGTTAGTAAGGGGTTTGACAATTGCCGAGAAGTTTTTGATAAACTTTCGATAATAGTAAAGCCTAAAAAACATTGCAACGCTGTCAGATTTTCTGGCAGATTTAATTACAGAACTGCATGGACCTTTTCAGGATCCATCCAGAAACCTGCCGCAGACACTATGAAACCAGGAATTGAATCTCTTGTACAGTGAATACACATTTTTCCAACTTTGCACACAGTTTTTTATTTTGCAAAATTGTAACACCTGCCTGGTTCAGATTCTGGTTAACCCATTCAGTTTGCCTATTAGACTGCAGTTGAAATGTAGAAGAGAATGACAGCTTGATCCCCAAACAGGTGCAAAATGCCCTCCAAAACTTGAAAATAAACTACACCCCCTGGTCAGAAACAATATCGGTTGGGATTTAATTTAATTTTACAATTTCCCTTATGAAAATTTGCACCAAGGTCTTGACGTCATGTAAAGCTGGTAATGCAATAAGATCTTACTAAATATATCCACCACCACCAAAGTTACAGATTCCCCGCCGACACGGATAGATCCGTTATAAAATTGACCGACAAGTGAGTCCAAGGTCTACTGGGAATCTCCAATGGCTGGAGAGACCCCGACGGACGAGTATGAGAGGTCTTAGAATTTGCACAGACACTGCAGGTGGCTACATACTCCCGGACATCCAGATGAACCCCTGGCCACCAAAAATGCAGAATAAGCGGATCAGTGGTGGTTTTATTACCAGGATGTCCAGCCAAGACCGAATCATGATGTTCCTTAATCCCTTCCTGACATTTGATGTACTATCCCATCCATGTGCCCTGGGCCTTAATGCTCATGGACAGGATAGTACGTCATCGTGATCAGTTGGTATGCATGGTCCTCTCACCCCCCTATCCTGGAATGCATGGTCCCCTCACCCCCAATCCTGGTATGCATGGTACCCCTCATCCCCCAATCTTGGTATGCATGGTACTCCCTCATCCGTATCCTGGTATGTATGGTCCCCTCACCCCCTATCCTGGTATGCATGGTACCCCTCATCCCCCAATCCTGGTATGCATGGTACCCCTCATCCCCCAATTCTGGTATGCATGGTCTTGTCACCCCCCTATCCTGGTATGCTTGGTCCCCTCACCCCGTATCCTGGTATGCATGGTTCCCTCATCCCGTATCCTGGTATGCATGGTACCCCTCATCCTCCATTCCTGGTATGCATGGTACCCCTCATCCCCCAATCCTGGTATGCACGGTACCCCTTATCCCCCAATCCTGGTATGCATGGTCCCCTCACCCCCTATCCTGGTATGTATGGTCCCCTCACCCCCTATCCTGGTATGCATGGTACCTCTCATCCCCCAATTCTGGTATGCATGGTCCTCTCACCCCCCAATCCTGGTATGCATGACCCCATCACCCCCCTATCCTGATATGCATGGTACTCCCTCACCCCCTATCCTGGTATGCATGGTCCTCTCCCCTCCCCTATCCTGGTATGCATGGTCCCCTCACTCCTATTAAAAGTACACAAAAAAAACCAAACATTTATAGTCATCCTTCTTTCCTGAGCTCTAGCGCTGTTCTGCTGGAGGCCGGGGCAGGAGTGCGGCCGGAATCGTGCATGCCCATAGCGCTGTCCGTCGCCATATTGCTGACGACACACTGCAAGTGTGTCTTCAGTAAAATGGCGCCGGATCATGCTATGCGCGTGCGCGATTCCAGCCACACTCGTGCCCCGGCGCCATATTGCTGAAGACACACTGCAAGTGTGTCTTCAGTAAAATGGCGCCAGATCTCACATGCGCAGCGCGATTTCGCCCGCACTCCAGCCCCGGTCTCCTGCCCCAAAGAGAAGCGCCGCGGCAACGCTCCTCCCACTCCGGTAAGTATGTAAGTATGGCGTCGGCGATGGCGGTATGCAGTGTGTACGGTACCGCCATCTCTGGCGCCATACACACTCCTCGCCGCTGGCTACCTCACTCTGTCTGGAGCCACACTGTGCAGGCTGTTCGCGCTTGCACAGTCTATAAAGGCTTCGGACAGAGTGACGCTAACAGCGTTATATTATAGATGTCCCCCCCGGGACAATGTAATAAAGTAAAAAAAAAAAAATGTGTAAAAATAGTATTTAAAAAATTCCTAATAAAAAAAATTCCCTAATAAATTATTTTTTTTGCAAATAAAAATGTAAAAAAAACAATAAAAGCCCACGTATTTAACCCCTTCATGACCCAGCCTATTTTGACTTTAATGACCTGGCCATTTTTTGCAATTCAGACCAGTGTCCCTTTATGTGGTAATAACTCAGGAACGCTTCAATGCATCCTAGCGATTCCGAGACTGTTTTTTCGTGACATATTGGGCTTCATGTTAGTGGTAAATTTATGTCGATCATTTTTGCGTTTATTTGTGGGAAAAAAAACAGAAATTTGGCAAAAATTTTGAACATTTTGCAATTTTCAAATTTTGAATTTTTATTCTGTTGTAACATTTTCCACATGTCTACTTTACATCAACACAATTTTGGAAACAAAATTTTTTTTTTGTTAGGAAGTTATAAGGGTTAAAAGTTGACCAGCGATTTCTCATTTTTACAACAAAATTTACAAAACCATTTTTTTTTAGGGACCACCTCACATTTGAAGTCACTTTGAGGGGTCTATATGGCAGAAAATACCCAAAAGTGACACCATTCTAAAAACTGAACCCCTCAAGCTACTCAAAACTACATTCAAGAAGATTATTAACCCTTCAGGTGCTTCACAGGAACTAAAGCAACGTGGAAGGAAAAAATGGACATTTTAATTTTTCCAACAAAAATTTTCTTTTAGCATCAGTTTTTTCATTTTCACATGGGTGACAGGAAGAAATGGATCCTAAAATTTTCTGGGCAATTTCTCCTGAGTACACCGATACCTCATTTGTGGTTATAAACCACTATTTGGGCGCACGGCAGGGCTTAGAAAGGAAGGAGCGCAATTTGACTTTTTGAATGGAAAATATGCTTGAATATTTAGTGGTTGCCATGTTGTGCTTGGAGAGCCACTGTGCGCCTAAACATTGGAGCTCCCCCACAAGTGACCCAATTTTGGAAACTAGACCCTCCAAGGAACTTATCAAGATGCATAGTGAGCACTTTGCACCCCCAGGTGCTTCACAAATTGATCTGTAAAAAAAAAAAAAAAGTACTTTTTTTCACAAAAAATTTATTTATCCTCAGTTTTTTCATTTTCACATGGGCAACAGGATAAAATGGATCCTAAAATTTGTTGGGAAATTTCTCCTGAGTATACCGATACCTCATATATGGTCATAAACCACTGTTTGGGCGCACGGCAGGCCCCGGAAGGGAAGGAGCGGCATTTGACTTTTTGATTGGAAAATTAGCTCCAATCGTTAGCGGACACCATGTCGCGTTTGGAGAGACCCTGTGTGCCTAAACATTGGAGCTCCCCCACAAGTGACCCCATTTTGGAAACTAGACCCCCAAGGGAACTTATCTAGATGTGTGGTGAGCACTTTGAACCCTCAAATGCTTCCCAGAAGTTTATAA
Source organism: Dendrobates tinctorius (assembly GCF_039654945.1). NCBI lineage: Eukaryota > Metazoa > Chordata > Amphibia > Anura > Dendrobatidae > Dendrobates > Dendrobates tinctorius. Next base: position 13,888,411 of record NW_027361801.1, on the reverse strand, counting down.
CACAGAGCAGTGAAAATAAAAAAAATTTTTTTTGCTCCAAAATTATTTTTTAGCCCGCTATTTTTTATTTTCACAAGGCTAACAGGAGAAATTGAACCACAAAAGTTGTTGTCCAATTTGTCCTGAGTTCAATGATACCCCATATGTGGGGGGAACCACTGTTTGGGAGCATGGGAGAGCTCAGAAGGGAAGGAGCGCCATTTTGGAATGCGGACTTTGATGGAATGTTCTGATGGCGTCATGTTGCGTTTGCAGAGCCCCTGATGTGCCTAAACAGTACAACCCCCCAAAAGTGACCCCATTTTGGAAAGTAGAACCCCCAAGAAACTTATCTAGATGTATAGTGAGCACTCTGAACCCCCAAGTGCTTCACAGAAGTTTATAAATGCAGAGCCATGAAAATAAAAAATTATTATTTTTTCCTCAAAAATTATTTTTTAGCCCGCTATTTTTTATTTTCCCAAGGGTAACAGGATAAATTGAACCCCAAAAGTTGTTGTCCAATTTGTCCTGAGTACGGTGGTACCCCATATGTGGGGGGAACCACTGTTTGGGCGCACGGCAGGGCTCAGAAGGGAAGGAGCGTCATTTGACTTTTTGAATGGAAAATTAGCTCCAATCGTTAGCGGACACCATGTCGTGTTTGCAGAGCCCCTGTGTGCCTAAACTTTGGAGCTCCCCCACAAATGACTCCATTTTGGAAACTAGACCCCCTAAGAAACTTATCTAGATGCATAGTGAGCACTTTGAACCCCCAGGTGCTTCACAGATGTTTATAACGCAGGCCGTGAAAATAAAAATATTTTTTTCCCTCATAAAATGATTTTTAGCCCACTATTTTTTATTTTCACAACGGTTACAGGATAAATTGGACCCAGAAGTTGTTGTCCAGTTTGTACTAAGTACGCTGTACCCCATGTGTGGGGGGGAACCACTGTTTGGGCACACGTTGGGGCTCGGAAGGGAAGTAGTGACATTTTGAAATGCCGACTTGATGGAATGGTCTGCGGGCGTCATGTTACGTTTGTAGAGCCCCTGATGTACCTAAACAGTGGAAACCCCCCACAAGTGACCCCATTTTGGAAACTAGACCACCCAAGGAACTAATCTAGATGTGAGTTGAGCACTTTGAACCCCAAGTGCTTCACAGAAGTTTATAACGCAGAGCCGTGAAAATAAAAAATAATTTTTTTTTCCACAAAAATAATTATTTTAGCACCCAATGTTTTATTTTTCCAAGGGTAACAGGAGAAATTAGACCCCCAAAGTTGTTGTGCAATTTTTCCTGAGTACGGGTAAACCACTGTTTGGGCACACGTCAGGGCTCGAAATGGAGGGAGCACTGTTTGACTTTTTGAACGCAAAATTGGCTTGAATAAATGGTGGCGCCATGTCGCGTTTGGAGACCCCGTGATGTGCCTAAACAGTGGAAACCCCTCAATTCTATCTCCAACACTAACCCCAACACACCCCTAACCCTAATCCCAACTCTAACCCTAACCACAAGCCTAACCGTAATCCCAACCCACCCTTAACCCTAATCTCAATCCTAATTACAACCCCAACCCTAATTCCAACAGTAACCGTAATTCCAACCCTAACCCTATTTCTAACCCTAACCCTATTTCTAGCCCTAACCCTATTTCTAACCCTAACCCTAATTCCAATCCTAGCCCTAACCCTAATGGAAAAATAAAAATATTTTCTTTATTTTATTATTTGTCCCTACCTATGGGGGTGATAAGGGGGGCGGTGATTTACTTTTTTTTATTTTGATCACTGTGAAAGTTTATCATAGTGATCAAAATAAATGAAAGAATCTGCAGTGTTGCAGAATCGATTCGGCGAACTGCGCATGCGCCCGCCATTTTCCAAGATGGCAGCGCCCATGATCCTGGACGGCGGGACACCGGGACAGCCAGAGGGAGTTCGAAGGCACCCTGGAGGGGGAGAGGGGGGTGATCGGAGGGCGGGGGGAGCAGAGGTAAGGCAGGGGGAGCAGATTATGATGGCGGCTGCCGATCGGTGCCATCAGTCGGTGGCGGCAGCTGATCGGTGCCGTAAGTCAGTGGGGGGGGGTCGGGTCTCGGTCTCCAGCCATGTCCGATGCTATTTCAGCATCGGCCACGGCTGGATTGTAATATTTCATCAAATTTCATTGGTGAAATATTACAATCGCTCTTATTGGCTGTTTCACTTTTAACAGCCAATCAGAACGATCGTAGGCACGTGGGGGCTAAGCCACGCCCCCTGGGGTTAACCATCAAGTGTCCTGTGTGTGCGGGTCGGGTAACCTTTTAGTGACCCCGGTCACCCGACCCGCAGGGGGCTATCAATTCATGATGCCACATAGGCGTCATGAGTTGGATTGGCACAGACTTTCATGATGCCTACGTGGCGTCAAAGGTCGGAAAGGGGTTAATATCGCCACATCCGTAGCAACCCGCCCTATAAAACTGTCCCACCAGTTAACCCCTTTAGTGAACCCCTTCAAAAAAAAAGGCAAAAAACAATTCTTTATCATCATACCGCCAAACAAAAAGTGCAATAACATGCGATCAAAAAGACAAATATACATAGTCATGGTACCACTGAAAATGTCATCCTGTCCTGCAAAAATCGAGGTACCATACAGCATCATCAGTGAAAAAATAAAAAAGTTATAGCTCACAGAATAAAGCAATGTAAAAATAATTATTTTTTATATAAAATTGTTTTTATTGTATAAACGCGCCAAAACATAAAAAAATGATATAACTGAGGCATCGCTGTAATCATACTAACCTGAAGCGTAAAACTGCTTTATCAATTCCACATGTGGAATGGTGTAAATGCCTCCCCCCCAAAGAAATTCATGAATTGCTGATTTTTGTTCTTTCTGCGTCCTAAAAATCGTAATAAATGCGAACAAAAAATTTCTTTGTAATGATAAGTAAGATATGACTTCTGGAATCTTCCAGAATCTTCCATTCTCTGAGACTTCTGCCTTTCACATAGCTGCAACCCCTTCCTTCTTTTCCCTCACACACAAAACCAGTCTAACCTGAATCCCCTGTGTGAGCTCCTTCCTGCCTCATGGCGGGGGGTCTCTTCGTCTCTGAACCATGTGCTCAGCTAGTCTCAAAGAAAGTAATGGAGATCTAATCATTCGGTCATAAAACTAGGCGCATTTATGATAAAAACATGAGAATTACATTTCTGCAAAATGCACGAAACCAGCGTTCTGGCCCATAATTTTCATGGTTCCAGCACCCACAGAAACCAAGAACTGGATTCTTCCTAAACAGTGTGACACAACTACTGCATGTCTGGACTTGAATTATACCCTCCGACAGCCTAAAAAGAATGATACCATGTGCGTGTTTATACGAGGTACCCTCTGGGAGATATAGTCATTATAAGTTTTGGAGTCAGAATTGTAACTCCTAGAGCAGTGGTAGGAACATCCCTAGACCTCCCCTTTTGTGATGTCACAAACCCAAAGCTATCAGATACTCCCTCCCTAAAATTGGTCATTCGAGCTGGAGGTTTGATGCCAAAAAGACACCACATGCAGAGGGACGTGTGGCCCCGCCTCCCCACATGGTTAGCCTAAAGACCATTAAGCAACTGTAAGTGTTGATCTCTGTTAATTCCATTTATTTTATATTTATATTGTACATACCTAATGTCTCAACTTTGTAACATCTTTTATTTGTATAATCACTGCCCCCCTTTTGGGGAATAAATAACTTTATTAGTCTGTCTTCATGCTCTAAAAATTAACATGTGCCTTTAAGATAATTGCTACTGAATTGGGTTGGCTTCGAACCCCTCTATTACGGTTATAACTTAATCAGAGAAACTCTGGAGCTGGTGGTGGCAAAGTGTGATCTGGGCCCTGGGTACTGCTGAGAGTGACGGAAGGGATTGTATAAGCTAACGGGCATAGTAACTAACTGTGGTTAGTTATAGCAAATTATAATTATCCTCCATCCCATAGTCCCGTGCCCATATACCCACCATACATATCCACCATCCCATAGTCCCGTGCCCATGTACCTGTCATACATATCCTCCATCCCATAGTCCAGTGCCCATATACCCATCACACATCCTCCATCCCATAGTCCCGTGCCCATATACATATCCACCATCCCATAGTCTCGTGCCCATATACCCATCATACATATCCTCCATCCCATAGTCCCATGCCCACATACCCATCACACATCCTCCATCCCATAGTCCCATGCCCATATATCCATCATACATATTCGCCATCCCATAGTCGAGTGCCCATATACCCATCACACATCCTTCATCTCATAGTCCCATGCCCACATACCCATCACACATCCTCCATCCCATAGTCCCATGCCCATATATCCATCATACATATTCGCCATCCCATAGTCGAGTGCCCATATACCCATCACACATCCTTCATCTCATAGTCCCATGCCCATATACCCATCATACATATCCTTCATCCCATAGTCCCGTGCCCATATACCCTTCACACATCCTCCATCCCATAGTTCCGTGCCCATATACCTGTCATACATATCCTCCATCCCATAGTCCAGTGCCCATATACCAATCACACATTCTACATCCCATAGTCAACCATTATGACATCATAATGAGCGGCGGGGCTTGCAACCTATGACGACATCAGCGTTGCCATTGCAACCATTATGACATCATAATGAGGGGCAGGGCTTGATACGCACACACTGTTTCCCCATTATGTAGATAGGGGCATTATGACATCATAATGAGGGGCGGGGCTTGACACGCACACACTTTTTCCCCATTATGTAGACGGGCAAAATTGTTTGGTGAATTGGAACATGCATGGTTAAAACTTCGCCTCACAAGATAGCCTAGGACGCTCTCGGGGCCCAGACGTGTGACTGTGCCAAATTTTGTGGCTGTAGCTGCGACGGTGCAGATGCCAATCCCGGACATACACACACACACATACACACACACACACACACACACACACACACACTTTGAGCTTTATATATTAGATTGGGTGACTGCGGCCACAGCATTTTATAATTCCCTCACTGCAGCGTGCCCAGACCTCATTGAAGCAGCTGGCTGGTGACCAATTATCCCAGGTGTATTTCCCTGACTGACCTGAGGGTAAGGGGGGCCCTGGAGAGCTGCGAGTTCCAAAGTGGAACTGAAAAGTTTCATGAAGTATTGTGGGCAGTGGTGGGACAACCAAAATAACCCACCTGCGATATATTGTTAGGGCAAGACTAGCTTGCTGTTTTTTTATCACATGGTGCCAGCGGTGGGATAACTAAGATAAGCCCCCCTGTGCCTGTGTTAGCCGCGTGTCGGCAGTGCATCGCATCCCTCCATCCGTGACATACCGGTGTCAGCGGCGGGTCTGTGACATATTGGTGGCAGCGCGGTGGGATAATCATAAAGCATTAGTGATCTGATTTGAGCAATCATTCCTCTCACTAAAAACCTGCACTGTTCCTTTGGGGCCCTGCGTCATAGGTTTTGGAGAACATACTCAGTGATTTCTAGTCCTGAGACAACTGTGTACTTGCAAGTATCCCCTCCCACCTCTTTCATTTTTCTATGCTACCTTTTATTTGGCAACCATGGCAACGCGGGGAGAAACCTATTATAAGCAGTTTAACAAGGATGCCCTCAGAGCCATGTGCACGGCAAACTAGATTGACGCCGCTGACATGACCAAAGCCCTGTTGGTCACGGCTCTGGTACAATGGAAGGAGAGCCAGGGCACGGAAGGCAGCACCAGTGCTGATGGTGCAGCCGCAGAGGTCCAGCTGGTGCAGGTCAGCCTGACCTGCAGCCAGGAAGTCATGGACCGCTATCTGCAAATGGCCCTACAGCAGCTCCCTGCCGAAGACCATGTTGGACGTCTGCAGCTGATCCAGCAAGCTCGAGAAGAGCAGAGAGCCGAGCGGGAGGCTGAGAGAGCCGAGCGCCAGGCCCAGAGAGCTCATGAACTGGAGATGCTCCAGCGGGGGGGGAATGCCCCCAAAGCCCGGAGCAGTGAGCGTCACAGCGCCCAAAATCCAAAGCCCTGGCCAGAGCATTTTCCTGTGATGGAAAAGGATGGGGACTTGGACACATTTCTGCGAGGTTTTGACAAAGCCTGCAGACAGTACTGGCTGGAAAAGGACCAATGGGCCAGGTATCTGACCCCAGGGCTAAAGGGCAAAGCCCTGGAGGTGTTTGCTTCTCTGCGGCCAGAAGATGATGACGACTATGATGCCATCAAGCAGGCCCTGATCGCCAAATACCGGCTGACACCTGAGGTATAGCGAAATAAGTTCCAGAACCTCCAACGTGGCCCACACGATAGTTATAGCAATGTGGTGCAAGGACTCAGGACCCACTTTGACCAGTGGATCCATGTCCTGTAAGTTGTTTTCTTTGAGCTGCTACGGGACCTGATGATCAAAGACCAGTTCCTGCATCTTTGCCCAGCTGAGGTCCGGCAGTTCATCCTGGACCGAGAACCAACAAATACGGACAAAGCCGCGCAGATCGCCGACAACTATGAGGCCAACCAGAAGCCAGAGACACGGAGGTCAGTCACCGCCAGCTGGAGAGGGGGTAAGCCTGCAACCAGCCCCAGTGCCCCTGCCAGCCTTCAATCCGGAGACCCTGTCCCTGTTGCCAACGCCAGGTCTCCTAGTGACAGTCGTCAGTGTTACAACTGCAGACGGACTGGACATATCAGTGCCACCTGTCCGGAAAGGCAGAAGAACCCCCCAGCCAAGGCCTCTGGGCCCAACGCTTCTGTTCTTTTGGTGGGAGGTGTGGTTGGGAAGATTGACAACAATGTTCAACACGTCCAGGTGGGGACCCATTTTGCTACAGGCCTGAAGGACACCGGGGCTGAACGAACCCTCATCCGTCCTGGACTGTCGGCCCCTGAAGAGTTTATTGAGGGGAAAAGCCTGACTGTCACCGGGATCAGGAGCACCCGCTGTCCCTTGCCAGTGGCCCGGGTGTTTCTTGATTGGGGTGCTTGGCGCGGGGTGAGGGAAGTGGGAGTGCCCAAGAACCTGCCCACTGATGTTTTATTGGGGATCATACTCAGCCAGGTCGACTCAGGGAACCAGGAGCACCCCGTGTTGTACCTGAGCCGGAAACTTTTGCCGAGGGAAGTGGCATACTCCACCATCAAGAAGGAGTGCCTGGCCATGGTGTGGACACTGCAACGTTTGCAGCCCTACCTGTATGGGCGCACGTTGACGGTGGTAACCGACCACAACCCTCTGAGATGGATGCACACAGTGTCCGGAACCAATGGAAGGTTGCTACGCTGGAGCCTTGCCCTCCAGCAGTACGACTTTACCATATAAACACAAAAAGGGCAGCGAGCATGGAAATGTCGATGGGTTGTCCCGCTGGGGCGAACCCGCTGAGGTGCGCATGGCGGATTACCGAAAGGTTATGCCTCCGTAGCGCACTCTAAAAGGGGGAGTTGTAATGATAAGTAAGATATGACTTCTGGAACCTTCCAGAATCTTCCATTCTCTGAGACTTCTGCCTGTCATGTAGCTGCAACCCCTTCCTTTTCCCTCACACACAAAACCAGTCTAACCTAAATCCCCAGTGTGAGCTCCTTCCTGCCTCGCAGCGGGGGGGTCTCTTCATCTCTGAACCATGTGCTCAGCTACTCTCATAGAAAATATTGGAGATCTAATCATTCAGTCAATAAACGCGGCGCGTTTATGATAAAAACATGAGAATTACACCGAGAACTGGATTCTTCCTAAACAGTGTGACACAACTACTGCATGTTTGGACTTGAATTATATCCTCTGACAGCCTAAAAAGAATTATACCATGTGTGTGCTTATACGAGGTACCCTCTGCGAGATATAGTCATAAGTTTTGTAGTCAGAATTGTAACTTCTAGAGCAGGGGGAGGAACATCCCTAGACTGCCCCTTTCGTGATGTCACAAACCCAAAGCTATAAGGTACTCCTCCCTAAAATTGGTCATTCAAGCTGGAGGTTTGATGCCAAAATGACCCCAGATGCAGGGGGACATGTGGCCCCACCTCCCCATTTGACCATTAAGCAACTGTAAGTGTTGATCTCTATGTTAATTCCATTTATTTTATATTTGTATTGTACATACCTAATGTCTCAACTTTGTGACATCATTTATCTGTGTAATCACTGCCCCCCTTTTGGGGAATAAATTACAACTTTATTAGTCTGTCTTCATGCTCTAAAAACGAACACGTGCCTTTAAGATAATTGCTACTGAATTGGGTTGGCTTCGAACCCCTCTATTAAGTTTATAACTTAATCAGAGAAACTCTGGAGCTGGTGGTGGCAAAGTGTGATCTGGGCCCTGGGTGCTGCTGAGAGTGATGGAAGGGATTTTATAAGCTAATTGGGTGGCTGCGGCCAGAGCATTTTATAATTCTCTCACTGCAGCGTGCCAAGTGGTCAGACCTCGTTGAAGCAGCCGGCCGGTGACCAATTATACCAGGTGTAGTTCCCTGACTGACCTGAGGATAAGGGGGGGCGCCGGAGAGCTGCGAGTTCCAAAGTGGAACTGAAAAGTTTCGTTAAGTATTGTGGGCAGTGGTGGGACAACCAAAATAACCCCCTGCGATAAACTGTTAGGGCAAGACTAGCTTGCTGTTTTTTTATCACATGGTGCCAGCGATGGGATAACTAAGATAAGCCCCCCTTGTGCCTGTGATAGCCATGTGTCAGCAGTGCGTCGCATCCCTCCGTCTGTGACATACTGGTGTCAGCGGCGGGTCTGTGACAATCATGTGCCAGAAAATGGTACCAGTAAAAACAACTCGTCCCGCAAAAAATAAGACCTCACATGACTGTGGGTAAAAATATGGAAAAACTATAGCTCTCAAATTGTGGTGATGCAAAAACTATTTTTTGCAATAAAAAGCGTCTTTTACCATGTGACAGCTGCCAAACATAATCACCCGCTATAAATAGTAAAGCAAACCCCCCTTTATCACCCCCTTAGTTAGGGAAAAATAATAAAATTAAAAGCAATGTATATTTCTGTTTCCCATTAGGGTTAGGGTTGGGATTAGGGTTAGGGGTGTGTTGGGGTTAGGGTTGGAGTTAGAACAGGGGGCTTCCACTGTTCAGGCACATCAGGGGCTCTCCAAACGCGACGTGGCATCTGATCTCAATTCCAGCCAATTCTGCGTTGAAAAAGTCAAACGATGCTCCTTCCCTTCCAAGCTCTGCCATGCTCCCAAACAGTGGTTTACCCCCACATATGTGGTATCAGCCTACTCAAGACAAATTGAACAACAACTTTTGGGCTCCAATCTCTCCTGTTACCCTTGGGAAAATAAAAAATTAGGGGCAAAAATATTATTTTTTTGGAAAAAAGATTTTTTTATTTTTATGGCTCTACGTTATAAACTTCTGTGAAGCACTTGGGGGTTCAAAGTGATCACCACACATCTAGATAAGTTCCTTGGGGGTCTAGTTTCCAAAATGGGGTTTCAACTGTTTAGACACATCAGGGGCTCTCTAAACGTGACATGACACCCTCAGACCATTCCATCAAAGTCTGCATTCCAAAACGTTACTACTTCCCTTCCGAGCCCGAATGTGTGCCCACACAGTAGTTTTCTCCCACATATGGGGTATCAGCATACTCAGGACAAATTAGACAACCACTTTTGGGGTCCAATTTCTCCTGTTACACTTGGGAAAATAAAAAAATTGGAGACTAAAAGATCATGTTTGTGGAAAAAATGATTTTTTTTTTATTTTCACGCTCGGGAGTTATAAACTTCTGTAAAGCACTTTGGGGTTCAAAGTGCTCACCACACATCTAGATAAGTTCCTTAGGCAGTCTAGTTTCCAAAATTGCGTCACTTGTGGGGGGTTTTCATGGTGTCCGATCTCAATTCCAACCAATTTTGCGTTGCAAAAGTCAAATGGCGCTCCTTCCCTTCCGAGCTCTGACATGCGCCCAAACAGTGGTTTACCCCCACATATAGGGTTTCAGCGTACGCAGGACAAATTGCACAATAACTTTTAGGGTCCTGTTTTCCTTGGGAAAATAAAAATTGGGGGTGAAAAGATCATTTTTGTGGAAAAAAATATGATTTTGTAATTTTATGGTTGTACGTTATAAACTTCTGTGAAGCTCTTGGGGGTTCAAAGTTCTCACAACACATCTAAATAAGTTCCTTGGGGGGTCTAGTTTCCAAAATGGTGTCATTTGTGAAGGGTTTGCACTGTTTAAGCATATCAGGGGCTCTCCAAACGCGACATAGTATCTGATCGCAATTCCAGCCAATTTTGCGTTGAAAAAGTCAAACGGCTCTCCTTCCCTTCCAAGCTCTGCCATGCGCAGAAACAGTGGTTCCTCCCCACATATCAGGTATCAGCGTACTCAGGACAGATTGTACAATAACTTTTGCAGTCCAATTTCTCCTGTTACCCTTGGTAAAATAAAAAAAATTGGACCTGAAGTAATTTTTTTGTGAAAAAAAAGTTAAATGTTCATTTTCTTTTTTAAACATTCAAAAAATCCCTGTGAAGCACCTGAATGGTTAATAAACTTCTTGAATGTGATTTTGAGCACCTTTAGGGGTGTAGTTTTTAGAATGGTGTCACTTTTGGGTATTTTCTATCATATAGATCCCTCAAAGTGATTTCAAATGTGATGTGGTCCCTAAAAAAAAAAAATTGTTGTAAAAATGAGAAATCTATGGTCAACTTTTAACCCTTATAACTTCCTAACAAAAAAAAAAAAATTGGTTCCAAAATTGTGCTGATGTAAAGTAAACATGTGGAAAATGTTGCTTATTAACTATTTTGCGTGCCATATCTCTGTGATTTAAGGACATGAAAATTCAAAGTTGGAAAATTGCGAACTTTTCAAAATTTTTGCCAAATTTCCTTTTTTTTCACAAATAAACGCAAGTTATATCAATGAAATTTTACCACTAATATGAATTACAATATTTCACCAAGATGAATCTCAGCTGGCAGAAAAAATTGTGTACTACACAAGTAGGTGATAAGTACACCCGGGTTGCTAACCTCCCCGCAACCTGACTTCCTTAGTTTTCTGGCGGCTGTTTTACCATAACATAGGGAAGAACACGTGCCCACCAAATGGCCCTTTTTACCACAGTAAAGACACACTCCTTTGTGCCGAACAACAGACTGCTTTCCAGGATGAAGTACCACACCTAACTGCATGGGTTCCCCAGATGACTCAGACCCGATTTCCCTTGGCCCCGGACCTTTGTCCCTTTGTCTCTGGCAAAAATGGCGATCAATCTGGATAGCCAGAGACATGGCTGCCTCGAGTCTCATACAGGGCTAAGGCATCTTTCACCTTTACTAATAGCCCCTCACAGAACAGGCTATGGAGTGCAGGGTCATTCCACTTAGTGCCTGTGGATGTCACACACAGTGTAGGAAAGGCTAAGTGCAACACAAAGTGATAAGGGAACCAAACATTGGGGAAGGGGTGAGTGGAGATTCTAGACAGATCTAACGTCACTCTGTCTGCCCTTTTGCCCCTATATAGGTTTGGCACCTAACGCCAAGCAGGATACCTAATCCCTAATCCCTGCCTGACCCTGGTGATAAGCCCTGCACCGGGAAGGACAGGATGAGTGCTAGTCAATCCTCACTACCGCTAAAGACAGCTAGGATACACAAAACAAGGGAACATTTAGTCTTCTCAAGCTAAGCGAGAAACACCAACATCCTCCAAACTCCAAATAAGACACTAGCCAACTGCTGCAGCTCTAAGCCTCAACAGGGAAGTGCAAATGGAAAATATCACCTGCAACTCCCAACAGCAAGTTGGGAGTTATAAACACAGATCCAGGTGTGACTATTAGAGTTGGGGGAGGTGGCCACTTGGTCCTAGCAACAGAAGGACCAGGCAGAAGTCTGCAAAGCAAACTGCTGACACTTTCTGCAGACAGATACAGTGCAATGGTCTGCAGCCTCTGACACATCCATGACAGTGGACCACCTTCAAAACTCGAAGCAATACTCCTCCACTAGCTGGTCTCCTTGCTGAAGCTGACGCAGTGTAGACTTAGCCAAGCAGACACTCTCAGGTTCATCGTATATAAGACCCAGCACCAGAAAAAATTCCTCCACCGTCAGAAACTACTGGGAGTCAGACCGGAGAGAAAATGTCCCTGCTTGCGGGTCCCCCTGAAGGAATGAGATTATTATCCCCACACGTCGCTCCTCTGTTCCTGAGGAACCAGGTTGTTACCTAAAGTACAGTTTACAGGCCTCCTTGAAAACATCAAACTTGTCATGCCCCCCCAGAGAACCTTTCAGGCAAAGCGATCTTGGGGGCTCCACTAAGGGTTGTCTGGGAGTCATGGTTTCCCACACTTGGTGTGTTAGGGTGTGGCAAAATGACAGTAAGTAAATCTGCCACCTTCAGGCTGAGCTGCTGCAGTTGCCCTATCAGAACAGTAATAGGATCCATAATGGATAAATGAAAAAAAGAAAACTGTTTCGGTCAGAGCTAATGTCACGACTCTGTTGTTGGGTGACCTGGGACCACAGGCTCCTTCCCTATCCCTTATGCTAGAAGGCACCCTAGCTCACCTAATTCTCTGGGTTACTTCTGAAGGTGAAGATTGCCGGGGTGATCTAGCTTGCCCTATCTCCTGAATCCGCCCTCCGTCTGTACCCTTCCCCTACCAGGGAAGAGAGGAGTAGCAGTGCACCGTAGTACACCAACCAGACAAACAATTAACACGAACAGGGGAAACAGAAAATACCATACAAATATTCATTCACATATAACAGAGGAATGCACTTAATACTAATAATAATAATAAATTTTATTTCTATAGCGCCGACATATTCCGCAGCACTTTACATTTCAGAGGGGACTTGTACAGACAATAGACATTACAGCATAACAATAATCACATAGATCATAACAGATACCAAGAGGAATGAGGGCCCTGCTGGCAAGCTTACAATCTGTGAGGAAAAAAGAGAGACACGAAAGGTGGGTGGTAACAGTTGCCCTGATTGTATTGACCAGCCATAATGTTAATTGTGTAACAGTACAGACACAGAGGGCTAATGGATGCATAAAGCATGTGGGAACATAATGCGGGGAACCTGGTTATGGTGAAAACTTTTGGCTGTGCCACATAGGGATAGATTAGGTTAATGTGTTGAGGCGGTAGGCCAGTCTGAATAAATGAGTTTTCAGGGCACGCTTAAAATTGTGGGGATTGGGGACTAATCGTATTGACCTGGGAAGTTCATTCCAAAGAATTGGCGCAGCACGTGTATAGTCTTGGAGACGGGAGTGGGAGGTTCTGATTATTGAGGATGTTAACCTCAGGTCATCAGCAGAAGAGGGCGTGGGTAGGATGGTATACTGAAACAAGGGAGGAGATGTAGGGTGGTGCTGAGCCATGAAGAGCTTTGTGGGTGAGGGTAATAAGTTTGTACTGAATTCTGGAGTGGATGGGTAGCCAGTGTAATGACTGGCACAAGGTAGAGGCATCGGTGTAACGATTGGTGAGGAATATGATCCTGGCAGCAGCATTCAAGACAGATTGGAGGGGGGAGAGTTTGGTAAGAGGGAGACCAATTAGAAGAGAGTTACAATAGTCGAGACAAGAATAAATAAGAGAAACAGTAAGAGTTTTTGCGGAGTCAAAAGTAAGAAAAGGTCGAATTCTAGAAATGTTTTTGAGGTGCAGATAACAAGAGCGAGCCAGTGATCGTATGTGGGGGACAAAGGAAAGCTCGGAGTCAAGCATGACCCCAAGACAGCGGGCATGTTGCTGGGTAGTAATAGTGGAACCACACACGGAAATGGCAATATCGGGTATAGGTACATTAGTAGCGGGAGGAAACACAAGGAGTTCAGGCTTTGACAGGTTCAGTTTCAGATATGGTGAGGACATGATGTTAGACACAGCGTTTAGACAATTGCTGGTGTTTTCTAGAAAGGCAGGCATGATGTCAGGAGAAGAAACATATAATTGGGTGTCATCAGCATAGAGATGGTACTGGAAACCAAATCTACTGATTGTTTGACCAATAGGGGCAGTGTACAAAGAGAAGAGGAGGGGGCCTAGGACTGATCCTTGAGGAACCCCAACAGTAAGGGGAAGATGAGAGGAGGAGCCAGCAAAAGATACAGTAAAGGAGCGGTCAGAGAGATAGGAGGAAAACCAGGAGAGAACGGTGTCCTTGAGGCCAATGGAACGGAGCATAGTGAGGAGGCGATGACATCCAATCATTTTTAATGTCATAAATGTATGCATTATTGTCATATATGTTCTTGCTCATTTTGCTATAAAACTTTGATTTTGCCTGAAAACTAATATTCTGTATTTTTGTTACAGAACCGCCAAAGCTAAAATCTATTAAATTGTTATCTTTGAGCATGGATCAACATTGATCACCTTCCTCCTTGAAATATAGCACCATGCCAATCACCGGTATACTCCCATTGTTTCACTAAGACACCTCTCTATCACTGTAGCGCTCTCTATAGAACATCATAGACACAGTGGAACGCATAATGACGTGTCTGAAACGCACACGTCCCCTTTTTCACGTCCTTCCGGTCTGTGGAACGAAAACATGGCGCTGCTGGAATGCACGCCGAGCCACTTCCGGCCAAGGACTTCCTGTTTAGCGGCCATACCCTCCCCGATATAAACGCCGACCGGCACAGACCAGGCAGCACGTGGGACAAACGGTGGACAATGTGTCATTGCTGCCACTCCTCATGCACGGGACCGGTAAGATAGCGCACTGTTTTTCTGAACCTCCGTTCTAAACAGCCTGGTCACAGTACTTGTTATAAGTACCACACTAACAGCAGGCTCTCTCACTTTGCAGACAGATGGCCCCTTATGTCCTCTATATTGCTTAATGGTATGTATCACCGTCACCCCACAACAGGTTTACTTCTATTATATGGGTGCAACCACTGTATACCACATATACATATGTCTTTCCTCTTAGGATTTCTTGCCTTATAAATAAGAGCACACAGTACATCATATGGGTATGTGCTTATTTTCTCTTTTTTGATCTCCAGTGCTGTTGAAATTTCTGTGGATTGATTATCTCTATTATTAGCTATAATGTTTTTGATGTTTTGGGGCATAATGTACTTATTTGCATATATTTGTACCCAGCTATACCTTTTCTGTATATACCTTTGTTGATTTGTTTATATCTATTTTTGTTTCCAATACATTGAATAAGGTTGCGGAGACCGAAACATCTTAATGTATGTACTGTATTTTATTAAAATATCACTTCATTGGATTTCATACGTGTGTGTGCCAAGTTAATTTACACAGGGGTACACAGAGGCCAATATTACTTTCATAATATGGCCAATGTTTTCTAGAGCACTTGCACAGGGCATTAATATATTCTAGAGGTTTGTTTTACCTTGTAGAGGGCACACAGTACCACACAATAGGTGCAGTAATAGGGACACATATAGCAACAGTGGCTCAGTATTGGGGTATCAGCAGGAAAAGTAGTTTGGGTAGGTTGGGAATAGATGTAGACGGTGACTGAAATGTGAAGTCAGATGTGTCTTTGTTGTAATCTCTACAGCTCAGTCCTGGCTCGAAAAGTTTGTGAAAAATGAGGGTGAATGAACTCATGGAGATCAACATCCAACACTGCGGAGACACCATCACATGTTTCTCAACGCAGTGATTCTAGAGCAATGCCCCATCCCTTATGGAAAATATGTAAAAACATGCAAAACACAAGCCGCGGAGACACCATCACATGTTTCTCAACGCAAGCAATGACTAGCCAGGTCTGTCCCCGGGAATGAACAACCACGGGAAGGGCAGTCTCCAATGAAGGAAACCACCTATGCCAAAACATGGTATCCATCCACAGACAGCTGTTTCGGGGTATTGCCCCTCATCAGTGTGGAGTAGGAAACTGGCCAGTAGGAGCAATGCCTAGTAGAAGACTGTGAAAAATGAGGATGAATGAACTCATGGAGATCAACATCCAACACTGCAGAGACACCATCACATGTTTCTCAGCGCAGTGATTCTAGAGCAATGCCCCCATCCCTTATGGGAAATATGTAAAAACATGCAAAACACAAGCCGCGGAGACACCATCACATGTTTCTCAACGCAAGCAATGACTAGCCAGGTCTTTCCCCGGGAAGGAACAACCACGGGAAGGGCAGTCTCCAATGAAGGAAACCACCAAGGAAGCACGGCTCACACAGAGTCCTCCTTACACGGCGGCACCCTGGATTCCTCCTGCGGGCACTAAGCGCTGTATCTGTTTGCAGAGCCTGCACCCCTAGCGCTGTTAACCCATTCCTGTAACCCTGCTTTATCCAGTTAGTCATATTAATCCAACTCCAACCAGATAGACTCGTGCTAAAGCCTCTATATAATATCAGTTTTCTACCAAAAGAAACAAGAAAAACCCTTTCTGATGAAGGTCCGTTGTTGGACCGAAAATGATCATACGATATGAGTGTATTTTTCTCTGGATGCTAAATAAATAATAATAATAATAATAATAATCTTTATTTATATAGCGCCAACATATTCCGCAGCGCTTTACAGTTGAACAGTTTCAAACACAACAGTCATAAGTAATAACGTTAACAATACAATAATTAAAGCGAAATAAGATGACCCTGCTCGTGAGAGCTTACAATCTGCAATGAGGTGGGGGAGATACAAAGTACAGGTGTGTATTTACAATTGTATATTTACAATGAAGGTCCAGCCATCTTCAGGGGGTGGGGGATAGATGGAGATAGTGAATGGGCTACACACACACACAAGCATAAAATGACTTTGATTACTGAATGTGATAGGCCGCTCTGAACAAATGTGTTTTGAGCGAGCGCCTAAAACTATGCAAATTGTGGATGGTCCTAATATCTTGGGGTAGAGCATTCCAGAGGATTGGCGCAGCACGGGAGAAGTCTTGGAGTCGGGAGTGGGAGGTACGGATTAGGGCAGAGGTTAGTCGAAAGTCATTTGCAGAGCGCAGTGGTCGGTTAGGCCGATAGACAGAAATGAGGGAGGAGATGTAAGGGGGTGCTGCACTGTGGATAGCTTTGTGGGTGAGAACAAGTACTTTGAATTGTATCCTGTAATGAATGGGCAGCCAGTGTAACGACTGGCGAAGAGTGGACACGTCTGAGAAACGATTAGCCAGATGGGCGAGCCTGGCTGCTGCATTAAGGATGGACTGGAGAGGGGATAGTCGAGTGAGGGGGAGGCCAATTAATAGAGCGTTACAGTAGTCCAGGCGGGAGTGGATCAGGGCGACAGTGAGGGTTTTTGTTGTTTCCATGGTGAGGAAAGGGCGGATTCTAGAGATGTTCTTTAGGTGTAAGCGGCACGAGCGGGCAAGCGATTGTATATGGGAGGTGAAGGAGAGATGGGAGTCAAACATAACACCCAGAAAGCGCGCCTGCTGTCGGAGTGTTATTATGGTGCCACCCACAGAGAGGGAAATGTCAGATTTAGGGAGGTTAGTAGATGGCGGGAGCAGAAGTAGTTCAGTTTTGGAGAGGTTGAGTTTCAGATAGAGAGCAGACATGATGTTGAAGACTGCAGACAGACAGTCAGTGGCGTTCTGTAGTACAGTGGGGGTAAGGTCAGGGGATGATGTGTATAGTTGTGTGTCATCAGCATAAAGATGGTACTGAAAGCCAAATCTGCTGATGGTCTGTCCAATTGGGGCTGTGTAGAGAGAAAAGAGAAGGGGGCCAAGGACTGAGCTTTGAGGTACCCCGACAGTGAGAGGAAGAGGAGAGGAAGTGGAGCCAGAGAACAGAACACTGAAGGAGCGGTCAGAAAGATAGGAGGAGAACCAGGAGAGAGCAGTGTCCTTAATGCCTAGTGACTGGAGCCTAGAGAGTAGGAGAGGGTGGTCAACAGTGTCGAAAGCTGCAGAAAGGTTGAGAAGAATGAGCAGAGAGTGGTCACCGTTACGTTTTGCTGTCAGAAGGTCATTGGTCACTTTGATGAGTGAAGTTTCTGTCGAATGTAGGGGGCGGAAACCGGACTGTGAAGGGTCTAGGAGGGAGTGAGTGGAGAGGTAACGGGTAAGGCGGGAGTATATCGGGCGCTCCAAGAGTTTAGAGATGAAAAGGAGATTGGAGACTTGTCTGTAGTTGTTTGTGCAGGATGGGTCGAGGGTGGGTTTCTTTAGTAATGGAGTAATGATAGAGTGTTTGAAGGAGGAGGGGAAAATGCCAGAGGAGAGGGAGAGATTAAAGATTGTAGTTAGGTGAGTTGTGACGACTGGAGAGACTGGAGGAGATGTGAGGGAATGGGGTCGGTTGTGCATGTAGTCGGACGAGAAGAGGAGAGGAGCCTGGAGACTTATTCTTCTGTGATGGGATCGAATGTGGAGAGTGAGCCAGGGGAAATGCAGGGAGGGATGGGAGTCACTGAACTTGGTGATTGGGAGCGGATTTCCTGGCGGATATTGTCTATTTTCTCTATAAAGTGGGAGGCCAGGTCATCAGCACAAATGTCTGTGATAGGGGCTTGTGCTTTTGGCCTGAGGAGGGAGTGAAAGGTGTGAAAAAGTTTCTTGGGGTTGTTGGATAGTGAGGAGATCAGGGTGGTGAAGTAGGTCTGTTTGGCGAGGTAAAGGGCAGAGTTATATGTCCTTAACATAAATTTGAAGTGTATGAAGTCTTCTGGTGTGCGAGTTTTCCTCCATAAGCATTCAGCACACCTAGAGCATCGCTGGAGAAATCGGGTTTGTGATGTGAGCCAGGGCTGTTTCACTCTGTGTTTGGAGGTTCTGAGGGTGAGGGGAGCTACTTGGTCAAGGGTGCTTCTAAGAGTGTCATTGAAGTGATGTACAGCTAGATCAGGACAGGACAAAGAAGAGATTGGGGACAATGATGAGTGTAGGGAGTCTTAAAGTGTATGAGGGTTAATGGCTTGTAGATTTCTGACTGAATGGTAGGTAGGAGGGTGCTGGGGTGAGCGAGGATTTGTGAGTGTAAAGGAGAGAATGTTGTGGTCAGAGAGGGGAAGCGGTGAGTTATCTAGGTAGATTGAGTAGAGCCAGGCAAAAACCAGCTCCAGGGTGTTACCGTCTTTGTGTGTTTTAGAGGTTGAGAGCTGTGAGAGGCCTAGAGAAGTGGTTAGTGATAGAAGCTGGGATGCAGATATGGAAATGGGGCTGTTAATGGGGATGTTGAAGTCTCCCAGGATAAGGGTTGGTAGTTCTGAGGACATGAAGTGCGGCAGCCAGGCAGAGAAATGGTCCAGGAAGTGGGTGGGTGAGCCTGGGGGCCGGTATATGACCGCTACTCTGAGGGAGAGGGGACAAAAGAGCCTGATGGTGTGGACTTCAAAAGAAGGGAATCAGAGTGATGGAACTGGGGGGATGACCTGGAAAGTGCATTGTGGGGACAGGAGTATGCCGACTCCACCACCAGGTCTGTTTGTCGGTCTCGGGGAATGGGAGAATTGTAAGCCACCATGGGAAATGGCAGCAGGAGAGACAGTGTCAGAATCCTGAATCCAGGTTTCCATGAGGGCTAACAGATTCAGAGAGTTTTTCAGAAAGTAATCGTGTAGGAAAGGAAGCTTGTTGCATACAGACCATGGATTCCAAAGGGCACAATTAAAAGAAGGAGATGAAGGAGTGCAAATAATATTAGTAAGATTATTAAGGTTTAGATGTGAGGTAGGGTAGGGGTTGAGGTTGGGGGATGGTGGACCGGGGTTGGGGGAGATGTCCCCTGAAATTAGTAGGAGCAGGAAGATAAAGAGCAAGTAGTTTTTGGAATTGTATGAAGATTGTTTGTGCAGTGTGTTTGGGCAAGATGGGCTGAGGTTTTTAAAGAAGGTGAGAAGTGCATGGGAGCTGTACATGGGAGAAGGAAAGAGAGGAGCTGATGTATATGAGTCGTGATGGAGGGGGGATTGGTCGGTGAAAGTGGATTGCAAGATTACATAGGAGGATAGGAATAAAGCACATGCATAAAAGGAACAGCAAATTGTGGGTTACCTGACTCCTGCCATGACTAACTGCCATGTAGTAACTGCTGTATCACGACGCTTATCTTTGTGCCGCTTTGCTTCTGTGATGTGTGCACCCCCACATGCGTGCACTCCTAAGGATGGTTCTAAATTTATAGTCCAGACTGCTGGGTCAGAAGAGATGGATTGTGGGAACTGGTTGAGGATAATTTGGCAGCTGGGGTCAGCACACCAGGGTTTTTGTTTTTTTTTTCTTGAGGTGATCAAAGACATTCAGTCTGGCAACATCTGTTTTAACACCTCCACCAGATAAGATCTACACTGATCCCAGTCATGGATATGCAACTGTGAGTTTTAAGTACAATGCACCAAATGATTTATAACAATGAATTAGCAGACACATTAAAATATGTTTCTAGATGGTAAAGCAGCAGATGACACAACAGACAGCAAGCAGAGGGAATTTTTACCATTAGAGTCTATTGCAGCAGATGAGACAGCAATCAGAGGTGGGAAGTTGTACCATTTGAATATATTGCAAGAATATACTGCTTCTTCATTTTTGAGTGCCAAGTATTTTTGTACATATTTATGGGTTGGAAACCTTACTTGAGCACCGAACAACCTTCCTTTTTCTCTGGAGTACCGTGTTCTTTTGCCTACAAGATTGCAGTTTCTGTAGTTTTTCACAGCATCCGTTATCAGACTCTGGGGCAGAGCAGCCTGTTTAATGCAGGCACTTGTCATATTGTAGGACTGCAAAACACAATTTCTGCAGGAGGAAGTCATCTAAACTTGTAGGAGGGAATAGAGCTGTCAATGGGTGGATACTATGTAGAAAATTCCAGGAAGTCAGTTTTTTGGGAACATGAAAGTTTTCCTTCATTTACTACTCACAGAACGTGTGTTAGACTATGACGGAGACACTCTCAAGATTGTGGTGTTATAGGAACGGGTCATAAAAATGAGAACAATCTGCTGCTTTACTGCTCTTTTATGCTTACTGCTTCCACTGAACCTAGTTTTACAGTCCAGGGCATCTGAAATGAGTGAGTACAATTTATCTCCACTTGAAATCTTTATTTTCATTTTGTGATTTTTTTTCTTCTTAAAAACGTGTTCAGCATGTGAAGGTTAAGATAACAGAACTGTAACTACTTCTACCCAAAATATATGAATTAGCACATGTGCAAAAGAAACAGCTAGAAAATGTCAGTGTATGTATATATGTATGCTTATTACTGTTATGCTTTACTTGTATAGCACCATTATATTCCGCAGCACTTCACAGACATCATCATCACTGTCTCCATTGGGGCTCAAAATCTAAATTTTCAATACTCATGTCTGTGGAGTGTGGTAGGAAACCAGAGCTGAAGAAGTCTGTAATTTTTATTGTAGGTACAATTCAACAGTAAGAAACAAAATCTAAAAAAAAAAAAAAAATTGCATTGTATGATTTTTAAATAATTGCATTTTATTGCATGAAATAAGTATTTGATCACCCGCAAACCGCCAAAAATTTTGGGTCTCCCAGACTTGTTTGTTTTCCTTTAAGAAGCCCTCCTACTCTGCACTCATTACCTGTGTTAATTGCACCTGTTTTTAACTCGTTACCTGTATAAATGACCTCTGTCCTCACAATCAATCACACTCAAACCTCTCCACCAAGGCAAAGAGTTGTCTATGGACACCAGGGACAACATTGTAGACCTGCACAAGGCTGGGATGGTCTACAGAACAATAGGCAACCAGCTTGGTGAGAAAACTTGGAAAATCGGCAGAGTATCAGACAATTATTTTCCCCATTGTATGTAGAAAATCACAGTGAACTCCATTTGCTTGAGTGTTACCAGTGCTGGCCACTACGCATTCTATAGTCGGGACACAGGGAAAATCAGAAAACTTGTCACAGTTTTCCAAATGTGGGGGTACCAGAGCTCTGAGCCCCAATGATTATAATGTGATCCCTTGTGCTGTGCAGGACTCTCTGTTTTCCTCTACTTAATTCTGTACAAAATCGGAAGCACTTCTCTGCCAGGATCTTTAGATCTTTTTTTCTGTCCGTCACACATTTAAATTGAATATAACTCCCTTTATTCAATTCAAAATATATAAAAAAGAATATATTCCTTTGCCCGTGGGGAAATTCTCACTATTTTTAACCAATTTTATGCAGCTTAAAGCAAACAAGACAAATATAACATTAGCAAAAGGTTTAACATAGAGGGAAGTACAGTTGAAAAGCAATGTCTGACTTTCATTTGTTCATTTTCATAGATTTTTTATTTATTATTACTTTTGTCAGATTCGAGTTATTTCTGTGACCTTTGTGGGTTTTTCTGTCATTAAACAAGGGGTACCAACAATTTTGACCATGTGTGTATCTATCTCTTTCAAATTGATATCTTTTAATGGCTAACTTAAAAGATGGTAACATTGCAAGCTTTTAAGACTACTCAGGTCTCTTCATCAGGCATAGACTAATGCAAAATCTGAAGAATCACATATTTATACATAGCACAGAAATAATGCAATAAATAAGACAGTTGTGGCCTTAAATATTGGAACAGTTCATAATTAAGAAGTGTGAAACTTTTATTGTCCTCTGATTGGGGTCTGATTCTGTGTTGTGATGCCCCCACAAGGTCTGATGAGCAAATTCCTTAATTGATGTAAAAAGACATAAATCCATGTGACACATTCATTCCTGCACTGAGTGTGTCAAAGGTTGTCATTAGTGTTGAGCATTCCGATACCGCAAGTATCGGGTATCGGCCGATACTTGCTGTATCGGAATTCCGATACCGACATCCGATATTTTTTCAATATCGGGCATCGGAATCGGAAGTTCAAAGTTGATTGACAGCCGAAATGACGTCATCATGATGCGCGGTGTGTGCGCATCATGATGCGCCGTCATTTCGGGCCTTCCGGGGGTCTCTGCCGGCCTGCCGGGGGGCTGTGCTGGCCTGCCGTGGGGCTGTGTGGACTGCCTGGGGTCTGTACCGGCCTGCCGGGGGGCTGTGCCGGCCTGCCGGTGGTCTGTGCACCCTGTGGGGGTCTGTACCGGCCTGCCGGGGGGCTGTGCTGATGTCCGGGGGTCTGTGCAGGCATCGTCCGATGGGACTACAAGTCCCATCTGGCGATGCCTGCTACCATGACAGTGTTTGACACATTAGCCAATGATGGGACAGTAGTAGTCCCATCATCCGGCTAATGTGTTAAATGTTTAAAAAAAAATAAAATAAAATACTACATACATACTACATGCATGCTACATACATACTACATGCTACATACTACATATATACTACATGCATGCTACATACATACTACATGCATGCTACATACATACTACATGCTACATACATACTACATATATACTACATGCATGCTACATACATACTACATACATGCTACATACATACTACATGCTACATACATACTACATATATACTACATGCATGCTACATACATACTGCATGCTACATACATACTACATGCTACATACATAGTAGTATGTAGCATGTATGTAGCATGCATGTAGTATATATGTAGTATGTATGTAGCATGTAGTATGTATGTAGCATGCATGTAGTATATATGTACTATGTATGTAGCATGTAGTATGTATGTAGCATGCATGTAGTATGTATGTATGTAGTATTTTTTTTTTTTTTTTTTTTACATTTAACACATTAGCCGGATGATGGGACTACTACTGTCCCATCATTGGCTAATGTGTCAATCACTGTCATGGTAGCAGGCATCGCCCGATGGGACTTGTAGTCCCATCGGACGATGCCTGCACAGACCCCCGGCAGGCACAGACCCCCGACATCAGCACAGCCCCCCGGCAGGCCGGCACAGCCCCCCGGCAGGCCGGTACAGACCCCCACAGCCCACCGGCAGGCCGGCACAGACCCCCGGCAGGCCGGCAGAGGCCCCCGGAAGGCCCGTACAGACCCCCGAGAGGCTGTACAAGGGCAGGAAAGGGTTTTTACAATTCCGATACCGGAAGTCTCATAGACTTGAATGGGACTTCCGGTATCGGCATCGGCGATACCGATACTTTTTTTAAAGATCGGCCGATCCATTCCGATCCGATATTTTGAAGTATCGGACGGTATCGCTCAACTCTAGTTGTCATGAGTTTATACT
This sequence comes from Dendrobates tinctorius, assembly GCF_039654945.1. Taxonomy (NCBI): domain Eukaryota; kingdom Metazoa; phylum Chordata; class Amphibia; order Anura; family Dendrobatidae; genus Dendrobates; species Dendrobates tinctorius. The sequence goes on along the minus strand of NW_027361801.1, from coordinate 13,864,245 downwards.
TCCAGACCCTCCTGTCTCTCAAATTTGAAGTTACCTTTTAGTACAAGCAATTTCATGTCCATGGTGTTGTGATCTGGAATACAAAAATGTTTGGCCACAGGTAGATCCATTCTTTTTTTTTCCTTATTGTGTGGACGTGAGAATTCATCCTTGTTCTAAGTTTTTGCCATGTCTTTGTGGCACCCCAGGAGTCTGGTTGCCACTGTGGCATTGCCTCCCTCACAGGGGGTGATGTCATGCCTGGAAGCAAGGAGGAGTTCCCTGGTCAGGTAACATCAGCATTCAACACTTTTCCTGGCTCCAGACCAGAAGGTGGAGCTCAAAACCCGGATTTAGGGGAGCTTCCCTATTAGTTCTGGCCTGGAGGCAGGGTTAGGCAGTCAGTGGTGGGGACTGGAAGAGTGAGGAGCTCATCCCCCAGATGAGAGTTGCAGTCTGAGTAAAAGAAGAGTTATAGAGAAGGAGAGAAGTCTAGGAAAACCTGGGGAGTGAAGCTGTGACCAAGCTCACCCTAGAACCGGACACCAGAGTCCGTGGCTGCACGGGTACAACAGTCCCAGCAGACAAATCAGGAGGGCAGGGAACTGCAGGTCCCCTGACCCATCAGACACTAGGGGCATAGCAGCATATCAGAGCCCGAAGCCTCCACAAAGGAGCGACACCTGCAAAAGGCTCAAGCTGCCTGCCATACGGGCAAGTACTAGGACCATAAGGAACAGAGGCTCAAGCGTAGCTTTAAGCAGCAAGGACCTCAGAGGATAGCGCAGCAAGGAGGCCTCCAACTCCATCTGGCTTAGGGGATCCTAAATTGCTTCCAGGCTGTCCGGATCTCCATCTCCATCTGTTAGCAGTGCTCCCGTCTGCATTCCAAACCATCAAGTAAAGGTAAAGGAAACTACAGTTCATTTGTCTGCAGTAATTCTTTATTCCCTCAGTCCTGCACACCAATGTCACTATCTCTTATAAGAACTATAACTGCCCTGGGGCCTAGCTCTACCCATGGAGAGCTGTAACAACTCTGCTGCATCACCAATGGCCCCAGCGGTCTCCTTAGGCAGCGTCAGCCATCCCCTTATTGCCGAACACCACGGGTGGCATCATGAATTAATACCCCACAAATTTTCTTCCTCATTTATTTTAATGGACGCCCAGGGCCACGGACCGGGTCATTGCCGCCGCACCATTCCCTGAAGAACCGGCCCGGTACCGAGTACCCTACGGCCCTGTGAGGCACGCCATCTGCCCTACATACAGACCCCCACTTGGGCATTTGGTACGAATAATTAAGTACACCACATTAGATATGATGCAGTTGAAAGTACATGAGATCTTGTAGTCCTGATGTGAGTTGGGGATCTTTATCTTATATATTATTATAACTGGACAGGTTTTACATTTTTCTTGTTGCAAGGAAAGGTTCCTGTAGCTTTTCACACTCATTATCTATGAACTGTTCCAATATTTATGGCCACAACTGTTTATCCCTCTTCCATAATGATAGTTCTGTTAGTTCACGTCACTTGTCTTATCTATTGCATTATTTCTTTGCTGTGTATGTATGTACTGTATGTATGTATGTATATATGTGATTCTTCAGATTTTGTATTAGTCTATGCCTGATGAATGTGACTTATCCAGCCGGAGGCACTCCCTTAAGTGATAATCTCGATACTGGCCATCTCTAACGCTCATAACTGTTAATTTACAAACTTCACAGCTGACATAATTGTCTGTCTTTCTCTTCATTACATACAGCAGTTCTAACGCAGGTTGTCACTTGTAATGATACATCCATTCATGATCCACACAAATACCCTTTGATCTCCTAATCCGTGGTATATATTATTGGTAGTGTATTGACTTCATGCAAGTTAATCGTCTCTTTCGTTTTCTTTACCATAGGATTACATTATATCACTTGAGTTAATGGGGATTCACACTAATATGCACTATGCACTGTAATTCTTTTATTAATGTATTAGACAGCACTTGTGGGCCCTTCACACTTTTGAGCAACACTTCTTACTTAATTTGCATCTAGTAATTTACAGGTGTAACATTATATTCTGATTAAAGTAGGGAGACACTATTGGTGTATAGGATGTCTTCACTCATATGCACTGCATAGTGTGTCTCTCACACTGGAAGCATCTTATTTTTTTCAGTGTTTATGTTCTTTATGTGTCAATAAAAATTATATTTCTAAATACTTCTTTTAACCCCTGTGTGACCAAGCCAAATTTTTCAAATCTGACCTGTGTCACTTTATGTGGTAATAACTGGAATTCTTCAACAAATCCCAGTGATTTTGAGATTTGTTTTTCTCATGGCACATAATATTTTTTGATAATGGTAAATTTAGGTAAATATGTTTTGGGTTTATTTATAAAAAATATCAAATTTTACAAAAATGTAAAAAAAAGTTACATTTTTCAAACTTTAATTTTCCCTTTAATCCAGATATTCACACCACAGAAAACATTAATAAATAACATTTCCCTCATGTCTGCTTCACATCAGCACCATTTGTAAAATATTATTTTATTTTGTTTGCATTTTAGGAGGTTTAAAAATGCAGCAGCAATTTCTCATTAGGGATTTGTACTCACTCAGGTATGCCAGAGGAAAACAGGAGGCGTGCTTCTTTAAAAAAGTCTGTGCAGGTTTCTTTGCTCCATAAACCCCTAAGCAACAACAAATGGTAAACGGCCTTTAAAGCAGGCAAAACACAAAATGTCCTTAGCCGGGCTCTGCTCCCTCAGGCCTGTGGGCACACAGGCTGAGCAATGTCCAGCAGGTAGGCTCAGTCTGGAACCCCACACACAGGAAGGCTTCTCCCTCTCTGCACACAGACCATGGAGGTCTCCACACCTCCAGCCACAAACCATGTCCATTTTGTAGGCTGTAACCACACCCACAGGTGAGGAATATCGGTAGCCAGACCCACCCATCTATCATAGCTACACGCAACCTTGACCCAGGTGCACTAAACAACATCCTAGTGCTTATGTTCACTAAAGCAAAATACTTCAGATTGCATTGCAGTGAGCAGCCGTCTCTGCGACACATATCTTCCATTAGCCTCCTTACAAAGGAAATGTACAAAATGAATTTTTTAGGGACCTGTCCATTTTTAAAGTGAGTTTGGGGGTCATATATATTATAAACCCCCCAAAAGTAATACCTTTTTAAAAACAGCGCCCCTCAACATATTGAAAACAGGTAGTGTATTAATCCCTCAGGTGATTTTTCAGGAATTAATGCAAAGTGGCATGACAGGAATGAAGATGTGTATTTTTACCCCCTAAATGTCTCACACTTCTGAACAGGTTACAACAGCCAGCAGACTCTAAGGCTGCTATTTGGCCTTTAATTGCCATGGCAAACATCAGGACCACACAATCATGATCTCTGGGTGTCGATGGAGTTAAATAGGAAACCCCCACACTTTGTTAGCCATTTATATGATGGAGTCACTTTTGTCAGATCTTGAGGGCAAGGTATTGATTTGTGTCTTGATTTGTGTCTTAAAATCTTAGGAGAACATCTTTGCTCAGTTCTTGCAGATCACCTAGGTAGCAAAGCAACTTTGGGCCTCCACTGTTGTCATTTTTGGTGGCCTAAGTTGCATCAGGACATTGTTGATTTTGGGTATACCTGCAATTTTTGTGCATGCTCTAAAACCACGCATACTTGTCCTCCCAGGGCTCTCCTACCATTGGTTATTCCTGACAAACTATGGACGCATGTTTATAAGGATTTTACCAACCTTCCTTCATATGCTGGAAAAATAGTGATTTTGTTGGTGTTGGATAGGTTTAGCAATATGGCACACTTAATTGCATTACCGGCTCTCCCAAATGCGAAAACCTTGGCTCAGGTATTTTATCAGTAAGATTGTGAAGCTTCACGGGGTTCCCATCCGATGTGGTCTCAGATCGGGGGACCCTGTATATGTCAACTGTTATGAATGAGTCACCGTAGGAGGCAAAAACAGAAATACTAGCTAAGTCCAGAAAACCAGAGAAGTTGGCAGCTATCGGATTGCAGACCCCTGAACCTATCAACAACAACTAGCAGTAGCTGTGGGTGGTTCCTACGGTGCTCTAGACCCCTCGATCACAGCCGGAGAACTACATAGCCTAAAGACAGAAAGGGAAATCTAAACTGCCCCAGAGCAGACCCCAAAACAATAGGCAGCCCCCAACATATAATGATGCTGAAGCAAGATGAAAAAACACTCACACAGATAGAAAGATAGACTGAGCAAATGATGGGGCCCAAGCTAACTAGATAGGACAGGATAGAAAAGCTGCTGTCTGTAATCCGCCAAAACCCTATCAAAACAAGAGCCAACAGCTGATAGGGAAAAAAGCACTGAAGACGCTAGGCTTCAAAAAGACTATATCAGTACTCAGGTATTATCTGAAGACAGAGCAAAAAGGAATTCAGCTCACCCAGCAGGGAAAGGCAGAAATCCAGAAAAACAAGGCAAAACGAAACCAAAACACAAATGCAGAAGGTAAAGCAGAAAACTTAGCTTTTGAGGAGCAGGAATCAGACTGGTCTCCAAGAATCCCTCAGAGAAATCACCCGCAAGGCAGAAGGGCGTTGGCTGCCTTATATCCAGTCAGCAATCCTAGTCACCCAGTCATCATCATTCTGCTCAGGTGCTTTGTAATCAGCCTCACTACCTTCCTTCACCAGAAGAGGGAGTTCATAAGACCTCAATGGTGAAGGGGAAAATGAACTCACAACAGTCAACATTTTGGAGGGCTTTTTGTTTTCGCCTAGGGGTGCATCCATCTTTTTCTTCGGCTTTCCATCAACAATCTAATAGTCAAATCGAAAGTATAAATCAAACCTAAGAGACATACTTAGGTGTTTTGTTTCTGAAAACCAGGAAGATTGGTTATGTTACTTACCTTTGGCAGAATTTGCGCTAAATAATTGTCGCCATGAGTCCACGCGTCAGTCACTATTCTTTGGTGCATATAGTTTTTATCCTCATTTCTGTGCTTTCAGTAGGAATAAGTCTTCGGGGGTTCCTGAGTAGGATCATTCTTCTTTGTCTCTCTATTCCGTATGCCAAGGGGTACAGAACAACTCGAAAGTGATGGGAGACAGATATAAACATATCGCTGATAAAAAAGCTTATGACAGGTCTGGACCTTTGTGTGAATTAGGCCTGTTTCACACTTCCGTTTTTTCAAATCCGTCAAAATCCGTTGTTTTCCGTAAAAAAACGGATCCGCCATTTTTTGCAGGATCCGTTTTTTTTGTCCCATAGACTTCCATTACGGTTACCGCGGATCCGTCAAAAAAACGGATCCGTTTTTTTAAAAACGGATCCGTTGGCATCCGTTTCCGTCAAAAAAACGGAAACGGATCCGTTTGGCGGACACAAAAACGGAAGTGTGAAACAGGCCTGACTGTATGGTTGTCCTTCAGAAACATCAAGTAGAAAGTTCCCTCCTGGAAACTGCGTACCAGGTTTATTGGTCCGTATAAGGTGGTCGCTGTTATTAATCCTGTAGCTTTTCTCCTTGAGCTAGCACAAGCACTTAAGATTCACAATGTCTTTCACAGTTCATTGCTTAATAATAATAATTATCTTTATTTGTAAAGCGCCAACATATTCCACAGTGCTTTACAATTTTACAGTTTCAAACACAACAGTCAAAAGTAACAACTTTAACAATAATACAATGATTAAAGCAAAATAAGATGGCCCTGCTCATGAGAACTTTACAATCTACAATGAGGTGGGGGAGATACAAAGTACAGGTGTGTATTTACATTGATGTATTTACAATGATGGTCCAGACATCTTGAGGGAGTGGGGGATAGCCCATTCACTATCTCTATCTACTCACGCACCCTTACATATAAAATGACTGATTAGGGAACATGATAGTCTGCTCTGAACAAATGTGTTTTGAGATAGCGCCTAAAACTGTGTAAGTTGTGGCTGGTCCTAATTTCTTGGGGTAGAGCATTCCAGAGGATTGGCGCAGCACGGGAGAAGTCTTGGAGTCGGGAATGAGAGGTACGGATTAGTGCATAGGTAGAGCACAGCGGTCGGCTAGGCCAATAGACAGAAATGAGGGAGGAGATGTAGGGGGGTGCTGCACTGTGGAGAGCTTTGTGGGTGAGAAAAAGTACTTTGAATTGGATCCTATAATGAATGGGCAGCCAGTGTAACGACTGGCGAAGAATGGACGTGTCCAAGTACAGATTAGCCAGATGGATGACCCTGGCTGCTGCATTAAGGATGGACTGGAGAGGGGAAAGTCGAGGGATGGGGAGGCCAATTAATAGAGCATTACATTAGTTCAGGCGGGAGTTGATCAGGGCGACAGTGAGGGTTATTGTTGTTTTCATGGTAAGAAAAGGGTGGATTTCAGAGATGTTCTTTAGGTGTAAGCGACAAGAGCAGGCAAGAGATTGTATATGGGAGGTAAAGGAGAGATTGGTGTCAAACATAACACCCAGACAGCACGTCTGCTGCCAAGGTGTTATTATGAAGAAGGTGGTCTTCTCTTCCATCCTCCCAGTGGATGGCCATGGAACAAGGAGGTGGAATAAGATTCTGCAGGTGAACAACTGGCTACGTCGATGGTGCCGTCAGCAACGATTTGGATTTCTGGATCACGGAGTGAACTACTTATACGATGGACTACTTGCTAGAGATGGGGTGCACCTTACGAAGACTGGAAAGCATGTATTTGGAAGTCGCCTTGCTACACTTGTAAGGAGAGCTTTAAACTAGAACAACATGGGAAGGGAAGCAAAAGACCAGAAAAAGCCATACACCTGACAAATGCTATTGAGAACTCTGCTATTAGAAGTGGAAAGGAAGAACAAAAACGAAAGAATCTAATTAATAAAAATATTGGAGAAAGAGAAACCAATCACAAACTAAAATGTTTCTATACTAATGCACAAAGCATGGGCAACAAACAAGGAGAATTGGAACTACTAACACAGGAAAAGAAATATGATGTCATTGGAATCACTGAAACTTGGTGGGACAATACACATGATTGGAATACAAGACTAGAAGGATACAACTTATTTGCAAGAAACAGACTTGATAAACGAGGAGGGGGTGTCGCATTGTATGTTAGAAACGCGTATATCTGCACAGAGATTGAAGCTTCAGAGACTGGGAGTTCTGTGGAAACTGTTTGGGTAAGAATACAAGGACAGAACAATGGAAAGGACACCATTGTAGGCATTTACTACAGGCCGCCTGTGCAAGCTGAAGATATGGATGAACTCTTTATGCATCAAATGGCCAAGTTCTCCAAAAAATATGACATAGTTGTCATGGGAGATTTCAACTATCCAGACATTTGTTGGGAATCTCTCTCAGGCAAAACTAACAGGTCAAGGAAATTCTTATCCTCTCTTGCTGACAACTTTATCTTCCAAAAGGTAAGGGAGAAAACAAGGGGAACTGCTACCTTGGATCTAATCCTTATAAACAGGGAGGAAATGGTTGAGGAGGTAAAAGTGGCTGGGACCCTAGGAGGTAGCGACCATGCTATTTTAGAATTTTGGATAACTAGAGGCGGAAGACCTGTGAAGACTCAGACGTCAAGGTTAGATTTCAGAAAGGCAGATTTTAAGGGATTCAGAAAGAGAATTGGAGGGATCCAATGGCTGGATATCCTTAAAGACAAAAATGTCCAGGAAGGATGGGAAATCTTGAAAAATGAAATTCTCAAAGCACAGTTGTTAACAATTCCGAAAAGAGGGAAGAATAGGAAGCAGTTAAGGAAACCAGGATGGATGAACACAGAACTTAAGCACATGCTAAAAAGGAAGAAAAAAATGTTTATAAAATGGAAAGAGGGAGGCATATCTAAAGAAGAATATAATGCTGTCTGCAGAACCTGCAGGGCACAAATCAGATTAGCTAAAGCTGAAAATGAATTGAGGCTTGCAAGAGATGTCAAAAGCAATAATAAAGGATTTTGGGGATATGTCAAAAGTAAAAGAAAAGTCAAAGATGCTATAGGATTTTTACAGGATGAAAATGATGAAATGGTAAGACAGGATGTTGAGAAGGCTGAACTTTTAAATTCCTATTTTGCATCTGTTTTCTCTCAGAAAGGAAATGTAACATCAACTGTTATTCACTGTCCTATTAAGGGAATAGAAGAATCCAGGATATCTATAAACAGAAAGATAGTGAGGAAACACTTAGCTAACCTAAATGAATTCAAGTCTCCAGGTCCAGATGAATTACACCCCAGAGTACTGAAGGAGATAGCAGAAGAAATTTTTGAACCCCTCTCTATAATCTTTGAAAATTCTTGGAGAACAGGAGAAGTGCCAGAAGACTGGAGAAGAGCAAATGTTGTTCCTATCTTCAAAAAGGGGAAGAAGGTGGACCCAGGTAACTATAGGCCGGTGAGTCTGACTTCTATACCAGGAAAGATCTTTGAACAAATTATTAAACAACATGTATGTCAATACCTGGATAAGAATGAAGTGATTAAACAGAGTCAGCATGGGTTTGTAACTAATAAGTCATGTCAGACTAACTTAATTTCCTTCTATGACGGTATCACTGATTGGGTGGATCAAGGAAATGCTGTAGATATAGTATATCTTGACTTCAGCAAAGCATTTGACAAAGTCTCTCATACAATCCTTATTGAAAAAATGATTAAGTATGGAATGGACAAGGCAACTGTTAGGTGGATTCATAACTGGCTTAGTGATCGGACCCAAAGAGTGGTCGTAAATGGCTGCACATCCAGTTGGAAGAATGTCTCAAGTGGGGTACCACAGGGCTCTGTCCTGGGCCCTGTATTGTTCAACATCTTTATCAACGATTTAGATGAAGGAATTGAGGGTAAACTGATTAAATTTGCTGATGACACAAAGCTAGGAGGGATAGCTAATACTAGAGAAGAGAGAGAGAGGATTCAAAAAGATTTAAATAAACTGGAGAAGTGGGCAGCAACTAACAGAATGGTTTTTAACAGGGAGAAATGCAAAGTACTACATCTGGGCAATAAAAATGGAAAAAGCATATATAGAATGGGAGGAATAGGGCTAAGTGACAGCACATGTGAAAAAGACTTGGGTATACTAATAGATCACAGACTGAATATGAGTCAACAGTGTGATGCAGCAGCAAAAAAGGCAAATGCAATTCTAGGATGTATTAACAGAAGCATACAGTCTAGATCACGTGAAGTCATTATTTCCCTCTACTCCTCTTTGGTCAGACCTCATCTGGAATATTGTGTCCAATTTTGGGCACCACATTTTAAAAAAGACATCAACAAACTGGAGCAAGTTCAGAAAAGAGCGACCAGAATGGTGACCGGTCTGCAAACCCTGTCTTATGAGGAAAGGTTGCAGGATTTGGGAATGTTTAGTTTGCAAAAGAGAAGACTGAGAGGAGACTTAATAGCTGTCTACAAATATCTAAAGGGCTGTCACATTGTAGAAGGATCAACTTTATTCTCATTTGCACAAGGAAAGACTAGAAGCAATGGGATGAAACTGAATGGGAGGAGACACAGATTAGATATTAGAAAAAACTTTTTGACAGTTAGAGTGATCAATGAGTGGAACAGGCTGCCACGAGAAGTGGTGAGTTCTCCTTCAATGGAAGTCTTCAAACAGAGGCTGGACAGACATCTGACTGGGATGATTTAGCGAATCCTGCTTTGAGCAGGGGGTTGGACCAGATGGCCCAGGAGGTCCCTTCCAACTCTACAATTCTATGATTCTATGATGCCACTCACGGAGAAGGAAATGTCAGATTTAGGGAGGTTGGTAGATGGCAGGAGTAGAAGTTCAGTTTTGGAAAGGTTGAGTTTCAGATAGAGAGCGGACATGATGTTGGAGACTGCGGACAGACAGTCACTGGCGTTCTGTAGTACAGCGGGGGTAATATCAGGGATGGCTTATATAGTCGTGTGTCATCAGCATAAAGATGGTACTGAAAGCCAAATTTGCTGATGATCTGTCCAATTGGGGCCGTGTAGAGAGAGAACAGAAGGGGGCCAAGGACTGAGCCCTGAGGTACCCCGACAGCGAGAGGAAGAGGAGATGACGTGGAGCCAGAGAACAAGACGCTGGAGGAGTCAGAAAGATAGGAAGAGAACCAGGAGAGAGCAGTGTCCTTAAAGGGAATCTGTCACCTCATTTTTGGACTATCAGCTGCTGGCACCGCCATCAGGGGCTTATCTACAGCATTCTGTTATGCTGTAGATAAGCCCCCGATGTAACCTGAAAGATAAGAAAATGAGTTATATTATACTCACCCAGGGGCGGTCCGGGTCCGGTTTTGGTCCGATGGGTGTAGCGGTCTGGTCTGGTGCCTGTAGATAAGCCCCTGATGGCAGTGCTGGCAGCTGATACTCCAAAAACGGGATGACAGATTCCCTTTAATGCTAGTGATTGGAGCCTAGAGAGTAGGATTAATGAGGACATGAAGTACAGCAACCAGACTGAGAAGTGGTCAAGGAATTGGGTGGGTGAGCCTGGGGGCCGGTATATGACCGCTACTCTGAGGGAGAGGGGACGAAAGAGCCTGATGGTGTGGACCTCAAAAGAAGGGAATGAGAGTGATGGAGCTGGGGGATGACCTGAAAAGTGCATTGTGGGAACAGGAGTATGCCGACTCCACCATCAAGTCTGTTTGTGGGTCTCGGGGAATGGAAGAATTGTAAGCCACCATGGGAGATGGCAGCAGGGGAGACAGTGTCAGAATCCTGAATCCAGGTTTCAGTGAGGGCCAACAGATTAAGAGAGTTGTTCATAAAGTAGTTGTGCAGGAAAGGAAGCTTGTTACATACTGACCGCAGATTCCAGAGGGCACAATTAAAAGGAGATGAAGGAGTGCAATTAATATAAGGTTAGTAAAGTTTCAATGTGAGGTAGGGTAGTGGTTGAGGTTGGGGGAATGGTTGAGCAGGTTTGGAGGAGATGTCCCCTGAAATCAGTAGGAGTAGGAAGATAAAGAGCAAGTACAGTTGTGGCCAAAAGTATTGACACCCCAGCAATTCTGTCAGATAATACTCAGTTTCTTCCTGAAAATGATTGCAATCACAAATTCTTTGGTATTATTATCTTCATTTAATTTGTCTTAAATGAAAAAACACAAAAGAGAATGAAGCAAAAAGAAAAACATTGATCATTTCACACAAAACTCCAAAAATGGGCCAGCCAAAAGTATTGGTTCCCTCAGCCTAATACTTGGTTGCACACCCTTTAGCCAAAATAACTGCGACCAACCACTTCCGGTAACCATCAATGAGTTTCTTACAATGCTCTGCTGGAATTTTAGACCATTCTTCTTTGGCAAACTGCTCCAGGTCCCTGATATTTGAAGGGTGCCTTCTCCAAACTGCCATTTTTAGATCTCTCCACAGGTGTTCTTTGGGATTCAGGTCTGGACTCATTGCTGGCCACCTTAGAAGTCTCCAGTACTTTCTCTCAAACCATTTTCTAGTGCTTTTTGAAGTGTGTTTTGGGTCATTGTCCTGCTGGAAGACCCATGACCTCTGAGGGAGACCCAGCTTTCTCACACTGGGCCCTACATTATGCTGCAAAATTTGTTGGTAGTCTTCAGACTTCATAATGCCATGCACACGGTCAAGCAGTCCAGTGCCAGAGGCAGCAAAACAACCCCAAAACATCAGGGAACCTCCGCCATGTTTGACTGTAGGGACCGTGTTTTTGTTCTTTGAATGCCTCTTTTTTTCTCCTGTAAACTCTATGTTGATGCCTTTGCCCAAAAAGCTCAACTTTTGTCTCATCTGACCAGAGAACGTTCTTCCAAAACGTTTTAGGCTTTTTCAGGTAAGTTTTGGCAAACTCCAGCCTGGCTTTTTTATGTCTCGGGGTAAGAAGTGGGGTCTTCCTGGGTCTCCTACCATACAATCCCTTTTAATTCAGATGCCGACGGATAGTACAGGTTGACACTGTTGTACCCTCGGACTGCAGGGCAGCTTGAACTTGTTTGGATGTTAGTCGAGGTTCTTTATCCAACATCTGCACAATCTTGCGTTGAAATCTCTTGTCAATTTTTCTTTTCCATCCACATCTAGGGAGGTTAGCCACAGTGCCATGGGCTTTAAACTTCTTGATGACACTGCGCATGGTAGACACAGAAACATTCAGGTCTTTGGAGATGGACTTGTAGCCTTGAGATTGCTCATGCTTCCTCACAATTTGGTTTCTCAAGTCCTTAGACAGTTCTTTGGTCTTCTTTCTTTTCTCCATGCTCAATGTGGTACACACAAGGACACAGGACAGAGGTTGAGTCAACTATAATCCATGTCAACTGGCTGCAAGTGTGATTTAGTTATTGCCAATACCTGTTAGGTGCCACAGTTAAGTTACAGGTGCTTTTAATTACACAAATTAGAGAAGCATCACATGATTTTTCGAACAGTGCCAATACTTTTGTCCACCCTCTTTTTTATGTTTGGTGTGGAATTACTGTATATCCAATTTGGCTTTAGGACAATTATTTTTGTGTTTTTCCATTTAAGACAAATTAAATGAAGATAATAATAACAAAGAATTTGTGTTTGCAATCATTTTCAGGAAGCAACTGAGTATTATCTGACAGAATTGCAGGGGTGTCAATACTTTTGGCCACAACTGGAGTTATTGGAATTGTCAGAAATTTTTTTGTTTAATGTGTTTGGGCAAAATGGGTTGAGGTTTTTCCGGAAGATGAGAAGTGCATGGGAGGTGTACATGGGAGAGGGATGTATAGAGGGGCTGATATGTGTATGAGTCGTGATGGAGGGGGGATGGGGCGGTGAATGTGGAAGGCAAGAGAACACAGAAGGATAGAAATAAAGCACATGGATAAAAGGGAGTACAAAGTGTGGGATACCTGACTCCTGCCCTGACTAACTGTCATGGAATAACTGCTTCTTCTGGATGCTTAGCTAATGGGATGCTTTGCTGAGGGGAGGCACGTGTAAGCACCCTACACTGTGTGCTTAAAAAGTATGTTGCATTGTCTGATACATCACCAGTCATGGTGGACGGTAACTTAGAATTTCAGGTAGTAAAAATTGTTGATTCTTGTTTTATCCATCGTTCCCTCCAGTACTTGGTGCAATGGAAAGGTTAAGGTCTGAAAATACAGCAAAAAAGGTAGAGATGCTTACCTGCCCAGGCCTCCAAACAAATGTACTATCAGGATGCAGTGGACCAAGCGCTATCAAAATGCATCCCATGTGAACAGACACCATAGTTTACAAGACCAAATGGGCCCAACTGCACCCTGAAAAATAAAGTGCAAAAAACACATAAAAAAATGTGAGGTATTAGTTGATATTTTGACCAAAATATGTAAGCTCTTAACCCTCGTCACGGATCCCCACGCTTACGAGTCCTAACACTAAACAGCAATAGCACAAAAAAAGGACTTGAAAATCCTCCAAAAATTCAATAATACAGCACAAAAGGCAGAGATGCTTACCTGCCCAGGCCTCCAAACAAATGATGTGTGGACCCATATAGTTAAGATGGCGGCAACACAGGTCCAAGAATACCCATGAGACAACCGCTCACATCCTACCAATCCATGGAGGGGGCGGTTGCTTGGTATATTAATGCACAATGAAGACTTGTATGCGGCGCTGTTCACACTATGGCAATGCACAGCATCCAGGTTAACAGCCTATTAGTTACGGCCTTCTATTAGATCAGGCGGGCTGCCCAGCGCTATCAAAATGCATCCTATGTGAACAGACACCACAGTTTACAAGACTAAATGGGCCCAACTGCACCCTGAAAAATTAAGTGCAAAAAACATATAGAAAATGTGAGGTATTAGTTGATATTTTGGCCAAAATGTGTATGCTCGTGACCCTCGTCACGGATTCCCACGTGACCATATTGTATATTGATCTATTTGCATGATCTATTTACATATACAAATATATATATGATTGCCTGCACAAGGTGCGGAAGCAGGGTTTATGCAGGTTGTTTGATGGTTTTTATTCATGTTGTCAATAAAGCTTTTTCCCTTTTATAATGTACTAGCTGAAGAGCCCTGCGCTGCCCGGGCATAGTAACTAAGACACCAGAAACGCATTGAGAACACAAACATCTATATCTTCTATGCTGGCATTTTAACCTCTACCCTGTATTGACTGAAGTGAATAAATTTGTTTTCAAAACCAGAGCGCTGAGTGGAACAGTCCTAACTTCCATACCAGGGATCACTTAAGAGAGGCATGGGGTGAGAATCAGAGCGCTGAGGGATTTACCCTAACTTCCATACCGGGGATCCCTTTAAGAGAGGCCTAGGGTCAGTACCAAAGCGCAGAGTGGATTTGCCCTGACTTCCATACTGGGGATCCCTTTACGAGAGCCTTGGATCAGAACCAGAGCGTTGAGTGGATTTGCTTTGACTTGCATACAGGAGATCCCTTTAAGAGAGTCTGGGGTCAGTACCAGAGCATTTGAAGGCAATTGCCCTGACTTCCATAACGGAGATCCCTTTAAGAGAGGCCTGGGGTGAGAATCAGAGCTCTGAGTGGATTTGCCCTGAGTTGCATACAGGAGATCCCTTTAAGAAAGCCTGGGGTCAGTACCAGAGCATTTTAAGGCAATTGCCCTGACTTCCATACCGGGGATCCCTTTAAGAGAGGTCTGGGGTCAGAACCAAAGCGCTGGATGGATTTGCCCTGACTTCCATACTGGAGATCCCTTTAAGAGAGGCCTGGGGTCAAAACCAAAGTGTTCTGTGCTCCTTTCTGTGGGGCAGACAATGGCTGGGAGCTTATGTTCCCAGGGATGCCAGATTTCTCCCACCCAGTCAGTGCCTGCTGAGGTGTTGTCAAGTGGGAAAACTTGCTCATAGCAACCAATCACAGCTCAGCTTCTTTTAACCAGCTCTGGTGAAATGAGAGACGCTTAGGAATTGGTTGCAAGGAAAACTGTTGCTCATAGCAAACAATCACAGCTCAGCTTCTTTTGAACAGCTCTGGCGAAATGAAAGATGCTTCGTGATTGGATGGTGATACACACATACATACATTCAGTTTTATATATATAGATTGGTGGTGTGCACTTCATATAGTGGTCTTGCTTTCTCTTTTCTTTTTGGCTCCATCTACCAAAGTCACGTTGCACCACAGACTGTCCAGGAGTTGGTGGATGCTTTAGTCCAGGTCTGGGAGGAGATCCCTCAGGAGACCATCCGCCGCCTCATCAGGAGCATGCCCAGGGGTTGTACAGTAGGGAGGTCATACAGGCACATGGAGGCCACACACAATACTGAGCCTCATTTTGACTTGTTTTGAGGACATTACATTCCACTTTAATTTTGTGCGTGACTCCAAATCCAGGCCTCCATTGGTTAATAAATTTGATTTCCATTGATGGTTTTTGTGTGATTTTGTTGTCGGCACATTCCACTTTGTACAGAACAAAGTATTCAATGAGAATATTTCATTCATTGAGATCAAGGATGTGTTATTTGAGTGTTCCCTTTATTTTCTTTTGAGCAGTGTATATGATATATATAATATTGCGATGGGTTAACTCACTCAGCTGCTTCCAAAGGTAGACTCAGGAATATTTCCTGTGGTAAATTGGTAAATCACCTGCTGGTTTATTAGGTATCTTTCTGGCATAATGGCAAAACAAATAGATAACGTATAGCAAAGTGCATATTTCTGAGAGATTCACCCGCTCAGACCACCATGTGTCTTCAGCTCCACCTGGAGCCACCGTTTGGAGTCTTTCCTCTCCAAACCACAACAGAGAAAAAAACACTGGCTGTACATTTAATATCTCAGCCACACCCTTGAGGTGCCAGAGAATATGGGAAGCAAGATGTGCCACAGTGCGCGCTGCTGAATCCACAAAATCACCTGGGATGCAAGATGTAGTAACAAAGTACTTCTTTATTCCTTCCTACGCGTTTCGGCGCCCTTCCTGGCACCTTCCTCAGGGATATCAAGGATATCGAAGGTGCCAGGAAGGGCGCCGAAACGCGTAGGAAGGAATAAAGAAGTACTTGCTTCCCATATTCTCTGGCAATTTTTCCACTTTGGAGTGGTCGGTGGAGGTCCTGCAGCAGCTGATACTGTGTTATGTCTTCAAGCCAGTTGTGGGTCACACAACTGGAATAGGTGAGTGGAACTGCATTACACCACTCACATCGTAGTGTCACTAGTGATAGGGCACTATTGCGCCTCTTGTTCCCCCACCCTTTTTGTATTGACACCCTTGAGGTGGAGATATAGTGAGTAGGTGTCCCGCCCATCTCTTACCTACTCACCTACAAACCTCCCATAACATGGCTGATTGACTCCTTCAGCACCTAGCATGCATATACTGTACTGTGCCAGTAACCCTGTCACTAATATATTATCTGACTTTCTTGCTTGACCACAATTACCTCCGCAGGATGAATTCCTTTTCTAAATAATCCCACAATAGTAAGTCTACTGTATATTGTATCTGCATATGTTTAGTTTAACCTGATTGATAACAGATTATAATAAAACTAGCTGAAGAGCCCAGCGCTGCCCGGGCATAGTAACTAACTGTGGTTAGTTATAACAAATTATAATTATCCTCCATCCCATAGTCCCGTGCCTATATACCCATCATACATATCCTCCATCCCATAGTCGAGTGCCCATATACCCATCCTCCATCCAATAGTCCCATGCCCATATACCCATCATACATATTCTCCATCCCATAGTCCCATGCCCATATACCCATCATACATATCCTCCATCCCATAGTCGAGTGCCCATATACCCATCATACATCCTCCATCCCATAGTCGAGTGCCCATATACCCATCACACATCCTCCATCCCATAGTCCCGTGCCCATATACCCGTCATACATAGCCTCCATCCCATAGTTCCGTGCCCATATACTCGTCATACATATCCTCCATCCCATAGTCCCGTGCCCATATACTCGTCATACATATCCTCCATCCCACAGTCCCATGCCCATATACCCATCATACATATCCTCATACCATAATCCCGTGCCCATATACTCGTCATACATATCCTCCATCCCATAGTCCCGTGCCCATATACCCGTCATACATATCCTCCATCCCATAGTCCCGTGCCCATATACCCGTCATACATATCCTCCATCCCATAGTCCAGTGCCCATATAACCGTCATACACATCCGCCATACCATAGTCCTGAGCCCATATACCGTCATACATATCCTCCATCCCATAGTCCAGTGCCCATATACCCATCACACATCCCCCATCTCATAGTCAACCATTATGACATCATAATGAGCGGCGGCAGGGCTTGCAACCTATGATGACATCAGCGTCGCCATGGCAACCATTGTGACATCATAATGAGGGGCGGGGCTTGATATGCAAAACAAAGTCTAAGCACAAATGCAAAAGGCCGAGCAGAAAACTTAGCTTTAGAGGAGCAGGAATTCAGACTGGTCTCCAAGGATCCCACAGAGAAATCACCCGCAGGGCAGAAGGGCGTCGGCAGCCTTATATCCAGTCAGTAACTCCACTCAGCCAGTCATCATCGTCAGACTCAGGTGTTTGATAATCAGGCTCACTACCTTTCTTTACCAGAAGAGGGAGTTCCTCGGGCCTCAGTAGTGAAGGGGAAAATGAACTCACAACAGTACCTCCCCCTTGAGGAGGGGTCACCGAACCCTCAACCACGCCAGCAGGGCGATCAGGGTGAGCCCGATGAAAGGCACGCACCAATCTTTTGGCATGAATATCAGAGGCAGAGACCCAGGAATTATCCTCCTGACCATAACCCTTCCACTTAACCAAATACTGGAGTCTCCGTCTAGCCAGACGGGAATCCAGTACTTTCTCTACCTCATATTCCATGTTACCTTCAACCAATACAGGGTGTGGACGTGCCACCCCCGGAACAACAGGTTCAACAAACCTCTTCAACAAAGATTTATGGAACACATTATGGATTTTAAATGTGACAGGAAGAGCCAAACGAAAAGAGACCGGATTAATAATCTCCAAAATCTTGTAAGGTCCAATAAATCTAGGCTTAAACTTAGGAGAAGCCACCTTCATAGCAATATTTTTTGATGATAACCACACCATATCACCAACCTTAAACTGGGGACCAATGGTCCTATGTCGGTTGGAAAACCGCTGGGCTTTTTCCTGGGAGAGAGATAACTTATCCACCACTTGGTCCCAGATCTGGTGCATTCTCTCCACCACAGTGTCAACACCTGGGCAGGTAGAGGGCTCTACCTGCCCTGAAGAAAATCGAGGATGAAACCCAAAGTTACAAAAAAAAGGTGACATCAAAGTGGCAGAACTAGCTCTATTATTTAAAGCAAATTCGGCCAAGGGCAAAAATGAAACCCAATCATCCTGATCAGCAGAAATAAAACATCTCAAATGACTCCAAGGTCTGGTTTGTTCTCTCTGTCTGCCCATTGGTCTGAGGGTGAAAAGCAGAGGAGAAGGACAACTGAATTCCCAGCTTGGAACAGAAAGTTCTCCTAAATCTAGACACAAACTGGACTCCTCTGTCAGATACAATGTTCTCAGGAATCCCGTGCAAGCGAACCACATGTTGTAAAAACAGGGGCACCAACTCAGAGGAAGGCAGCAACTTAGGGAGTGGTACAAGATGAACCATCTTAGAGAACCTATCACAAATCACCCAAATGACAGTCATCCTTTGAGAGACAGGCATATCAGAGATGAAATCCATTGAAATATGGGTCCATGGCCTCTTGGGGACAGGCAAAGGCATCAACAACCCACTAGAGCGAGCACACGATTTAGACCGGGAGCACGTCCCACAGGACTGCACAAAATTCCTGACATCACGAGACAAGGCGGGCCACCAAAAAGACCGACTCACCAGATCTCTAGTACCAAAAATACCTGGATGACCAGCCAAAGCAGAGCAATGAACTTCAGACATCACTCTCTTCTTCCACTGGTCAGGAACATACAACTTTCCACTGGGACAACGCTCAGGTTTGTCCTCCTGGAACTCTTCCAGAGCACGTCTCAAATCGGGCGAGATGGCAGAAAGAACTACCCCTTCGCCTAAGATGGTAGCAGGCTTGGTCACCACAGGAGAATCAGCAAAGAAGCTCCTTGAGAGGGCGTCTGCCTTGACATTCTTAGTTCCAGGAAGAAAAGAAACCACAAAATCAAAACGTGTAAAAAACAAGGCCCACCTAGCCTATCTAGGGTTCAAGCGCTTAGCCGACTCTAGGTAAATCAAATTCTTGTGGTCAGTGAGGACCACGACTTGATGCTTAGCTCCCTCCAACCAATGTCTCCACTCCTCAAATGCCCATTTCATGGCCAACAGTTCCCGCTTCCCCACATCATAGTTACGTTCAGATGGAGAGAACTTTCGGGAAAAGAAAGCACAGGGATTCATTTTAGATGTTACAGGATCCTTTTGGGACAAAACAGCTCCTGCACCAATCTCAGAAGCATCCACCTCTACCTGGAACGGAAGTGAGACATCAGGTTGCCGCAAAACCGGGGCGGAGGTGAATCTTCGCTTCAGCTCCTGAAAGGAAGAAACAGCCTCCGGAGACCAATTTAACACATCAGCACCCTTCTTAGTCAAATCAGTCAATGGCTTGGCAATACTAGAAAATTTTGCTATAAATTTCTGATAAAACCCAAAAACTTCTGGAGGGCCTTCAAAGAAGTGGGCTGAACCCAATCGTAAATGGCCTGTACCTTGGCCGGGTCCATTTCAATAGTTGACGGGGACAAAATAAATCCCAAAAAAGAAATCCTCTGTACTCCAAAAAGGCATTTAGATCCTTTGACATACAGGGAATTCTCCCTCAAGATCCGGAACACAGTCCGAATATGTTCCACATGAGAATCCCAATCCTTGGAGAAGATCAAAATATCATCCAGATAGATAATCAAAAATTTATTGACAAAATCTCGGAAAATATCGTTCATGAAGCACTGGAAGACAGAAGGGGCATTAGGGAGCCCAAAAGGCATCACCAGGTACTCAAAATGTCCCTCCGGAGTATTAAACGCCGTCTTCCATTCATCCCCATGCTTAATGCAAATAAGATTATACGCCCCCCTGAGGTCAAGCTTGGTAAACCAGCAAGCACCTTTAACTCTGGAGAATAGATCAGAAATCAGGGGTAACGGATACTGATATTTAACAGTAATTTTGTTGAGGGCACAATAATCAATACAAGGTCTTAATGATCCATCCTTTTTGGCTACAAAAAAAAAACCCGGCACCTAAGGGTGACGAGGATGGTCTAATATGACCCTTCTCCAACGCCTCCTTAATATAGGATCGCATAGCCTCGTGCTCGGGTACAGATAAATTGAAGAGCCGACCCTTGGGAAATTTACACCCCGGGCTCAGTTCAATTGCACAGCCATAACTCCTATGAGGAGGCAGAGACGCAGACTCATTCTCACTAAATACATCATAAAAGTCCGCCAAATAATCAGGAACATCATGCGACTGAGGAGAGGTGGAAAACACCGGAGCCTCACTAAAGGCACACCGACAACCCCAACTCACCACAGACACAGATTTCCAATCCAAAACTGGATTATGAATTTGTAACCAGGGAAACCCCAGAATAATAGTATCATGCAGATTATGCAACACCAAAAATCTGCAATTTTCTTGATGGTCTGGGGCGACCCGCATTACCACCTGTGTCCAAAGCTGAGGTTTATTTTTAGCCAAAGGAGTAGCATCAATCCCCCTAAAAGGGATAGGCATCTGCAGAGGTGTCATCGGAAATCCACAACGTTTAGCAAAATCCAAGTCCATTAGGTTTAGGGCTGCTCCCGAATCCACAAAAGCCTTGGCGGAAAATGTGGACAGGGAGCAGATCAGAGTAATAGCCAGAAGAAACTTAGGTTGAACACCACCAACAGAAAACGTGTGTGCAAAGCGTTTCTCTCGTTTAGGACAGACAGAAATAATATGCGAGGCATCTCCACAGAAAAAACACAACTTATTACGCCTTCTGAACTCCTGACGCTGCTCTCTGGAAAAAACTCTATCACATTGCATAGGTTCAGACATTTGTTCAACAGGTGGCAACACCTCTCGTGCAGCTTTGCGTTCGCGCAAACGCCGATCAACCTGAATGGCTAATGACATAGAATCGTCAAGACCAGAGGGAACAGGAAATCCCACCATAGTATCTTTTACGGCTTCTGACAACCCCTTCCGAAAGAGAGCAGCCAAAGCATTATCATTCCAGGTAGTAAGTACTGCCCACTTTCGGAATTTTTGACAGTACAATTCTGCAGAATCACGACCCTGGTTCAATGCCAGCAGGGTCTTTTCAGCCTGATCAATGGCATTAGGTTCGTCATACAACAACCCCAAGGCCTGAAAAAATGCGTTCACATTAGTCAGAATAGGATCATCTGGCTTCAAAGAAAATGCCCAATCCTGGGGATTGCCACACAGCAAAGAGATGACAATTTTAACCTGCTGCGCGGAGCTCCCTGACGAGTTAGGCTTCAAGGCAAAAAATAATTTACAATTATTTTTGAAATTCAAAAATTTAGACCGATCCCCAAAAAATACATCAGGTGTAGGAATCTTTGGTTCAGCAGCATGTGAATGAGCAAGGTAGGCGGAAATTCCCCGCACTTCCGCAGCGAGCTGCTCAACACGATCAGACAATTGCTTTATCTCCATTGAGAAAAAAAAAAAATCCCCCTACGGCCTCAGAGATATAGAGGAAAAAATATACACACTTTTTTTTTTTTCTTTTTTTTTACAATTCTCTCCTGCTATTGAGTACCCTAGGATCTGCGGTATGGCGGGTGATTCTGTTATGATTGAGTCACCGTAGGAGGCAGACACAAAAATAGAAGCTACGTCCAGAAAACCAGAGAAGTTGGCAACTATCAGATTGCAGACCCCTGAACCAATCAACACAACTAGCAGTAGCCGTGGGGGGTTCCTACGATGCCCTAGACCCCTCGATCACAGCCAGAGAGCTAAATAGCCTAAAGACAGAAAAGGAAATCTAAACTGCCCCAGAGCAGACCCCAAAGTAACAGGCAGCCCCCAACATATAATGACGGTGAAGCAAGATGAAAAAACACTCACACAGATAGAAAGATAGGCTGAGCAAACGATGGGGCCCAAGCTAGCTAAACAGAACAGGAAAGGAAGGTTGCTGTCTGCAATCTGCCAAAACCCTATCAAAGACATAAGCCAACAAGCTGATATGAAAAAGACCCTGAAGCAGCTAGGCTTCAAAAACTAAATCAGCACTCAGGTATTTTCAGAAGACAGAGCTAAAGGAATTCAGCACACCCCAGCAGGGAATGGCAGAAATCCAGAAAAACAAAGCAAAACAAAGTCTAAGCACAAATGCAAAAGGCCGAGCAGAAAACTTAGCTTTAGAGGAGCAGGAATTCAGACTGGTCTCCAAGGATCCCACAGAGAAATCACCCGCAGGGCAGAAGGGCGTCGGCAGCCTTATATCCAGTCAGTAACTCCACTCAGCCAGTCATCATCATCAGACTCAGGTCTTTGATAATCAGGCTCACTACCTTTCTTTACCAGAAGAGGGAGTTCCTCGGGCCTCAGTAGTGAAGGGGAAAATGAACTCACAACACTATGACTTGCTTGATAAGCTAAAATCCACCAGTTCCAGACCCTCAGAAGGACTGTAGCTTCCCCAACGCAGTTAGCTGTCACAGACTCTGCAGGTACATGATCTTCACCATGTGGTTTCCAGGAAACCTGTCCTCTTGCAGGACCTTCAAACACAGAGACCATGTGACCAAGCAACAGTCTCATTATATCCTATGAGACACACCCATTGATGGGAGGTGTGTGGTTAGCCAGACCCGCCCACTTCTCCGGCTAACCCTGCAAGCCCAGTCCCTTATAAACTAAACATGACTCATGGAACTACAGGTCCCAGAGCAACATTTCAGGCTTACAGCGCAGAGGACCTCAGCCTCTGTGACACAAACCGGCCATTCACAATAATGCCGGTCACTGTCTCACACGACAGATCGTAAACCACCTCTAGAAGTGTCTGCCAGTGCCTGCTGCTTTTCCATTTAAAACTTTTGTATGCTTGGCTGATCTGAGCGTGCATTTATTTTTGGTGGGGGAAGTACAGTGTGTGGCTGACAGTGATCTGAGGTGGCTGGACACCTTTTAATGCCTTCTTACGCTAAATACATAACCAGACAAATGGCTCATGTTTTACCCAATATATTTATTAAATTGCATGCATGCTTACTTGAGAGTGAACACTTCTAAGCCTATTCTATGTCTTCTATAGCTCTGGATGACAATTAGTAATGCTGTATAGGGGGCATGTGGCTGCACTATATATAGGGTCACATTGCTTTCCCCTGTATGATTCACCAGTCTGCTAATGTGGCTTGAAACCATTAGTCCATATAAATTAATGCATACAAAAGGTACCCACATTTAGCAAAGTCAATATAGGCAGAGCAGAAAGTGGTGATTTGTCTTCAATCAGCAGATTTCTGTGTGTCAGATAAAAGCCCCTAAAATAGCAGTTCTTCTCTCTGCAGCATTTGTTATAGTTTGCAGTTAGAGGAGCACAGTCTGGACACATTACATAAAACAACTCTAAAGTCATTACTATAGCTACAGTGCCTTGCGAAAGTATTCGGCCCCCTGGAATGTTTCAACCTTTTCCCACATATCATGCTTCAAACATAAAAATACCAAATGTAAATTTTTGGTGAAGAATCAACAACAAGTGGGACACAATTGTAAAACGAAATGTATTAGTTTTTTTAAATTTTTGTGGAAATTCAAAAATGAAAAGTGGGGTGTGCAATATTATTCGGCCCCTTTAACTTAATAGTTTGTTGCGCCACCTTGTGCTGTGATTACAGCTGCAAGTTGCTTGAGGTATGTCTCTATCAGTTTTGTACATCGAGAGACTGAAATTCTTGCCCATTCTTCCTAGGCAAACAGCTCGAGCTCAGTGAGGTTTGATGAAGATCGTTTGTGAACAGCAGTTTTCAGCTCTTTCCACAGATTCTCGATTGGATTCAGGTCTGGACTTTGGCTTGGCCATTCTAACACCTGGATACGTTTATTTGTGAACCATTCCATTGTAGATTTTGCTTTTTGTTTGGGATCATTGTCTTGTTGGAAGACAAATCTCCGTCCCAGTCTAAGGTCTTTTGCAGATTCCAACAGGTTTTCTTCAAGAATGGTCTTGTATTTGGCTACATCCATCTTCCCATCAATTTTAACCATCTTCCCTGTCCCTGCTGAAGAAAAGCAGGCCCAAACCATGCAGCTGCAACCACCATGTTTGACAGTGGGGATGGTGTGTTCAGGGTGATGAGCTGTGTTGCCTTTGCGTGAAACATATCGTTTACCGTTGTTGCCAAAAAGTTCAATTTTGGTTTCATCTGTCCAAAGCACCTTCTTCCACATGTTTGGTGTGTCTCCCAGGTGGCTTGTTGCAAACTTTAAATGACACTTTTTATGGATATCTTTGAGAAATGGCTTTCTTCTTGCCACTCTTCCATAAAGGCCTGATTTGTGCAGTGTACGACTGATTGTTGTCCTATGGACAGACTGTCCCACCTCAGCTGTAGATCTCTGCAGTTCATCCAGAGTGATCATGGGCCTCTTGGTTGCATTTCTGATCAGTCTTCTCCTTGTTTGAGATGAAAGTTTAGAGGGTCGGCCGGGTCTTGATAGATTTGCAGTGGTATGATACTCCTTCCATTTCAATATGATCACTTGCACAGTGCTCCTTGGGATGTTTAAAGTGTTGGAAATCATTTTGTATACAAATCCAGCTTTAAACTTCTCCACAACAGTATCACGGACCTGCCTGTTGTGTTCCTTGGTCTTCATGATGCTCTCTGTGCATCATACAGAACCCTGAGACTATCAGAGCAGGTGCATTTATACGGAGACTTGATTACACACAGGTGGATTATATTTATCATCATTAGTCATTTAGGACAACATTAGATCATTCAGAGATCCACAATGAACTTCTGGAGTGAGTTTGCTGCACTGAAAGTAAAGGGGTAGCATAATATTGCACGCCCCACTTTTCAGTTTTTGAATTTCCACAAAAATTTAAAATAACCAATATATTTCGATCAACTCCACAATTGTGTCCCATTTGTTGTTGATTCTTCACCAAAAATTTACATTTGGTATCTTTATGTTTGAAGCATGACATGTGGGAAAAGTTCCAGGGGACCGAATACTTTCGCAAGGCACTGTATGCATGGTTATTCAGTGACCAACAGCAAACACTGGTTAATACTTTACCTGTTAACACATAGAAAGATTCTGAACGCCAAGAAAGTTCAAATGATGTATATACAGGTCAGACTAATACAGACATTTTATCAATAAGGTTAGAGAGTAGTGATGAGCGAGCATTAAAATGCTCGGGTCGAGCAAATTGGAATGCTTGGGTGCTCGACCCAAGCAATAAGCCCAATGTAAGTCTATGGGAAAACCAAGTAATTTTGCAGCGACACCCCCCCCTTTTAGGGTCTAAAGGCATCTGAAATTGATGCAGACAGTGTTCAAATAACATAGGAACATCCTGGGTAAGACCCCCCTGGAAGCATTTCTGACTCCTAGGTCACTGCTGTGAACAATGTTGTCAGAGTGTTATGCCCCTTTTACTGGCGCACACTATAACATACAAAAACTAAACCAAAATGGATTTTCCTGGGAAATAGAGCTCTGGGAAAAAATTGACCACTGCAAAATTTTCAGTTTGTCTGATTTTTCTCTTTATAGGTATATTTTTGAGTAAAATGTAAATTGCTCTTTTATTCTATAAACTACTGACGACATGTCTTAGAAAATTTAGTGCTTGGAAATTCGATTTATTTTCAGAAAATGGTCAAAATAACAAAAAATGCAGTGCTTGCAGACCTCAAATAATGCTAAGGAAACAAGTTCATAATCATTTAGAAACAACAATACTAATGTTTTAACTCAGGAAGAGTTCAGAAATCAATATTTTGTGGAACAGCCATGATTTTTTAATCACAGCTTTCATGCGTCTTGGCAGGCTTTCCACCAATCTTTCGCATTGGTTTTGGGTAACCTTATGCCACTCCTGGTACAAAAATTTAAGCAGTTCTTCTTTGTTTGATAGATTCTTGATTACATTCCAGAGGATTTCAATGGGGTTCAGGTCTGGAGATTGGGCTGGCCATGACAGGGATTTGATGTGGTGGTCCTTCATCCACACATTGATTGACCTAGCTGTGTGGCATAGTGCATTGTCCTGCTGGAAAAACAGTCCTCAAAACAGTCCTCAGAGTTGGGGAACATTGCCTGAGCAGAAAGAATCAACTGTTTTTCCAGAATAACCTTGTATGTGGCTTGATTCATACATCCTTCGCAAAGATTAACCTGCTCAATTCCAGCCTTGCTGTAGCATCCCCAGATCATCATCGATCCTCCACCAAATTTCACAGTGGGTGCAAGACATTGTGGCTTGTACGCCTCTCCAGGTCTCTGTCTAACCATTACACGACCAGGTGTTGGGCAAAGCTGAAAATTAGACTCTTCAGAGAAGATTACCTTATTCCAGTCCTCTATGGTCCAATCCTTATGGTCTTTGGCAAACTTCAGCCTGGCTCTCCTTTGCTTCTCATTGATGAAATTTTTTTTTCTACATTTACATGACTTGAGCCCTGCCTCTAGCAGCCTGTTACGACCTTGCCGTGCAATACAACCCAGCTGACATTTGCCATTCCTTTTGTAGGTCACATGATGTTATCCTGCGGTTGCTGAGTGACATTCGATTAAGATGACGGTCATCCCGGTCAGTGGAGAGTCGTTTTCGCCCTCTGCAGGACTGTAACTTTGTTGTCCCCAATGTCTGCTGCTTAACATTGTTGTAATGGACTGCCGTCTTTAGAAATTTTAAGGATAGAGGCAATATGACGCTCACTGTATCCCTCTGCTAGTAAAGCCAAAATTGAGCCCTTCTTTTCTTCACTCAAGACTTTTCTTTTCAACTCCTTTGGCATGGTTCAAAGTTTTTTTATTCCTATTACTTTTGGGATATTACTAGCACTTGTTTTGCCACCCAGCTTGTCCAATAGCAAGATGATTGTGAACACCACAGCAGGGTTTTTTATAATTTCCTTTGTTAAATAAGATTTGGTTAATCAGAAGCACATTAAGTAGAATGAGGTGTACTCTGGTTGGAATTCAAATGAAACTGGAATGGAATGACTGTCAGACATGTAGAGAAGCTAATTTTCATAAAACTGTGCAGTGTCTCTTAATTTTTGCCAGAGCTGTTTGTTAAGGAACATCCTTTCCAGGGGAATGATTTGTATGTAAGGCAAAATAAATACCCCAAAACAAAAATGTTCCTCCACCACTTGGGCAATGTTCACAGGTAGCATTTTTGATGCATTTTTCAACTTTAGCATTGCTTTCAACCAAGAGAAATGCATTCACTGGAAAATGTCAGAAATGTCATTTGAACATCCTATTTCATTTATGAAAGAGGAACTCTGAAAGTCACAAAGCCTATTTTTATAGGACCAGCAGTCGGCCCTCAGTATTCTTAGAGAGCCATCAGCTGGCTATGCTTTGTTGTTCCCATTATTAAACTGTGGGTCTCTTATACTGTTATTGCGTATTTGGACGCACCCCAATAACCCACTGAACAGACGTCCTAGATGGCCACATGAAACCAAAGTTCCCATTATTAGTCATTTGGTACTCCCATAATGATGCTCATGAAGTGAATGCAAGGCCTGCTCCAAATTTGGATGCACTCCATTAGCCCATTGAACAGATGTCCTGGATGGCCACATGAAAACAAAGTTCCCATTATTCATTTGGTACTCCCATACTGATTGCCTATGCATTGAATGCAAGGCCTGCCCTACACGAAAGTTACATGGACCCCAATAAGCCTTTGAACCGACGTCCTGGATGTCCACATGAAATCAAATTTTCCATTATTCATTTGGTTCTCCCATATTGTTTCCTTATGCATTGAATGCAAGGCCTGCCCTGCAAAAAAGTTACATGCACCACAATAACCCTTTGAACCGACGTCTTGAATGGCCACATGAAAACAAAGTTCCCGTTATTAGTAATTTGGTACTCCCATAAAGTTTGCCCATGAAGTGAATGCAAGGCCTGCATCAAATTTACACACACCCCAATCACCCTTGGAATAAATGTGAATGATGGCCTACGAAAAATGTTTTTCCAGTTTAAAGGAGCGGGTCTCCTGTACTTGTAATGCCAAATATTTGCCCCTGGAGGGTACACCTCAACATACTGTGGAAAACTTTTTTGTACAGGCATCATAAACACACTTGGAAAAAAAATTACTTGGCTGTTGCATCATGGAACACGCTCACCGTGGTGATGTAGTGGTGATGTCGGAAGAGACGTGGAGGATGGCCTCCTAAAAATGCTTTCCCAATTTAAAGGAGCGGGTCTCCTATACTTGTAATGTGCATACACTAAGTGTATGGGCTGACAAACATTTCCCCCTGGGGGGTACACATCAACAATGCGTTAAAAAAGAAAAAAATTTACGGGCATCAAAAACACACTTTAGCACAATAACGTGACTGTTGCATCACGGATCACGGTCACTATGGTGATCTAGTGGTGGTGGCTGATGAGGATGAGGATAACAGCAAATAGGCAAAATCAAGAAGCGCATACCCATGTGTGGGTGTGAAGAGGTGCATGGGAATATACCTCCGTAAAAAAGACACTGGATTTGAGGTTATGTTTCGCTGTTATTTCTTATTCGGTGGTGTAGAGAAGTCTGGCACTATCCAGCCCTTGTTCATTTTTATAAGAGTCAGCCTGTCAGCATTTTCAGTTGACAGGCGGATGTGCTTATCAGTTATAATTCCACCAGCGGCACTAAAAACCCGATCTGACAAAACGTTAGCGGCAGGGCAGGCCAAGACCTCCAAGGCGTAGAGAGGCAGTTCATGCCATACGGTCAGCAAGGTATTCCCTCAGCATCTTCCAAAACTTAGCACTCCTTGTGAGAGTATCCCACGCCTCAGGGCCAGTGCGATGGGAGGATCTGAGAAAACTCACCCAGAACTTTGCCAGTGTTCTCTTGCCTCTGCTGGATTGCAGTTGTGTTTCTCTCACCTGTACTCCTTGGTTGGCCAACGAACTGTGACCTCTGCCGCAAGAGTTTTCAGATGGAAATTTTTTTAGTTCCGCAACAATGACCTTCTGGTACTGCACCATTTTAGTACACCTGTCTGTCTCTGGAAGAAGAGATTAAAAGTTTTCCTTGTAGCGTAGGACTAGAAGTGTCACCAACCAGTAATGACTGTCACCCAAAATTTGGAGAATACGAGGGTCACTGGAAAAGCAGCGCAACATAAAGTCAGTCATGCGTGCCAGACTACTAACAGGCAAGACTTCTGTGTCCTCACCAAGAGGATGACTGACCATGCTCTCCTCCTCCTCCCTGTCCTCAGGCCCTCCCCGCTGAACAGACGGTATGACAGTTGTGCTTGTAGTACCGTCTATAGCACATGAAAGTAGCTCCTGTTCCTCCTCCTCCTCTTCTTCATTTTCAACCAATCCACGTTGGGATGACATGAGGCTGGGCTGTGTGCAATCACCCTGTATGGTTCCTTGCTCCATCTCATTGTACTCTGCCTGCAATACATCCTCTTTTATTGTGAGCAGAGAGCTTTTCAGAATACAGAGAAACGGGATGGTGATGCTAATTATGGCATCATTGCCGCTTACTATCTTGGTGGACGCCTCAAAGTTTTGTAGGATGGTACATATGTCTGACATACATGTCCACTCCTGAGGTCTTAAGTGTGGAGTCTGAACTGAATACCGATGGCCTTGTTGATGCTGGTAGTCAACAACTGCCTTCTTCTGCTTACAAATCCTTTACAACATATGCAGTGTAAAGTTCCAATGCGTGGGGACATCACATACCAGTCTGTGAGGCGGAAGCTGCAAACGTTGCTGAAGCATGGCAAGGGCGGCGGAAGTTGCAGCTGACTTTCTAAAATGGGCACACAGGCAGCGTACTTTGACAAGCAGCTCTGGGTAGCTTTTGAGAAACTGTTGAACAACGAAGTTAAGCACATGGGCCAGGCATGGTATGTGTGTGAGCTCGCCTTGTTTCAGAGCCGCCACCCGTTTCCGGCCATTATCACACATGACCATGCCTGACTGTAGATTCAGTGGTGTCAGCCACAGATCTGCCTGCTCTTTCAGAACTGACCACAACTCTTCAGCATTGTGCGGTTTGTCACCTAAGCATATTGGCTTCAGCACAGCCTGTTGCCGCTTGGCTGAGGCAGTGCTTTCAGCTTGTGACTGATGTGGTCATTTCAGAGATGGACACTGAAGAGGAGGGGCAGGTGCAGGAGCTGTAAACTGAGGGGGCAACCGTGATTGACTTAGGGCCCGCAATCCTCAGTGTCGGGAGGCCGTGTTCCATCCCAGGGTCCGACTCTGTCCCGGCTTCCACTATGTTAACTCAGTGTGCCGTCAGCGAGATGTATCGTCTGGGCCCACAAGTACTTGTCCACGTGTCCGTGGTTAGGTGGACTTTCCCAGTAACAGCATTGTTGAGGGCATAGGTAATGTTGTGGGACACATGATTCTGTAATGCCAGGATGGCACACCGAGGTAAATAGTGGCGGCTGGGGACCAAGTGCCTTGGGAAGGCCACTGCCATCAGGTTGCGGAAAGCTTATGTCTCCACGAGCAAAAAGGTAACATTTTGAGCGCAAGCAGACGAGAAATGTGTAAATTTAGTGCTGTGGCCTGTGGGGAGTTGGCTGCGTATTTACGCTTACATTCCAAGGCCTGGGGTATGCTCAACTGAACGCTGGGACTAGGACGTGAACGTGCTTGATGATGGTGCTAGTTGAGTGTGTGCAACGACAGGTGCAGGGCAGGAGGCATCTTCTCAGCCACCATGGACAGGGGACTGGCTTCCACACACAACAGCGGAAGAAGCAGTGGTGTCACCCACAGACAGTGTTCCTGGACCCTGGGGTTCAGCCCACAAAGTCGGGTGCTTTGCCGCCATGTGCCTGATTATGCTTGTGGTGGTCAGGCTGGTAATTTTGCTACCCCTGCTGATGCGAGCATGGCAGGTAGTGCAAATGGCCTGTTTGGGGTTATCGGCAGAGTCTTTAAAAAACAACCAGACTCGGGAAGACCTAACAGTAGTACTGCCAACTTCCGTCGTGATGGTATTACGAGGAATGTTTGCCCGCCTTCTGTTTGTGGCCACCACGCTGCTTCTTCCTGCCTGTTGGGGTGCTACACCTCCCTCGCTCTGTGTGCTGCGGTCCTCGCTCTGCATGTCCTCCTGCCAGGTTGGATCAGTTACTATACAATCCACCGCCTCGTTGCCCACTTCTGCACCCTGGTCCTCCTCCTGACTTTCTGGCAATTGTGTTTCATCATCATCCACCTCTTGTGACATGTTCCCACCATCGCCTTTGTGTGACCATGGCTGCTCAAATATTTGGGCATCGCTACATGCGATCTTATCTTGCCCCGCTTCAAGTGGACTGGTGAGTGGCCCAAATCTATAAATGGAAAAGTGAACAGCTCTTCAGAGTGTCCAAGTGTAGGATCAGTTGTCTCTGAGCACTCAGCATGCTGGGAAGAAAGAGGATCAGGATGAGGAATATGTGGTCCATACTCACAGCTACTCAGACTTGACCATGTGGAAGACAGGGTGGTGGTGGTGGCGGCAAAGTGACTGGAAGCATTATTTGCTCTCCAACCATCAACCTTTTGACACTGCTCTGGGTTCAATAGTGATGTTCTGAGGTCCCTTAGTAATTAGGACAGGAAGGTCGGATGAGAAAATGTGGGTGTTTGCTGTGGCACAATTTCAGCTTGCCCATGGCCCCTGCATGCACCATCACCATCACATCCACTTCCCCATCCCTTGCCATGCACCTTGCCCATTTTAAATGGGCTACAATATTTTCCACGTTCACTACAAATGGCTGAATTTGGAGCAAACTTATATGTGATTCGTGCGTGGGGAAACCACAGTTTAAAATATCTGGCTTGTAGGTAACAATTTTTTTTTCAGCAAACTAGTGTCAATAAGTAGGCTAAGACACAGGAAAAAAGTTAAATGGAAGCCTCAAATGCCACAATTTGTATCCCACAGATAGATGAGGCGTGTGACGGAGATACCACACTGTAAAATATGTTGCCTGTATTTTTTTTCCAGCAAAATAGTGTTAATAATTGGAGTAACACACAGAAAAAACAGTTGGAGGCCTCAAATGCCACAATTTGTAGCTCACAGATAGATGAGGCGTGTGACGGAGATACCACACTGTAAAATATGTTGCCTGTATTTTTTTCCAGCAAAATAGTGTTAATAATTGGAGTAACACACAGCAAAAACAGTTGGAGGCCTCAAATGCCACAATTTGTAGCTCACAGATAGATGAGGCGTGTGACAGAGATACTACACTGTAAAATATGTGGCCTGTATTTTTATTTTTTACAGGAAAATAGTGTCAAGAACTAGGGCAACACACAGCAAAAACAGTTGAATGGAGGCCTGATATGCCACAATTTTTAGCCCACAGATAGATGAGGTGTGTGAAGGAGATACCACACTTTCAAATATCTGGCCTGTATTTTTTTTTTGGCCAGTAAAATTGTGTCAATAAGTAGGCTAAGACACAACAAAAACAATTCTATGGAGGCCTGAAATGGCACAATTTTGACCGCAATGATATGCGATCTGTGTGGCGGACAAAACCCCGTGGAAAATATCTGCCCTGTAGCTAAATATTTCTTTGGCAGCAAAATGGTGTCAAGAAATTATATAAGACACTCCAAAAATTTTTATAGTACCACAAAAATGGCAAAATTTTCTTTCGCACTCAGATGTGTTCGCTGGGACGAGCAAACCCGTTTAAAATAGTTGGATTTTTACACTGTACTATGAAAAGGATCTGGCTGTATTCTGCAGTGTCAACAAGCAAATGGAAAAAAAAGTGTGCTCTGGAGTGCTTTTGAATAAAATAATCAGGATTATACAGTCAATATATGTAATAGGCAGCAGCAGACAGTAATGGAATGGACCCTCTTGATGTATGCAATGAAGTATGCCACATACAATGTCTGCCCAACTAGCACTGATATCTATATACCCACATACAGTGCGTGCATGCCTTGCACTGATATGTATATACCCACATACGCTCCCTGCCTACCTAGCACTGCAATCTATATACCCCGTAATTAATCCTTAGAAGGACTGTTGATTTAGCTGGATTTATGTATTCAATTATGGAATACCCACAGTAACTGTATACCCCACCTATTGTTTCCCTATCCCTGCAGCAACTCTCCTTATATTGGTGATTCCAGAGCTGACTGGGACAAGCAGGGTAGCGACAGGTCTGTTATAGACCTGATGACGCTGTGCGGCCAACCAATCACTGTAATGCCACAACCAACATGGCTGCGGCATTACAGCACGTGGCAGGCAATCCCTGCATGTTGATTGGTGCTTTAAAGAGCGCCAAACATGCAGGGCGAGGACCCGAGCTCCCGCCGAATAATCCTGGAAATGCTCGACCCTTACCGAGCACCGCGAGTACAGCGATGCTCGGGCAAGTACCGAGCATTATCGAGTATGCTCGCTCATCACTAATAGAGAAGAGCTGGCAGCAGTTGTTGATCATGATGATGATTCTAGTGCAGCTTTTTTTTCATTCTTCATGCAGAAGCAATCAACCCTATATGTCTAAAAGTATATAAATCTAACTCAGTGTATACTTGCACACAGTTTTTGAAGGAACACAGCAGGGAAGTTGTTTCAAACATCTTTGAGACTCAACCACCGATCTTAGGTGGATCTAGCAAATCCTTCTCTCTTCATGCAATCCCGCACAGACTCGATGTTGAGATCAGGCTTTGTGCTCACTTCTCTTTGAAATCGTAAGATGTCCAGTAGTGCCATCAGCTCAGAACTGGAAGCAACCAGTTCAACCCAGCTACATAAAGCTACTGTTGTAGAGAAGTCTAGCCAGAAGTGATCTTCATAGAAGAATTGTGGCAAAAACCATATCTTCAACATGGAAACAAAGGCCAAGAGTCTCAAGGAAGCTCAAAACATAAGAAATGGGTGCAAAAATGTGTCAGCAGGTGCTCTGGACCGATAAGTCAAAATCTGGAATATTTGGCTATAACAGAAGGGAGGAGAGAGCTATGGTAATGAGTGTCTGCAAGCAACAGTGAAGCTTGGTGGAGGCTCCTTGCAAGTTTGTGGATGCATTTTGGCAAATGGAATTGGGGATTTGACCTGAATTATTGGTGTCCTCAATGCTGAGAAATACAGAAAGATACTTGTTCATCATGTAATACCATCAGGGAGACATCTTATTGGCTCCCAATCTACACTCCCTGACAGAAGCTATGTCGCTTATGCATGTTATGTAAATAAAATCTTATAACCTGATGGTGCTCCATCTCATACATCCATCTCTACAACAAAGTTCCTCCAGGCAAAAAAAGATCAAGGTGCTCAAGGACTGGCCAGCCCAGTCACCAGACATGAACATCATTGAGCATGTTTGGGGTAGGATGAAAGAGGAAGCTTGGAAGACAAAACCAAAGAATCTAGATGAATTCTGGGAGGCATGTAAGACTGCATTCTTTGCTATTCCTGATGACTTCATTAATAAATTGTATGAATCACTGTTGAACCGCACGCATGGATGCAGTCCTTCAAGCTCATGGAAGTCCCGCAAAATATTAAATATGACTCTAATAGCACCACAACTTCATTCACTAATGTTATGCAACATATTTATATTTTAAGTTAATTATTTGTTTGAATATCACATTACTTTCTGTGGCCGACAAAACTTTTGTCTTGCCAAAATCTGACCATTCTGTGTCCATTAAATGATCAATATTTCTGCATTGATGCCGTTTTATTTTCTTAACCTAAGCCACATTTCGGAGGGTTTCAGCTTTCAAAAGAATAATTTATACAACCAATGGATGAATTTAACGTCAGGTTCTAAGCTTTTATTTTACATAACATGGATAAGCGACATAACTTCTGTCAGGCAGTGTACTTTGCAGTGTAACAACGACCCCAAACATACAGCCCATATCATTAAGATCTACATTCACCGTGAGGAAGAACAAAAAGTTCTGGAAGTGATGATATGGTCCCCACAGAGCCCTGATCTCAACATCAATGAGTCTGTCTGGAATGACATGACGAGTCAAAAGGATTTGCACAAGCCTCATGCATAGAAGATCTGTGGTTAGTTCTCCAAAATGTTTGGAATAACCTGCCTGCGAAGTTCCTTCAAAAAGTGCATCCAAGAAGAATTGATGCCTTGATGCTGTTTTGAAGTTAAAGGGTAGTCACCAAATATTGATTTGATTTAGATTTCTCTTTTGTTCTTTCACTTTGCAGTTTAACTGGTATGCTCTTAATAATTTCATTTTTCAAAGCATAAAAACTTTACCACAGCACTGAATATAGATGTAAGGAGCCTCCAGCATAGATCAATTAATAGTTTGAGGGTTTTACTACACATGTAAAGTATAGTCCAATTGTCATTCCTGTGAAACTTGAAGAAATGTCTTATTTCCTGTTAATTAACAATGCAGTTTCTCTGTAATGTGGAGGCCATTACCCCTTTGTAGCTATAATAGCTTCAACACTTCTGAAAAGAAATTCTAAAATCATTTGGAGGTCACTGTGGAGATTTGTCAATTCATCCAAACAAGCTTTCATGAGTTCAGGGCACTGATGTCGTAGGAGAGGGCTGGGCTCACAATTTGTGTTCTATTTAATCTCAAAGGTCTTCGATGGGGTTGAGATCAGGGATCCGTTTGGCAAGTGTTGCATCTCCACAGCAAATTCCCCCTACCATGCCTTTATGGACCTTGCTTTATGTCCTAGGGCATAGTCATGCTGGAACAGAAAAGGGTCTTCCCAAACTGTTCCCACAAAATTGGGAGCTGTAGTTATCCAAAATGTCATTAAGATTTCCCTACACAGGAACAAATGGACCTAGGCCGTCCCTGAAAAAGAAGAGTTGAATGTATTAGACTGGTGTGACACCCCAGAGTCCGGTTGTCGCAGTGACATTACCTCCCTCTAATGGGTAAAGTCATGCTTGGAGGCAGAAAAGGGACCCCCATGCCAGGCAACAGAGATTTAATAGCAATTTCCTGCTGCAGGTCAGAAAAGGGAGATGCTTTATAAATTCTGGCAGCAGAGGGGGTTGGTGAGTCAGCTAGAAATTAGCTCATGGGGTTGTCATGGAAACGAAGCAGCTGTGACCTGTGAGGAGAAATGATAATGACAGTTAAAACGTGAGGAGATGAGAAATAGAGATCTTTCTGTAAGATCCTGTCAGTTCAAGACAGGCAGCTGATCTGTGAAGAAGACACGAGCAGAGAGAAGAGACTCTAGGGAAGCTAAAATACTGCATATAGCAGACCCCTGAATGAAGCGCTAATAAAGAGAAAAGGGACATCAGAGTCCTAGGCTGACAGGAGCTGTACACCCTGATAGCCGAATCTGAAAGTACAGGGGATTGTAAATTCCTGTGCACATTGATCACCTGAGGGCATGGCAGTGGATAAGGAGCCCGGGGCCGACAGTCAAAAGGACGGGTACCCGTGGAATAAGCTCATGCTGACAGCCGTACAGGTTAGTGAAACCATCACGAATAGAGGGTCGCAGCATAGTTATATACAGCGGAGACCCACACACATAGCGCAGAAAGGAAGGTCCTAAATCCCCACCTGGCAAGGTGGATCCCCTGAATGCCTCCAGGCAAGCCGGACTCATTCCATCACCTGTATGTGGTACTCCGGACTGCAACCAATTACCAGTAAAAGGTAAAGAAACTGCACCTCTCTGTGTCTTTCTCTCATTTATCTGCACCCCAACAGTCACAGCCACTTTTACTATTTAACATCTTTGCCCTGGGACTACAGCCCTACCTGTGGAGGGCTACAACATCATAGCTGCACCCAACATCCATCCCAGAGGAACAACACCGCAGCACTGGTCACCTCTGACTAGAATACCACAGGTGGTGTCACGTATTTCACCATCTATAAACATTATCTTTATTTTTACCACAAAAATACCACACAACTTTCCCCTATTTTATTACTGGACGCCTCTGGGCCACGGACCGGGTCGCCGCCGCCATGACACCGTCCCCAATGGAAGTCGACGGGCCCGGTACCGAGTTCCCCCAGGCCCCGCGGGGCGCTCCACTGGGGGGCAATGGAATTGAATGAAAAACCTGACATCAATGATTATCTGTGCCTCAATATTTTCTTCATATCATATATCCATAGGAAATATAAATGGTGAAAAAGAGTAGTGGTCATTATAAACCAGATTACTTTAACCTTTAAATTGCCTGTATTACTATATAATATGCTAGAGGTTGAATATCACAAGAATGGAGGTCTGCATGACAAGCGAACAGTGGAAAGTGGACAATGAATATGATTTTACTTTGAGATCAGTGCAGAGAAGGAAAACTGTAGAGTCAGTGGATTAATAATACAGGAGGTTGCACATTTCCTGTTTGTGCTTATTGTGGATTACTACTGTGAAATGTTTACTGTAAGTATTGCTCAATATTTTGAGCTATTCCTTTTAGCTTGGTTCACATGTTTTTTGTTAAATGAGGTACAAATTCACACCAAAATGAAGCTCCAGTCTTTCCCAATTCCATAAAAATCTTATTTTTCCAGAAATATATATCTGCATACTGCACTGTTTTCTGTGCCTGTATGTGACCTCATATATGGTTTCCAGGAGCTCATATGTTCATCAGGCGGTTCTCTATTTGGGCACCACATGTCTATAAAAGGTACAGCATGTAGTCACAGGGACGACAAGAACTTCTGTCTTCTGTGTCCAGTGTAATGTACTTTTTGTTCTAGGAAATATGAATGGACCTAACAGAAACCAGATGTGGCACACTGTAGTTAGAGGTCCTTTTCTGCTTTTGTTTGCATCTGTTATAGAGTGGATCTGCATTACACTTATATTTTTAATCCTTTCTAGAAATCAAGGAACAGCAGTAACTTGAAAAAAGCCTACAAAGGTTAATCTCACGTTCTTTCTTCAGGAGCACACAGCTCCTTGGCCTCCCAGCTTCCTGTTTGCCGGGGAAAGATGTGCTCCTGAAGATTGACAGTCCTGAACAGCAGCATGGTCGCTCCATTGGTCAGAAATGAACAACTTTCCATGCTGCTAAGAGTGGCAGCTTTGCCTATATAGCCAGGGAGAAGAGCTAGGTCACTGAAGCTGGCTGGTTCTAGAGATCCAGCCAGTGTCAGAGCTGTACACAATGGAATTAATAATCCCTCCATTCCTGAGAACAGAGGATTTTACAGTTTCTTGGCTTTACCAGCAGTCAATTTTAACCATTAATGAAGTTGAGATAACCACTTTAGCTCACTGCCAACATTTAAAGCCTTATGCTTCTTATTAGTTTCTTAAACTCTGTTACAAAGCAAGTATAAAAAAAAATTAAAAAGTGCCACGTAATCTCGTCCAAACAACAGCAGCCAGGCAAAGATCCAAAATGGCGCGTGCACACAATGTCAGGCTTAGACCTATAAGCCCGAAACTCAAGAATAGAGAAAGGATGTATTGCAGCATTCTAGTAGGCATATAAATAAATCCTTTATTCCATTGCAAAAAAACAACAGAGCAAAGTTTTAACTCTAAATTATGTTGAGGGATGTCATAGAGAAAAATTATAATCCAAAAGACATCTCCAGAGAGGGGACACATCACTCTCACATCGAACATATGGGATTAAATACTTCAACCTCCATTGGAGTAGAACTCCACATTGAACATATGCGTTTATAGAATCATAGAATCGTAGAGTTGGAAGGGACTTCCTGGGCCATCTTGTCCATCCCCCTGCTCAAAGCAGGATTCGCTAAATCATCCCAGACAGATGTCTGTCCAGCCTCTGTTTGAAGACTTCCATTGAAGGAGAACTCACCACTTCCCGTGGCAGCCTGTTCCACTCATTGATCACTCTGTCAAAAAGTTTTTTCTAATATCTAAACTGTGTCTCCTCCCATTCAGTTTCATCCCATTGCTTCTAGTCTTTCCTTGTGCAAATGAGAATAAAGATGATCCTTCTACAATGTGACAGCCCTTTAGATATTTGTAGACAGCTATTAAGTCTCCTCTCAGTTTTCTCTTTTGCAAGCTAAACATTCCCAAATCATGCAACCTTTCCTCATAAGACAGGGTTTGCAGACCGGTCACCATCCTGGTCGCTCTTTTCTGAACGTGCTCCAGTTTGTTGATGTCTTTTTTAAAATGTGGCGCCCAAAACTGGACACAGTATTCCAGATGAGGTCTGACCAAAGAGGAGTAGAGGGCAAAAATGACTTCACATGATCTAGACTGTATGCTTCTGTTAATACATCCTAGAATTGCATTTGCCTTTTTTGCTGCTGCATCACACTGTTGACTCATATTCAGTCTGTGATCTATTAGTATACCCAAGTCTTTTTCACATGTGCTGCTGCTAAGCCCTATTCCTCCCATTCTGTATATGCTTTTTTCATTTTTATTGCCCAGATGTAGTACTTTGCATTTTTCCCTGTTAAAAACCATTGTGTTAGTTGCTGCCCACTGCTCCAGTTTATTTATATCTTTTTGAATCCTCTCTCTTCTCTAGTATTAGCTATCCCTCCTAGCTTTGTGGCATCAGCAAATTTAATCAGTTTACCCTCAATTCCTTCATCTAAATCGTTTAATTATAGTTGGGGGAAAAAGTAAGTAATTATAACTAGGGAAGTGAGAAAAAGAATTAACCCCTTCATGACCCAGCCTATTTTGACCTTAATGACCTGGCCATTTTTTGCAATTCTGACCAGTGTCCCTTTATGAGGTAATAACTCTGGAACGCTTCAACGCATCCTAGCGATTCTGAGATTGTTTTTTTGTGACATATTGGGCTTCATGTTAGTGGTAAATTTAGGTTGATAATTTTTGCGTTTGTAAAAAAATCAGAAATTTGGCGAAAATTTTGAAAATTTCGCAATTTTCAAATTTTGAATTTTTATTCTGTTAAACTAGAGAGTTATGTGACACAAAATAGTTACTAAATAACATTTCCCACATATCTACTTTACATCAGCACAATTTTGGAAGCAAAATATTTTTTTGTTAGGAAGTTATAAGGGTTAAAAGTTGACCAGTGATTTCTCATTTTTACAACAAAATTTGCAAAAACCATTTTTTTTAGGGACCACCTCACATTTGAAGTCACTTTGAGGGGTCTATATGGCAGAAAATACCGAAAAGTGACACCATTCTAAAAACTGCACCCCTCAAGCTACTCAAAACCACATTCAAGAAGATTATTAACCCTTCAGGTGTTTCACAGCAGCTAAGGCAATGTGGAAGGAAAAAATGGACATTTTAATTTTTCCAACACAAATTTCCTTTCAGCATCAATTTTTTCATTTTCACATGTGCAACAGGATAAAATGGATCCTAAAATTTGTTGGGCAATTTCCCCTGAGTACACCGATACCTCATATGTGGTCATAAACCACTGTTTGGGCGCACTGCAGGGCTCAGAAGGGAAGGAGCGCCATTTGACTTTTTGAATGGAAAATATGCTGGAATATTTCGCGCTTGCCATGTCGCGTTTGGAGAGTCGCTGTGTGCCTAAACACTGGAGCTCCCCCACAAGTGACCCCATTTTGGAAACTAGACCCCCCAAGGAACTTATCTAGATGCATAGTGATCACTTTGAACCCCCAGGTGCTTCTCAAATTGATCCGTAAAAAAAAAAAAAAGTACTTTTTTTTCACAAAAATTATCTTTTAGCCTCAGTTTTTTCATTTTCACATGGGCAACAGGATAAAATGGATCCTAAAATTTGTTGGGCAATTTCTCCTGAGCACACCAATACCTCATATGTGGTCATAAACCACTGTTTGGGTGCACGGCAGGGCACGGGAGGGAAGGAGCGCCATTTGACTTTTTGAATGGAAAATTAGCTCCAATCATTATCGGACACCATGTCGCGTTTGGAGAGCCCCTGTGTGCCTAAACATTGGAGCTCCCCCACAAGTGACACCATTTTGGAAACTAGACCCCTTAAGGAACTTATCTAGATGTGTAGTGAACACTTTGAACCCCCAAGTGCCTCACAAAAGTTTATAACATAGAGCAGTGAAAATAAAAAATCATTTTTTTTTCCTCAAAAATGATTTTTTAGCACGCTATTTTTTATTTTCACAAGGGTAACAGGAGAAATTGGACCAGGCCCGGATTGGCAATATAACCAACCGGGCATTTTCCCGCTGGGCCGCTGTCACGTGGGCCGCGGGCGGCAGCGCCCGATCAACTGGCCGCCTGCCAGCGGCTGCGGCCACTGTGGCTCCTGCCGCCGGCCCTCTGTGGGCACGGCGGTGATAGTTTCCAAGTTCCTCCCGCACTGCAGGGAGATAAGCCACCACGCCTCCCCCACGCACCCCATCCTCGCCGTAGCATGAGACCCCCTCCCCCCCGCAGCCACTCACAGTGTCGCTTGCCTTCTCTGTTCGCAGGACCTGTGATGAGATCACAGGAGGGGAGGAGTCAGGGGGTCACATGATCAGGAGCCTTTGTCCAGACCCCTGATCATGTGACCCCTGACTCCGCCCCTCCTGTGACCTCATCACAGGTCCTGTGCGCACAGCCTTGCCTCTTGGTGTCTGCAAGACTCTGCTGTGCTGTTGGCTGTTGTCATGGTGCTGGATGAGATAAGTATGTGTGGGGTCAGGAGGGGTTTACAGGGTAGATGTAGCAGGGCTGTATGTGTATGGGGTGTACTAAGCGGAGTCGTGTGTGTATGAGGTGTATGGAGCGGAGCCGTGTGTGTACGAGGTGTACGGAGCGGAGCCGTGTGTGTATGAGGTGTATGGAGTGGAGCCGCGTGCGCGAGGTGTATGGAGTGGAGCCGCGTGCGCAAGGTGTATGGAGCGGAGTCGCGTGCACGAGGTGTACGGAACAGAGCCGCGTGCACGGTGTACGGAACAGAGCCGCGTGTACGAGGTGTACAGAGCGGAGCCGTGTGTACGAGGTGTACGGAGCGGAGCCGTGTGTGTACGAGGTGTACGGAGCGGAGCCGCGTGTGTACGAAGTGTATGGAGAGGAGCCGTGTGTGTATGAGGTGTACGGAACAGAGCCGCGTGTACAAGGTGTACGGAGCGGAGCCGCGTATGTACTTGGTGTACCGAGCGGAGCTGCATGTGTTTGGGGTATACGGAGCGGAGCCTTATGTGTACGGGATGTACGGAGCGGAGCCAAGTGTGTACGAAGCATACAAAGCGGGCTTTTCCCACGGACACAGGAGTACACGGCCGAGCCCCGAGGAGCATTTTAAAACACACACGTGATGTTCCACCTGAAGTGATGTGCTTGAAGCTGACCAGAAATGAGATAATTTCTTAAGGAGAATGTAACAGAACCAGGAATGCTTCAGATCCATCACCGTGTCCTCCTCCGACAGCGCAGACAGCAGGATCGCCTTGGAATCGGGGATGTCGGCCATGTGAGCGGATCATGATATGTCCTGCATCAGGAGGCTCAGGTGGGCACTACAATGGGAGCCGGGCTGCTATAGTATCTTTATAGAATCTTTCTTTATTTCTTTCGCTCTTTTTCTTTCTTTCTCTGTTCTCATTCTCTGTTCTGTCTTTCCCTCATTTTCTTTTTCTCTCTCTCTGTTCTTTCTTTCTCTCTCTAATCTTTCTTTTTTCTTTCTCTCTCTGTTCTTTCTTTCCCCTCTTTCTTTCTTTTTCTTTCCTCTCTTTCTTTCTCTCTGTTCTTTCTTTCTTTTCTTTACTTCTTTCTCTCTCTATTCTTTCTCTGTCTCTCTCTGTTCTTTCTTTCCCCTCTTTCTTTCTCTCTATTCTTTCTCTGTCTCTCTCTGTTCTTTCTTTCCCCTCTTTCTTTCTCTCTCTCTCTGTTCTTTCACTGTCTCTCTCTGCTCTTTCTTTCTTTTTTCCCCTCTTTCTTTCTTTTTTTTTCTTTTTTCTCTCTCTCTCTGTTTTCTCTCTTCCTTAGTGCCAGTCAGTGTGCCCATAATGCCAGTCACTGTGCCCTCAGTACAAGTCAGTGTGATCAGCAGTGCTAAATGGGTGCGATTAGGCGTGGACATGGGTGTGACGCAGTCTTTGTCCCTCTTACCCTTCCTCAAAAGTTGGGAGGTATGATAGGGGCAGCTATGACCAGGGGGTCTGGTGGCCCAATGGATAGCAGTTCTGCCAGGAATTCTGTCACCGTGCGTACAAAAGGGGACAGAGCTTTGGGAGGAGTACTGTACCTAAAAGCAATAAATAGGACTGAGCTGAAATACTGGACACAGCTGTGACTACATGGTATATAGTCGTGTTAATCTCCTCTCACTGCTTGTAACCTACAACTGTACAAAAATATTATATAGTCACCATGTGACTAGTGGGCCTGTGTAACTACAAATGCCAGGGCTGAATTTTAGTCCCAGTCCGGCCCTGAATTGGACCACAATAGTTGTTGTCCAGATTGTCCTGAGTACGCTGGTACCCCAAATGTGGGGGGGGGGCACTGTTTGGGTGCACGGCAGGGTGCAGAAGGGAATGAGCGCCATTTGACTTTTTGAAATGAAAATTAGCTCCAATCGTTAGCGGACACCATGTCGTGTGTGGAGATCCCCTGTGTGCCTAAACTTTGGAGCTCCCCCACAAATAACCCCATTTTGGAAACTAGACCCCCTAAGGAACTTATCTAGATGCATAGTGAGCACTTTGAACCCCCAGGTGATTCACAGAAGTTTATAATGCAGAGTAGTGAAAATAAAAAATCTTTTTTTTTTCCTAAAAAAAAAAATTTTTTAGTCGGCAATTTTTTATTTTCACAAGGG
Source organism: Dendrobates tinctorius (assembly GCF_039654945.1). Taxonomy (NCBI): domain Eukaryota; kingdom Metazoa; phylum Chordata; class Amphibia; order Anura; family Dendrobatidae; genus Dendrobates; species Dendrobates tinctorius. The sequence goes on along the minus strand of NW_027361801.1, from coordinate 13,820,268 downwards.
TACCAGGATAAATTGGACCCCAAAAGTTGTTTTCCAGTTTGTCCTGAGTACGCTGGTACCCCATATGTGGGGGGGGACCACTGTTTTGGCACATGTCGGGGCTCGGAAGGGAAGTGGTGACATTTTGAAATGCTGACTTTGATGGAATGGTCTGCGGGCGTCATGTTACATTTGCTGAGCCCCTGTGTGCCTAAACAGTAGAAACCCCCCACAAGTGACCCCATTTTGGAAACTAGACCCCCCAAGGAACTTATCTAGATGTGTGGTGAGCACCTTGAACCCCCAAGTGCTTCACAGAAGTTTATAACGCAGAGCCGTGAAAATAAAAAATCATTTTTTTCCCTCAAAAAAAATGATTTTTAGCCCGCAATTTTTTTTTCACAAGGGTAACAGGACCCCAAAAGTTGTTGTCCAGTTTGTCCTGAGTATGCTGATACCCCATATGTGTGGGGGAACCATTGTTTGGGCATACGTCAGGGCTCGGAATGGAAGTAGTGACGTTTTGAAATGCAGACTTTGATGGAATAGTCTGCAGTCGTCATTACGTTTGCAGAGCCCCTGATGTGCCTAAACAGTGGAAACCCCCCACAAGTGACCCCATTTTGGAAACTAGACCTTCCAAGGAACTTATGTAGATGTATGGTGAGCACTTTCAACCCCCAAGTGCTTCACAGAAGTTTATAATGCAGAGACATGAAAATGAAAAAAATATTTTTTTTCCACAAAAATAATTTTTTAGCCCCCAATTTTTTATTTTCCAAAGGGTAACAGGAGAAATTAGACCCCAAAAGTTGTTGTGCAATTTTTCCTGAGTACGCTGATACCCCATATGTGGGGGTAAACCACTGTTTGGGCACACGTCGCGGCTTGGAAGGGAGCGCCGTTTGACTTTTTGAACGCAAAATTGGCTGGAATCAAAGGTTGCACCATAGCGCGTTTGGAGACCCCCTGATGTGCCTAAACAGTGGAAACCCCTCAATTCTAACTCCAACCCTAACCCCAACACACCCCTAACCCTAATCCCAACCCTAACCATAAACCTAACCCCAACACACCCCTAACCCCAACACTAACCATAACACTAACCACAAGCCTAACCCTAATTCTAACCCTAATTCCAACCCTAACCCTAATTCCAACCCTAACCCTCTTTTCAACCCTAACCCTCTTTCCAACCCTAACCCTAACCCTGATGGAAAAATAAAATTAAAAATATTTTCTTTCTTTTATTAGTTATGCCTACCTATGGGTGTGATAATCGGGGGGTTCATTTACTTTTTATTTCATTTTGATCACTGTGAGAGTGATCAAAATGAAATAATGGAATCTGCAGCCGGCAGATTCGGGCGGGCACACTGCGCATGCGCCCGCCAATTTCTAAGATGGCGGCGCCCATGAACCGGACCCGCCGGACACCGGGAGCGACAGGGGGACTTAGAAGGTGCCGGGGGCGGTGAGAGTGGGTGAGGGGGGGATCGGAAGCTGGCGGGGAGCGGAGGGAATGGGAGGGGGGGCAGATGATGACAGCGGCGGCAGATCGCCGCTGTCATTCATTGGCGGGGGGGCGATCGCCGGTGGGGGGGGTTTGAATCGGTGTCTCCAGCCATGTCCGATGCTATTGCAGCATCGGCCATGGCTGGATTGTAATATTTCATAAATTTTCATTGATGAAATATTACTATCGCTCTGATTGGCTGTTTCACTTTTAACAGCCAATCAGAGCGATCGTAGCCATGTGGGGGCGAAGCCACTCCCCCTGTGGTGAATTACAAAGCCCCCTGTATCTGCGGGTCAGGTGACCTTTCATTCACCCCGGTCACCCGACCTGCAGGGGGGCTTTGAATTTATGACACAGGGTATGCGTCATAGGTCGGATTGGCACCGAATTTCATGACGCATACGCTGTGTCACTTGTCGGGAAGGGGTTAACACTTCATTGAAGTAGGTATCTCCTACAGTGTCCAGGTAGCTACAGTAGATAAATTATTTGACAAACAGCAAGACTGGGATTTGTTTAATCAGAGGCAGGGAACTATGCTTTTCAGGCAAAAGCTTCCTCTGAAGAAAGCCAGGATCGCAGACCTTTAGGAGCCAGAAGTCAGTAATGAATATTGGGGTATGGATCGATGCAATACTAAGGCCGGTTTCACATTTGCGCTTTATGGCGCTGCGACGGCCTGAGCACGGCCGCCGCTAAGCCCCACCCCCTGTCGGCTCCCTGCCTGCCCCATCCGGTTATCGCCTCCTACTAGCGCACATGGACGCTTGCGATCTGCGCACCCTATATTTAGCATAGGGTGCGCAGATTGTGCGCTAGCAGGATTTTGCCGTGCGCTGCGCACTTTTGAAGGTTCGCCCGTGTGTGCCGAACGCATGTTGCATTTCGGCGCGCACAGCGCACCTTCAAAAGTGCGCAGCGCATGGCAAAATCCTGCTAGCGCACGGCCAGCGCACGATCTGCGCACCCTATGCTAAAGATAGGGTACGCAGATCGCAAGCATCCATGTGCGCTAGTAGAAGGCGATGACCGGATGGGGCGGGCAGGGAGCCGGCAGGGGGCTGGACTTAGTGGCGGCCGTGTGCGGGCCATCGCTGCGCCATAAAGCACAAATGTGAAACCGGCCTTATGGGAGATATATTTTCAGTATTGTAGCGAAGGGACATACATAACACATTCACTTACATCACCATAAGGCCAATGGAAGCCCTCCAACTTAATTTTGGTTTAGTGGATGGTGATATCCATGACATATGTAATTTCTATAGACAGGTAAAATTGAGATAAGAAACATAATGACAATATAAATCGCCGGCGATCTCCAGGGGAAAAGATATCCTGTAAGTTGGGGATCTCATAAAATTATAAGGGGCATTGCACATCCCACAACCAGCCACCACATGAGCTCATCAAGAGGAGGTATGAGGGCGTAGCCTTAATCTAATAAAGAGCAGAATTTGGCTGTCAGTCATTCTGGAAGCTATAGTTCACTGTGAGTGTTTCATTTTCTTAATCGGAGCGCTTCCCTCCATAAAGATGAGAATCATTCCCGCAACATCAGGTTTAGTAATTCTGTTTTGTTATTCCTTTTTATTTTATGTAATTGTATACTGTATATTGTATTTGTCATGATCCTGGACAGGATGGTTCCTATTCCATCATGGTCAGGTCAGGGTTAACTTTAGTTTGCCGCTCTTTGGTTCTGGGGCAGCTATTTAGTGCTGGCAGTTCCTGGGTCTGGTGTCGGTGATACTTCCGTATGCTCGGCTAGTGGTTGCTGATCCAGGTAATTGTTGTGCCTCTGGGCTTGTGTGCATTGCTGTGTATGACCCGGTCCGTCCTCTTACTCTCGCCTCTGTATCGTGCTTTGTACTGCCCTGTCTCTACTGGTTATCTGACCTCCTTGGCTTGTCTCCGTTTACTCTTTGTCTTATCCCTAGGTACTTCACTCTTATCTGGCTTGACCCATGGCTTTCCCTGACCACGTGTACTATCTTTGGCTTGCACTCTGTGCATTTAGGTGCCTTCCCTGCACTCACGCACGGTAACTCCACCCCCTGGTCACTTGACTGCCCAGTGCCAGGTCCTGTGCGCCGCTCCACGCTTAGTCTCAGGTCCTTGTGCACAGCGTGCCTTGCTCCTGTGCTCATGCATGTGCCCCCTGATAGTGCCCCCTAGGCAGCGCCAGTGACACCACCGGTGTCATCACAGTATTGTTTTCTTCCCATTTTGTAACATCTTTGTATTTTTTTTTCTAAATACTGCCTACCTTTCTGGATTAAATATCTAAAATTTAATAGCGCTATTCTTCTTGCTCTGTAAACTGCACCCCTGAAGCCATTCGTACCTGTAGCAGGTGTCCAATCGGTCTGTATAAATAATTGGTGGTGGCAGCTAGTAGTGGTTCTTTTGTATTACTGTGGAGATGGAAATGACAGTACCTGGCTATATGTATTCTATGCGTTTGGAATTGGAGGTGTATATACAGGTGCTTCTCACAAAATTAGAATATCATCAAAAAGTTAATTTATTTCAGTTCTTCGGAACAAAAAGTGAAATTCATTATGTAGGGACATTGCAAACAGAGTGATCTACTTCAAGTGTTTATTTCTGTTAATGTTGATGATTATGGCTCACAGCCAATGAAAACCCAAAAATCATTATCTCAGTAAATTAGAATAAGCATTTAAAAGGTCCCTTAGTCTGTTTCAGTAGCTCCACAATCATGAGGAAGACTGCTGACTTGACATGACAGATGTCCAGAAGGCAGTCATTGACACATTCCACAAGGAGAATAAGCCACAAAAGGTCATTGCTAAAGAAACTGGCTGTTGACAGAGTGCTGTATCCAAGCATATTAATGGAGAGTTGAGTGGAAGGAAAAAGTGTGGTAGAAAAAGGTGTCCATGATGACATTCTGGTATTGTTTTGGCGTTTTCAATCCACTGACAGAAACACTTATCTGGACTACTACCCACTTCAATGGAAGGAGTGCTCAGTAGGAGGGCGTGTACTGCAAATACTAAAAAAGCTGACCGACATATATTTAGCATATATACATACTATAGCATTTCAGAGTGCAGCTTTAATTTGTTAGTTATATAGTGTCTCTCTTTGCTTGCACCCGTTCACTTTTCTTTTTCTGTTTGAAAGTGCTGACCTCCCTCTTATTACCTGAACACAGGTCCTGTAAGAGGAAGCTGCATTCTTTCTAGTGCTATGTCTGCAGGACCGCCCTCTTCACTACCTCACCACAGGTCCTATAATGACGGGAGCAGTCAGCAGCAGCACAGCTCGCGCTGTGCTGTCAGGTATGTGACTGCAGCGATCTTTCCTGTGGCATCCTGCTCCTGCCGCTTCCTCCACTGGACACACGATCTCCCCAGCCGCTGCAGGAATCCGGTGCTGGGGAAACCGTGATGGACCGTTCCTGCTGACGATTCTTCTGCTTACAGTGATGTCATGTTGACAGAGCAGAACCTTCTCTTCCACTCTGTTCTGTCGACATACTGGTTGATAGCAGATTCCCCGCTGCCTAATTGCATGATCTCAGCAGTGGCAGAGAATTCTCTGCTCTGTTGACGTGAGGTCCAAAAAAGACAGAGTATCACCACCTCAGCTGGAACAGATTGTTGTGCTGCAGGACAGGGAGGTAGTTAGCAACTACTTGTTAGGATGTTCATAGCCCACTAGTCCAAGAGAACAAAGTCCGACATAACCCATTAAGTGAATAGCTGCCTAGTCTACTAGAGTGGAAATTTGTTCTACGTAACTCTGTTCTATAAGCGTCCATATTTCTAAAATCTAGCTGGAAAAACCGTGGGTTAAAAAATTATAGTATAAAGAGAGTCACAAGAGATCTTAGCAAACCTATGCGTTTCGGCTCTACTCATGGCTCTTTGTTATATCTTAGCAATGTTTTTCTCTCTATGTGCCAAAACAATCTGAACATCTCTCAGCAGTCTCATGGGTGTGATATTTTAAACCTGTTTCAAGAGATGTCATATCTGATTATACACTTTTACCATTGCATCTCAGCTCTTTTGTAGTAAGCTGTTTTGGAGTTACGCCTTTCTTTCTTCGGAGTATTTCTTCCGCATGTGTGCAAAGATACTTTTATCTATTTTTGTATCTCTTTAATGTATTGTGTTATTACAATGGGGAAACCAAGTTGAAAATGTTTTGTATTTCCAACTGATAACACTTCAGCAGAACTTGTGCAAAACAATCCCCTACTGACACGTACTGATGTGTCCATGGAGAATCTGTCAGGCGATTCATGGTACCAGAACCACAGGCAAGAATAAAGTACAAGCTCCCTAACTGCAGATAATCAGAAGTGATACCAATAGAGAAAAAATATAAAAATGTATACCTTAACTTATATTTATTTTAAAGGGATTGCGTCATCCGAAAATTACCTACAGTAATCAGGTTTTATGCTAAATGTGTTTTTATACCGTTTCATGTATCGATTTGCATTTGAAAAATAATCACAGATCCTGCAATTTGCAAATGGCCACTGGGGAAAATTTAGACTCTTATTTCCTATTCTTGACTGGGGACTTTTAGAAATCTAATTTTCATTACAGACAAGACTACAATGACAGTTAAAGGGGTTGTCTTGCCTTAGGCTATAAGTTTGCAGTCACTCAATGTGACTGCAGACTTGTGAATCCTCATATCACGCGCACTGCATACTGTGAGGAATCTCCAGTGCTGGGAGATGCAGGGACGAGACCGCAAGTCCATAATTTGGATACCTGAAGTTAAGTGCAGACTAGATGTGCACGACCTTGTTCAATGCCAGTGTATTGATCTAGGCTGGACAAGTCTAGTTGGAATGTGGTCGGAAGTGTGTACATAGCACTGTGGGCTCCCACCATTGGAGGATCCTCATAGTGCATACGATGTGAAAATTCACAAGTTTGCAGTCAAATAGGGTGTAAGGCTATGTGCACACGTGTTGAATTTCCTCTTGTGAAAATAAGAAAACTGGGTCTAAAATAACATTTTAATTTTTGGGAAAATGTGATTTTTTTATTTTTTTTTTATTTTCACGGCTCAACATTATAAACTTTTGCGAAGTTCAAGGTGCTCACTACACATCTAAATACATTCTTTGAGGGGTCTAGTTTCCAAAATGGGGTCACTTGTGGGGAGTTTCCATTGTTTAGGAACATCAGGGGCTCTCCAAACGCAACATGGAGTCCGCTAATGATTCCAGCAAATTTTAGGCTGGTTTCACACTTGCGTTTTTGCACATAAATGCGCATGCATTTTTTCCTATATTTAACATGGGTGCGCATTTTCATGCGTTTGTACGCGCGTGCATTTTTTTTGTAGTGTGCGCCCGGGCACACAAAATGCATCCTGTTGCATTTTTGATGCATCCGACCTGTCTCAAAAAAACGCATGCGCACGCAATGCGCACAGAATTCACCCAAAAACACATTATAGTCTATGGGAGCGCTGACGTGCGCATAGTCATGCGCACGTCAGCGCAAAAAAAAGCATGCTTTTTTTGTAAAAACATGCGCAAAAAAACAAGAAAATGCATAAAACGCATGGTGTTTTTTATGCGCGTTTGCGCTGCGCACGCAGCGCAAAAAAAAGTGTGAAAGTAGCCTTACATTCAAAAAGTCAAATGACGCTCCTTCTCTTCCAAGGCCTGCCGTGTGCCCAAACAGTAGTTTTCTCCCACATACAGTATGAAGTATCTGTGTACTCAGAAGAAATTGCACAACACATTTTATGGTTCAATTTCTCATGTTCCTCTTATGAAAATGCAAAATTTCGGGCTAAAATAACACCTTAGTTTTTGGGAAAATGTGATTTTTTTTTTATTTTCACGGCTCAACATTATAAACTTCTGTGAAGTACCTGGGGGTTCAAGGTACTCACTACACATCTAAATATATTCCTTGAGGGGTTTAGTTTTCAAATTTTGCATTCAAAATAGCCTCGGCAGTGGCATGTGGCCTCCCGGATGGTACTGGGGTCCTCCGCCTGCCTTAACCATTTGGAACAGATTAAGAAAGTACACAAGGGTTGGTATAGGTGCCCAGCCCAGATAGCTAGGTTTGCGGAGGATTACTCTCCCCTCTGTTGGAAGGGTTGTGGCATGGTGGGGACAATAGGGCATCTCTGGTGGTCTTGCCCTTTAATTTATAGTTTCTGGGGTCGGATCTTTGATCTAGTGGCAGAGGTTTGTGAGACTAGACTCCCTCCCTCACCTCAAATGGGGATTTTACACATGGGCTTGGACGCCTTTCCTGCTCCCATTGCTCAATACATCTCTCACATCCTAATCTCGGCCAGACAGTGTATAGCAGCTAGGTGGAGGTCCCCTGAAATTCCTGCTCTGGAGGAGGTGATTGCTAAAATCAACATGCACTTCCACTATGAAACTCAATTAGCCAGCAGTGTCTCTTTGGCCTTAAAAATGCAAAAACGTTGGGCGATGTGGTCGGACTCTCCCAGGGCCTCTCCCCCTCTAAAATGGTGATAGCCTGCTCTTGTAATAGGTTGGACAGGTAGTTCCATAACCGGTGGTTTAGAACAACTCTTTTTCTGTGCAATAAATGTACTTACTGTATTGTTGTAAGTTACCTCCCCGCCCCCCTTTTCTTGCAATGTATGATGTTATGCCTTGTCTTGTTTTGTGCATTGCCTTTCTTGTTGTTTGAAAATTCAATAAAAATCTTTGGCTTAAAAAAAAAAAAAAAAAAAAAAGTCAAATAGCGCTCCTTCCCTTCCGAGCTCTGCAGTGCACTCAAATAATGGTTTTCCTCTACATATGGGATCTCAAGATGCTCAGGAGAAATTGCACAACAAATTTTTGGGTCTATTTTTTCCTGTTACCCTTGTGAAAATAAAAAAAAAATTGGGTCTAAATAATTTTTTGCGAAAAAAAAGTGAAATGTTCATTTTTTTGCCCATTCCAAAGATTCCTGTGTAGAACCTGAAGGGTTAATAAACTTCTTGAATGAGGTTTTGAGCACCTTGAGGGGTTCACTTTTTAGAATGATGTCACTTTTGGTTCTTTTCCATCATATAGACCCCTCAAAGTCACTTCAAATGTGAGGTGGTCTCTAAAAAAAATGGTTTTGTAAGTTTTGTGGGGAAAAAAGAGAAATTGCTGGTAAACTTTTAACCCTTGTAACCTCCAAACAAAAATAAATTTTGTTTCAAAAATTGTGCTGATGTAAAGTAGACATGTGGGAAATGTTATTTATTAAGTATTTTGTGTGACACATCTCTCTGATTTAAGGGCATGAAAATTCAAATTTTGAAAATTGCAATTGTTTCATCTATTGGGGACTTAAAAGGAATCATGTCATCTCCATCAAGGCCATTCATAAACCTATAACTGAACTGATTAGATGATATTTTCGTAAATTTTCAGAATGTTACTACAATATTCAGAACAGCAGGCCCGGGTCAGTGAATTCAAAGACAGTTTTTTCCTATGGCAAGGATTAGTCACTTCACTGCTGAAACTTGTGAATCTGCACAAGTTAGAAACAATACGCAGAGGTCGGTGTAAGGAATAAGAGAGAGAGAGATTACTTGAGCTAGCAGTAAACATGTTAGGGCTCACTAATTTCTCCACCCTGAGTTTATTTTCTGGTCCCGAATTTAGTGAGCAGAATAAAGTATATTTGAAAGAGTCCCTGTCCTGCAACAGCAGTGGAGGACACGTGATTAATATTGCTGGTACATATGAAATACTGCCACTGGCTTGCAACCATAAATACAAATTTCAGCTGCCAGTGTCACACTCGGACACATTTACGTTGGGCAGACAACACAGCATATAAATACAACGGGATGGAAAAAGAAGAGGAAGGCCCTAATGATAGCGAGAAGGGGATGGGACACCTCTTACACCATTCTATGCCTCTCCCTAAGCTTCCCTAATGCTCTATGTGGGTCCTCCCCCCCTCCACCATCATGTGCCTAGTCCCTGACTTTCACCTCTATGAACCTTGGCTAATGCAGTGGCCGGCAAGGACTCTAGCTTCACCACTGCAGATGGTAACACACAAAGGAAGAGGCAAACAGGGAACAGAAAAAAGCAAACAGCTCTGCTGCTAAGCTCCACAGCAGCAGAGTAAATGGCACCAAGATAGCACAACTCCCACAGCAGCAACACCACCATCACAGGTGAGCTCCACACACTTAAGTGGTCTGCATAGAGCAAAAACTATAACTGACGAGCAGCTGATGGGTCATGTGACTATTTAAAGGGAGGTGGGAGTGAATACCAACCAACCTCAGCTGATCAGCCTAAAAGAAACTGCCAGCAAGAGACTGACATCAAGTCTTAGTGGACCAAAGGAAAAAAAAATATTTAAGTTTCAGCAAACTCAGAGTTGCCACAAATCCCTTAATGATTTGTGACAGCCAATTTAGCTCATGGATGACAAGTGACAATCCTAGGTTCCCTACTAATATAAAATACTGCAACCGGCCTCCAGCCAGTAATACTATTTAGGCTGCCAGTTTAGCAGATGGGTGGCAAACCTTTACCCTCTATTAATATGAAACACTGCTTCTGGCTCTCAAACAGTATAGTAGATAGCTGGCATTCCTTAGTCCCCTACTAATATAAAATACTGCCACTGCACTCCAGCCAGTAATACAAATTGGGCCACCAGTTTAGCGAATGGGTGACAAACCTTGGTCCTCCACTAATATAAAAAACTGTCACCGGCCTCCAATAGGAATACCTTTGGCTTTGGGTAATTAGTTTAGCAACCCTAGATTCTCTAATAATGAAATGCTTCCAACCACTCACAGCCAGTAGTACCGTATGAGCCAGTGGTTTACCATATGGGTGAAACTCTAGGTACTTTATTTAAATGAACCTCCAGACAGAAATTCCATTTGGGCTACTAGTTCAGAGGATGAGTGCTTAGTTTTTACTAATATGAAATACTGAGCTACTGGCTCCCATGCAGTAATACCATTTGGGACTCTAGTTTACTATATAGGAGGCAACAACAGGTAAAACACGATTATTCTATTGAAGTTGTTGGGAAGCACCAGCAAATTACAATCAGTTTTATCTTGTTGTTCCCGGCTGAGAGGTACATTACCACCCAACTGTAGCCACAAGCCTAAATTATTTATTTTTATTATTTATCAGCATCAAATCCACTCATTCCTTTGGTATCCAAAATTGTTGCAAAAACTATGCCTGAGATACCAACTTGAATCATTAGACCTTAGGGCGGAAAGTAGGCAAGTCTAAGTGACTAAAATGATTTATAAATGAAAGCATTTAGTTATGTACTGGTAACAGTATTTTTCGGATACCCATGACAGCACCACGAGAGAGGGGATCCGCCCTTCAGGAACAGGAAACCTACAGATACAAAAAGGGCGGCACCTCTCCCACACATCAGTTGTATTACAGAGCTTGTGAGGACCTCCATGATTAATGACACAGAATATATACAAAATATATACCAATATCTACACAATATATAGAATATATACAACTATTCACGAAAACCTGAACAATCTCACGACGTGGCCACTTATGAGCGGAGGAAGTGCGCACCCCTGCGTGAAGGGAGGGAACTAAGGGTGCAGTCATGGGTATCCGAAAAATACCGTTACCAGTACGTAACTAAATGCTTTATTCGGACCCCATGACAGCACCATGAGAATTACAGAGATGTAAACACTATCTTAGTGAGGGCCTACAGCCTGCAGCACCCTTAACCCGAAGGTGAGATCTGAGGAAGCACCCATGTCCAGCCTATAATGATTAAAAAAGGTGGAAGGGGATGACCATGTGGCCGCCTTACATATTTGGTCGATGGACACTCCAGATCTCCTAATCCATCTTGCTAACGTACATTTCAAACCCCAAGACCTTTCCTAGGGACCTGGAAGGATATAAATAAGGCATTGTCCCTTCTTCAGGGATTAGTGACAGATAGATACTCACATAGACGTCTCCTAAAGTCCAACGTGTGAAGCTTATCGTCTTTCCGATTAGTAGGGTGTGAAGAAACCTGAGTATATCTTAATTGTCCAGACGGCTATGTTTTTGCAGGCCTGGAGGCATTGACTTTTTGTCTGTATATTTGGCTTGTGGATTTAAGTGTGGATTCTGGTGGGTCAAGAAGACTGACTTGCACAATGATATACCATGTAACTTAGTGTGTGCTTATCTGATGTTTGTTTATATTCTGGAATCAGTTTGTTGACTTTGAATGTATACAGGGAAAGGCTGTGAGGGTGTACTGAAGAACACTGGGTAATTTTAAAAATAGCTTACCTGCCTTGGGTATAAAAAGACCCTGAGACAGAGACGGGGTCTCATATCATCACAAAGAGCTACCAGCCGAACATTCTGCTCAACACCAAATGGACAAGAAACTCTTCAGGATCCCAGCTGAGGGTATGTCAGACTGGCTGAAAGAACACAGGACTGCTCTTGGTAATCTCCCTACGCTTGTTGTGACCTCCTCTCTGTGTGTTATCACAGGTGGAATAGCGACCCTGGAAGCTCTGACATAACATCCACTAGTATACCGGTGAGTCAGCGGAGGGGTGAGATCTTGTCATGTGCACCATCTTGGGGAAATTGCTGTTTGCTAGTGGGTGTTGTGGTTCAATAAAGCTTAGCCACACTATTTTACCCTAACCCTGTGTAGTCTGTGTAGTGTAGTGTTCTGCCCACAAGGAGATAGAGCGGGCGTTCAGTGGTATGAGCCCTGGTCCATGCAGTCTTGCTAAAGACAGCCAGGCCAGCGGACGAGAGCACCCACTAACCCCATTTCTCCACATAGGGTTAGGGAGGAAGGAGGGGAGGACTATCTCTTGTGACCTGTGGAAGTCCGAGACAACCTTGGGCATGTATGCAGGGTCTGGTCTAAGCACTACCCTATCCTCTAAAATCTGTGTGTATGGAGGAATTCTAGAGAGTGCTTGGATATCACTTATTCTATGCGCTGAAGTAATAGCTACTAAAAAAGTGACTTTGAGGGATAAGACCTTGATCGAGGCAGATACCATGGGTTCAAAAGGAGCCTCCGTCAAGGCCGTAAGGACTAAGTTTAAGTCCCATGGGTATGCACCTTCCTTTGTGTATGGGTCTAGATCTGCCAGCTGCTTTGATAAATCTGGAGACCCAGTAATTCTTAGCTATATCACAGTTGAATAAGGCACCAAGGGCTCAAACCTGCACTTTCAGGGTACTAGTGGCAAGTCCTAATTCTAGGCCCTTCTGCAGAAATTCCAGAATCTGGCCTCTATAGGTAACCCCTCTTCTGCCCAAAATTCAGAAGTGGTCAAAAATTTTCTCCAGGTCATGGCATAGATTTTTGTTGTAATTGCCTTCCTACTTTTTAGAAGGGTGGCTATTAGATTTGGGGAGAAACCTTTCAAACTCCACGCTGTCAGGTGGAACCCCGCTACTTGTGGATGGTTGATTGGTCCCTGGAAGAGGAGATCTGGAAGATCCGGCAGTACCCAGGGATCCCAGACTGACATAGTTCTTAGCCATGAGAACCAAGCCCGTCTGGACCAGAAGGGGGCAATCAGTGTAATTCTTGCCCTGTCCTCTCTGATCTTCCTCACCACCAGAGGTAATAGGGATAACAGAGGGAACGCATAGGCCAGGTTGAAGTCCCACTTTATCAGGAAGGCATCTACTATAAGAGGTTTTTTCTCCGGGTTCAGAGAACAGAACTGCTTTACCTTTCTGTTTTTTCTGGTGGCAAAAAGGTCTACTTCCAGTTGACCCCACTTGTGGACAATCTGGTTGAAAATGTCTTGATTTAGAGACCATTCTCCCTTCCTTAGTGTGTTGCGGCTTTGAAAGTCCACTTTGGTATTGTCTTTCCCTCTTATATGTAGCGCTGTCAAAGATAGAAAATGCCTTTCCGCCACCTGGTGGTTGATGTAGGCCACCGTCACTTGGTTGTCCGATAGAATTCTGACGTGGTGACCCTGTATGCACACAAGGAGTTTGACTGATAGTTCTACCGCCGATAATTCCTTCAGCTTTGAAGAACTCTCAACTTGATGATCCCATCGAACCTGGACTACAATGTCCCCCATATGGCCCCCCACCCGGAGGAACTGGCGTCCGTGGTTATTATACAGGATATGCGATTTTCCCAGGGAACTCCTGAGGCCAAGTTATCTTTGTTAAGCCACCATTTTAGGGACTTTATTGCTAGCAGACTTAATGTTAATTTTTCCTGCAGGGACCCCCCCCTAGGATCCTATCATTAAGTAGAACTTCCTTCTGCAGGGTCCTAGTGTGGAACTGAGCCCACTTGATGTCCGGAATAGAGGAAGATAATGAACCCAATAGGGACATGGCTTTCCTGAGGGACATAGGGGGCCTATTTACCGCCCACAGCACCTGGTGACGGATGTGAATAATCTTGTCAGATGGTAGACGACATTCCTCTGTCTCTGAGTCTAAAATGAGACCAAGAAACTGCTGAACTTTTAGGAGCTGTAAGCAAGATTTTTCGGAGTTTACTACCTAAATGCTCCAGAGTGGACTTAGATCTTTCCACTAGCGAAAGGCATTGATCAGCTGAATTGAATATAATTAAAAAGTCATCCAAATAGGGGACAATCAAAACGTCCGACTCTCATAAGTGGGCGATGACTTCGGCAACTACCTTTGTGAAGACTCGTGGGTAGTGTTGAGCGATACCATCCGATATTGTGAAATATCGGATCGGACCGATACCCAAAAAGTATCGGGTATCGCCTATTCCGATACCGGAAACCAATGCAAGTCAATGGGACAGAAATATCGGAATAAAAAAAACCCCTTTCTTTCCATGTAGGTTAATTCTACATGAAGAAAAACAACTAATAATAATGTAGAATGTATTGGGGTAGGTGGAGGAGACATTAAAGGCATAGAGGTTTAGCCCAATCAAATGGAATAGCAGGAATAAAAAAATTTTTTAAAGACGTTCGGAGTTACAAAGATATTGACTATGTTAACCTTTTTTATATTTTGTCAGATATGTATGTTTCACTACTTCTATGCTCTTCACCTTCTTTTTTACTTCTCCCACACTTTCTCCTTCATGATCCTCAGCAGCAGCAGCATCTTTTTCATCAACTTCTAAATCACCTTATTCATCTTCTTCACCTTCTTCCTATTATTCTTTTTTTTTTACATTCTTCATATTCTTCTTATTCAACTATTATTCTTCTTCATATTCTACTTTTTCATCTTCTTCCTATTCTTCTTCTTCATCATATTCTTATTTGTGACAGGCATTCCTGTAGTTGTTATCTATAAAAGTTTGAAGATTACACCTTCCGTTCTGCCTGTCACAAAAGATTTACAACAGGATTTGTTCGTGTTCAGTTTGGCCTGCAGCAGCAGGCATTTTCCAGGGGCACCACGAGGAGGAATGGACTCACCCCCATACACTGCTTAGTCTTCTGCTTATAATTTAGATAATATCTTTTGCTCTGATTTTTAGTCTTATGCTTAATGTTCTTCTGCTTTTTGTTCTGCAGCTTCTTGTTCTTCTGCTTCTTGGTCTTCTGTCTCTTGTTCTTCTGTATCTTGGTGGTTGTCTTCTTGTTCTTTGTCCTCTTGGTCATCTTCTTCAGGGTCATATTCTTGGTCTTCTTCGGGGTGGTCTTCAGGGTCGTCGTCTTCGGGGTCGTCGTCTTCTTCGGGGTGGTCTTCAGGGTCGTCGTCTCCAGGGTTGTCGTTTTCGAGGTCGTCTTCAGGGTTGTCGCCTTTAGGGTCGTCGTCAGGGAGATCCAGAGTGATTACCAAAAACCATTTCAAAAAGCTTGAACTTGGAAATGTAGCAGAAGGTACAAGAAGGCTGAGGAACTACCGAGAACCAGCTGACGGTACTGGAACCCGGATGGGTAGCAGAAGGAACAGGAGCCAATGGCACTACCGAGGACCAGCTGACGGTGCTGGAACCCGGAGGGGCAGCAGAAGGAACAAGAGCCGATGGCACTACCGAGGACCAGCTGACGGTGCTGGAACCTGGTTACTAAGCAGGAGGTACCTGTGCTAGAAAGCACTACCAAGGACCAGCAGACGTTGCTGGAACTCTGATACCGAGAAGGAGGCACCTAAGCCAAAGGCACTGCCGAGAACCAGCTGGCGGTGCTGGAACCCGGATGGGTAGCAGAAGGAACAGGAGCCAATGGCACTACCGAGGACCAGCTGACGGTGCTGGAACCCGGAGGGGCAGCAGAAGGAACAAGAGCCGATGGCACTACCGAGGACCAGCTGACGGTGCTGGAACCTGGTTACTAAGCAGGAGGTACCTGTGCTAGAAAGCACTACCAAGGACCAGCAGACGTTGCTGGAACTCTGATACCGAGAAGGAGGCACCTAAGCCAAAGGCACTGCCGAGAACCAGCTGGCGGTGCTGGAACCCGGATGGGTAGCAGAAGCTGCAAGAGCCAATGGAACTAGCGAGGACCAGCTGACGGTACTGGAACCCGGATGGGTAGCAGAGGGAACAAGAGCCAATGGCACTACCAAGGACCAGCTGACGGTGCTGGAACCCAGAGGGGCAGCAGAAGGAACAAGAGCCAATGGCACTACCGAGAACCAGCTGACGGTGCTGGAACCTGGATGGGTTGCAGAAGCTGCAAGAGCCAATGGAACTAGCGAGGACCAGCTGATGGTGCTGGAACCCGGAGGGGCAGCAGAAGGAACAAGAGCCAATTGCACTACCGAGGACCAGCTGACGGTGCTGGAACCTGGTTACTAAGCAGGAGGTACCTGTGCTAGAAAGCACTACCAAGGACCAGCAGACATTGCTAGAACTCGGATACCGAGAAGGAGGCACCTAAGCCAAAGGCACTACCGAGAACCAGCTGACGGTACTGGAACCCGGAGGGGTAGCAGAAAATACCCCTGAAAATAACGTTGCAAGGCCACGAGCCGGCCGCAGTTACCGAAACCCACAGTCCTACAGGGGGTGCTTGTCCTATTGGCACTACGGAACCAGCCTTTGTTGCCAGATCCCGCAGCCCACATAGGAAGCCCATAAACTGCAAGCACCATAGACTCGGCTAACCCGACCGCAACACGACAGGACAACGTATTGGTGGCAAAATGACGTTGACACTACCCGGAAACAGCAGGCGTGCTGGAACAAGGCTGGGCAGGAGGGAGTACCTGTGCCAAAGACAATGCCGGGAAACAGCTGGCGGTGCTGGAACCCAGGGAAAATACTACAAACAGAGTGGAGACAGAGGCCTAATTTGAGCAAGTTTAAAATCTGTAGTTGTGTGAGTGTGGACAGAGCAGGACAAATTGCCGGACACACAGCTGGGGATCAGATGACATTTCTGAACCCCAATAACACTGGAGCATATGTTGACTGTGCAGACTGCACTTCTGAGCAGCAACTGGCAGTGTTGGAGCCCAGGGTCTATCAGGGTGTAGGCTGAGGCCTAATTTCATCAAGTTTAATATCTGTTGTAGACTACTACTGATTTCAAACGTGCTCCAATTAGGCCTCTGGCTCCACTCTGTCTCTAGTATTTACCCTGGCCTCCAACACCGCCAGTTGCTGCTCAGAAGTGCCGTCTGCACAATCAACACTTGTTCCGGTGTTACTGGGGTTCAGTAACGTCAGCTGATCCCCTGATGTGTGTCCGGCAATGTCTCCTGCTCTGTCCACATTCCCACTACATGTGGGACAGAGCAGGAGACATTGTCAATCATGGAGTAGGCTGAGGCCTACTTGGAGCAAGTGTAAAATCTGATGTAGTTTGAATGTGGAGGCAGCAGGAGACTTTGCCGGACACACAGCAGGGGAGCAGCTGGCGTTACTAAACCCCACTAACACAGGAGCTAGTGTTTTTCTCTGTGCAGACGGCACTTCTGAGCAGCAACTGGCAGTGTTGGAGCCCAGGTTCAATCAGGGTTTAGGCTGAGGCTAACTTGGAGCAAGTTTTATATCTGATGTAGTTTGAATGTGGAGGCAGCAGGAGACTTTGCCGAGCACACAGCAGGGGAGCAGCTGGTGTTACTGAACCCCACTAACACAGGAGCTAGTGTTTTTCTCTGTGCAGCCCAGGGTCAATCATGGAGTAGGCTGAGGCCTACTTGGAGCAATTGTAAAATCTGATGTAGTTTGAATGTGGAGGCAGCAGGAGACTTTGCCGGACACACAGCAGGGGAGCAGCTGGCGTTACTGAACCCCACTAACACTGGAGCATGTGTTTTCCTCTGTGCAGATGTCACTTCTGAGCAACAACTGGCGGTGTTGGAGCCCAGGGATTACAGTTCAGGAGGTAGAAACATGAACACAACAGGAGACCTGGATACTGTTGCCAACCAATTATTTACTCTGGAAGAGGACTGGCAAATTCTGGCAAGATCCAGGCCTTGTTCATTTTCAGAAAAGTAAGCCGGTCAACGTTATCAGAGGATAGTCGCGTGCGACGGTCTGTTAGTACACCACCTGCGGCACTAAAGACGCATTCCGATAATACACTAGCAGCAGGGCAAGCCAGCACCTCCAATGCATACTGGCTAAGCTCTGGCCATGTATCCAGCTTAGAGACCCAAAACTTGAAGGGGGAAGAGCCATCTGGGAGTACACTGACAGGGCAAGACATGTAGTCTGTCACCATCTAACGGAAACGTTGCCTCCTGCTGACTGGAGCCGTCTGTGATGGTGTAGACATTTGTGGCGGGCACACAAAACTTTGCCACATTTGGGCCATACTGGTCTTGCCTCGTGCCGAGGCTCTGCCTCTGCTCCCTCTTTGGGCAGAGCTTCCTCCACTGCCTCAACGCACAGAGCTGCTTTGTAAAGCACTAGCAGCACTGCTCTCGGGTGGAATGGAGAATATGATGGAATGCACCAGTGTGTCTTGATACTCCCGCATTTTATGCTCCCGGTTCAACGGTGTTATGAGGCTTTGTAAGTTGTCCCGGTAGCAAGGATCTAGGAGGGTGTACACCCAATAATCAGCCGTGTTGAGAATGTGGGCGATGCGGCGGTCGTTTCTCAGACACTGCAGCAAGAAATCAACCATGTGCTTGCAGACTCCCAACTGCCAAAGAAGCGCTGTCCCCTGCTTGAGGCGTCATCTCTGCCTGCTCTGCATCACCCCACCCTCGCTGTACATACTGACTACTAGAGCATTGTGTACCTCCCTCCTCTGGAGAGATGTCTTTCTCCTCCATTGACTCCTCCTCATCCTCCTCACAAAGTGTCCCCTGCCTAGGCCTTTGTGAGGAACTACGTTGCGCAGGCTGTCCAGAAGCAGATGGCATTTGTGATTCCTCATCCTCCATCTCTTCCAAAACCTCCTCCCTTAGTGCTTGCAGTGTTTTTTGAAGCAGGCAGATAAGGGGGACAGTCATGCTGACTAGTGCATCATCTGCACTCACCATCCGCGTGGAATCATCAAAGGCACGCAAAACGTGGCAGATGTCCTTCATAGAGGCCCACTCAGTGGTGCTGAAGTGTGACCGGCACACAGTGCGACTTGTTTGCGTCTGATGCAGCTGGTACTCCATTACTGCTGCCTGCTGCTCACAAAACCGCGCCAACATATGTAACGTTGACTTCCACCTGGTGGGTAGGTCACATATGATGCGATGTTCCGGAAAGCGGAAATGGCGCTGCAGAGCTGCAATGCGCGATCTTGCCATGCTGGAACGCCGCAAGTGAGCGCACTCTATGCGGACCTTGTGCAGCAGTGCATCAAGATCCGAATAGTCCCTCAGAAAGTTCTGCACGACCAAGTTGAGCACATGTGCCAGACATGGGATGTGAGTGAGGTTGCCTAGGCCCAGAGCTGCCACCAGATTTTGGCCATTGTCACACACTACCAAGGCTGGCTGGAGATTCGCTGGCACAAACCACATGTCGCTCTCCTTGCTTGATGGCATTCCAGAGCTCCTGTGCTGTGTGGCTTCGATTCCCCAAAGAAATTAATTTCAGTACGGCCTGTTGACGTTTGACCACGGCTGTGCTCATATCGGTCGTAACCGGCTCCTGCAGCGCTAATTCAGAGGAACTGGAGTATGAGGACTCAATGTGTACAGACTGGATTCCTGCAATCCTTGGAGTTGGCAGAACACGTACAGCGCCACTCTCAAGATCTGTACCCGGCTCCACAACATTGACCCAATGGGCAGTGAGGGACAGGTATCATCCCTGTCCATGGTTACTGGTCCACGCATCGGTGGTCAGGTGAACCTTGCTACTGACGGCGTTTAGTAGCGCATGTTTAATTTTTCCCTCCACATGCTTTTGCAGGGCAGGGACGGCTTGCCTGCTGAAATAAAAGCGTCTGGGCATGGTGTATTGTGGGACTGCCAATGCCATGAAGTTATGAAAGGTGTCAGTCTCCACCAGCCTGAATGACAGCATTTCAAGGGCCAGTAGTTTTGCAATGCCAGCATTCAGAGACTGTGCTCAGGGATGGTTTGCCGAGTATGGCCACCTTTTCTTCTATGCCTGTGCTACCGATGGCTGTAGAGTGGCCTGGGATTATGAGGATGACAGGGAACGTGGTGCTGTGGGTGGAATGTCACTGGGTCTCTGGACAACAGTGCCAGAGGTTCTTCCATGGCGATCCTGTGAGGAAGCCGAAGCAGCTGTGTGTGAGCTGGAGGAAGAGGCTACAACACGAGCTGAAGAGGTGATAGGTGGTGCTGTAGGTGGGCCTACGTCTTCAGTGTGTCTTTGTAACTCCACTACGTGCTTGGTCCGCACATGTTTCCACATATTTGTGGTATTGAGGTTGTTGACACTTTTCCCTCTTTTGACTTTCTGATGACACAGCTTGCATTTGACAAAGCAAATGTCATCTGCAACTGTGTAAAAAAAGGACCACGCACTGCAAGTCCTGGGAGCGCCCGTTTTGGGTTTTGGAAGAGGAATGCTCCTAACGGGTGCCGAAGTGGAGGCTACAGGCAACCAAGTCTGCCCCCTCCCTCTCCCTCCTGTTTTGGCCATTCGGGGAATCTCTTCCTCAGAGCTGCTCCCACCACCTTCCTGTTCCTCACGCCATGATGGGTCAAGCACCTCATCATCTACACTCCCCTCTTCAAACACTTGCTTCTCCTGGGTAGTCTCGCCAGCACAGTACGCACCAGAAAGTGGCACCCGAGTCTCATCATCTGATGCGTACTGAGGTATGCTGACCATAGGCACTGGCCCACCCGCCTCTTCAGATTCAGAGGGACAAAGCAGTTGCGCATCACTGCATACTCCCTCTTCTTCACATTCTAGAATGCTGCTTGGCTGGCCCCGTTTCCAAGCCAAGAGATTCAGAGAACAGAAGTAGAGATGGCTCCTGTCCAGGGCTCTCTGACTGCCTGGGCAATTTGGCAGGTGGTGAAGAGACAGATGGTTGCTCTTCAGTGCTCTGGCCCTGAGAGGATGTGGAAGTAATTGAAGTTGATGCGTTAGCTGCCATCCATCCGACAACGGCTTCAATTTGTTCTTCCCGCAGCAGTGGGGTGCGGCGAGGTCCTACAAAGCTGCACATAAAGGACTGTTGCCTGGTAAAACTGGGGGATGCTGAGTCACTGGTGCCCGCAGCAGGCACAGAATACCCACGTCCTCTCCCTGCTGAAACTCCACGCCCACGACCACGTGCCTTACTCCCTGCCTTCTTCATCTTGGTAGACTGATAAAGATAGGCAGAAAAGTACAAAGAGGGGCTTAGTGTACTTTTTCCTGAACAGCTGCTAACAGGTATAAGAAGCATTAATTTTAGTATATGGACTACACTTTAATATGAGCTAATGTGGCCTACACAACTGTCAAGTGGAGTGTTTGGTGAACTTTATTTACGTGTTTTTTTTTCAAAAAAACAAAAAGGATGTAACCAAAGATGTGAAAGCGATAGTATAACAAACTTTTTGGAGCTATTACAATGCAGGAAGGAAACCTACAATGCAATAGATGCGGCTGCAGGGCACAAGCCAGCAAAAAGGCTCCTCTATCTACTCCTATATAGTGTTTGCAACCAACCAATGTAGATGGATACGGATGGAAGCACACTAATAGGAGAAAAAAATCAGGAAAAATGAGCTGCAATAAAACAAAAGAAGGACTATGCATGAGGCAGTGACGCACGCTGAGCGGACTACAACCAGAGGTGGCTGCAGAACACACTACAACGTGAGTTCACAGACAGCCGTGAACAGTGCAGAGAACTGGGCACTAGCACTGAAAGGCTGCAGAAAGTCTCCACTGTCTACTCCTATAGTGTTTGCAACCAATGTAGATGGATACGGATGGATGCACACTAATAGGAGAATTAATGAAAAATGAGCAGCAATAAAACAAAAATATGTATGAGACAGTGACGCACGCTGAGTGGCCTACAACCAGAGGTGGCTGCACGGCACACTACAGCGTGAGCTGCACTCACACAGACCTTGCAGACAGCTGTGAATAGCGCTGCAAGGCAAAAGAAAGCTACAGTGATTGATAATGTAGCCTGGGTAAAGCACAATATTATTTAGCAAATCGCTATCTCTAACTGTCCCTCAGAGTCTTGAACAGCAGCCTGTCCCTAACTGAATTCACAGCAGAGTGAACCCTAAATGGCGGCGGCTTTTATAGTGCATCATGACATCATTTCAGCAGCCAATCACAGCCATGCCATTAGTTAACATGCCTACATGCCTAACAGGATGTGCCCACACTTCTGAGGATTCCTCATTGGCTGAATCAAATCAAACTGGCTCATAGCATTATGGTAACTTCCGATTCTGGTATTCGATATGCTAAAAGTATCGGAACTCAGTATCGGAATTCCAATACCGCGAATATCGGCCGATACCCGATATTTGCGGTATTGGAATGCTCAACACTACTCGTGGGGCAATTGAGAGACCGAAAGGGAGGGCTCTATACTGGAAGTGTCGAACTATGCCTCCTATGGACACTGCTACCCTCAAGAAATGCTGGTTATCTGCGTGAATAGGGACATGGTAGTATGCGTCTTTTAAATCTAAACCCGCCATGAAACAGTTTTGAAACACCATTTTTATTGCCGAGCCAATCGTTTCCATTTTAAAGTGGTGCGTAACCAAAAACTTATAGAGAGAACGGAGGTTGATGATGGTTCTGAAGGAGTTATCCGGTTTCCGAACCAAGAACAGGGGAGAGTAAAACCCTCTACCCCTGTCAGATTCCGGAACCGCCACCAGGACTCTCTTGAGACATAATTTGGCAATCTCTGCCTCCAGGGCCGATTGTTCTAAGTGAGAGGAGCAAAGGGGAGTCACTCTGAAATTATCCGCTGGTATTGAAAGAAACTCAAACTTCAGTCCTGCCGATATCACACCCTTTACACAGTCACTGTTGGTGATTCGTGACCATGCTGGATAGAAGGCCGACAATCTACTGCCTATGGGGACCTCTAGTCATTGGGACGGTTTTTTGCGTTCTCTAGAAGAACGCCTGAACATAAACCCCGTACCTCTCTTTCTCCTGTCACGCCACCTGGAACGGTCTCTTGTCGACCTTGGCTGACCATACTTTCTCCTGCTGAAGGGACGACGGTAAGAAGAGGCGGCTAGATTGGGGAATTTTTCTTTTCATCCCCCGCCTTCTCCAGCAGTTTATCCAAGACCAGGCCAAAAAGGTATTCTCCTTCACATGGAATAGCGCAGAGTTTTGATCTTGCCTGAATATCCCCTGGCCAGCACTTTAACCACAGGGCTCTACGGGCTGCGTTGGAAAGACCCGCTGCTCTTGCCGCCATCCTGACTGAGCCTATTGAGGCACCTGACAGGAAGGCTGCAGCTTCCTGGATTACTGGGAGAGCACCCAGAATTGTCTCCCTGGGTACTCTTTCCTTTAGCTGCAACTCAAGTTGGTCCAGCCAGACCATCCTTGATCTGGCCGCACAAGTCGAAGCCACTGCTGGTCTAAGGGATCCAGCCACCATTTCCCAAGTCCCCTTCAGGAAAATGTCCGCTTTTCTATCTAAGGGTTCTTTTAGGGATCCCATGTCCTCAAAGGGCAGTGAAAACTTTTTGGATGCTTTGGCTAACATGGGGTGTAGTTTAGGGGCCTTATCCCAGTTGTTAACTGCCGGGTCATCAAAAGGATACCTCTGCTTAAGGGCTGGAGGTAAAGAGCCCCTCTTCTCCATTCTCGGAGAATTATCTCCCGAATTTTTTCATTCAAGGGAAAGGTTCTCCGAATCCTTTGATCCAATCGCCTAAACATAACGTCCTGCATGGATAACTCTGGCCTAGACTCTGCTATTGCCATCGTATCCCCTGACTGCCTTTACTAACTTGTCTACACAGTCTAGGGGTAGGTAGAAATGACCAGAATCTTCTTCAGACGATGATGGTGAGGAATCATGGGAATCCTCACTCTCCTTCCAACCCGCCAACGAATTTGACTCCGGGTAACCTATGTACTGCTCTTTCTGTCTAGAGCTCTCTCCTTGAGAAAGGGACTTTATGGACTCACTCACTTCTGTTCTGATAATATCCTTTAAACTCGTGATGAATTCAGAAGTCTCCTCTGCCACCTGAGGGGGAATAGTAAGGCCACATAACCTACATGGTAGGTAATGTTGCTTCCCCCTTCCCCTTCCCATGACCTCATCATCTGCTGGATACAGGAGGGGCATAATTTTTTCGGACACAAGTCCGGTAAGAGGCATCCACATAGGGCACATTCCCTGTGCTTTGCCTTGGTTGTACACTTCTTCCCCTAGAGGTAAACACATAAGGGGAAGGCTACGTCACTAAGTGAACATTCACAATGATCACTGACCAGTGACTGCAGATGCTGCAGACTTCCGCTTGGAAGAGCTTCTGCGGCTGGACCGATCACTTGACTGGCCATGACCTGCACAATCACGGGTTTTCGGTCATGTCTGTGGCTTCTGCATGACGTGCGGACTTGCAGGCTCCTCTTGCTGTGGAACCTGCTACTGTTGCTCACTTTTCCATCATTCAGCAAATGGGCCAGAAGCATGAGGTTGTTCATAGACCCTCCTCAAATGCTCCCTTCCTGGTATCTGGGTCAGCAGGTGATGCCTTCGCCTTCTGCCCCGGCTACCCCGACCCCACAGGTGAACCGGCCTCCACCACTGGTTTCCAATGGGGGCCGCCATCTTACCGGCGGCCCGTGCATGCGCAGAAGGGAGCTGGCCCCAGGAACCCAGAAACGCTCGTCGGCTCCACCCCTGATGTCACCTGGTGCCTGACGATGCAGGATGCGCCAGGAGACTGCCCAGGGACGCCGGAAGAGAGGCCTCACGCGTCCTGAGCCCCCGGCCACGCCGTGCACATGCATCGTTGGACCCCACGCGCATGGTGCCCACACCGCGGAGAATGCAGCCGGGATATACTCACCTCGGTGCATGGCCACTCCTGGAGATGATCTATCCTCCTGACCTCTGCTCCCTGTTGCCCACACACTGTCGTGAAGTCCAACGAGGACCACCGTGGCACTTCCAGCAGTCTGGACCGGTCAAGGTAGGAGACCCCCCTGGGATCCAGTGCTCCAACGACGTCTGTAGGATCCCGTCCCATCAGGAACAGGAAGTCAATTGATGCGTGGGAGAGGTGTCGCCATTTTTGTATCTGTAGGTTTCCTGATCCTGAAGGGCGGATGCACTCTCTCGTGGTCCTGTCATGGGGTCCAAATAAAACAGTTGTAGTAAACATTAGCTTTTATAGGCCTTACACACATACACTATGCATCAGCCACATGTTGTAAGTCAATAAAAAAAATTTCTCATGACTTCATAGAGTTGTAAAAAAAAAAATGGCCTATTAGTGTCATTTATGATGTGGCATATTTTCACCTTTATGTGTAAAAACTTGGGCAGGAATAGTAAAGGTTGAAGTCAATTCATAAAAAAATGACTTTCATCCAAGGCAAAGTTGCTAAAACAAGTTAACTTAGGGTTGTAGTTATTGAGGGTGAATAGCCAGCAGCAGTTTGGCTTTAGTGCTTGAGGGAGTTAAAAAAAAAAATCACTAGCATTTTAAGTGGTTTTGGTTAACTGGGGCCCCATTAAAGTAGGTAAAAGTCTGCACTTACTGTATAAGTAAGGGTAAATGACCTCATGAGTTTTCCGGTAACACCTCAGACTTCACTTCCAGTTTATCCATTTTAAAATTCCAAAAAAAATTAAAAAATTAAAGTGGAATAAAATATAATGGGCTAGATTCATTAATGCACTTGCTCTTTTTTTTGCTTTTTTTGTCTAGTTTTTGACGTTTTTCGCCTGTTTGAAGTTGCACCTTATTCTTCATTCAATTCCTTAATGACAAGCACTGCACATGTACAGCGCACATTGGGAGCTAGTGTATGGAGCCGACTCAGGAACTGGGCCACACCATTTCCGGAAGATGACTGCTGTGTTATTAAGCTATCATCTGTCTCGATCAGCTGCAGGAGGAGCTGATCTCTGTCCAATGCTGTTAACCCATTAAATACCACTTTCAATCTGTGACAGTGACATTTCCATCATATGGAAATGCACATTTGCCTCCTTGCAACGCATTCACAGTGCACTGATAGTTTGCCAAAGAAGCCAGGTTTCTGCTGAAGACTCTTGTGCCTGCAAGGGCATTCATCCTATTAGGACCAGTGGATAGCTTGACTTCATAGAAGACCATGGTTTTTACTATTGACTGCATTAACATTGTAGTGCAGTATATAGTTTAGGTGATGAATCGATCACATGTTCAAGTCCACTAAAGGAGCTAAGAAAAAAGTGTTTATAAAAATGTAAAAAAATCCCCCCTTCCTCCCCTCATTAAAAATAGATATAAAAAGAAATAATCTGTAAACATACTGTAATTGGTATCGCCATGTCTGATATCATCTATCAAAATATAAAACTAATTTAACCTTTATTTCCCGTTGTCTGATGGAAAAGTTTGGAAAATTAGTCCCGTTGTGTGGTGATGGGGAATATGCCGCTGATCGTCATGTACTATTAACCATTTGCATGTAATTTGCATGTAATTTGCAGCTGCTGTTCTATTTGTTAGTAATGTAGAATTTACAATATTATTGCTTGCAGTACTAATCACCAGCCACAGGAAGCCACTGTTACCCCTGCAACTGCTGGATTACTCTGGCTTAACCCGTTCCTGACATGCGCCGTACATATACTGCTCTGCGGGAGGTGCAGTATACAGTGGGGAAAAAAAGTATTTAGTCAGTCAGCAATAGTGCAAGTTCCACCACTTAAAAAGATGAGAGGCGTCTGTAATTTACATCATAGGTAGACCACAACTATGGGAGACAAACTGAGAAAACAAAATCCAGAAAATCACATTGTCTGTTTTTTTTTCATTTTATTTGCATATTATGGTGGAAAATAAGTATTTGGTCAGAAACAAGCAATCAAGATTTCTGGCTCTCACAGACCTGTAACTTCTTCTTTAAGAGTCTCCTCTTTCCTCCACTCATTACCTGTAGTAATGGCACCTGTTTAAACTTGTTATCAGTATAAAAAGACACCTGTGCACACCCTCAAACAGTCTGACTCCAAACTCCACTATGGTGAAGACCAAAGAGCTGTCAAAGGACACCAGAAACAAAATTGTAGCCCTGCACCAGGCTGGGAAGACTGAATCTGCAATAGCCAACCAGCTTGGAGTGAAGAAATCAACTGTGGGAGCAATAATTAGAAAATGGAAGACATACAAGACCACTGATAATCTCCCTCGATCTGGTGCTCCACGCAAAATCCCACCCCGTGGGGTCAGAATGATCACAAGAACGGTGAGCAAAAATCCCAGAACCACGCGGGGGGACCTAGTGAATGAACTGCAGAGAGCTGGGACCAATGTAACAAGGCCTACCATAAGTAACACACTACGCCACCATGGACTCAGATCCTGCAGTGCCAGACGTGTCCCACTGCTTAAGCCTGTACATGTCTGGGCCCGTCTGAAGTTTGCTAGAGAGCATTTGGATGATCCAGAGGAGTTTTGGGAGAATGTCCTATGGTCTGATGAAACCAAACTGGAACTGTTTGGTAGAAACACAACTTGTCGTGTTTGGAGGAAAAAGAATACCGAGTTGCATCCATCAAACACCATACCTACTGTAAAGCATGTTGGTGGAAACATCATGCTTTGGGGCTGTTTCTCTGCAAAGGGGCCAGGACGACTGATCCGGGTACATGAAAGAATGAATGGGGCCATGTATCGTGAGATTTTGAGTGCAAACCTCCTTCCATCAGCAAGTGCATTGAAGATGAAACGTGGCTGGGTCTTTCAACATGACAATGATCCAAAGCACACCGCCAGGGCAACGAAGGAGTGGCTTCGTAAGAAGCATTTCAAGGTCCTGGAGTGGCCTAGCCAGTCTCCAGATCTCAACCCTATAGAAAACCTTTGGAGGGAGTTGAAAGTCCGTGTTGCCAAGCGAAAAGCCAAAAACATCACTGCTCTAGAGGAGATCTGCATGGAGGAATGGGCCAACATACCAACAACAGTGTGTGGCAACCTTGTGAAAACTTACAGAAAACGTTTGACCTCTGTCATTGCCAACAAAGGATATATCATAAAGTATTGAGATGAAATTTTGTTTCTGACCAAATACTTATTTTCCACCATAATATGCAAATAAAATGAAAAAAAAACAGACAATGTGATTTTCTGGATTTTTTTTTCTCAGTTTGTCTCCCATAGTTGAGGTCTACCTATGATGTAAATTACAGGCGCCTCTCATCTTTTTAAGTGGTGGAACTTGCACTATTGCTGACTGACTAAATACTTTTTTTCCCCACTGTATCTACGACGGCACGATCGCGCAGCCTGACACTGAACGCCACAGCGATCGCGTGCAGGTGTCAGCTGTTTGACAGCTGACACCCCAGAGTAATGCCCACGATCGGTGCTAGCACTGATCGCGGGCATTTAACCCCTCTAATGCCACTGTCAGTAGTGACAGCAGCATAGAAAGGCATCATAGAGGGAGGGGGCTCCCTGCGTGCTTCCATCAGGCCAACGTGATGCAATCGCGTTGGCCTGATGGTCTTCATGGAGATCCCCCACACCAAGATGGCTGTGGGTTCCTTCCAGTTCCTGGAGGGAAGGTGGTTTGTGAGCGCCTGTTGAGAGCAGGACCTGAGAAGCCTCCTTCCCTGGCTGTCAGATCCTGATCTCATACTCTGCAATGCAGTGTCAGATCAGCAATCTGATATAATATAGTAATGTCCCATCCTGGGACAATGTTAAAAAGTTAAAAAAAATGACAAAGTGTAAAAATGTTTTTTAAAAAATTCCTAAAGAAATATTTTTCCAATAAATACATTTATGTAAATAAAAAAACAATAAAAGTACACATATTTGGTATCGCTGCATCTGTAACGACCCGCTCTATAAAACTGTCTCACTAGTTAACCCCTTCAGTGAACACCATAACAAACATTTTTTATAAACGAGGCAAAAAAAGCAATGCTTTATCATACCGCAGAACAAAAAGTGCAATAAAATGCGATCAAAAAGACGGATGTAAATAAAAATGGCACCACTGAAAATGTCATCTGGTCCTGCAAAACAAAAGCCACCATACAGCTCCATCAGCAGAAAAATAAAAAAAAAAATTTATAGCCCTCAGAATAAAGCGATGCAAAAAGAATTTTTTTCTATAAAATTGTTTTTATTGTGTAAAAACGCCAAAACATAAAAACTATATAACTGAGGTATCGCTGTAACCGTTCTGACCCGAAGAATAAAGCTGTCTTACCAATTTTACTACACACGGAACAGTATAAAAACACAAAAAGCAATACCTGAATTGCTGGTTTTTGTTCATTCTGTCTCCCAAAAATCAGAATAGAAAGTGATAAAAAAAAGTCATGTGTCTGAAAATGGCACCAATAAAAACGTCAGCTTGTCCCGCAAAAAAACAAGCTCTCACATGACTCTGTTGGCCAAAATATAAAAATATTGTAGCTCTCAAAATATGGTGATGCAAAAACTAGTTTTCGCAATAAAAAGCTTTGTGTGTGACAGCAGCCAAACAAAAATCCGATATAAATCTGGTATCGCTGTAATCGCACCGACCCGAAGAATAAAGTCACCTAATCACTTATACCGCACGAGGAATGGTGTAAAAAATAAATAAAACCAATTCTTCACCTATTGTTCACTTTTTCATTCTGCTTCCCAAATATCTCAGTAAGGCTCGGTGCACATTTATCCTGCGCTCTACTTTGAGTGCTTACACCGGGGTTTCCGTGTAAATCTCTGAAACACGTGATTCAGACAGAACCCACAGCAGAAAATTCCCTATAATGAAGCAGATGGAGCCACTGTGGACGGCATAGGACCTGTGATCAGGTGGTGTCCGTCATTTTAGGATTGCATAAAAGTGCCGTCGGACACAGTTTTGTGCACTTCTGAAAAGGACACTGCTGAACTGAGGCCAAATGGAGCCCAGAGCAAATCTGCTGCTTCATTATAATGAACCCTCGGGGGTTTCCTCTGTCATGTAACTTGGAGATCTAGATGGAAACCCCAAAATAAGTGGTCATTCCAGATAAATGTGTTCCCAAACGTTATGTAAAATGTTCCCAATAAAAGCTTCAACATAATCCACAAAAAAGCAAGTCCCCACTCAGATCTGTCATCTGCTTCCACGTTACTGGTAGAACAAAGGCTCTGGAAAAGCAAAATGGCTCCTTGCTCCCCAAAAGAAATTCAGCAAATTATCATCTCCCAAATCCAAATGCCCACCTCTCTTCTGAGCCCCAGCGTGCTTAATCAATATTTAGCACCCACATATTTGGCATTTCTGTAGTGATGAGAGCCCACCTAATTTACAGATGCATGTCTCCAGAAGCACGGGCTGGGCATAATGTACTGGTGACTGCAACGAACTGGTCACTACCGATGGCAGTTTGCAATTTTCACTCAGCAACATCAACTGCTGCCTGTTTCTGGAAAACACCCATAGAGTTAAAATCGTCACTATATCTGTAGATAAATTCCCAAAGAGTTATAATTTCCAAAATGGGGTCACTTGAGGGGGATTCTGCTTTTCTAACACTTAGGGGCTCTTTATATGGAATCCGCAAACTAGTCTAGGAAAATCTGCGTTCCGGGAGGCAAATAGCGCTCCGTCCCTCCCGAGTCACTCCATATGGCAAAGTAGTACTGTTCAGCCACATATGGGGTATTTCTACATTCATCAGAAATTGTGGGACAAATTCTGGTGCCATTTTTACCCATTTCCCAGTGTGCAAATGTAACACTTGGGGCTATCACACAATCTTGGTGTAAAAATGTAAATAATTTTTTTCTTCAATGCCCAATGGTATAAAAATTTGTGACACACCTGTGCTGTCAATATAATCACTGCACACCTAGTGATGAACCCCTAGATGAACTAATTGAGAGGTTTAATTGGTAAAATGGGGTCACTTATGGGGGATTTTGCTGTTCTGGCATCTCAATGTAACATGGCACCCTCAAACAAGTAGAGGGCAATAATGACTTCACGTGATCCAGAAGCATACAGTCTAGATCACGCGAAGTCATTATTGCCCTCTACTCCTCTTTGGTCAGACCTCATCTGGAATACTGTGTCCAGTTTTGGGCACCACATTTTAAAAAAGACATCAACAAACTGGAGCAAGTTCAGAAAAGAGCGACCAGAATGGTGACCGGTCTGCAAACCCTGTCTTATGAGGAAAGGTTGCAGGATTTGGGAATGTTTAGTTTGCAAAAGAGAAGACTGAGAGGAGACTTAATAGCTGTCTACAAATATCTCAAGGGCTGTCACATTGTAGAAGGATCATCTTTATTCTCATTTGCACAAGGAAAGACTAGAAGCAATGGGATGAAACTGAATGGGAGGAGACAGATTAGATAATAGAAAAAACTTTTTGACAGAGTGATCAATGAGTGGAACAGGCTGCCACTAGAAGTGGTGAGTTCTCCTTCAATGGAAGTCTTCAAACAGAGGCTGGACAGACATTTGACTGGGATGATTTAGCGAATCCTGCTTTGAGCAAGGGGTTAGACCAGATGGCCCAGGAGGTCCCTTCCAACTCTACAATTCTATGATTCTAAGTGCAGCAAAATCTGCCCTGTAATTTGGCGCTACTTCCTTTCTGAGCTTTGCACTGTGCTTTAAAAGTAGTTTTCAACCACATATGGGGTACTGGTCAACTCAGGAGAAAATTGCACAACAAACTTTGGGGTCCATTTTCTCCTTTTTCCCTTGTAAAAATACAAAATTTGTAACTAAAAAATATTTTTTGTGGGAAAAATGTGATTTTTTTTTTTTAAAATTTTCACAGCTTAATGTTATAAACTTCTGTGAAGCACCTGTGGGTTCAAGGTGCTTAATACACATCTAGGTAAAGTCCCTATGGTGTCTAGTTTCCAAAATTGTTTAACTTGTGGGGGGTTTCCACTGTTTAGGCACATCAGGGGATCTGCAAACATGACATTGTGTCCACTATTTATGCCAGCAAATTTTATATTCAAAAAGTGAAATGGAGCTCCTTCTCTTCCGAGCCCTGCCGTGCTCCCAAACAGTAGATTTACCCCACATATGGGGTATTGGTATGCTGAGGAGAAATTGCCCAACAAAATGTATGGTCCATTTTCTTTTGTTACCCTTGGAAAAGTAAAG
The DNA here is from genome assembly GCF_039654945.1 of Dendrobates tinctorius. Lineage (NCBI taxonomy): Eukaryota > Metazoa > Chordata > Amphibia > Anura > Dendrobatidae > Dendrobates > Dendrobates tinctorius. The sequence continues at coordinate 13,788,153 of NW_027361801.1, read as the reverse complement.
AAAAAAAATTACGTCTAAAGGAAAATTTTTGTGAAAGAAAAGTAAATGTTTATTTTTTCTTCCACATTACAAAAACTCATGTGAAGCACCTGAAGGGTTAATAAACTTCAATGTGGTTTTGAGTACCTTTAGGGGTGCAGTTTTTAGAATGGTTCCATTTTGGGGTATTTTCTGTCATATAGGCCCCTTAAAGTTACTTCAAATGTGAGGTGGTCCCTACAAAAAAAAAAACAGTTTTGCAAATTTTGTTGTAAAAAAGAGAAATTGCTGGTCAATTTCTAACCCTTATAACTTCCTAACAAACAAAACTGTTTCCAAATTTGCACCAATGTAAAGTAGACATGTGTGAAATGTTATTTATTAACTATTTTGTGCAATATGACTCGAGTTTGAAAATTATGAAATTTTCACCAATTTTCCGTAATTTAAAAAATAAACGCAAGTCATATCAAAGAATTTTTACCACTTCCATACAGCACAATATGTCACAAGAAAACAATCTCAGAATCCGCAGTATCCGTTGAAGCATTCCAGAGTAATTACCTCAAAGTGACAGTGGTCAGAATTGTAAAAATTGGCCTGGTCAGGAAGGTGAAAGCAGGCTTTGGGGTGAAGGGGTTAAACTGCTTTGTGCAGGACTTCGATTCTGAGATGGTGACCCCAGTTCTGTGAGGAAAAATAAAAATAGCGATTCTGGTGGCAGAGTCTGGTGTTATGTTGAATGGATTAAGTGCTGCTGGTTTGAACTGCAGTTTGGACAAGACCAAACAGCGCTACAGTCCAGGAGGCAATACAAGCAATTGGGAGGCATTGCCTGACAGGAAGGGGGTGGTTTGGTGGCCATCTTGGGAAAGCTTGGTGTGATCTGGAAGGAGGAGGACGTGTGACGTTGTAAGGGAGGGACAGGATTGTAGTCGTGACCTGGATAACTGCCATATCAAGGTCTAGTCCTTCCCCTACAGAAAACTGTACTCTTCTGCATACCTGCATCTCCAGATTCAGCTTCCTCTGGGCACTTCCCAGGCAATAACGGTCTCTCTTCCAGGCGACCCCCAGCAATGGAGACACAGTCCAAGTTAACCTTAACACTTTCTTTACTGAGTACTTCACACGTTACATCCACAGTTGGTACATCAAGACATTTACTTGTTTCCTCATCTCTCCCTTTCTGGCTGTCACTTCTGTGCAGTACACACCCGGACCGAACTCTCCTAGACTGCTCCTTAGTGCCTTCCTGGCCTGACCGTACCATGTTGACAATTCCTCCTGCCTGTTTCGCTCCAGACTCAAAATCAGTCATAAAGTTTGGTTGCCTCTAGTAAAGTATCCGGCCTGCCTGTACTGATCTCGTCGAAACTCCAACTTCATTCATCTCAGCTGTCCAACCAATTCCTGCCCTAAAAGCATCTGCCCAGGTGATAAGTCGCCGCATTCTTCCTTTCCTGCATTGGCTCACTGCTATGACACACAGTGGCCAGGGGTAACGTGGGTTGCAGCACTTGAACGTTACATGGCTGCCAAGCTGTCTGGGCCTATAGCCCATGTGGACACTAGGGCACCCTGGCCCCGTCTGACCTAACTTCCTAGCATATACCTCTTACTACGCGGCAGCCTCTCCTACAATTAACCCTCTATAAGCATCCTATCAGCTATACTTATCAGGCCCACTAGTATACCCCCATCTAGTGGCTCTCAACAGAACTACGCTTACCCATGTCTATAGGAACTATATACTAAAGTGCCCTCCTCTAATGTCCCCCAAAAAAGGATGCACTAACTTACCCTAATTATACATGCACAACAGACATATTACATTCTGCAATTAAGGACCACAAGAGAATATATTACAGCTTTCTACAAAAATGGTAACACATACATGTGGCAATACCATTAAAGATGAACGATAATACATATTTCTATATAGCAGTAATGCAGACATTTATCATAGACATGGTCAATCAACAATATGTACACATTAACAACCGAAGGGTAATCTGTGGAAGGGAAGCAAGAAAGACATTATATCTCACCCCCTTACGTCTCCATTAAACGCCATCTGCAGAGCTGAAATCTCCCAGATCCAACATCTGTGACACTCCCGGAGGGCCCTCCAACAAGTTAGTTGTGGTACCACGCACAGGTTAGAAACTGTCACGAAGTGACTTGCCCTGTGTGACGCGACCAGTCGGTCGGCAACTAAAACAAGACAAACGGGGACACCGGGGACACAATTACAACGGTGGGCCCTACAATAGCGAACGGGGACGTGGACACCTCCTGCACTCTCCTGAGGCAGTGTCCCTGAACACTCCTCACATTCCCTATACAGGATCTTTCTGTTAGGAGTCAGGTTCCTGCGTCTGCTCTGCAGGAATCCAGATCCTTAGATTCTGCGGTCTATTGCTCTTTATCTACCGCAGAGGAGATTGTCTTGCAGCAAATCTCTCCAGGGGCTAAGTCCCTCTGTCCTCCTACTGAGCATGCTCATGAGACAGTTTCCCATTGGAGATCAGGAGTCATGTGCTCAGGTCCTGCTCCAGATCTCATTGGTCCATCTCGGAGATCTGGAAGCTTCCGGAAGGTCCCGGCTGCTATAAAAAGCGCGCATGGCCATTCCGCCATGCGCTAGTATAGACTATACTTGCTATGTGTGAATGGTGACGGATGTATGATTCTGGTGACTGACTCATTTGAAAACCCTTCCCTCTGATATTACGTACGTGGTTAGGGAATTAGTGTTATAGTCAGCGCCAGTCAGTGGCAAGCCATACGCCACAGTGCATACCGCACCACTACACTAGCGTCCGATAGTGCTATGCCTCACGGCACTCTCGTACAGCGGCAGTAGTTACCGCCATGCAGCAGTTAGCAGCACTTACCGGCGTCTGCAGTTGCGACGCCGCACGCACGGTAGGTCAAGATGGACACCGACCTCTGTCTTGGGCCGTGTCCTGTGACTGTATACCATGTGTGCAAGCCAGCTGAGACCTGTGAAGCTAACAGGCTCGGCGTTTATGCTTTACTTATACTAAAGCGCCTCTGTGAGTTTAACAGAGTCCGCTCTGCACACCTCGGGTGACGTTTAACCCGAGCGCAGTATACCGCCCTATAGCGAGTCTGCCATTACTCAACAGCGGTTGTTACACCTATTGCACGGTGGACCCCGGGCGGCAAACGCACTTCCTATTTATATTTAGTGCGTTCCGCCGTCCCTAACACTTTCATCCTGTCACTGACCAGGATACCTGACCTGCACCTATCCCTTACTAGGGAACTGGCTAGTGCGGACACTGGTCCCACCGCTGTACTAATATAACAAAAGGGAAAATCACGAACAGGGAAAAACAGACAACTTAGCTTCCTCTGTTGCCAATGCTCCTGAGGCAACAGAGTAAGGATCCGATCAGCATCCAGCAGCAACTCCACTGCTCCAAATAAGCTGAACCCCCTCTCCACCAGGTAGGTCCAGTCTTCACCAAGGTTGGTTAGCAAATGAACAATATCACTAACAGTGATCCAGAGCACCTGACAACCTTTTATAGGAAGGATGGGGTGGTGACACCTGCTGGCTAATTTAAACGTGTAGTAACCCCAGCGGCCACAGGGGGCAAAAACCCATTAGCAGAGCAACTAAGGTTGTAATAACACCGGCGGCCACTGGGGGCAAAAACGAACATTAAGTCAGAGGCTTGAACGAAAAAAAGGTTATATATGAGCCCGGATCTGCCACAGATATAAACATGGATCGTGACAGAAACACGTCATACCTTGTTCAAACAGCCATCGCCCAGGCGGGCTCATCTCTGCAATGACAGTGAGTAGACACAGGTCGGGAAGTCCTGAGCTCAGGGTCACCATAATTATTACGATGGTAGTGTGCACATGCACACACAGTTTGGCGCCAAAGTCAGACAGGGAGATACAGGCACTTGAATGCATCAGTGCCCACCAGACTCAGCTTGCTGAACCATTAGAGACTTACAGAGTCTACAGCATTAACCACTTCCTGACATGCGCCATACTAGTACTGCTCTGCGGGAACTTCGTTCCCGCAAACAGTATTAGTATGGCGGGACAATCGCGCAGCCTCACGCTGAGCCCGCGGCGATCACATGCGGGTATCAGCTGTATGTGATAGCTTACACCCCACAGCAATACCCACAATGCTAGCATCAGTAGTGACAGCGGCACAGAGAAAGATTGTACAGGGAGGGGGCTCTTTGCGTGCTCCCACTGGAACAACACGATGCGAGCGCGTTGCTCCGGTGGTCTCCATGTTCCTGCAGGGAGGTGGCTTGCGAGCAAGCCTCTTTCACTGCTTGTCAGATTGCTGATCTGATCCTCAAATAAAAAAAAAAAAAATATTTTTCCAATAAATCCATTTATGTAAATAAAAAAACAATAAAAGTACATATATTTGGTATTGCCGCGTCCGTAATGACCCGTAACGTCCCACTAGTTAACCTCATGAGTGAACGCCGTAACAAAAAAAAAACGAGGCAAAAAACAATGCTTTATCATCATACCGCCGAGCAAAAAGTGCAATAAAACGCGATCAAAAAGACGGATGTAAATAATGGTCCGTTGAAAATGTCATCTTGTCCCGCAAAAAACAAGCCACAATACAGTGCCATCAGCAGAATACAAGTTATAGCTCTCAGAATAAAGTGACGCAAAAATAATTAATTTTTCTATAAAATAGTTTTTATTGTGTAAAAGCGCCAAAACATGAAAAAAAGATATAAACGAGGTATCGCTGTCATCGTACTGACTCGAAGAATAAAACTGCTTTATCAATTTTACCACACGCGGAACGGTATAAAAAAAATTTATTAAAAAAAAAATAGCAATTCCTGAATTGCTGGGTTTTGTTCCGTCTGCCTCCCAAAAATCAGAATAAAAAGCAATCAAAAAATGTCATGTGCCCGAAAATGATACCAATAAAAATGTCATCTCGTCCCCCAAAAAACAAGACCTCACATGACTCTAGACCAAAATATGGGAAAATTGTAGCTCTTAAAATGTGGTGATGCAAAAACTATTTTTTGCAATAAAAGCGTCTTTTAGTGTGTGACAGCTGCCAAACATAAAAACCCGCTATAAAAACCCACTATAAATAGTAATTCAAACGCCCCTTTATCACCCCCTTAGTTAGGGAAAGTGTTGGGGCTAAAGTTATGGTTAGGTTTGGTGCTAGGGTTAGGGTTGGAATTAGGGTTAGGGTTGGAATTAGGGTTAGGTTTGATGCTAGGGTTGGAATTAGGGTTGGAATTAGGGTTAGGGTTGGAATTAGGGTTAGGTGTTATGAATGGGTCACCGAGGAGGAAAACAAGACCAAGCCAAGTCTCAGAAAACCAGAGAGGCAACCGTGGAGCGTACCTACGATGATTCTAGACGCCTCGTCACAGCCGGAGGACTAAATAAGCCTAAAGCAAGAAAAGGGGAAATCTAAAACTGCCCCAGAGCAGACCCCAAAGGAATAGACAGCCCCCACACATGACACATGTATTGACGGTGAGACAAGATGAAAACACGGACACAGGTAGGAAAATAGGCTGAGCAAACGATGGGGCCCACACTAGCTAGAAAGGACAGGAAAGGAAAGATACTGTCTGCAATCACGCCAAAAACCCTGCAAAAATGTCCAACACTTCTGATAGCAAAAATACCCTGAAGTCACTAGATTTCTCCCACTATATCAGCACTCTGGCATATTCTGAGACCAGAGTAAAAAGAGGCCAATCTAATAAGGGACAAAAAGCAAACTGGCACATACAGTGACATAAGAGTGGAAATTCAGCACAGCCCCAGCCGGGGCTGGCTGACCACAGAAAAAACTGACTAGACCAACCCAAATCAAATGTGAACATTAGCAAAGATAACTTAGCTTGAGAAGGCAGGAACTGAGCAGGAAACTAAGACCTCAGGAGGCAGGAAAAAATCACCAGCATGGGAATAGGGAGTCGGCTGTCTTAAATCCAGTCTGAGACTCCAGATGTCCACTCCTCTTCCTCATTATCAGGTGGCAGGTCTCTGTTAATTAGATAAGCTTCACTACCTCCTGCCACCACCAGAGGGAGCCCAGAAAGAGACCTCACAACTCCTCTGTCAGCACAACCAGCTCCCTCACCAGAAACCAGAGGCAGACCAGAAAATGAGTTCACAACAGTTAGGGTTGGAATTAGGGTTAGGGTTGGAATTAGGGTTAGGTTTGTAGTTAGGGTTAGGGTTGGGATTAGGGTTAGGAGTGTGTTGGTGTTAGGGTTGGAGTTAGAAATGGGGGTTTCCACTGTTTAGGCACATCAGGGGCTCTCCAAACGCGACATGGCATCCGATCTCAATTCTAGCCAATTTTGCATTGAAAAGTCAAACGGAGCTCCTTCCCTTCGGAGCTAAAAACAGCAAAAAAGTGGTTTACCCTGCTTTTTTGCTGTTTTCATTTATTATTGGAGGATTTTTAAGTCCTCTTTCTGTGCTATTTACGTGTTAGGATTTAGTGTTAGGTACCCGTAAACGTGGAGACCTTTGGCGCAGGTTACGGGCTCACGTATTTTGGCCAAAATATCAGCTAATACTCCACATTTTTTATGTGTTTTTTGCACTTTTTATTCAGGGTGCAGTTGGGCCCATTTGGTCTTGTAAACTGTGGTGTCTGTTCACATGGCATGCATTTTGTTGGCACTGGGCAGCCCGCCTGAGCTAATAGAAGGGTGTCACTACTAGGCTGGCCTGGATGCTGTGCATGGCCATAGTGTGAACAGCGCCGCATACAAGTTTTTTATTGTGCATTAACATACCAGGCAACTTCCCCCTCCATGTATTGGTGGACTGTAAGCGGTTGTTTTATTGGTATTCTTGCACCTGTGTTGCCATCTTAATTATATGGGTCCACTCCATCCTGATTGTGCATTTGTCTGGAGGCCTGGACGGGTAAACCTCTCTGCTTTTTTGCTGTTTTCATTGGTGGAAGCGTACCCAGCGTGAGATTAACTTTTTTGTCCACGGCTTCGCTGTATCCTGGGGAGCCCACCCCAATCCATGGCTTATACTGTCAGCAAATGAATAAGGCTTTTGGCGTTTGAAGTGGAAATAGCTATACAATACATTAAGCAATCAGTATCTGTGAAGACCTGAACTGACTACACAGCCGCATGGAGAAACTGGTGTTTATTTGGTAATAATAGAAAAGGAATTCTATTAAAGCAAAACTTGCCGTATGTTTGTAGCTAGTTTGTTGAAGGATTATTTGTCTGTTAGGCTAGGTTCACATTAGCGGTTGAGTCCGTAGCGTTTCATCCGCAACTGCAAACACATGCAAAAACTCATGCAAATGCATGCATGCTTTTGAGGTTGCGGACGATAGGCAAATGCTATTTCCCGTCAAATTGTGAATTTACATAAGCCATGCCCAATGGGCGTGTCTTATGTAAATTATTGCGTTCGCAAATGCAAAGCGTACGCATGTTGTTGCGTATGCTTGCGTTACCATAGCTAGTAATGCGTGTTTTTTTTTTTTTTTTACACATGTCATCTGGCTGCGGATTTTTGATGCCACCAAAAAAGCAACACGATGCATTTTACCGCACTCGGCCGCATACCGCGAAACGATGCAACCGTACACAAACGCACCCGAACGCATACAAATGCATGTCCCTGCACACCCCATGTTAAAGATAGGCACGCAGGACGCATGTGGATACATGCCCATCAAACGCTGCGGACACAACCGCAAATGTGAAATCAGGCTTAGTGATGTTTTATAGCTATTTAGCTGGTGTGGGGTTTTTCATAAATGGCTTGATGTTAGACCTACACAGTTTTTTCCAAGTTAACCCATTCCCAACCTTCGACGTATCCATACATCTAGGTTGCTAAGTACTTACTGACATTAGATACGTCATAGCGATTTTGCATGCACAAGGCTGTGTGTGCGCTATTGCCGCTGGGTGTCAGCTGATTCTGACAGCTGGCACTCTGTGCAGGAGCCGTGTCACATTAACCCCCTAAATACTGCAATCGCAGCATTTAGCAGGCATGCAGAGGGAGGTAGCCCACTGTGCACTCTGATCAGCGCCCCCTGACATCGCAGGGGCACGATTGTTGCCATGATGACCCGATGTCGTCATGACAACATCCAGGTCAGAAGGCACTAACAAGTTAGTTAGATTATGCACAGTGCAGGATCTAACTAACTTGTGTCTGCAGGGCTGACAGGTTATAAGGTATAGCAATGTTTGTCCATCCATTGCTATGCTTTATAACTGCGATCAGATTGCAGAAAGTGAAAGTCCAGCAGAGATATTTAAAAAAAAAAAAATAGCAAAAATATATTTTTTTAAAAGTCACAAAATAATATTAAAAAATATATATACTGTACCCAAAAATAAATATTTTTTTTAAAAAAGAAAAGTACAAATATTTGGTATTGCTGTGTCCGGAAGGAACGACACAACCTATTAAACTGTCCCAGCCGTTAATACCTTGAGTGAACACCGTAAAAAATAATAAAAAACAGTAAAAAGTACTTTTTCATCATACCCCCTAACAAAAAGTGAAAAAAACGCATTCAAAAAGGCGAATGTAAATAAAAATGGTATAGCTGAAAACGTCATCTTGTCCAGCAAAAAAAAAACAAGCTGCCAAACAGCTCAATCAGCGGAAAACTAAGGAAATTATAGCTCTCAGAATAAACCAATGCTAAAAGAATTTTTTTTTATGAAACAGTTTTTGTGTAAAAGCGCCAAAACAGAAAAAAAAATGATATAAAATGTGGTATCGTTGTAATCGTACTGACCCAAAGAATAAAGCTGCCTTATCAATTTTACCACATGCGGAATGGCATAAAAAACTCCTCAAATTGCTGGTGTTTGTTTATTTTGCCACCCAAAAAATTGGAATAGAAAGCGATCTAAAAACTATCATGTGCCCGAAAATGGTACCAATAAATCGTCAACTCATCCCGAAAAAACAAGTCCTCACATGACTCTGTCGGCACAAATAAGGAAAAATGAAAGCTCTCAAAATATGGGGATGCAAAAACTTGTTTTAGCAACAAAAAAAAGCGTCTTTTAGTGTGTGACAACAGACAAACATAAAAAAAACTATATAAATCTGGTATCTCTGTAATCGTGCCAACCATATGAATAAAGTTGCTTAATCACTTATACCGCATGATGAATGGCACAAAAAATAAATAAAACCAATTGTTCACCTACTGTTAATTTGTTCATTCTACCTCCCAAAAATTGCATTAAGGCTCGGTGCATGTTTATCCTGCGCACTATGCTAAGCGCTTACACCGGGGATTCCATGCAAATCTCTGAAATACGTGATTCAGACAGAACCCCCGGTGAAAGAGTCCCTATAATGAGGCAGATGGAGGCACTTTGGATGCTGTCTGGCCTATAATCCGGCAGTATCCGTCTTTTTAGGCCTGCATAAAAGTGCCATCAGTTTTGTGCACCTTTGAAAAGACCAATGCTGAAAAAAAAAAATGCTGAACAAAAGCCAGACAGACTCCAGAGTAACTCTGCTGCCTCATAATAGTGAATGGATCTCTCGGGGGTTTCATCTGAATCATGTCATTTGGAGATTTAGATAGATACCCCAATGTAAGTGCTCAGCGTAGAGCGCCGGATAAATGTGATCCCAAAAGTTATGTAAAATGTTCCTAACAAAAGCTTCAAATCAATCCACAAAAAAAGAAAGTCCCAACTCAGGTACGTCATCTGTTAATGGAAATATGTGGGTGTCACTTGTGAGGGGTTTCCACTGTTTAGGCACATCATGAGCTCTCCAAAAGCAACATGGTATATGCTAATTATTCCAGAAAATTTTGCATTCGAAAAGTTAAATGGCCCTCCATCTCTTCCAAGCCCTGCCATGCACCCAAACAGTGCTTTTTCCATATGGGGTATGGGCAGCGTCGTACTGGAGCATCTTGGACCCACCAGAGAAAATCATTCTTGGGGCCCACCATCTAATATATAAAGCTCAAAGTGTGTATGTATGTATGTATGTATGTATGTATGTATGTATGTATGTATGTATGTATGTATATGTCCGGGACAGGCATCCACACCGTCGCAGCTACAGCCACAAAATTTGGCACAGTCACACGTCTGGACCCCGAGAGCGTCCTAAGCTATGTTGTGAGGCGAAATTTTAACCCCACACATTCCAATTCACCAAACAATTTTGCCCCTACCTACATACTGGGGAAACAGTGTGTGCACGTCAAGCCCCGTCCTCATTATGATGTCATAATGCCCCTATTTGCATACTGGGGAAACAGTGTGTGCGCATCAAGCTCCGCCCCTCATTATGATGTCACAATGGTTGCCATGGCGACGTTGATGTCATCATAGGTTGCAAGCCCTGCCGCCGCTCATTATGATGTCATAATGGTTGACTATGGGATGGAGGATGTGTGATGGGTATATGGGCACTGGACTATGGGATGGAGGATATGTATGATGGGTTTATGGGCACGGGACTATGGGATGGAGGATATGTATGATGGGTATATGGGCATGGGACTATGAGATGAAGGATGTGTGATGGGTATATGTGCACTCGACTATGGGATGGAGAATATGTATGATGGGTATATGGGCATGGGCCTATGGGATGGAGGATATGTATGATGGGTATATGGGCACGGGCCTATGGGATGGTGGATATGTATGATGGGTATATGGGCAAGGGACTATGGGATGGAGGATAATTATAATTTGTTATAACTAACCACAGTTAGTTACTATGCCCGGGCAGCGCCGGGCTCTTCAGCTAGTGTAGCTATAAAGAAATAAATACAAGACCATGTAGCAGGGGTTGGGTAACCCTCTCATAGAATATAAAGTAGCCCCCTCATAGAATATAATGCAGCCCCCATAGAATATAACGTAGCCCCCTCCTAGGGTATTATGCAGCCCCCCCTCATATAGTGTAGTGTAGTGTAATATAGAACCCACAATACTCACCTCTTCTCTTCGTTCACACTCTGATTCCGGCTCTGCTTTGGTATCAGCAGCTGCACTGCTGTCTGCCCGACACACAGCGGGTACATGATGAAGTGACATCATCGCGCACCTGCCGTGTCAGAGGGAACGTCATCTGACACTCTCTCCTCCATTATTGCTTTCAACTGTATCGTCATCTATGATCTGCACTGGGAGATAAGTAACATGAGAGTGTCACAAACAGAGTGAGTCATGCTTGGAGATCTCCCTCCTGGATTAACAAGGTCCGCATCAAATGTTGAGGAACCAGGACATTCTGATGAAAAGGGCTACAGGAACAAACCATACATGGACAAGGTGTTAGGCGTCGGATTCCTGCAGCTGCACAGCAGGAATCCAGAGCCATACATCCAGCGGTCTTCCATTCCTTTCCGACCGCTCAGGGACCTGCACAGTAATCTCGGCGATCCAGGCGCCCTGCTCAGACCAGCGCTCTGGGTCTGGATGTTGCTGCCACCTCTGGACCAGTAATGGTAGCGCAACCTGCTTTGCAGGAACCCAATCCAGAGGCTAAGTCCTCTCGCCGCGCTACTGGGCATGCCCACGAGACGATCTTCCAGTGGAGATTGGGGGTCACATGCTCAGGTCCTTGTCCTGATCTGATTGGCCCATCTCAGAGGTCTGGAAGGTCCCGGAAGCGCATGGCTATAAAAGGCCCGCATGGCCGCTCGCCCATGCGCTAGTATAGGCTATACTTGCTATGTGTGAATGGTGACGGATGTATGATTCTGGTGACTGACTCATTTGAAACCCCTTCCCTCTGATATTATGCATGGGGATAGGGAACTAGAGAGATAGTCAGCGCCAGTCAGTGGCAAGCTATAGGCCACAGTGCATACCGCACCTCTGCACTAGCGTCCGATGGTGTCACGCCTCACGGCACTATCGTATAGTGGCAGTAGTTACCACTGCGCTGCAGTTAGCAGCACTTACCGGCGTCCGCGGTTGCGACGCCACATGGTAGGTCAAGGCGGACATCGACCTCTGTCTTGGGCCGTGTCCTGTGACCATATAGTGTATAGCAAATTGGTATGGAGATAAATGTAAACTTATATTAAAACTTAGCTTTTAATCTTAAATTAAAAACTGTAATTAAAAATTAAGGTGCCAAAAATACATAAAGTGATAGTGTCTGTGCAACCGTGCCCATAAAATAAAACGCTTCCTATTGTCCAAAAATGAGCGGATTACAATCCTCTTTATTGTCTAGATATGGCCAGGTATTAATAATACCAAACACTAGCCATAGACCAGCTCAGTATGTACATCAAAACACTTTTTAGAGGTTATATTAAATAATTATAACGTTAATCCTATACTCATTTCCAATATTTATGAACAATTATCATTAAATTGCGAATCATAAACATATAAGATATCTATTTCTCCAAAATCAGATATCTATTACATTGGCATATTTTACAGGTCAGAAAAAACAATATATCGCATCCATGGAGTCCAGTATAGTGTAGTGCCTATATTCCACAAAAATACTGCATATTAAATACTCTCATGATGCGTTATTAATATGTCCTTATACTCATCTCATGTGTATTAGTCCTATACACTGATGCCTGTATATGCGCTCTAGTGAATAAGGCCGCCAGTCTTATAAGAACTTCATGTCTGCATTCATCCGGGCTGCCTTAGTCCAACACCGTTCTCCCAACGCGTTTCATCTAGTCAGGACTCATCAGGGGAGTTTATGGAGTTCAAATAGACATTTAAGATTAAAAGCTAAGTTTTAATATAAGTTTACATTTATCTCCATACCAATTTGCTATACACAATATTGATCGGTATTGGTAAAATAGACCCCCGCTTATACCCTGTGACCATATACCGTGTGTGCACGCCAGCTGAGACCTGTGAAGCCAACAGGCTCGGCGTTTATGCTTTAGGGCCTCTGTGAGTTTAACAAAGTCCGCTCTGCACACCCCGGGTGACGATTAACCCGAGCGCAGTATACCGCCATATAAACGAGTCCGCCATTACTCAGCAGCGGTTGTTACACCTACTGCACGGTGGACCCGGGCGGCGAACGCACTTCCTATTATTTATATTTAGTGCGTTCCGCCGTCCCTAACACAAGGCAAGAGAACCTGGATCTGATGAAATGCGACTATAGCAGCAGCCCAAATGAAAGAGGATATATGAAGTGTATGAGGAAACTCTGGATGGATACAAGACCTGCATGTCCACTGACTGAGAAACAACTAGTCACTCAGTGTTTCAATGTCATAAAGATAAAGCTATTATCACAACCTGAGACGGATCAACTGTACTGCAGATCCACCCCACATGATGACCTGGAAGAACGTGTGCAACCCCCTGAAAATCCTGATCCAATCCTGCAACTAGAGAGCACTGCAGCTGATCTGAAACAGAAGATCTTAGATAAACTAAATACCATCAATACCAGAGATCAAGTGTCAAGGCTCAGCAAAGAAACCCCACCAGACAGTATGCTAGAAGATGCCAATAGAGCACTCGCATCAATACCTACCACCACCATAACTTAAACTAATAAACTGATGTATGCTACTACCTCAGGAATCAAGGAAATGCTTGGTTATACAACCAGCAAGAACAATAGAAGTATGTGCCCCCATTGGAAAAGACTGGTGACAAAGATCAAGGTGACACGAAGGGAAGTCAGCCAACTAACAGAAATACAGAAGGGTGTAAATATCAAGACTACGACCAAGGTAGACAAGTACAAAGGCCTGATCCCAACTGAAGCCCTAGAGACTGCTAAACAAAGGCTCACAGCACACACTGCAAGAATAGTGAGATAAATGCCTTGCTATCCAAAGAACCATCCAAGGTGTACTCCCAACTACAGAGTAACAGCACAAAGGCAGCAACTCCACCAGCAGCAGAGACTGAACAATACTGGAGGAACATATGGGAGAAGGAAAAAACACACAAGTGCATTGTGGCTGCAAGATCTGAGAATGAAACATAGCAACCACCTAGAGCAAGAACCAGTCACCATTACAGAATCAGACATCCAACAGCGGGTCAAGAACATGAAGAGCTGGACAGCACCTGGCCCAGACATGATCCACACCTACTGGTTAAAGAAATTAACAGTGGTACATGAACGTATTGCAAAGCAGATGAACCAACTGCTAGAAGCAGGGCACCACCCAGCTCAGCTAACACAAGGAATAGCAGTCCTGATTATGAAGGATACTCACAAAGGAACAGTTCCATCCAACTAACCCTCAATAACGTGCCTTACAACAACATGGAAACTCCTATCAGGCATCATAGCCACCAAGCTACAGAACCATATGAACCAGTACATGAATCCACCTCAGAAAGGCATTGGGACCAACACCAGAGGCTCTAAGCACCAGCTCCTAGTTGTTAGAGCAGTAGCTCAAGACTCAAGGTCCAGACAGACCAATCTCAGCTCAGCTTGGATAAACTACAGGAAAAGTCTTTGACTCAATGCCACACACATGGATTTGTGAATGCTTGGCTCTCTACAGGAAATTTAGAACCTTCCTCAGAAACTCAATGGAACTAAGGAGAACAACATTGGAAGTCAACTCAAGACAACTACCACAAGTGGTCCTCAAATGCAGTATATACCAAGGTAATGCACTGTCCCCATTGCTGTTCTACATAGGCTTGAACCCCCTCAATCAGATAATTACAGAGTCTGGGTATGGATACAAGGTCAAGAGTGGAAGCACCATCAGCCACCTCCTCTACATGGATGACATCAAGCTGTATGCGAAAAACAAACAAGACATCAATTCACTGATTCACCAATGATCAACAGCGAAGCCACTGGGATATCTTTCGGACTGGTGAAGTGCGGCCGGTTGGTAATAGAGGCAAGGTAGTCAAGACTGGAGTGAAATTACCAGCAGGGCACATAGCAGATATACAGACATGCTACAAGCACCTTGGCATCCCACAGGGATACGGTAACCAAGATGAGGAGGCAAGGAAAGCAGTAACATACAAATACTGTACCATCAAAGGGTAAGACAGGTCCTGAAGAGCCAGTTCAATGGGAAGAATAAAATCCGTGCCATCAATGCACTTTTAGTACGAGGTGTGCTCCTCCTAATTAATAAGGAGTGTCTAACTCCAGTGCTCCCCCTCATCAAGACCGCCTTAAAAAATGCTGGTCTTGATAAAATCGTGAGAAATGTAGATATTGAGTCCCAATTTAATATATCAGTTTGCAGATTTTTTTTTCTTCACAAAATCAGAAAAATTGCTACTAAAAACGCTGTGTATAAATGCACTCTTAATGTTTTGCAATAACATGCCACATTTACACTTCCTCAAATTTGGTCTTTTACTCTTTCAGTTGCTGTCACTTTTATTTTTCCTTTGTGTACTTGCACTTGGTGGTTACCTCTATTGCTTAACATCAAAGAAAGCTTGCATCATATTGCCTAGGAATACTATTAATATTTTTCTTTTGACTATTTTCTTTTAAAAGGGAATCAGTCAGAACATTCATGTTGCTCAGACATTTCTTTTTGAGTATCCCAGAAGGCTTTTGAAACGAGATGTCATCTGGGAGCAGAGGCCGTGGTCACTGTGGCAGCCTTTTTTCCCACACTGGAGTAAAGCGTCATCAATGGCGTCTGTTTTAGAGGCTGGGTTAGTCTCTGCTCTACTGAGCATGCATCAGTTGTGAATTCCGACATATGCTCAGTATGATCTTGTCACTGTACAATATTTTTTTAATGCACAGTGACAGTGTGCTCCCTCACTGGCTCTGATGAGAAGTGATGAGCAGACAAGTGAGCCCACACAGAAAGGAGAGAATCCAGCGAGCAGTGAAAACAGAGTCCAGGCCTGCTCTCTCCGTTTCTGCTCTCTGAGTTATCTCCTTGCAATGTGTACTGAAAGTGTGCTCTCTTGCTGGCTTGTCATTGTTCATAAGAGCTGGGGAGGGAATGCACTGTGATTGTGCAATGAAAAGAATATTGCACATTGACAGCTAAAGAAATTAGAGAGGGAATGATAGGATACTTTGAATTAAAGCAATTTAGAATAGCAGTTAGATTATTGCAATAAATAAACAGATATTAGGGAGATCACACCTTTAATTAATTTAGATTAGTTGTGTGAAAGTTTTATTGTCCCAAAATTGATATAAGAACCCTCACTGTGTCTGGAATAGATGTCTTGAATGTTGTAGTAAGTCATAAATCCTTTGTATTACCAGACCTTTGGTCTCTTTGTGACTTGAAGTTACTTTTTTAAATGACAATTTTCATTTTGCCTATATTGTGTGATGAACCACAGAAATGTCCAGCCACAGGTACATGGGTTGGTGATTGTGTGGCGAGTGGACCCTAGGGTTTGTTTACACAGACCACGAGTGGCAAGATACACCTACCAATTGTTAAACTTTTATTAATCAGTGGTCATTTAAACGCCTGTTTAGACACTGCAGTGAGAGTGCTGTTTACAAACGACAATGATCTTTTCTGCTGCATAAATAATCATTTGACCCAATAATTAAGCGTTGCATGTTTACAAGGCAAGATAATTGTAAGATGAGCATGAAAAAATTACTGATGCGTTTCGAGTCTAGGCTGACTCTTAATTGTATATACTTTATCTATGATTAAGAGACTACTTTAATGGAGCCACAATGAAAAACGTTTTGTATTTCATTCCCTGTGATGGATGGAAAAAACAATATCATCACTTTACATACCTAGTCACGTGCTAAATATCTGATTTTCCTAATTCTTTTAATGAAGCAATCAGCATGTGACCGTAACTATGAAAATTGCACATGAATGGTCATCCGGAGACCCCTTGATTTTGGCGAGCAGAGCTGAATCTTGACAGTGGACATATTACATGCTGTTAGGATTTGGCATACTACAAAGCTCAATTTTATAATGAATGCTACTAACATAAACACAGATGTATTAACCCTTAACATAGCCATTTATCTTTTTATCTGATGTAGAAGGTTGGTTCACTTAGTTGCTCCCTGAGGTAGACAAGAATATGTTTGGTTAATGTCTATGGGTGGTTTATTGTGTTATAAACCAATAAGCCCAAACTTATAACAGAAAACAGCCTTTCTGGCTCAACTGAAAGTAAAAAGTTCATATAAATGTCTTTCTCAGTATGGTTCCCACCTTCTGGGACAACACATATGACAGCTCTCGCAGGAACTTCAGTCTGGATACTTATTTCCTCCAAACAACACAGACAGACAAAAAAGAAACTGTCTGGACATTTGTCTCCCTGCAGCCACACCCTTGAGGAGGAGATATGGTGAGTTGGCATCCCGCTCATCTCTGACCTATCCTCCATGAAAGCCAGACCCATATAGCGACTGGATTGCTCTTAGCACATATCATGCTGGAGGAAAACTTAGAGCTTTCACATCATGCAGGATAGCAACCTTTGCGACACATATCTCCCCTCACGTACGGTGCTAGTGACCCTGTCACATATTCCCCCTTTCTGCCCAAAGCTTGGAGCTTTGGCACCTTCAGTCTCCAAACAGGGGATTCAGAAGGGGGCATCTGAGTTTCCCGGGTCGGTGTTCTACGTTGAACCTGGAATCCTGGAGACCTAAGAACCACCTTGTCACCCGGATGTTCTTACCCTTTTTCTCTGTTAACCATCTCAGAAGGGAATGATCGGACAGTTTGAACATCCGGTCTTGTAGATAATACTTCAATGTATGCTAGACACTCCTTCTCGGCTATTGCGTAGTTCTTCTCGCTTGACGAAAGCTCCTGGCTCAAATGCAGCATGGGATGTTCTTGATTTACTTCTTGAGACAGCATGGCTCCCAAGCCGACTTCTGACCCATCCATCTGGACCACAAACTCTTTGTTGAAGTCTGGTGCGACCATAACCGGATGTATACACAGAGCCTGATTCAGCTCCTGGAATGCCATGTCTATGTCTTCAGTCCATTTAACCATCGTCGATTTGGTGCCCTTAAGAAGATCTGTCAATGGTGCAGCAATTATAGCGAAAATTGGAATGAATCACTGATAATATCCCACAATTCAAAGAAACGCTGTCACTTGCTTCTTGGAAATCGGTTGCAGCCACTCTTGAGTCACCTCGAACTTGTTTATTTGCGGCCTAATGTAGCCCCTCCCAATGACATAGCCTATTTAAAATACTGCCGATTTTGTGGATTTTTTTGTGTTGCTATATATGACTCAGGAGCAAAACTGTGATGAAGGAGTTAACTGCTCCTAACCCCCCCAGGGCCTGTAAGCATATTGAAGAAAGCAGGATTTAGTGCTCCAATGTTGAATAGCAAGGCCTTTTAGTATGTTAATGAGATAAGGCCCAAAACAGAACTTCAAAGCTTGAGTAGAAGCCACGTCAGCATGGGGCAGGAAGGTGCCTGGGGGCCTCAATTAGAATATACCTGTCAGCTAGACACATAAATACACATCCATTGTCTCTCCCAGCCTCTCCGGCTACATCCTAGGATCATGGATTATGAGCGCACCTTTCGAGTTATAGACTCATAAAAAAATATCCACGTGACCCTGAGGAAATCGCGCATCTTGCAGTGCGACTCCTGAGTCGGTGAGGGCTCTGGGACCTGAGATATAGAGATTAGCCCTCCACAGTGACCCAATGGGGCCATGTTTGCTCTCCACACGACAGGCAAAACAAGACGCATTCACTGGTACCTCTCGTGTCCTGATCCGATCATGCTGTAGAAAGTTACCCCCTTTCTTATAGATATTGGGAATAAGTTCTGCAGGGAGCTAAAGGGTGGAGATTATTAGCCCACCCTCTGACACAGGGGGAGGGACCCAGCATGCTTAAGAACTAGCAGCACATGGCAGAGAGACACTCTCTCACAGAAGAACCAGATGATGATCTAAGAAGGAACTGGGGACAGATCTGCCAAGGGGAGCAGCGGCCCGCGCTTTGGGGTCTGTCCGGCAACTAAGATTCTTATACCTGTGGACTGCAGAACTCCCGGCACCCACATGCAACCTACAACCTGGTAATTTGACCTCCAGCTTAATATCTCTAAGTCTTGTACCCTTATTGTTATATTTTACTCTGACTGCAAATCTACTGTAATTCCATTGTATAGCTTACAGTATATTTCTGTAATAATCTAGTGCGCCCTCTAGGCAATTAAACCATAAAATTAATCTTGGGCTGATGCTTTTACTCTGATTACGAATCTTAGAATACCCAGCGGGTAACAGGACATCCTCCCCGGCGACCATTTGCTCTAGGTGCAGTTCCCATACTGACCTGAGAGACAAAGGGGGCGCCGGAGAGCTGTGCCTGTGTAGTTACATCGCATTGGTGACGTGGGAGGAACTGGTCTTTCCTCCACATTGGTGGCAGCAGTGGGATCAGAGTAATAGTGTGCATGGGACCTCTACTCCCAGACACTAGAGACTACCAGTGGTAACTTTCACTGTGCTGGGGTCTTAAGGTCAGCCCAGCAATACACGGTCAAAGTGCAAATATAGTAGGTTGTGTGCGAGGTCAGGGTTGCAGCTGTGTCAGTAACCAGAGGTTCCCAAGATGGCGGAAGGCACCAGGAGTAAGGCAAAGGGGGAGGCCAATGCTATGGTCTATGAGGAGGTGGTGGAGGACAATACCATTGAAGGCGAGGGGGAGCTCAGCCAGGGCACCCCAAGGAGCCAGACCCCCATGCTCAGTTCCGCAGTGGACTGTCCACCACCTGCCCGCCCCAGCCTGTCCAGATTGGAGGCCCTTTTCCAAGCGGCTATGGCACAGCTCGAGGCTGGTAACGACGCCACCCATGACAGACTCCTGGTGTTGGCAGAGAAAGCAGCGGAGTGTGAGCAAGCGGCGGCAAAGCGTGAGCATGCCGAACGTGTGCTGCAGGCTGCAGAACGCTGTGAAGCTGCGGAGCGCTGGCACCGACTGTAGATGGCTCAGCACGGGCTCCCGCTGGACGCTCCAGCCCCACAGGGGACCAAGGCTTCCAAAGTCCAGGCAGAGAACTTCCCCCTGCTTGAAAAGGATGGAGACCTGGATTCCTTTCTGCTGGCCTTTCAGAGAACCTGCCTCCAACACCATCTGGCCCTGGATCAGTGGGCAAGGTACCTGACCCCCCGTTTGAGGGGTAAGTCCCTGGAAGTTTTGGGGGACTTACCTGCCGGGGAGGAGCAGGACTACAACAGCATCAAGCGGGCCCTGACCAGCACTACAACCTCACCCCGGAGTTGTACCGCAGAAAGTTCCGGAGCCTGCTGCGGGGCTCAAAGGACACCTGGACCGACCGCATTCGGGCATTGCTGAGAGCTGCGGAGCACTGGACCTCGAGTCTAGAGCTCACCACCCGCCAGGAGGTCCAGGAACTGTTCGTCACGGAGCAGTTCTTGTGGAACTGCCCAGAGGACCTCCAGCAGTTCCTCCGTGACCGGAAACCAAAGGGGGCTTCTGCTACAGCCGCCCTGGCAGACGAGTATGCCAACAACAGGGCGTCTGAGCCAAAGAAGCCTGCCAGCAGCACCTGGAGAGGGGGTAAGCCCAATCCTGCCCCTGTCCCCCCAGCCCCCAGAGTGCAAGGGGTGTACCCACCTGCTGCCCTCTCCAGGCCAGGAGCAGAACCCAGACGTTATCATTGCAACCTGCCAGGACACTTTAAGGCTGCGTGTCCCCAGCGCCATAAGGCCTCATCCCTGTCCCAGAAACCGTCCACTGTTTTGTGTGTGGGAGGGGGTGGTGGGAGGTCCCTGGACAATTACCAACCCGTCACCATCGGCCGCTCAGTGGTCATGGGACTGCGGGACACAGGCGCTGAACGAACCCTGGTACGTCCTGAGGTGGTGTCCTGCCTGCCTGGGAAAACCCTTTCCGTCTCCGAAATTGGAGGCGTTGAACCGGCGCTGCCCGTCACCAAGGTGTTTTTGGACTGGGGCGCCGGGAGGGGAATGCGGGAGGTGGGAGTAACGCCAAATATTCCTGCCAATGTGTTGCTTGGGACCGATTTGGGGCGGCTAGTGTCTCAGTATGTGGCCACTGAACCCCCAAGTCCGGCTCCCCAAGAATGTCATGACTCTACTGTGAATGCTAATGTTAATGTGTTGAATGTGCCTCCAACAGTGGAGGAGGGAGTGAAACCTGATGGTAAGCCATGCACTGACACTAAACACACAGGGCTCACAGTGAGGACAGGTGGGAAGACTTCAGGGGAGAGCTCAGAGGTGGAGGGAGGGGCTGCTATGGGCAGTGTAGGGCCCCTAAGTGAATCCAGCCTGCTGAGTCTAGGGCCTCTGCAGAAAGAGGAACAGGCCATGGGGGGGAGGGGGCATCCTGGAAGAGGAGCCACCAGGTAAGACCCCAGGGCAGGAGTTCCCCGCATCCGGGATGTCAGGAGGCCAGGGAAGTCTGCCTGACCCGGCGACTTGGACAGGGGCCGAGGGGAAGCAGGCGCTACCTGTGGTCTCAGCGGTCGTGGCCACTGTTACCAGGAGTAGGAGCGCCGGAGCCCAGGGAACCTTGCAGAGGTCGGACGGTTTCCCCCCCTTCAACCAAGTGACTGACGAGTCAGACAGCGGCCAGGAGACAGATCCCGGGGAGCTGACAGAGGATGTGGCCGTTTCGTCAATTCTTGCCACATCGACTCAGGGATTTCAGGCAGCGTTGGAAGCGGACGCTAGCCGGAAAACTCTCAAGGAGCAGGTGGCACAGCCTCCCCTGGAGTCCGACTGCGAGCGAGTGGTCTGGGACCAGGGACGGCTGTACCGGGTAATGGTCCAGCAGGGTTCACAGGAGGCGTGGCCCAGGGACCGACAGTTAGTGGTACCCTATCCGTTCATGGCAGAATTGTTGCGGATCGCACACGAGATTCCCATGACCGGACACCTAGGGATCACTAAAACCAGGGCCAGGCTAACTCAGCATTTCTACTGGCCGGGAATGAGGACCGAGGTGATTGCCTACTGCCGTTCGTGTGACACCTGTCAGAGGGTGGGGAAGGCGGGGCAGCGCCCCAAAGCCCCACTGGTAACTCTGCCCATCATCGAAGAGCCTTTCTCGAGGGTGGCTGTGGATCTCATTGGACCTCTGTCTACTCCCAGCCGCTCCGGGAAATGCTTCATACTAACAGTAGTGGACTATGCCACCCGGTACCCGGAGGCGGTAGCTTTGTCGTCCATTCGGGCTGATAAAGTGGCCACTGCGTTACTGGAGATTTTCTCCAGAGTGAGGTTCCCCCAGGAAATGCTCACCGACCGAGGGACCCAGTTCATGTCGCTGCTGATGGAGTCTCTCTGTAAGCAGATACAAGTGGAACATCTGGTAGCCAGCCCGTACCACCCACAGACCAATGGCCTGTGTGAGCGGTTCAATGGCACCTTAAAGCAGATGCTGAAGATGTTGGTCGACTCCCACGGGAGAGACTGGGAGCGGTATCTCCCACACCTGCTGTTTGCCTACTGCGAGGTCCCACAGGCCTCAACGGGGTTCCCCCCCTTTGAGCTCTTGTACGGGGGCCCCTTGCGCTGGTGAAGGAAGCATGGGAAGGGGATTTGGCCACCCCTGGAGTGTCGGTCATTGAGTATGTCGTGCGCTTCCAGGACAGAATGATGGCCTTGACACGGTTGGTGCATGACAATATGGCCCAAGCCCAGGTTGACCAGAAGCGGTGGTACGACCAGAATGCTTGTGAGCAGACCTACCAGGTGGGTCAAAAGGTGTGGGTACTGGTCCCCGTACCTCAAAACAAACTTCAGGCGGCCTGGGAGGGTCCATACCTCGTGCACCAGCGGCTCAACGCTGTCACCTATCTGGTCACCCTGGACCATGCCCGTGGAAGGAGGAAGGCCTTCCACGTGAACATGATGAAGGCCCATCATGAGCGGGAGGCTTGTGCCCACCCAGTATGCAACCTTCCCGATGAAGGAGAGGTAGAAACCCTCCTGGATTTGCTCACCCAAGCCAAGGCGGGTGGATCCATCGAGGATGTGGGGGTTGGCCACCAGCTCTCAGAGGACCAACGTTCCCAGCTGGGGGTCACCCTACACCCCTTTCGGGAGCTGTCCAGCAGCCTGCCCGGAAGGACTGAGACAGCCGTCCATGACATGGACACCGGCAATCACCCCCCGATCCGGCGTTCAGCGTATTGGGTCTCTCTTGAGGTGCAGCAGCACATGCGCCAAGAGATAGACGAGATGCTGAAGCTGGGGGTGATCCAAGTGTCCATCAGCGCGTGGGCTTCGCCTGTAGTCCTCATCCCTAAAAAGGACCGAACTACTTGGTTCTGCATGGACTACCAGGGGCTCAACGCTGTGACGGTCACCGATGCGTACCCAATGCCGCGCATCGATGACCTGCTCAATCAGCTGGCCGGGGCCAAGTACCTGACCATCATGGATCTGAGCAGGGGGTATTGGCAGATTCCCCTAACCCCTGGGGCACGGGAACGCTCTGCCTTTATCACCCCATTCGGACTGTACGAGTCCACGGTGATGCCATTCGGCATGAAGAATGCCCCTGCCACTTTTCAGAGGATGGTCAACACGCTGCTTGAGGGACTGGAAGGGTATGCGACCGCGTACCTAGATGACATTGCCATCTTCAGTCCCACCTGGGAGGATCACCTAGGGCACCTGGCGAAGGTGCTCGGGCGGATCCAGCGAGCAGGCTTGACCATTAAGCCGGAAAAATGAAAGCTGGGTATGAGTGAGGTCCACTACCTGAAGCCAGAGCCCGGGAAGGTGGATGCCATCGCATCCTGGCCCACCCCCAGGACCAAGAAGCAGGTGATGTCCTTCTTGGGGACTGCCGGGTACTATAGGAGGTTTGTTCCACACTATAGTGCCCTGGCCAAGCCCCTGACGGACCTCACCAAGAAGAGGCTGCCCGTCGCAGTCGACTGGACAGTCGCCTGCGAGACAGCTTTCCAGGCGCTCAAGACCGCCCTTTCTAGCTCTCCTGTACTACAGGCAGCCGACTTCACGCTGCCGTTTGTAGTGCAGACCGATGCCAGCGACTTCGGCCTCGGTGCTGTGCTCAGCCAGGTTGACACTACGGGCCTTGAACACCCCGTTCTGTACCTGAGCCGGAATCTCTTGCTGAGGGAAGTGGCCTATTCCACGATGGAGAAGGAATGTCTGGCAATTGTGTGGGCCCTGCAGCGTCTGCAGCCATACATGTACAGATGCCAATTCACCATGGAAACAGACCACAACCCCCTCAGCTGGTTACACACGGTCTCTGGGATGAATGGGAGGTTGCTACGCTGGAGCCTCACTCTCCAGCAGTATCACTTCACAGTTCACCACAAAAGAGGCAGGGACCATGGTAACGCTGATGGGTTGTCCCAGCAAGGAGAGGGTGCGGAAGGGCGCATGGGGGAACACAGGAATGTGATACCCCCTAGCGCCCTATAAAGCAGGGAGGTGTGAAGAAGGAGTTAACTGCTCTTACTTACCCCCCAGGACCTGTAAGCATATTGAAGAAAGCAGGATTTAGTGCTCCAATGTTGAATAGCAAGGCCTTTTAATATGATAATGAGATAATGCCCAAAACAGAACTTCAAAGCTTGAGTAGGAGCCACGTCAGCATGGGGCAGGAAGGTGCCTGGGGCCTCAATTAGAATATACCTGTCAGCTATACACATAAATACACATCCATTGTCTCTCCCAGCCTCTCCGGCTCCATCCTAGGATCATGGATTATGAGCGCACCTTTCGAGTTATAGACTCATAAAAAATATCCATGTGACCCTGAGGAAATCGCGCATCTGGCAGTGCGACTCCTGAGTCGGTGAGGGCTCTGGGATCTGAGATATAGAGATTGGCCCTCCACAGCGACCCAATGGGGCCATGTTTGCTCTCCACACGACAGGCAAAACAATCCGCATTCACTGGTACCTCTCGTGTCCTGATCCGATCATGCTGTAGAAAGTTACCCCCTTTCTTAGATATTAGGAATAAGTTCTGCGGGGAGCTAAAGGGTGGAGATTATTAGCCCACCCTCTGACACAGGGGGATGGACCCAGCATGCTTAAGAACTAGCAGCACATGGCAGAGAGACACTCTCTCACAGAAGAACCAGACGATGATGATCTAAGAAGGAACTGGGGACAGATCTGCCAAGGGGAGCAGCGGCCCGCGCTTTGGGGTCTGTGATATGAACTCCTGAGGAAGAAGTCTTGTACTTCAAAATGCGTTGAGATTATGAATAAACCATCATCTCTTTTATGAACGTTTTGCTCCTGAGTCATATATGGCAGCGCAAAAAAAATCCACGAAATCTCCAGTATTTTAAATACATTTGCTGTCACTAGTTTGACCTGTGGATCTGCGGCAGCTGACTGACGATTCTATGTGCATTTTTTTCTCACATATCAGGTGAGTGCAATCTGAATATTTTCTTTAACTTATCCATCAGAGAAGACCCTATTCTGCGCTCTTTCCTCCTACAGTGTGAATCAGTGAATGACATAGCCTAGGTACTTAGCCTCTTCCTTCCCTATAGCACGCTTTTTTGGATTTATGGTGAACCCCACATTTCTTAAAGCATCCAGAACTGCCTGTATCTTTGGCAGATGACTAGCCCATGCTCTAACACTTGGGTATGCCCTGGCAGCTTCGAGAACAGTTCCGCTGCAAGAGCTCCCACACTGTTGCCTTTGGGCCAGCATCAGAGTCTCTGCAATGGTGACATCGTCCACTGTGGCTTTGGGACTGGCTCCCAGGAAAGGGGTGTCCAGTAATTCTTGGGCTCGACAGGGTTTGAGCAAGTTCACATGATAGACTTGGTGCGGCTTTCTTCGACCCGGCTGGTGTACCTTAATAATAATAATTTTATTTCTATAGCGCCAACGTATTCCTCAGCACTTTACATTATAGAGGGGACTTCTACAGACAAGATATTACAGCATAGTAATTAATACAATTACCTTGTAATCAACTACGCCCAATATTTCCACCACCTCATATGAACCTTGCCACTTGGCTAGGAACTTGCTCTCCACCATGGGGGTAAGCACTAGCATACGGTCCCTGGGCTGGAACTGCCTCAGCCTCGCTGATCAGTTATACACCCTTGCCTGTGCCTCCTGGGCCTGGAGAAGGTGCTCTTCACAATAGGAATTACTTTCACCATTCTCTCCTGCAGCCTCTATGATGCTCCGGTGTGGCGTGACCTCGGCGTTACAGGTTTCTTTGGCGATGTCCAGGAACCCTCGCGGATGTTTACCATACAGAAGCTCGAATGGCGAGAAGCCAGTAGATGCTTGGGGAACTTCTCTGACAGAGAAAAGCAGAAATGGAAGCAGGTAGTCCCAGTTTCAAACACCCGTGTCAATGAACCTTTTGAGCATAGCTTTCAAAGTTTTATTAAAGCGCTCTACTAGGCCATTGGTCTGGAGATGGTACACGGAGGTTCGCAGCTGGGCAATCTGGAGGAACCTGCAGTTTTTTCATTACCTTGCTCATAAAGGGAGCTCCCTGGTCTGTCACAGCAAAAATATGGACAAGTTCCTGAGCAATAATCTTAGCCGAAGCATTCCTCAGGGCTACTGCTTCAGGGTACCGGGTCGCATAGTCCATGACCACTCGGATATAAGTGAGAGGAAGGGACGGTTATCTGGCAGATGGGACAGGACCTACAATAATTCAGGATCTCCCAGTAACATCCCGGCCAATAGAAACTCTGCAATATTCTCTCCTACATTTTCTCTCCCCCCCCCCCAAGATGTCTCCCTAAAACATGCGAATGGGCCATGTCTAAAACCCTCCACTGGTAGGGTCCTGGAACCAACAGTTGCTCCACTAAATCACCTCCCCTCTGTGTAGTCACTCGATGCAACAATTCACCATTGACTGCAAAGTGTGAGTACCTAGTGTCAGGCCCCAGCTCTTGAGCAACCCCCTCAATCACAGACACATTTTCAAAGGCAACATTTAGGGTAAAATCCCACATTTGAGCAGTCCCAAAATTTTCCCCAGAAATCCCTAGTTCAGAAACCTCAGCCTCATTGGTCACCGATTTGTCATCACCAGCTAGGACACATAAGGGTAATTCCTCCACCTCCGACTGTGACGAGGATTCATCAAGGTTACGCTGGATCCTGCCTGAGTCACTTGTGGGCACCCCTGCCTTTCCTAACAAGTTCAAGAGCAGGCTGAAGTCCTGCCCGATTATTCCGGGGTGTAGCAAGTCTCTGACTACCCTGATCTCATGGGACTCCATCCAACGGCTCGTTTTTATCAACACACTGGCAATAGAGTAATCTTTGGCATCCTCATATATACAGCAGACACCCATATGTTTATTGGGTTCTCCATGAATGTGTTGTGACAGTGAAACAACCGCGACACATGCAGCTGCGGCGCCGGACAGCTGATCAGCAGGAGTGATCCAGTTATCCGGGTTCCCTCTACAGCTTATTCGGTAAGCGCTATAGCTTGCCGATTAAGGAGGTCGCCGAACATATTTACTAATCTCTAGTCATCACCTTGATGTGGGGGAGGGGCGGTCTCTCTGCTGCAGACATCTCACACCAGGTGTTCCATCTGCCTTTGTTGTTGTTGAATCTGCTGCATCAGGAGTTTTTGTCTCCTGCTGTACCTGCTGCTGCCCACGATGCAGTTGATGTTGCAGCTGTTGACTCAGGATCAGGTGCTTGATTAGCTCCTCCATTTTATCCGACCATTGCTCCATCTTCATAGCCGCCTTAACCCAGGACATAAAATCTGTCCACAGCTGCCATCACTGTTCCTGGAATGTTTTCCCACATCCAAAACACCTTGTGGAAGGTTGGCTCACTTAGCTGCTCCCCAAGGTAGACACAGGAACACGCTTGGTTAAAGTCTGTGGGTGGTTCACTGCATCATAAACAAATAAGCCCAAACTAATAACAGGAAACAGCCTTTGTGGCTCAAATAAAAGTGAAAAGTTCATATAAAGTCCTTCCTAGTAAGGCAGTATGGCTCCCACCTTCTGGCACAACACATACGGTAGTTCTCGCAGGAGCTTCAGTCTGTAGGCTTCCTTTCTCCAAGCAACATAGATAAATAAAAACTGGACATTTATCTCCCTCCAGCCACACCCTGCGGGTGGAGATATGATGAGTAAGTGTTCCGCTCATCTCTGCTCTGAAAGCCATGAAAAGCCAGACTCCTATAGCGACTGGATTGCTCTCTGCACATATCATGATGGAGGAAAACTAATGGCTTTCACATCATGCAGGATAGCAACCTTTGCGACACATGTCTCCCCTCGCATACGGCACCAGTGACTCTGTCACACTGACAAGTTATTCATTGATACACATGTACAGGATCAGAGCAAATAGTACAGGAATACATCAGCAGAATCATGAACTGTACAGAAATACTTCATCACAGCCACAATCAGAACAGAAATACATCCACAGAACCACAATTAGTACAAGAATCAATAGAACCATCATTAGTATAGAAATGCATCACCAGAACCATTAATGCCCTCACACTGTCCCCCCACACTTCTCTCTCTTGATTCTGCTCCCTCCCCTGCTCTACTGTCTCTATTTTGTGCCCCCTCACATTTTCCTCCCCTATACTGTCCCTTCACACTTTTCTCTCCAATACTGTCCTCTTACACTTCCCGCCATACTGCTACCGCACGAATTTCTTCCCATAATGTCTAGTAACATCAGAGTGACTGTCATGATCCCAGTGCGGGTTGGACCCGCACGCTTGGGGTTAATGTCTGGAACCAGTGCTGGTGGACCTGCACTTCTGGGGTTAAATGTTATGATCTCAGTGCAGGCTCTTACCTGCACACCTGGGTCTTATTATTGTGGCCACTCCTTGGTTCTGGGAAAGCTTTTTATAGCCTCAGGAAGCTCCAATCCCCGTCAGTTATACTTTCGCCCCTTGGCATAGTGTGTTGACCCCTGAGTGTGTTTGTGCTGTGTTCTTGTTTGCCTGATACTTTGGTTTCGACTCGGTCTGTTCTCTGGATACTGCTTGTTGGATTCTGCTTGGTACCGTCTATGTCTGTTTGGCTTTGACCGCTGCCTGGCCCCGACTATCCGTTCTGTCTCATCCCTGGTACTTTACTGCTATCTCTGTGTATGACCCCATTTGTCTGACCTGAGCATTCCTGTAGTTGTGTCCTGCCGATCTCTGGCAGCAGGGCGCTAAGCCCCGCCCCTTGCATTCACATGACCATTGGCCCTTCGCTGCTTGCTAACTTCAGCGTCTTCAGGTCCTGCTTGCTTGAGCTTCCCGGCCGTATCTGACCCCGGGCCCCCCTGCAGTGTGGGTGAGTCCCTGCTCAGCAGTGGCTGCACGCCGGCGCTGACGGGACCGTGACAGTGACAATAGTGGTGTATGCAAATTGCCTCTTCAAAGAATAGTGGTGTAAGTGTGGTGTAATCAGTTGATCTGATCATGGTGCTGATGTTGTCTCGACCTGGAAGTGCCAGCACTCAGAGATTCAATTGTACTTGCTTCTGGAAGACATGAATTCAGTTGAATACAGGAAGTTTGTGGTTTACATGTTCTCTCAGCCAGCTGTCAGTTTGACACTTGGCTTGAAGAAAAGCTAATCACACTCCTGGGCACCAGCAAAATGCTGCTAAACACTTCAGTCTACTCCGTTAGACAGCCCAACAGTGCCCTCTGCCCTGTCCCACCTCTCAAGATATGACACTGCTGTAGTGTGTTCATGGTGTAATATGCAGGTGTGGGGATGTAGTAACACAAATGCTGCAGAACAGAGGTTTAACTATATTTAATTGTTTAACAGGAAATAACTCCTCGCAGGGAGATAACAGGGAATAAGGATGCAAAATTAAACGATATAATGGTTGTTAAACTGAACAATCTTTTGATAACAGATACACTTATCGTGGCTCCGCAGTCCGTCACTCTCTGAAGGTCCAGTGGGTAACAGGATGCTGGCAGAGATCGGTGAAGTGTTCCCAGGTGTGCCCAACACATGGTCCTCCTTCTGATGGCAGTGGGCAGTCTCTGGTTTCACCCACTGAGCCCCTAGTCTATTTTACTGAGGAGCAAAAGGGTAGAGCTAGTCAAAGGGTTCCACTCGACATGTGTCTCTGAGCAGTCGCCATCACTGGAATGGCTGCTCAGCAATGATCTGCCTGACGTGTGCCTCTCTGTGTGTCAGCCAACATCAGGACATTCATACTGCGATGCTCTGTCTGTCGCATGCTCCCATGTGCATCCGCCAATATGGGTAAATCTCTCACACAGCCACCCTCTCTCTGTTCGCTGCGGCTTATCGCTCTTCTCACTGCAGCCGCGATCTGCACCTGCTCAATGTTCAGGCGGGAAGCCCCCTTCCTTTCCCGCGCAGACCCTTTTTGCTTACTGTCCCTGGCCACGTCCCCTTCACCCATTTTACTGGCTTCCCCCGGCTGCAATTGTATTCCCTCCAGCAACAGGAGGTGCGGCCCCAGCAGTTCTGGCTCCTGCACTTCAGCAGCCCTAGTAGCCTGGTCCTCCCTTCTACATCCACGATAGTGTATTCCTCTCCGACTAAGGAGTTGCTTCAACTTCACCCACTGTCGCAGCTGAGCAGTCTCCTTGTCCATCTGCTGGAATTGGATCCAGTCGTCCTGAGCCCGCCCTACCACCTGTTCTTCAGACCCTTCTTCAATCTGTCACTGCGTTATCACCAATGAAGTGAATAGGTTCTGGAATCCCGGAATCTCCTCTGCTTCCAGCTCTTCATATCAATCATGGCCAGGACGTTCTTGCGTCACTCTGGAGAGGGTGTCGGCATGAGTATTCTTGGCCTTGGCCCGGTAGGCAATCTTGTACCGATACTCCACCATGCGGGCCACCCACCATTGTCCCAGGGTTCCTAGCTTTGCATTCTCGAGGTGGGATAAGGAATTGTTATTTACCTTCGCCAGAACCTCCGATCCGGATAAGTACTCCTCAAACTTCTCAGTCAGGGCCCATACCAGGGCCAGTAGCTCCAACCTGAAAGTGCTGTAATTGTCTGGGTTTCAGTCTGAATCATGCAGGGACCGGTTTTTGAAGGCTATCACTCATTCTTTACCTCCTTGCACCTGCAACAGGACTGCTCCTAGGCCATGTAGACTTCCATCAGTGTGAAGGATGAAGGGCTGATCGGCAAACGCCAGTATGGGGGCCATTTTCAAGGCTCAAAAGGCTTCCTCTTGATAGTCTCCCCACTGGATGGTTTGATTCTTCAAGCCAGCAGACACTCCCTTTAATAGTTCCAGCAAGGGGTTCGCTATACGGGTGAAATTTTTCACAAATCTCTGGTAGTAGCCAGTAAGCCCAAGGAAAGCCCATACATCTTTTACCGTCGTAGAAGTGTGCCATTCTTGCACCGCCGCCACTTTCTCTTGTGCAGGTCTTACGCCTTCACTCGACACAATATGCCCCAAATACTCAATTTTTTTACGGAAGAGATGGCATCTTCACCTTCAGGTCATGACTCTGTAACCAACTCAGCACTTGTTCGAGCCACTGTAGATGCTCCTCAAAGGTGGGCACGTAGATGATGAGGTCATCAAGGTAGGTCAAGGTAGCCTCAAAATTCAAATCTCCTAAACATCTCTCCATCAAGCGCTGGAATGTCTCTGGTGCATTAGTCAGACTAAATGGCATGCGACTGAACTGGAAAAGTCCCATGGGCAATATAAATACTGTTTTCGGCCAGTCGTGTTCTGCCATGGGCACCTGCCAGTTCCCACTGGCCAGGTAAAGGGTGGAAAAATAATTTGCCCGTCCCAGGGCAGAAAGGGATTCCTCAATTCGGGGCAATGGATAAGATTCTTGCACTGTGCAGGCGTACAGCCACCTGTAATCGACACAGAACCGTAGGGTCCCATCTTTTTTTCGGACCAGCACAATGGAGGCTGCCTACAGACTCTGACTATTATATCACTCCACTTTGCAGTATATGAGCCAGCATCTCCTTCACCTTGTTATACATCTGAGGAGGTATTTGAGAATATCTTTCTCGGATTGGTGCAGCATTCCCGATTGGTTACATTCAGACCGTCGCTCATGAAATTCCTAAGTCATCTTCATGGCAGGCAAAAACCTCCTGATGGTGCTCCAGTACATCCTCTACTTGCTGCACTTGTTGAGGTGTTAGTTCCATCAGTTCCACCCGCATCCGCTATAAAATTCTACGACCCTCTTTCTTGGTACCAGACGGGGACTCCAGTGTGGCTGTAACCGAGTCCGGGGATACCCTCGCACAATGGTCAGTTGAACTACTTCGGGTGGCATTAGCTTCTCCGACATGCCCATGATTTGGGCCACTTCGCTCTTGAGTAGAAGGGTGAGACTTTTGGTTCCCAGGTTGACACACCACACTACAACATTGCCGTCTTGAACTATGGCTAGTGTCCGAGAAACAAACAATCCAGGGGGTATCCAGGGGATCCATCGCTGTTGGTTTGATTTGCCCTTCCACTCCCTCCAGGGGAGAACAAGCTCGCACTGACAATGTGATCACTGTCTGGCCAGGCGGTAAGGTAATCTTCGTAGCCCCCGGTACCATCACTTTCCCAAAGACTCTTCTGTCTCCCCATGTCTCCTGGGCCTGAGCTGTTCGAATTAACTTCTGGAACACCTTCCGTTGCGGGGTTCGTGGACTCCATTGATTCAAGAAAGGTTCCTGCAGCTGACTAATAAGAAGTTGTCCCATCTCCCTCAGCACATTCATTCCCAGAGTCATTACGGGTCCACAACCGGTATCTCCTGTGACCAAAACGGCCCCCCTTGTGGCCTACATCCTTCCTGCATACTTTAATTTCTATCCAGACCACTCCTGCCACTGGAATGGGCAACTGATTGGCCGCTGTTAATCTTATTACTGGTCCCCACTCTGGCTGCAAAACCTCTGTGAAGTGCTGTCTAAAGTAGGCTTCCGGCAGAGTAGTCACTTGTGAACTGGTGTCGATTCAGCAGAGAACAGCTCATCCAGTCACTTTGGCCCAGACTGTAGGGTTCGCAAAAACTATATTTTCGGGACTTCCTTCTCCCTTTTGCCATCTTCCCGACTCCGGGCTGCGTCCCTCAGCCACGGAGCCCACTGGTAAAACTGCTGCCTTGGTGGGGGCCGTCTCTGGCTCGCACAGCCTCGAGCATAATGTCCTGTCTTCCCGCAATTGAAACACATCAGTCCCCCTTCGGCAAGAGGTCTCACTCCCTGACGGGATCTGGTAGTAAGGTGAGATCCTGTATCTTTTCTGTCTCTGGTTGAGGGGTCTTCTCTTAGTGGCTCTTGATCCAGAACAGGCCCTCTCCTGAGATTGGACCATTCTCTCCACATCTCTTGTATCTCTTTCCGAATCTCTTGGGCCCACTCCAGCTCTACTGCAGGTGAGGTAGGTACTTCACTGCTACGGACCATCTCTGCCAGGGCTGTCACCCCCTGTTCCATCTCTCTTACGTACACCTCCGCCTCCACCTCTAAGAAGGTCATATGTGGGCTAGCGCACAAGCGTTCCCACAATGCCTGTTTCAGCGGTGCATCCCTAAGACCTGACACAAATTGTTTCCTCAAAATTCTATCAGGGGGCCCCACTCGCATAGTTCCCTCATCTTCCCTTTTAGCAAAGTGCACATGCACCTCCTGCAACACGCTGATATATTGCATCACCGTCTCCCCTTCTCGCTGAAGGCGACCAAAAGTAACTCTCCAATGTTAGTGGGGTCCCCGTGCATCTCCTCCAAAACCTGTACCACCTTCTCCAACGTATTCCACTCATGTGGAGGGCGGAACATCACGGAACACTGGGCCTCACAGTCTAGTGCCATTAAAGCTATCTCAGCCTGCAGTGCAGGGGCCATGGGGTGCATTCGCAGCATGCTCTTAACCCGTTCAGTCCAATCCCACAACATCATTTTATCTCCCGTGAACTTTGGGAGGTTACGAAGTAATGCCCCTGATGGCAAACTGGACCTGGGGGTATCCATATTAGACTCGTCTGCAGCATCTGTGTCCATGGACTGTATCCTGCCAACTATGACAAATGTAATTTGCAGATGCGGGGATGCACAAATGCTGCAGAACAGAGGTTAGCTATATTTAATTGTTTAACAGTAATTAACTCTTCGTAGGGCGATAACAGGGAAAAGGATGCAAAAGTAAACGGTATAATGGTTATTAAACTAAACAGTCTTGTTAACAGATACACTTATCATGGCTCTGCAGTCCATCACTCTCTGAAGGTCCAGTGGGTAATAGGTTGCTGGTGGAGATCGGTGTAGCGTTCCCAGATATCCCAGCCCAACACACGGTCCTGCTTCTGGCAGAAGCGGGCGGTCTCCGGTTTTGCCTGCTGAGCCCCCTAGTCCATTTAACTGTGGATAAAAAGGGTAGAGCTCTCCGCAGGGTTCCACTCGACATGTGTCTCTCTGAGCAGCCGCCGTCAAGTGAATGGCTGCTCTGCCCGACGTGTGCCTCTGTGCGTGTCAGCTGACACCGGGACGTCCGTACTGCAATGCTCTGCCGTACACTCCCCTGTGCACCCGCCGTTATGGGTAAGTCTCTCACACGGCCGCGCTGTCTCTGCTCGCTGCGGCCTATCAATCCTCTCACTGCAACAGCGGTCCGTACCTGCAGTAGCGTAGCTACTGGGGGGGCAGAGGGGGCCATTGCCCTGGGCCCAGTCACATGCAGGGGCCTACTGGGAGACAGGGCCACTTATGTCATTTGGCCGTGTCTGAGGTGTAGGTAGAGAGCAGCACAATGCCGGCTCCCCTGTCTGACAGACTGCACAATATTAAGTTGCAGAGCCTGAGACTCAGTCCCTGCAGTGTGCTGCTATCTCACCCTAGAAGCTCCTTCCTGGCCACAGCAGCTGCAGTTACTTTCTCTCTGTACAGACTTTGATTGGCTCAGGCATGCTGGGTCCTTGTGCCCTCCTCGCATTAAACTGGACACTTCCTGGTCCTGCCTCACTGCGCCTGCAAACTTCATCGGTAAGTGGGGATGGAATTCATTAGATTCATTTAGTTTGGGCATGTCATGATCACTGCTGGTTGAATGGGGGTATTATGGGGAGAGGAGACAGGAAACTGGGGGGTGAATGTGAGAGGATGGGGGTATTATGGGGAGAGGAGACAGGGAACTGGGGGGTGAATGTGAGAGGATGGGGGTATTATGGGGAGAGGAGACAGGGCACTGGGGGTGAATGCGAGAGGATGGGGGTATTATGGAGAGAGGAGACAGGGCACTGGGGGTGAATGCGAGAGGATGGGGGTATTATGGGAAGAGGAGACAGGGCACTGGGGGTGTATGTGAGATTATGGGGTATTATGGGGGGAGGAGACAGGGCACTGGGGGGTAAATGTGAGAGGATGGGATTATTATGCAGAGAGGAGACAGGGCACTGGGGGGTGAATGTGAGAGGATGGGGGTATTATGCAGAGAGGAGGCAGGACACTGGGGGTGAATGTGAGAGGATGGGGGTATTGTGGGTGAGGGGGACAGAGGACTGGGGGCTGATTATTATGATGTTTTGATATGAAATTATATACACTCCCATCACATGTAATAATTGCTGTCTTGGAGATAGGTGGCTTTTTATACTTGCGAACTGGGTCTTTTATAAGTATTAGTATAAGCATAACAATACAGGTTAATAGCAATAATACATTAATAAGGGGTTAATATCTAAGTATTAGTATAACCTGAATAAGTATAAGGCCGGAGTCAGACTTGTGAGTGTGATGCGAGAAACTCACGCAAGTCTCTAATAATAATACATTTTATTTCTATAGCACCGACATATTCCGCAGCACTTTACATTTCAGAGGGGACTTGTACAGACAATAGACATTACAGCATAACAATAATCACATAGATCATAACAGATACCAAAAGGAATGAGGGCCCTGCTCGCAAGCTTACAATCTATGAGGAAAAAAAAGGGAGACACGAAAGGTGGGTGGTAACAGTTGCCCTGATTGTATGGACCAGCCATAATGTTAAGTGTGTAACAGTACAGACACAGAGGGCTAATGGATGTATAAAGCAGGTGGGAACATGATGCAGGGAACCTGGCTATGGTAAAAACTTTTGGCTGTGCCACACAGGGATAGATTAGGTAAATGTGTTGAGGTGGTTGGCCAGTCTGAATAAATGAGTTTTCAGGGCATGCTTAAAATTGTGGGGATTGGGGACTAATCGTATTGACCTGGGAAGTGCATTCCAAAGAATTGGCGCAGCACGTGTATAGTCTTGGAGACGGGAGTGGGAGGTTCTGATTATTTAGGATGCTAAACTCAGGTCATCAGCAGAACGGAGGGCGCGGGTAGGATGGTATACTATGAAGGAATGAAAAAGCAGCACAGATAAAAAAAAAAAAAGAGGAAAAAAGTGGGTGCACGCTCTCAGGCATATACCAAACCTTTAAAACATCCATGAAAAATGGAAAGCAGCACGCATTAGAAAATATAAAGGTGTTTTATTCAGCCCATAGGGCTATGTGCCCATTCAGTGCGACGTTTTGGTCCAGAAAGGGTGCGGACCTCTCTCAAGCACCCTTTCTCAAGGGTGCGGACCTGCTTGAGAAAGGTCCGCACCCTTTCTGGACCGAAACGTCGCACTGAATAGGATGGTATACTGAAACAAGGGAGGAGATGTAGGGTGGTGCTGAGCCATGGAGAGCTTTGTGGGTGAGGGTAATAAGCTTGTACTGGATTCTGGAGTGGATGGGTAGCCAGTGTAATGACTGGCACAAGGTAGAGGCATCGGTGTAACGATTGGCGAGGAATATGATCCTGGCAGCAGCATTCAAGACAGATTGGAGGGGGGATAGTTTAGTAAGAGGGAGACCGATTAGAAGAGAGTTACAACAGTCAAGACGAGAATGAATAAGAGAAACAGTAAGAGTTTTTGCGGAGTCAAAAGTAAGAAAAGGTTGAATTCTAGAAATGTTTTTGAGGTGCAGATAACAAGAGCGAGCCAGTGATCGGAAGTGGGGGACAAAGGAAAGCTCGGAGTCAAGTATGACCCCAAGACAATGGGCATGTTGCTGGGGATAATAGTGGAACCACACACGGAAATGGCAATGTCGGGTATAGGTACATTAGTAGCGGGAGGAAACACAAGGAGTTCAGTCTTTGACAGGTTCAGTTTCAGATATAGTGAGGACATAATGTTAGACACAGCATTTAGACAGGTGTTTTCTAGAAAGGCAGGAGTGATGTCAGGAGAAGAAGCATATAATTGGGTGTCATCAGCATAGAGATGGTACTGGAAACCAAGTCTACTGATTGTTTGACCAATAGGGGCAGTGTACAAAGAGAAGAGGAGGGGGCCTAGGACTGATCCTTGAGGAACCCCAACAGTAAGGGGAAGATGAGAGGAGGAGGAGCCAGCAAAAGATACAGTAAAGGAGCGGTCAGAGAGATAGGAGGAGAACCAGGAGAGAATGGTGTTCTTGAGGCTAATGGAACGGAACATAATGAGGAGGAGCTGATGATCCAGAGTGTCGAATGCTGCAGAGAGATCCAAGAGAATTAGCATGAAGTAATGACCATTTGATTTAGCTATTAGTAGATCATTAGAAACTTTAGTAGAATGTAAAGAGCGGAAACCGGATTGGAGAGGGTCGAGAAGAGAGTTATCAAAGAGATAGCGGATAAGACGGGAGTGGACCAGGCGTTCGAGGAGTTTAGAGATGAAGGGAAGATTAGAGACAGGTCTATAGTTAGCGGCACAGTTTTGGTCGAGGGATGGTTTTTTAAGTAGTGGATGTATGAAGGCATGCTTAAATGAGGAGGGAAAGATACCAGAAGAGAGAGAGAGGTTAAATATTTTACTTAGGTGAGGGGTGACAGCAGAGGAAAGGGACTGGAGGAGAAGTGATGGAAATGGGTCACTGGTGCAAGTGGTTGGGCGAGAAGATGCAAGGAGCCTGCTTACTTCTTCTGTGACTGGTTCAAAATCAGAGAGTGAGCTAGATGCTGTGGGGGAGGGAGGACAGTGCATAGTATGAGGTGATTGGGAGATAATTTCCTGTCGGATCTGGTCAATTTTTTCTTTGAAGTAATTGGCCAGATCGTCAGCTCGAAGCTCCGTGGTTGGGGCCTGTACTCTTGGGTTGAGTAGAGAATGAAAAGTGTCAAAGAAACGTTTAGGGTTATTGGACAGTGAGGTGATGAGGGTGTTGAAATAGGTTTGTTTTGAGAGGTGAAGGGCAGGGTTATATGTTTGAAGCATAAACTTATAATGGATGAAAATCTTCGGGTAGATTGGATTTTCTCCACAGATGTTCGGTGCACCTGGAGCACCGCTGCAGGAAACGTGTTTGCAGGGTGTGCCAGGGTTGTCGCCATCTGTGTTGTGGTGTTCTATCTATAGGAGGTGCAAATTCATCCAGGGCACTTTGAAGTGTTTCATTGTAATGCTCCAATGCAAAATCAGGACATGAGAGGGAGGAGATAGGGGCCAATGAAGACTGCAAGTTCTTCTTCATAAGTTTCTGGGTGTTAATGGCCTGTATGTTTCTATAAATATGGACAGTGGGGGTGACCTGAGCAGCCTGGCAGTTCTTGAAAGAGAATGAAAGAAGGTTGTGGTCAGAGAGCGGGAGAGGGGAGTTTGCAAAATCATCCACTGCACAAAGCCGAGAGAAGACCAAGTCAAGGGAGTTTCCGTCTTCATGTGTTGGAGAATTAGTAAGCTGCAAAAGGCCAAACGAGGAGGTTAGAGATAAAAGATGAGTAGCAGATGGGGAGAGAGGAAGAGCAATGGGGATGTTGAAATCGCCCATGATGAGGGTAGGGATGCCACAGGAGAGAAAATGTTGAAGTCAAGTAGCAAAATGATCCAGGAACTGATGGGAGGGACTGGGAGGACGATATACCACCACCACTTGCATGGAGAAGGGGGTGTAGAGTCTGACAGCATGGACCTCAAAAGAATGGAAGACAAGTGAGGGTACATTTTGGTGATAGGAGCAGACCAACGCCTCCACCTGCTCGATTGTCTAATCTTGGGGTATGAGAGAAGTGTAGTCCACCATATGAAAGAGCAGCAGCAGCGGTAGTGTCTGACTGCTGGATCCAGGTTTCAGTAAGAGCCTGAAGGTTAAGAGAATTAGAAAGGAAAAAGTCATGAATGAAGGCGAGTTTGTTACACACTGAGCGAGAATTCCAAAGGGCACAATTAAGAGAGACAGATGGCATGCAGGGAATATTAATAAGATTAGTGGGGTTTCTGAGTGTAGCTGTTGGGGGGGTTTGACTTTCTATAACATGGGGGACTAGGGTTGGGAGCAATGTCTCCTGTGACTAGGAGAAGGAGGATAGACAGAGTGAGCAGATGGTTAAGTGATTTGTGAGAGCGTCTCTGATGTTGAATGGTGGGACTGAATGGATCTGTGCAGTGTAGCAATGTGAAAATAGCGTGAGTGCTATACATAGGAGAGGAAAGGAGTGAGGGGCCAATATGCATGGAGTGTAGAGAGTTAATGCCAGGGCGGTGGATGTGTGTGAATAAAGCGGCCAGGATATAAATTATACAAATGCATATGGTAAATATTTGTGGTAGTCCAAATGTACAGGGAATAGATTTATTTGTCTTGCCTGTCTCCTGCCCTGTCTAACTGCCATGTTATAACTGCCAGCGTACTTTGTTACATGTACTTCGATTACATGTACATAAATGCCCCCCTGCATAAATGCATCCCCAGGCTAGCTCTTAATTTATAGAAGGCCAGTTCTAAGATCTTCCTTTTTTCTTTTCGCTCCTTACTCGTTAGCAATCAATCAAACTAGGTTAGGACAGTAGGACACAATAAATGTATTTATTGTTTATAAACAAGTGTCCAGGCCTACATGGATCATAAACCACTTTGAAAAGTTACTTGACCTCAATAGCATAAGGGGACAAGCAGGGTGAGTTGAAATAACTATATATGTATATTATATATGTCTCTCGCATCAACACCCGGCACTGCCGCCGGCGGTCCAGAGTGCCAGCAGCTGTGCCGGGTATTCAGGTGCGTGACTCGTGCGAGTTTATTGCAAGTGTGACCCCGGCCTTAGAATAAGGGCGCAGGCAGACGGCCATATAACTCATACAAGGATCGCTCCTGACATGAGCCTGACAATGTGATGGATTACTATGCAGCTGTTACATTCAGGTCAGGAGAGCTAACTGTTAGTCCGATGATTGCGATACGATCTGTTGGCCCCATAAGAAGTATAACAATACAGTAACCACGAGCTGCATTCTATTGAATTATTTCATAATTAATTTATTAGCATAGTCCCTTCACCCCCTATCCTGGTATGCATGGTCCCCTCACCCCCAATCCTGGTACACATGGCCCCCTCACCCCCTATCCTGGTATGCATGGTCCTCTCACCCCCAATCCTGGTATGCATGGCCCCCTCACCCCCTATCCTGGTATGCATGGTCCTCTCATCCCCCAATCCTGGCATGCATGGTACCCCTCATCCCCCAATCCTGGTATGCATGGTACTCCCTCATCCCTATCCTGGTATGTATGGTCCCCTCACCTATCCTGGTATGCATGGTACCCCTCATCCCCTAATCCTGGTAAGCATGGTACCTCTCATCCCCCAATCCTGGTATGCATGGTCCTCTCATCCCCAAATCCTGGTATGTATGGCACCCCATTCTTCATCCTGGGAAGCATGGTCCCCTCACCCCCTATCCTGGTATGCGTGGTCCCCTCACCCTCTATCCTGGTATGCATGGTCCCCTCACCCCCAATCCTGGTATGCATGGCCCCCTCACCCCCTATCCTGGTATGCATGGTCCTCTCATCCCCCAATCCTGTGATGCATGGTACCCCTCATCCCCTGATCCTGGTATTCATGGTCCTCTCACCCCCTATCCTGGTATGCATGGCTCCCTCATCTCTATCCTGGTATGCATGGTCCCCCACCCCCTATCCTGGTATGCATGTTCCCCTCACCCCCTATCCTGGTATGCATGGCTGTCATGATCTGCTTAGTTCATGGGATTAGGTAGTTCAGAGGTTAATCTTGACGGTCTCACTCTGAGATTCTGGGAGGCTTTTTATAGCCTCATTGTGGACTCATTCCTCGTCACTTATACTCAGATCCTTGGCCGAGTGTTTGTGACCCTGGTGTGCCTAGTGACTGTGATACTTTATGCTTGTTTGGTTTTGACCCGGTTCTGTCCCTGTTACGAGTTCTGCCTGTTCCTTTTGTACTGCTCTGCTATTTCCGTGTATGACTCTTTTGCCTTGGACCTGACTTCTCTCTGACTGCCCCCCTTGTACTGCGTTGCTATCTCTGTGTAAGACTCATTGCTTACGTTCTGACTATTCTCTGCTTGCTCCTCTGGTACCGCTCTGCCCTATCTGTGTATGACCCCCCCGCTTGTCTGACCTGAGTTCCCCTAATCTTCACTCCAGGATTCCTGTAATAGAATCCTACAGTCATCTACGGCAGCAGGACGCTAAGCCACGCCCCCTGTCGTCACATGATCGTAGGTCCTGGTACTCTATACTACCTTTAGTGTTGCAGGTCCTGTGCTCAGAATTTTCCCTGCAGTTTCGGACCCCGGGCCCTCCCATAGTCTGGGTGAGTGACCCTGCTCAGCCGCGGCAGTCCGCCGGCGCTGACAGGATCCTGATAATGGCCCCCTCACCCCCTATCCTGGTATGTATGGTCCCCTTACCCCCTATCCTGGTATGCATAGTCCTCTCATCCCCCAACCTGGTATGCATGGTACCCCTCATCCCACCAATCCTGGTATGCATGGTCCTCTCACCCCCAATCCTGGTATGCATGGTACTCCCTCATATCTATCATGGTATGCATGGTCCCCTCACCCCCTATCCTGGTATTCATGGTACCCCTCATCCCCCAATCCTGGTATGCATGGTACCCCTCATTCCCCAATCCTGGTATGCATGGTACTCCCTCATCCCTATCCTGGTATGTATGACCTGCTATCCTGGTATGCATGGTCCCCTCATCCCCCAATCCTGGTATGCATGGTACCCCTCATCCCCTAATCCTGGTATGCATGGTACCTCTCATCCCCCAATCCTTGTATGCATGGTCCTCTCATCCCCCCAATCCTGGTATGTATGGCACCCCATTCTTCCTTCTATGTATGTATCGTCTCCTCTCCCTCCAATCCATGGCACCCCATTCTTCATCCTGGGAAGCTTGGTCCCCTCACCCCCTATCCTGGTATGCATGGCCCCTCACCCCCTATTCTGGTATGCATGGCCCCCTCACCCCCTATCCTGGTATGCATGTTCCTCTCATCCCCCAATCCTGTGATGCATGGTACCCCTCATCCCAGCAATCCTGGTATTCATGGTCCTCTCACCCCCAATCCTGCTATGCATGGTCCCCCACCCCCTATCCTGATATGCATGGTCCCCTCACCCCCTATCCTGGTATGCA
The DNA here is from genome assembly GCF_039654945.1 of Dendrobates tinctorius. Lineage (NCBI taxonomy): Eukaryota > Metazoa > Chordata > Amphibia > Anura > Dendrobatidae > Dendrobates > Dendrobates tinctorius. The sequence continues at coordinate 13,745,762 of NW_027361801.1, read as the reverse complement.
TGGCCCCCTCACCCCCTATCCTGGCATGCATGGCCCCCTCACCCCCTATCCTGGTATGCATGGTACCCCTCATCCCCCAATCCTGGTATGCATGGTACCCCTCATCACCCAATCCTGGTATGCATGGTCCCCTCACCACCCTATCCTGGTATGCATGGTACCCCTCATCCCCCAATCTTGGTATGCATGGTACCCTTCATCCCCCAATCCTGGTATGCATGGTACTCCCTCATCCCCCAATCCTGGTATGCATGGTCCTCTCACCTCCCCTATCATGGTATGCATGGTCCTCTCACCTCCCCTATCATGGTATGCATGGTCCCCTTACTCCTAATACACACATAAAAAAAAAAAAAACATTTATACTCACCCTTCTTTCCTGTGCTCCAGCGCATCCTCCAGGATGAGGAGTGGACATCTGGAGTCTCAGACTGGATTTAAGACAGCCGACTCCCTATTCCCATGCTGATGATTTTTTCCTTCCTCCTGAGGTCTTAGTTTCCAGCTCAGTTCCTGCCATCTCAAGCTAAGTTGTCTCTGCTATTGTTAACATTTGATTTGGTTTGGTCTATTCAGTTTAATTGTGTGGTCAGCCAGCCCCGGCTGGGGCTGTGCTGAATTTCCACTCTTATGTTACTGTATGTGCCAGGAACTGAGCTGGAAACTAAGACCTCAGGAGGAAGGAAAAAAATCACCAGCATGGGAATAGGCTGTCTTAAATCCAGTCTGAGACTCCAGATGTCCACTCCTCATCCTCATTATCAGGTGGCAGGTCTCTGTAAATTAGATCAGCTTCATTACCTCCTGCCACCACCAGAGGGAACTCCTCTGTCAGCATAAACAGTTCCCTCACCAGAAACCAGAGGCAGACCAGAAAATGAATTCACAACACAGAGCGCTTAGTGGAATTGCCCCAACTTCCATACCAATGATCTCTTTAAGAGACCCTGTGGTCAGAACCACAGAGCTGAGTGGAATGGTCCTAACTTCCATACCGGAGATCCCTTTAAGAGAGGCCTGGGGTCAGAACCAAAGCGCTTAGTGGTATTGTCCTAACTTCCATACCAATGATCCCTTTAAGAGACCCTGGGGTCAAAATCAAAGCGCCGGATGAATTTGCCCTGACATCCATATCAATAATCCCTTTAAGAGGGAAGATGTGCCTATTGGATGGAGGATGTGTGATGGGTATATGGGCAGGGAGGGGGTGATTCATTTCTGTCATGCGCTCTCTGCTACTTTTTTGGGGGCAGACAATGGCTGGGAGCTTATGTCCCAGGGATGCTAGATTTCTCCCACCCAGTCAGTGTCTGCTGAGGTGTTTTCTGGAGTGGGAAAACTGTTGCTCATAGCTACCAATCACAGCTCAGCTTCTTTTAAACAGCTCTGGTGAAATGAAAGGTGCTTCGTGATTGGTTGGTGATACACACACACACACATTCAGTTTTATATAGAGAGAATAAAGGCTCGGGATAAATGTCTGCAGTCACTCTGAGACTAAAGAAGGCCAAATCATGATATGGTGCACCTGCTGTCATGAGACCCCAATACCTCTGGTGCGATCTGGCGGTCATGTGATCACGTTTGTGCCTGTGTCGACTAGATAAGTTTGACTTCTCTCAATACATGATAATTGGTAGAAGCCAAAAGAGTCATCACACGACCCCCTGCTCACATCAGCAATGCTGGGGCCATGTTACTGTACATGAGGGGACTCCGTTCAATATTAAGTGGAAACTTAAGAAGCATTATTATTTATAGGGGCACCAGTAGGGTAACTACCGGGTGGCAGACGGAGCTGAGCCAATGTTAGTCAGTGTCGTGGTGTTGTTACAGCCGCCACGGTCTATACACAGAGCGGTGAATGAAACCGTGCTGGCACAACCAGTATGACTGGAAGAGCAAGAACGCTATTAACAATTATACTGTGTATTGAGGAGCAGTGGGGACATCATTATATGTATAGGGGAACTCTGGGGCACATCATACTGTGTATGAGGGAGCTGTGGGATCATCATGTGGTGCATAGGGGAGCTGTGGAATCATCATATGGCAAACTTTTTAAAACAGGGGGCCAGTTCACGGTCCCTCGGACCATTGGAGGGCCAGAATATATATATTTTTTTAAAATGAACAAATTCCTATGCACACTGCACATATCTTATTTTAAGTAAAAAAAAAAAAAAAAAAAAAACAGGAACAAATACAATATGTAAAATGAAGAACAAGTAAAGTTAAATCAACAAACTTACCGGTATTTCAATGGGAACTATGGGCCTGCTTTTGGCTAATGAGATGGTCAATGTTCGGTTCCATATTTGTCACTGCTAGTCGTAACAAGTGAAGCAACTTTTCTCTTTCTTGATATCATTGTTTCCTAGGAATTCCAAATTACTATTAGTTAAATAGCAATATATATATATGCAGCGCTACAAAAACAATATACCAGCAATAAAATTGCCCCCACTGAGACATACAGACTGCACTGCCCATCAGTGCAGTCTGATCAGTGTCCATCAATGCAGCCTTGCCAGTCCATATCATTTCAGCCTCACCAGTGTCCATATTGGTGGAACTCCACTTTAACCCCTTAATGTCCAATGACGGACACAGTCCGTCATCAGGCATTTCCCCTGCTTTGATGAGGGCTCCGGCGCTGAGCCCGCATCAAAGCTGGGACATGTCAGCTGTTATGAACAGCTGACATGTGCCCGCAATAGGCGCGAGCGGAATCGCCGTCCGCCCGCGCCTATTAACTAGTTAAATGCCACTGTCAAAGCTGACAGCAGGCATTTAAATAGCATTTCCGGCCGCCGGGCCGGAAATGACGTCATCGCCGACCTCGTCACGTGATCAGGGGTCGGCGTCATGTTGCCTGGACAACCAGAGGTCTCTATGAGACCTCTATGGTTGTTCCAGGCATATGGCTTTCAGCGCCACCCAGTGGTCGGCGCTGAAAGCACAGCAGTAAATCTGCTACATATGGGCGATCTGCTCATCGCCCATATGTAGCAGAGCCGATCGGGTTGCGCAAGCTTCTAGCCTCCTATGGAGGCTATTGAAGCATGCCAAAAGTAAAAAAAAAAAAATGTTTAAAAATAAAAAAATTAAAAAAACCTAAAAGTTCAAATCACTCCCCTTTCGCCCCAATCAAAATAAAACAGTAAAAAAAAAAATCCCACATACACATATTAGGTATCGCCGCGTTCAGAATCGCCCGATCAATAAAAAAAAAGCATTAACCCGATCGCTAAACGGCGTAGCGAGAAAAAAAATTAAAAACGCCAGAATTACGTTTTTTTGGTCACCAAGACATTGCATTAAAATGCAATAACGGGCGATCAAAAGAACATATCTGCACAAAAGTGGTATAATTAAAAACGTCAGTCCGGCACGGAAAAAATAAGCCCTCACCCGACCCCAGATCATGAAAAATGGAGACGCTACGGGTCTCGGGAAAATTGCGCAAATTTTTTTTTTTTTTTTTTTTTTTTTTAGCAAACTTTGGACATTTTTTTCACCACTTAGATAAAAGAGGACATAGACATGTTTGGTGTCTATGAACTCGTAATGACCTGGAGAATCATAATGGCAGGTCAGATTTTGCATCTAGTGAACCTAACAAAAAAGCCAAGCAAAAAACAAGTGTGGGATTACACTTTTTTTTGCAATTTCACCGCACTTGGAATTTTTTTCCCGTTTTCGAGTACACGATATGGTAAAACCAATGATGTCATTTAAAAGTACAACTCGTCCCGCAAAAAATTAGCCCTCACATGGCCATATAGACGGAAAAATAAAAAAGTTATGGCTCTGGAAAGAAGGGGAGGGAAAAATGAAAATGTAAAACCAAAAATACCCCTGGTCGTTAAGGGGTTAACCTCAGGCTCAGACTGGTGTGGTGCGAGAGTACCCAATAGGCAGCATTGGTTCCTAATAGGCAGGTAAATGTCCAAATAGGCAGGTAAATGTCCCCAATAGGCAGCATATGTCCCCAATAGGCAGGTAAATGTCCCCAATAGGACCAGGCGTTAAAAAAAGAAAACAGAAAAACAAAAAAAAGAAACAGTACTCACCTATGTCCCCCACTGCTCTAAAGAGGCGCCCACTCGTCTCCGTCTTCTTCCGGCACAGGCAGTGTGACATCAGGCCGCTCAGGCGGTGTGATGACAATCACGTCGTTTGTGTGTGCTCGCTGCATACGGAGGGCTGCTCAATGCCTTTCCTTGGCACCTTGTTGTTCCGCCCGCGATTACAGGGCCAGCCGGCATTGAACTGCACTGAAGTTCAATGTCGGCCGGGCCCAGGGGGCCGGATAAAAGTACTCGGCGGCCCGCGGGCCGTACTTTGCGGACCCCTGTCATATGGTGTATAGGGGATCAGTGGGATCATCATACTGTGCATAAGGGAGCTGTGGGATCATGATACTGTGTATAGGGGAGTTGTGGGATCATCATTCTGTGTATAGGCGAGCTGTGGGCTAAGCATACTGTATATAGGGGAGTTGAACATGGGGAACTTAGGGGAGATAATTAAATATTAAGTGAGCACTTAAACATTATTGTTATAGGGGCACTCAGTATTGTGACCATCAAAGTTGCACATGGAGTATTATTACATTCTAGGGACAAAATGTGGAGGGCACATGTTCAGGAAATTAATATTTTCTTGCAGGCAATCTTACCATCTAGAGATCACAAAGGAGACGTTATTACAATGTAAGGGGCACAGTGGTGGCATTACTATGTGGGGAAGAGAAGCTCTGTTTTTGTACCACACAGCAGGTAATAGGGACACATACAGGAGCAGCGGCTCAGTATTGGGGCATCAGTGAGATGAGGAGTTTGTGCAGGTTGGGAATACATTTGCACATGGAAACACAAGAAGCAATGGGATGAAACTAAAAGGGAGAAGATACAGATTAAATATTAGAAAAAACTTTTTGACAGTGAGGGTGATCAATGAGTGGAACAGGCGGCCACGAGAGATGGTGAGTTTTACTTCAATGGAGGTCTTCAAACAGAGGCTGGACAGATGATTTAGTGAATCCTGCATTGAGCAGGGAGTTGGACACGATGACCTTGGAGGTCCCTTCCAACTCGAACATTCTAGGATCCTATGATTCTACATGTGAACGGCGCTGGAAATGTGAGAAGACAGATGTGTCTTTGTTGTAATCTCTGCAGATGAGTCCTGGCTGGAGAAGTCGACATGTCGGTCTGGGCCAGATGGAAAAGACGGGAAAAGTGAATGACTCCACCAGAAAGAACGTCCTCTGTAAGTCACCATCTATAATTGTGCAGTAATCTCTTATATGTCCTGCAGGACTGGTATCTACCACTATATGTCACCATGTGGCGATAATATCAGTGCTGGTCTTTGTATAGATTTTTATTTTCAATAACAGTGCGGTTGTGGCGCCCCTGAGGCTCAGTCACCACAGAGGTACTGCACTTTCTCCTAAGGTGTGGTGCCCCACCATCCAGGTAAGTTGGAGGCTCCTGACCACGCTCCAACACTCATACCCCACACAATAGAGTAGTTCAGCAAAACCACATTGTGGCTCCTTGCTTAGAGAGAAGCAGAGCACATTTGGTGGTTCCCTGCTTGGAACACTAGACGTGCTGGGAGGTGGGTGGAGTTGAGAACATAAAAGAGCGGGACAGTTCCAGGATAAGTTCAGTTGAGTTCAGAGGTGGAGTAGGAGAGAGGAAGCCACTCAGGAGGAGTGGGGATCACTGGAAGAGGGATGGAGGAAGGAGTGCTGCAGCTGCCTCAGTGATCTGAGCCAGCTGGCACGGGAAAGGAAAGAAGGAGAAGGACATTGAACTGAAGCCTGAGCTTCCATAGAAGGGAAAAGACAAGTACGGAACGTAGGAGTAAAAGGGAACACAGAGGACGTGGGTTAGAGGAAGAACCCTGCCTAGAAGTTCTAAGCGCAAGGCCGGGGCCCGGTCCCCGAGGTTGTATGGACACTAATGGTTCTGCAGCAGACATCGGTGGAGTAGTGGGCTGTAAATGCACTACTCCCATCTAAGACTTGAGGGCACAACAGCAACAAGGATATAGAGCCGGGACTTAGGAGTAGAGAGTCCCTGAAGCAGGCTATAGCTGTCTGCCGTGCAAGTAGAGTTCTTGGGAACATCTGTCAGGAGGAACTCCAGTGTAACACAGTACTAGGAGATCTTCACACTTAAAGGCACTATAGAGGAGACGTTCAGAAAAGGCACATAAGTTGGCAGAATGTGGAAGGGAGCGTTCCATCTTGCCTGGAGGTTGACTGAGTCCCTGACCCGGAGGACACGGCACACAAGCGGGCATTACAGACTGTGAGTAAAGCTTTGGAACTACATGCCCTGGTGTCCTCCATTCCTTCCTGAGTCCGTCCGCCTGGCACTGCTACATCCCTTGCGCCGGATACTACACCATCTAAGTGTCTCCACATCTACACTGCCCTGGGACAACAGCCCTGCCTGTGGAGGGTTATACCATCCTTGCTGCACCACACCATCTGTCCCAGAGGATCTGTCTGCAGCGTCGGCTTAACACCTCCCTTGCCGAACACCACAGGTGGAGTCACGAACTATTCATTTAACTACATTTCACCATTCACATCTTTCTATTACTTGGGCGCCCAGGGCCACGGTCCGGGTCACTGCTACTGTTACACATCCCACTGATACCGGCCCGGTACCGAGTACCCCGCAGCCCTGGGAGGGCGACCCACGGTCATCTCCAGAGGTTCCCCTACCACCATAGTTATAATCATGATTACCTAGTTAGGGGCCACAAGGAGACACAGACAGAAAAGGCCCCTGTGCAAGAACTACAGTATATATGAGCCCTCTATGCAGCCCAGGAGCTGCTAAAATGCAAAATTGCACCTTCCTTGGAGGTAGATATGGGCCTCCTTACGTCTTACGCCCATGTGCGGTTGCGCAGGTTGCACAAGTGATATATCCTCCTGTTAGGGGCCCACTCAGATGTTTGCCCCCCCCCCTGAGCTGAACCCTTAGCTGTGGCTCAGCGTTCTGGTGGGAAGCCCCTTCCTTTCCCGTGCAGACCCTTTTTGCTTACTGACCCGGGCCACGACCCCTTCACCCAGGTTACCGTCTCGCTACGGCTGCAATTGCATTCCCTCCAGCAACAAGAGGTGCGGCCGCAGCAGTTCCAGCCCCGGCACTTCAGCAGCCCTGGCAGCCCAGTCCTCCCTTCAACAATGGTTCGCCAGAAGCAGACACAGACAAAAGGGCCCATGCGCAAGAACAATATATGGGCCAGAGGTAGTCCAATAGCTCATCATAATGCATAATTCCCCATGCTCTTGAGGTAAAAATGTGTCTTTTTACCTCTTAAACCCCTGAGCCATTGGCATGTCTGCCCCTGATTTGTAGCCAAAACAACTACCCAAGCTATCACTACATCCAACTTCTCACAATAATGGGTTGTCTGAACAATGAAAATGAGATTGAGAGTTTTTTTTCTCTCATATTAAGTTCTTCCCTGCTGGCATCCAGTGGCCAATATAACAATTGGCAATTGTTATTTTTATCCCTTAACCTATTGAATTTTTCATTTTTCACTCACGTCTTCCTCTACTTTATCCAAGAGCTATAAAAAAAATTATCTTTGCATCTGCATAACCATGTGAGGGCTTGTTTTTTTGGGTGGGACAAGCTTTAGTTTTGAATGGCACTATTCATTTTACCATATAATGTAATGAAAATGGGAATAAATTCCAAGTGTAGAAATATTGCGAAAAATAAACCCTGCAATTCTGGCATCACTTTTTATGCTTTTTTTTTATGGCATTCATTGTGTGGAGCTAGATGAGGGCTTGTTTTTTTTTAGCATTGATCTGATATGTTTATTAGCAATTTTTGGGGACAGATGAGATTTTTGATAGCATTGTATTGTGATTTTTGGTTAAGTGCAGTGATTGAAAAGTGGTAATTCTGTCTTTTCAATTCTCTTATTTTTGATCTTTGAATATCAAAACCAAATATGTTTGGGTTTTTTTTCATTTTTAATGGGGAAAAAAGGGTGGTTCCAATTGTTCTATTTTCTTTATTATTTTTCTATTTCTACATCTTTTTATATATTTTTTTATTCTACAGATGTAATTGTTCGCTTCTACTATACTGTATACTGCAATACCATGGAAATTGCAGTATATAGAGAAATTGTGATTCTACTACAAAGCTCATCTTATATGTGAGCTTCATTGGAGGGCCAAGATGAATTATTGCTATTATATATAAATATTTTTCTCTGCATATTCAAGTTTGATTTGGTCTGTGGTCATAGTTCAGTTAAGAAGAGCTCAGAAAAAGATTTACAAGCTCTCCTGTCAAAGCAAACTCACTGACAGTCTCATGGAACTCACTCTGCACCAGTAGATTGAATGCCAAATGAGTTATCTGTGTGCGATGACCACAAGGTTACACCATTCACCACGATGTAGCAGCAGAACCAGAACTTCAGTCACACGACAGCTGAACAGCTGAACGGTTATCATGATTGGTGTATAATTATAAATAAACTGCTACCAAGTACTCATTATACTTTCCTCCTAGATCATAGGCTATATATGATGGTCAGCCAACTTGGCGAGGTTATTTTTACTTGTTTTCAGAGATACTGAACAAAGACATTAGATGGCATCTTCAAGTAGAATACTTAGGCCTGAGTCACACTACCGTAGAATACTGTGGAGTGCTATATGGGGCCATTATACTGTGACTGCTGGAAAGTGGGCAGAAATTGCAGCAGGAGATGGAAAGTGGTAGAGAGAGAGAGAGTAAAACAGGGATTGACAGAATGTTATTCACCTCACTAACAAAAGTCTCTATTCTTTTTTTCCTGTGTGAGCGTGTGTGTATTTTCTCGTGTATATGAGCGTGCATTTGTATGAGCGTGCGTGTGTATTTTCCTGTGTGTATGTACAAGTGTATTTTCCCATGTGCAGGGCCAGTGTTAGGGGTAGGCAGCTGCATAGGGTCCCCACTCCTCCAGGGGCCCCCAGCCAGTGGCGTGCCGCTGATAGTGGCACATCACGCGGCCACTATGGGGCCTGTGAGTAAGAGGGGCCCGGAGCCACCACCCACATCAAGCATTCACTCCCTCTCCCATCATTCCCCCTCTGCTTGTGACTCAGCAGGCGCTAGATGACATCACTTCATCGAGTTAAATGCTGTGCCAGCAGTGAAGCTGAGCTGTGATTGGTTTCTATGAACAAGGTTTCCCACTTGACAACACCTCAGCAGACACTGACATGGTGGGAGAAATCTAGCATCCCTGGGAACATAAGCTCCAGCCATTGTCTGCCCCCCTGAAAGGAGCAGAGAGCACAGGACAGAAATAATCACCCTCTCCCGGGCCCATATACAGTGGCTGTGACGGGATGATGTGGGGTATTAGTGGTAGTTGTCCGGTGGCTCTGGCTGACGGGATGATGTGGGATATTAGGGGTAGTTGTCCAGTGGCTCTGGCTGACGGGATGATGTGGGATATTAGGGGTAGTAGTCCGGTGGCTCTGGCTAACGGGATAATGTGGGATATTAGGGGTAGTAGTCCGGTGGCTCTGGCTAACGGGATAATGTGGGATATTAGGGGTAGTAGTCCGGTGGCTTTGACGGGATGATGTGGGATATTAGGGGTAGTAGTCCGGTGGCTCTGGCTGACGGGATGATGTGGGATATTAGGGGTAGCAGTCCGGTGACTCTGGCTGACAGGATGATGTGGGATATTAGGGGTAGTAGTCCGGTGGCTTTGACGGGATAATGTGGGATATTAGGGGTAGTAGTCCGGTGGCTCTGGCTGACAGGATAATGTGGGATATTAGGGGTAATAGTCCGGTGGCTCTGGCTGAAGGGATGATGTGGGATATTAGGGGTAGTAGTCCTGTGGCTTTGGCTGACGGGATGATGTGGGATATTAGGGGTGGTAGTCCGGTGGCTCTTGCTGATGGGATGATGTGGGATATTAGGGATAGTAGTCCGGTGGCTCTGGCTGACGGGATGATGTGGGATATTAGTGGTAGTAGTCCGGTGGCTCTGACGTGATGATGTGGGATATTAGAGGAAGTAGTCCGGTGGCTCTGGCTGACAGTATGATGTGGGATATTAGTAGTCCGGTGGCTCTGGCTGACGGGATGATGTGGGATATTAGTAGTCCGGTGGCTCTGGCTGACGGGATGATGTGGGATATTAGTAGTCCGGTGGCTCTGGCTGACGGGATGATGTGGGATATTAGTGGTAGTAGTCCGGTGGCTCTGACGTGAAGATGTGGGATATTAGGGGTAGTAGTCCAGTGACTCTGGCTGACGGGATGATGTGGGATATTAGTGGTAGTAGTCCGGTGGCTCTGACGTGATGTGGGATATTAGAGGTAGTAGTCCGGTGGCTCTGGCTGACGGGATGAAGTGGGATATTAGTAGTCCGGCGGCTCTGGCTGATGGGATGATGTGGGATATTAGGGGTAGTAGTCCGGTGGCTCTGGCTGACGGGATGATGTGGGATATTAGGGGTAGTAGTCCGGTGGCTCTGGCTGATGGGATGATGTGGGATATTAGTGGTAGTAGTCCGGTGGCTCTGACGTGATGATGTGGGATATTAGAGGTAGTAGTCCGGTGGCTCTGGCTGACGGGATGATGTGGGATATTAGTAGTCCGGTGGCTCTGGCTGACGGGATGAAGTGGGATATTAGTAGTCCGGTGGCTCTGGCTGATGGGATGATGTGGGATATTAGGGGTAGTAGTCCGGTGGCTCTGGCTGACGGGATGATGTGGGATATTAGTGGTAGTAGTCCGGTGGCTCTGACGTGATGATGTGGGATATTAGAGGTAGTAGTCCGGTGGCTCTGGCTGACGGGATGATGTGGGATATTAGTAGTCCGGTGGCTCTGGCTGATGGGATGAAGTGGGATATTAGTAGTCCGGTGGCTCTGGCTGATGGGATGATGTGGGATATTAGTAGTCCGGTGGCTCTGGCTGACAGGATGATGTGGGATATTATAGTGAATGTGGCTATGCGGAGTGGGCGGGGATGTACACTCAGACCGCTGTATCTAATTCCACCATGTGTGATACTACTCAGACCGCTGTATCTAAATCCCATCATGTATGATACATCCCAGATGGCTGTATTTAATCCCATCATGCATGATACTCCCGAGACTGCTGTACGTCATCCTATCATGCGCAATAAGTCCCAGGCCTCTGTATCTTATCGAATCATGCTCAATTACGCCACAGATCGGTATGTTTAATCCTATCATGTGATACAGTGCTCAGTGTAGTGTATCACGAGCTGTGAATAATCCCAGTGTGTGATACTGTGACGGATCGCACAGGGAAAGGGGTGTGTCGCCTTCTCTGGGGAGGGGAGAGAAGGCCCCAGCAGGGACCGGCTCTCTGGCACCACCACTTGCCCCAGGTCAGTCAGGGAACTGCACAGAGGGCAAATAGTCGCCGGAATGACTTCCCTTATAAGTATGAGTTATTGAGGTGCACATACATCACCAGTCCAGGCTGGAGATATATGCACTGCTCGTAAAAATAATGGGAACACTTAAACAGCAGAATATAACTTCAAGTAAAATCAAACTGTCCACTTAGGAAGCAACACTGATTGACAATCTATTTCACATGCTGTTGTGCAAGTGGAATAGACAACAGATGGAAATTATAGGCAATTATCAAGACACCCTCAATAAAGGAGTGCTTCTGCAGGTGGGGTCCACAGACCACATCTCAGTGCCAATGCTTTTTGGCTGATGTTTTGGTCACTTTTGAATGTTGGTTGTGCTTTCACACTCTTGGTAGCGTGAGACGGACTCTACAACCCACACAAGTGGCTCAGGTAGTGCAGCTCATCCAGGATGGCACATCAATGCGAGCTGTGGCAAGAAGGTTTGCTATGTCTGTCAGCATAGTGTCCAGAGGCTGGAGGGGCTACCAGTAAATAGGGCAGTACACCAGGAGACATGGAGGGGGCCGTAGGAGGGCAGCAACCCAGCAGCAGGACCGCTATCTCAGCATTTGTGCAAGCAGGAACAGGAGGAGCACTGCCAGAGCCCTGCAAAATGACCTTCAGCAGGCCACAAGTGTGCATGTGTCTGCACAAATGGTTAGAAACTGACTCCATGAGGATGGTCTGAGTGCCCGACGTCCACAGATCGGGGTTGTGATCACAGCCCAACACCGTGCAGCCCTCCAAAGAAATGCCACCCCACACCATTACTGACCCACTGCCAAACCGGTCAAGCTGAAGGAACTTGCAGGCAGCAGATCGCTCTCCACGGCATCTCCAGACTATGTCATGTCTGTCACATGTGCTCAGTGTGAACCTGCTTTCATCTGTGAAGAGCACAGGGCGCCAGTGGCGAATTTGCCAATCTTGGTGTTCTGTGGCAAATGCCAAGCATCCTGCGTGGTGTTGGGCTATGAGCACAACCCCACAGCTCACACTGATGTGCCAATCTGGATTAGCTGCACTACCTGAGCCACTTGTGTGGGTTGTAGAGTCCGTCTCATGCTACCACGAGTGTGAAAGCACAACCAACATTCAAAAGTGACCAAAACAACAGCCAGAAAGCATTGGTACTGAGATGTGGTCAGTGTTGCTTCCTAAGTGGACAGTTTGATTTCACAGAAGTTTGATTCACTTGGAGTTATATTCTGTTATTTAAGTGTTCCCTTTATTTTTTTGAGCAGAGTATATATAAACCTCCCAGCTGTCACTGTCAGGGCTCCTCACTAATACAGTACGATATGCTGCCACCAGTTCCTCGTTCGATATAAGCCCAGTCTGACAGCAGGCTTATATCAGGTCAGAAACCAACCCGGGTAGCATAACCAATGGATAACAATAACAAATGGATTGTGTGGACATGGGAATTCATGTATCAAGATAAAAGAACAGCCCAAGACTAATTTTCTATTTAATCGCTGAAAAGGCGCACTAGATAGGTACAGATATACATATATACAGAACAATATACAAGTATACAGTCAAGAGTGTAGTACAAGGCTATGGTACAGATAACTTACAATTACCGTGTAATTAAAACCTCAGAAAGGAAAAAAAAATCCTCCAAAAAAAAAAAAAAAATCAAGAGAAAACCAGACAGGCCTAAATACATCTGCACTAATCAGGGTGCAGCGGACCCAAGTAAAATGCCAACTGCACAGGTGCAATAATACCAAATGAAATAGCCAGCCTACAATCAGGGATTGGCCATGTGGAACACCAGTGCAAAAAAATAATCCGCATGTGGCAGTGTTCACACAGGGAATGCAGAGCTTCTGTTTCTCAGCCTCTTAGTAACACCATAGAGGGGGGGCTGTCCAGTGGTAACTAAAATGCATCCCGTGTAAACAGAGGCCACATGCGGATTATTTTTTTGCACTGGTGTACCACATGGCCAATCCCTGATTGTAGGCTGGCTATTTCATTTGGTATTATTACACCTGTGCAGTTGCCATTTCACTTGGGTCCGCTGCACCCTGGTTAGTGCAGATGTATTTAGGCCTGTCTGGTTTTCTCAATTACCGTGTTATGTAGCATGTGACCACAGGGAGGCGCTGATGAATCACAGGTCCAAATCTTAGTTATGTGATTGCCTTGGCCACATCAGCAAACGGTCCTCCTGCCAATATAAAACTAAATCCTAAATGAGGGGCTGCTTGATATCTCCTAGACTGCTCCCTCCCACACTCTGCACCCACCCCTTGGCTGCCTCCCTCCTATTATATCTGAGTGGATGATTTTCCAGCCAGAACCGAGGATGGCCCATAACTTTCCGCCCATAGCACCAAATGGGGCGGCGGTGCTGCCACTGGGTTCCGCTGGATTTTATCTTTGCAGGGAGACCAAATACAGCTACTGTTTTAATTCCTGTTAGCTATGCTTTATAACTCCATAATGCAGGGTTCTGTAGGTGACTAAATGGTATGGGCATGTGGGGAAAGGAATGCCGATTCCGATTATGTGCTCGGCTAGGTTCAGAAATATTGCATTCTTTTATTATAGGTCATTCTCTAGATTCCTTATCTCAGAACCTTGCAGTGGTTAGCCTGGGATCTGTTGTGCCACGATGTCAGCCTGAATGAACAAAGGGAGCCAGTTGGCTGTAGCTGCACAAGAGTTCACACCCTTCTGATTGCTGGGGACATATTGTCTATGCTTTTTGGCCCCCCCTGGAGAGAGGCTTCAAAAGAATTCTTGCTAGAGTTAACTAAAGAAAAACATTGGTCCTGGGGAATCCCAAGGGTGGGGGGCTGAGTTTGGGAGCAAGTATTTTGGGCCACAGCATCTGATAAAAAATTCCATCGATATCAAGTAGATATCATTTTCCCATATCTCACAGATACACTCCATGTTTTAACCCCAGTTTACAATACAGTGAGCAGCACCAACTAAGAATCGGGGCTGCGTCTGTCCTCAGTGACACTGTACTTTTCAGTATCACTGGCAGTCACCAACAAAATGGCTCCTTGCCGTGATCCTAAACCTCATGCTCTCTTATCCTGTTACAAACACCCAGAAGGAGATGAGAGGGGTGACATCACACACATGTGATCAGACCCCGTCCACATATACTGCAGTCGTTATGTGAGCTAGTTGTACCCTATGTATTCACAGCAAATTTCAGCAGCTGCTTGCCCTAGTGTTTAAAAGTGGAAATACCAAACCTATTTAAATTATTTTCTATATTTTACTTAATTGAAAACAAATGATGATATTTTTTAGCAAAACTAAAACATTAATATGTTACATTTTTTCATTGCTGAAAACATTTTTTTTTTATGGCATTTTCCCTTTAACTGTCTTTTAACTATACATTGCATTGTAAAGAAAAAAAAAATTGTTTATTTCATTTGTTTTCATGCAGATGTTCTACCTCCTCCAAGCAACATCACAGCGAGAATGGCCAGTATGTTTAAGGCTATTCTGCAATGGAATCCCATAGCATCCAACTGCACACCAAGATATAAATTCAGATTTTCATTCCTACATGCCAGCAAACAAGCAATCCCGGTAAATTGTTTAACGGTTCGGGTGGTCTCTTTTGTATGGGAAATATTGGAGAGACACTGACAATCCCTACAGATTAATTTTAATGGAAAGTACTATGAATTGTTTTCAGGAAAGCATGACTAGGGCCTGGTTCACACCACTTTTTTTTACTATAAACACAAGAAAAACTGTTCTTATGTAAAACTGATGCAAACACATGGATATTGAAGCAGGGGTATCTGTTTTTTAACATATGTTGCAACCGTTTGCATCAGGGGGGTTTTTAAATGAAAAAAAGATGTAGGAACGAATTTCAGAATATCACGTGACTTGTTTTCTGGGGGAAAAAAAATGAAGACAGCTAAAAAAATTAATGCAAACATATGGCAGTATTTTAGCATGTCTTGCATAGACCAACTTAAAAAAGTATGAAAAAGCACACTAGTATGCATTTTTTGCATCCTCCAAAAAATGAACAAAACGGATATGTGCTCAAAATGATACCCATTTTTTTTCCTACTGTATTCAACAGTTCTCAACAGTGAATTAATACTAAGAAGTAAACATTGTGGAATTCTAGAAATGACAGGATGGATAGACATGTTAATGATATGCAAATGATGAAAAAAGGAAAACAAAATTTTCAAAATATCTTGATTTTTTTTCAATATATCTAGCATTAGAAGCACACACAGAAATCATTGACTTGCATGCCTTGACTGCTATCAATGAGGCTGAGCAGTGAACGAGGTTCAGGCACTGGCCACACACGGACTAGGAAACGAGGTTCGGGCATTGGCCACACACGAACCAGGTGATAAGGTTCAGGTACGGGTAACACACAGACCAGGCGGTCGGGATCAGGACCTAGCCAGACAAGGACCAGGGACGTAATAACTCACACTTCACTCACTAATGACTCAATGTTCCTTGGGCACCTCCCTACTGGGAAGGGTGCCTTAATACTAAATGTCTCCCAACCATTGGCTGGGGGGCATTTTACTATGTATGCGTTACCCATTTAAGAGCAGGGGATCGTGCACACACTAGACGTGCCACAGGTAAGTGAGGCGTTCAAAAATACAGGTACTGTAGCATGCCAGGGACTATGCCATACAGCCAGGGCGGTGAGTATGTTCACAGTAGCATGAGCAACATGCTGCCTGTCATTGTGTTGAAAAACTGCTCCAAGGACATTTTGGAGAAACAGCCTTACTACTGGTCCAACAACTAAATCAAATCACCAAATGTGAAAATGTCCCAGGAGCCGCTTTTTAACACAACAACGCCAGACCAAATGTTGCTTGTGCTACTGTCATTAGCCTGCATGACATAAATGTTATTCCATGGTCTGCAGCGTCTCCAGACTTGTAGCCCATTTAGCACATCTGGGACATCATTTGAATATAATTGCAAACGGAGCTGCCAGCAGCGGATCTTGATGATTTGGCAGCCAATTTCGTTCTGCGTGGCAGCACATTCCTTAGACAACCATTAAAATCTCATCGATAGCAGTCAAAGCATGTAAGTGCAGGGATTTCTGTGCCTGGTGCTCATACACGATACTAAATAAATCAAGATCTTTTGACAGTTTCAATAACGAGTCTATCCTTTCTGTGATTTTCATAAAACCAAGACTTTTCCTTTTTGGTTTTGAGATTTCATTGTTGAGAAGTGTAGAATACAATCGGAAAAAAGTATGTCAAATGGACATCAGTTTAACATAAGTTTATGCACATATACAGTACGTTCCATTCAAAAAAAAATTTTCACACTGCGGGGCTGAGAATCTTGGGCATGCACAGTAGTTCTCTGCGGCTCTCATGCCCAAGATTCGCAGCCCCGCAGTGTGAATAAATCATAAGCGACTGCGGGGCGAGATCTCTGGCCGCGCGATATGAAGGCCGGGATTTGATCTGAGAGCACGGGCACGTCTGGCAGCGCTAACTGCGCATGCCCATGAAACTATAGTACAGCGCAGGCGCCAGCATTTCAAAAGAACACTGAGGAGGCGGCGCCAAATACTGAAGAAAGAAATGACTGATGGAGGCAAGGCGTCTGTCAGAGGGGGAAAGACCTGCCCCCCTGTCAAAATTCAGGTATTTTTGAACAATTTTAAAAACTATTATTTCTGCGGTGGAAGGGATGCTAAGTGAAAGAGCCACCTTGACAGAATGCAGCATTAGTGCTGCTCAAGGTGGCTCTTTTACTTAAAAACTCCTGGGGGGTGACAGGTTCCCTTTAATCAATAAAAAAATGGACAGCTCACAGATGTAACAAGGTTAGCATTCGTAAGCTGTCTTTTTTTTGTGAACTCACTTGAATGACTGAAATTGGATCCCTAAAGTGGACTAAAATCAGACATGTGACAGTTTTATCTTTGCAGATTATAATTGGCATGTAGTGCGCTATTTTACTGCACTGTATAGGGGTTAAGTGTTTAGTAGATAGTCATTTTTTCTTTCTTACGGACACATTACTATGTGTATGTATACATTTATCAGCTTACGAGTGTCGAGAAAGCAGGGTCAGTGAAGGTTATACAGGATGCATATGTACACACGTCAAAGTAACAATAAGTAATATCTGGACATTTAATATATGGCTATATAATCATTTTACAATTAATTGTTCTTTTCTGTAACAGAAGACCACACTGAAATCATCATATCAGTTGGAATTTTATAACTTTCCTCTGAACGATTACTTTTCATTCGAAATTCGGGCTTCTTGCAATGGCACAGAAAGTGAATTGACCAACAAAAGTCATATGCAGTTGACACCAGGTAAAAACATTTGAGTCAATTGCATGTTCTATTACTTTTACCCCAAAAAAAATACAACTCACTGAATCTTTTTTTTTTTTTTTTTTTTTTAAAAGGCAAGTCACCTAAACAGAAACCAAAATGAACCCCACTATAGTCAGTCTTCAAATTGTCAAATTCTGGGTATAATGTCACTAAGCTACATAATAAATTACCCTCTTTACAAGTTTTATTATTTTTTGTTGCCATTCACAACAGAAATCTTGCCCTTTCTAAAAAGTCTATGGGCAAATGTCATCTTTTTCAGGCGGTTTTCCGCTTGGAATCTGTCATGCTTCTGAATTTGAACCCTTGGGGTCTGTGGTTGGCGTCTCTTCCCACTGAGCCACAACAGATAACACCTTTTCTTTTTGTTTCTGTCGGTTTTGTGTGACAGGTATTTTTCATTTACTCTGTTTGTCTGTACTATAACCTTTCAGGTGCAGCCTTAAAAACATTCCTCTACTGGTGTTTGCTGCTGGTGATAGACTTTGTTTGATTCATTTACTTTGCTGTCGTTTGTGTTGTGTGTCATTCCTTTTCTCCTTAGGGAACTGCTATTTTAGCACATTCACACAGGTAATGTACAAACCAGGGAGACAAATACCTGAATCTTACAAGTCCCTGTTCAGACTAGGAAAAGCTCTTGTCGGTCCCTGCCTGACTGTGGATATTGGCACCCTAAGATAACGCAATGGCGCCCCCACTCAACAGCGGCTTACCCTGAATGTCCTTTAGCCACTACTAGGATTGCTAGAGTAGCAGTTCCCGAAGGAGAAAATGAATAACACACAAAGCAACGTCAACCAACGAAAACTACAGCAGAGTGAATGAATGCAACAAAGTCTATCACCAGCAGGAAACCTCAGTAGGTGGAAGGTATTTAAGGCTGTACCAAAAAGGTGACAGGACAAACAGAGTAAATGAAAAAAAAAAACTACTCAAAACTGGCAGAAAGAAAGAAAACATAACTAAAACCCCAAGAGAAAAGGTGTACCTGTTGTGGCTCAGCGGAAAGAGAGGCCGACCACAGAACACAGACCCAAAGGTTTGTATCCAGAAACATGACAGATTCTGCCTGAAAAATCACTGCAAAAAATTAACATAATTCAAAGCAATGTCAAAATGTCAGCACTGTGCCAATGTTCTGTCTTATTTCACTTATTTTAACCGCTTCAGGGAAAGGAAAATTTGAAGTGGTTAAAAGTAGTAACATGTTCATTCTTCGGGCAGCTTACACACGGCAGTCACTTGCGCTATACACTATATAATGCTCTTCATACCTGAACGTGCAGCGCAAAGAAGCCAATGGCTTCAATTGTTGAAAAGACACCACTGGCACACTGGCATTTTCTTTAAGTGTTTTTACCTTGGAAAACATGGTGGTGCCACGAGTGTCTTAAATATGCCGCTTGCATATACCCTAACAATAAAAAAAAATAGTTATGTTACTGTTAGCAACCAGTCAGGAGTCAGCTGTAATTCTCAAATTTGCTATAGAAAAATATAAGTGGAAAGATGTTTAGTCAGTGCAGAGCACACAGCACACGAGATGTGTGTATGTCTGAAGCTAAAAACCTCCCCAGCAGTGAGAAACATATACCACAGTGCAGCACTAAATACCTCCCTAGCAGTGACAAACATATACCACAATGCAGCACTAAATACCTCCCCAGCAGTGACAAACATATACCAAAGTGCAGATGAAGCGATTGCCGGGGGAACACCATAATGCAGGGAGACTACGGTACACAAGATGAGGTGCAAACAACAAAGGGTTAGTTTACTGACATGCAAGGAATGCAGTGTTAGGAAAGTGCAAAACAGGGGTATGCAATGAAAACAGACAATTTACAAGAGTGATATTCTTTAACTGGGCCGTCAAATAGCACGGTGCACCAACTATGACAGCTCAGTGTATTTATCCAACAGGCAAAACAACACAGTAAAGTACAGTATGCTGCTACTCTAACTATAGCTTAACTGGCCTCTGCTCCGCCGGCCATACGGCTACCGTGCTCTATTGCAGGCTAACCTAAACCCTAGCATGTGCACAGAAGGGGTTAACACTTACAGTAGCGTTGCATTGGTGTCTCAGTCTATTCCCAGGGGACCCTGCAGCTTTGCAAGATGGTGTCAACGTCTTCCTGGAAACTTTGTGCAACGTGGTCTTTTCCTTGTGTGTGGGTCCAGAGATGCTCCTAGAAATGGTGAATTCCCTCCTCTGGGTTCCTTTCTTGTATTTCTTCGTGGCTCCTCATGGCAACACAGTAAAGCCACCTTGTTATCCCCAGAAGAGTCTACACAATCTGCAAGTTCAGTCAGTTTCAGGCTGTACATTCTTTTCCTCTCAGATCCAGGCATGTCAGCTTCCTGAAGAAATCTCGGCTCTCAACACACACAGAAAAGCAGACCCTCCCCTCTCCAGTGCAGAACAATCCACACAGTCTTTTCTGCAGGAGAAACAAGAATGTCCCATTGTTATAACCAAGGGGGTGCTGTCTCTTAAAGTGACAGCTTGTCTCTACTGTCCATAGCAACGCCACCTTAGGCTAAGTGCACACGTACCGGAACTCTCGCGGAAATTACCGCGAGAATTCCGGAATTCCAGTCCGCGGGAAAATCGCATTTTAAATTCCCGCGATTTTCCTGTGGAAAAACTAGCATTTTGCAAGCGTAATTAGCTTGCAGAATGCTAGCGTTTTCCAAGCGATCTGTAGCATCACTTGGAGAACTGATTGACAGGTAGGTCACACTCGTCAAACATAGTGTTTGACGAGTGTGACCAACTTTTTACTATTGAGGCCGCCTATGCAGCATCAGTAGTAAAAGATAGAATTTAAAAAAAAAATAAAAAATGGTGTTATTCTTACCTTCCGATGTCCCGTGCAGGCGTTCCCAGTAATCCTTTGCGAAAATGCCCGCGATGACGTCCGTTCTCGCGGGATCGCGACGTCTCGCGGTAATTCGCGATGACGTTGCGCGAATGACCGCGAGAACGGACGTCATCGCGGGCATTTTCGCAAAGGATTACTGGGACCGGGAGCGTGAAGAGAAGCGGGAAGACTGCGCGGGACGTCGGAGGGTGAGAATAACTATATTTTTTATTTTTAAATTCTATTTTTTACAGGGATATGGTACCCAAAGCCCGGAGGACAGTCTCCTCTTCTCCGGACCGTGGGTACCATCCGCAATTGTTCTGCTTACTTTCTGCATGGTGTGCACAGCCACATGCGGGAAATAAGCGGAACTATGCATTCCTATGGGTGCGGGATCTCCGCGATTCCGCAAATTAATGAGCATGCTGCGGTTTTTACCGCGAAGCGATTCCGCTGCGGTAAAAACCGCAGCATTAGCACAGCATTGCGGAATCCCATAGGAATGCATGGGATGCTTATTTTTCGCGTTTTCGCGGCAAAATCGCGCGGTTAAAACCACCGCGGAAATGCGAAAAAAACGCCACGTGTGAACTCAGCCTTACACAGAAGTAAATACTTCCCCAGCAATGACAAATATATAGCACAATGCAGCAATAAAATATCTCCTCAACAGTGAGAAACATATACCACAGCGCAGCACTAAATACCTCCTCAGCTGTGAGAAACATATTCCACAGTGCAGCACTAAATGCTTCCCCAGCAGTTACAAACCTATACCACAGTGCTGCTAAATACCTCCCCAGCAGCAAGAAATATATGCCCCTGTGCAGCACTAAATACCTCCCCAGCAGTGAGAAACCTATACCACAGCGCAGCACTAAATACCTCCCCAGCAGTGAGAAACCTATACCACAGCGCAGCACTAAATATCTCACCAACAGTGACAAACATATACCACAGCGCAGCACTAAATACCTCCCCAGCAGTGAGAAACACATACCACAATGCGGCACTAAATACCTGCCCAGCAGTGACAAACATATACCACAGTGCAGCACTAAATACCTCCCCAGCAGTGAGAAACCTATACCACAGCGCAGCACTAAATATCTCACCAACAGTGACAAACATATACCACAGCGCAGCACTAAATACCTCCCCAGCAGTGAGAAACACATACCACAATGCGGCACTAAATACCTGCCCAGCAGTGACAAACATATACCACAGTGCAGCACTAAATACCTCCCCAGCAGTGAGAAACCTATACCACAGCGCAGCACTAAATACCTCCCCAGCAGTGAGAAACCTATACCACAGCGCAGCACTAAATATCTCACCAACAGTGACAAACATATACCACAGCGCAGCACTAAATACCTCCCCAGCAGTGAGAAACACATACCACAATGCGGCACTAAATACCTCCCCAGCAGTGGCAAACATATACCACAGCGCAGCACTAAATACCTCCCCAGCAGTGAGAAACCTATACCACAGCGCAGCACTAAATACCTCCCCAGCAGTGAGAAACCTATACCACAGTGCAGCACTAAATATCTCCCCAACAGTGACAAACATATACCACAGCGCAGCACTAAATGCTACCTCCTCAGCAGTGAGAAACACATACCACAATGCGGCACTAAATACCTCCCCAGCAGTGACAAACACATACCACAGTGCAGCACTAAATACCTCCCCAGCAGTGAGAAAGATATACCACAGCGCAGTACTAAATACCTCCCCAACAGTGGCAAACATATACCACAATGCGGCACTAAATACCTCCCCAGCAGTGAGAAACCTATACCACAGTGCAGCACTAAATACCTCCCCAGCAGTGAGAAAGATATACCACAGCGCAGTACTAAATACCTCCCCAACAGTGGCAAACATATACCACAGTGCAGCACTAAATACCTCCCCAGCAGTGAGAAACCTATACCACAGTGCAGCACTAAATATCTCCCCAACAGTGACAAACATATACCACAGCGCAGCACTAAATATCTCCCCAGAACACCATATGCCATAATGTAGCAGAAAATATCTTCCTATACATTAAATGCCTGTGAAAAGGCACCAAACACATTCCACAGTGCAGCTCTATATTAATACCCAATAACACCACACATCGCAGCACCACATACCTCCACAGCTCTGCCAAATCCATTGGTACAACGTTAAATACCATCCCAGAAGAGACAAACACATATCACATATAATTGTCCGAATGGACAAAAAAAGTTAATGTTGTTCTACCATATCCACTCACATGAGTAAAACATTTCTTTTATTATAAACTATTTAAAATGTGTAATGTGATATACCCAACAATAATTTAAATGATTAAAATACAACTGGTGAAGTCTCTGATGTGTAGATTTTCCAATATTGTCAGCATTCTGAACAAACTGAACTTGCTATAAATTTCTCCTCAAAATTTAGATTTTGACAATTTTTTATTTTTTTGGGGGGGTGTCAATTTGCACAAATTCAGCAAAAATCAATAAACTTTAATATTTACCTCCCTATGGCACTCTTTAGGTCTGTCCCACAACGTCCAGTTTTCATTCAGTCTCTCAGTAGACACTGACTCTGACTAGGTCCCATGTGGCACGTGGGGCATGACACACATCACCTAGGTCCCACTTGGGTCGTATGGTACCTAATCAGTGCAGCCCCCACTAGATTATTTAGAACAGAAGAAGGAAGGAATAAAAGCAGAATGACAAGTGTAGGAAGAGCCAAGGAGAGGTGAATGTTAGAGTTTCCGTTTTTTTTGTAACAAACTTTATTGGTTCCAGAGTAAGAAGATACATTGACAACAGCCATTCAAATAATTGCAAACATTAACCAATAGTACAAGATTTGATCAATATTCAAAATTACTTCCTTGCAAGGAACCAGAGAATTTTTAACAATAACCCAGACTTACATAAATAACCCAAATATCACAAATAATTGCTCTTTTTTGGTAATGTCAGTTATGAAGTGCTCATCTTGACCATTTGTAATGTTACATAACAAATATCAGGTAGAGTTTCCTTTCTTTAACCCTTTCCCAAAAGATTCGATTTGTGCCAAATTTATTTAATGAGAGTCAAAAGTTTCCTCCTGAATTGAGTAAATGTACCCAAATAAAATTCTTTGTAGCTCCGAAGCAGCGAATATGATCTACATCAGCTGCATCATTAACCCCTTCCTGACATTTGACGTACTATACCGTCCGTGTGCCCTGGGCCTTAATGCCCTTGGATAGTATAGTACATCATAGCGATCAGCTGCGCTCACGGGGGGAGCACAGCTGATCACGGCTGGGTGTCAGCTGATTATCACAGCTGACACCTGGCACTATGTGCCAGGAGCAGTCACGGACCACTCACGGCACCTTAACCCCCAGCACACTGCAGTGCACAGTGTCAGATCAGCGATCTAACTTTACATATTAATGTCCCACCCTGGGACAATGTAATAAAGTAAAAAAAAAAAAAAAGAAAAGTGTCAAAATAATTTTTAAACAATTCCTAAATGAAGAAAAAAAAATATTCCCCAATAAATTCATTTCTTTATGTAAGTAAAAAAAATAAATAAAAGTACACATATTTGGTATCGCCGCGTCCGTAACACCCCACCCTATAAAACTGTCCCACTAGTTAACCCCTTTAGTGAACTCCTTCAAAAAAAAAACCAAGGCAAAAAACAATGCTTTATCATCATACCGCCGAACAAAAAGTGCAATAACATGCGATCAAAAAGAAGGATATAAATAAACATGGTACCGCTGAAAATGTCATCTTGTCCCGCAAAAAACGAGCCGCGATATAGCAAAATCAGTGAAAAAATTAAAGCTATAGCTCGCAGAATAAAGCGATGCAAAAATAATTATTTTGTATATAAAATTGTTTTTATTGTATAAAAGCGCCAAAACATAAAAAAAATATAAATGAGGTATCGCTGTCATCGTACTAACCTGAAGAATAAAACTGCTTTATCAATTTTACCACACACCGAATGGTGTAAACGCCCCCCCAAAGAAAAAAAAATCATGAATTGCTGGTTTTTGTTCATTCTACTTCCCAAAAATCGGAATAAAAAGTGATCAAAAAATGTCATGTGCCCGAAAGTGGTACCAATAAAAACGTCAACACGTCCGCAAAAAAAAAGACCCCACATGAGTTTGTGGGCCAAAATATGGAAAATTATAGCTCTCAAAATGTGGTGATGCAAAAACTATTTTTTGCAATAAAAAGCGTCTTTTAGCATGTGACAGCTGCCAAACATAAAAACCCGCCATAAAATAGTAAATCAAACCCCCATTTATCACCCGCTTAGTTAGGACTAGGGTTAAGATTAGGGATTAGGGTTAGGGGTGTGTTGGGGTTAGGGTTGGAGTTAGAATTGGGGGGGTTCCACTGTTCTGGCACATCAGGGGTTCTCCAAACGCGACATGGTGTCTGATCTCCATTCCAGCCAATTCTGCGTTGAAAAAGTCAGATGGTGCTAAAGTTAGGGTTACAGTTGGGATTAGGGTTAGAGTTGGAATTAGGGTTAGGGTTGGAATTAGGGTTAGGTTTGTAGTTAGGGTTGGGATTAGGGTTAGGAGTGTGTTGGTGTTAGGGTTGGAGTTAGAATTGGGGGTTTCCACTGTTTAGGCACATCAGGGGCTCTCCAAACACAACATGGTGTCCGATCTCAATTCCAGCCAATTTTGCATTGAAAAGTCAAACGGCGCTCCTTCCCTTCCGAGCTTTGCCATGCGCCCAAACAGTGGTTTACCCCACATATGGGGTATCAGCCTACTCAGAACAAATTTCACAATAACTTTTGGGGTGCTGTTTCCCTTGGGAAAATAAAAATTGGGGATGAAAAGATCATTTTTGTGGGAAAAAATTTGATTTTTTTTAATTTTACTGCTGTACGTTATAAACTTCTGTGAAACCCTTGGGGGTTCAAAGTTCTCATCATATATCTAGATAAGTTGCTTGGGGGTCTAGTTTCCAAAATGGGGTAACTTGTGGGGGGTTTCCACTGTTTAGGCACATCAGGGGCTCTCCAAATGCGACATGATCTCAATTCCAGCCAATTTTGAGTTGAAAAGTCAAACGGCGCTCCTTCCTTTCCATGCTCTGCCATTCTCCGAAACAGTGGTCCCCCCACATATGGGGTATCAGCGTACTCAGGACAAATTGCACAATAACTTTTGGGGTCCTATTTCTCCTTTTACTGTTGTTAAAATAAAAAAAATTGGACCTGAATTAATTTTTTGTGAAAAAAAGATAAATGTTCATTTTTTTTTAAAACATTCAAAAAAATTCCTGTGAAGCACCTGAAGGGTTAATAAATCTCTTGAATGTGGTTTTGAGCACCTTGAGGGGTGCAGTTTTTAGAATGGTGTCAATTTTGGGAATTTTCTATCATATAGACCCCTCAAAGTGACTTCAAATGTGATGTGGTCCCTAAAAAAATGGTGTTGTAAAAATTGTGCTGATGTAAAGTAAACATGTGGGAAATGTTCTTATTAAGTATTTTGTGCTCCATATCTCTGTGATTTAAGAGCATGAAAATTCAAATTTGGAAAATTGCAAAATTTTCACCAAATTTCCGTTTTTTTTTTACAAATAAATGCAAGTTATATCAAAGAAATTTTACCACTAGCATGAAGTACAATATGTCATGAGAAAACAATGTCAGAATCACAAGGATCCAAGGAAGCGTTCCAGAGTTAATACCTCATAAAGGGACAGTGGTCAGAATTGTAAAAATTGGCCCGGTCATTAAAGTGAAAACCACCCTTGGGGGTTAAGGGGTTAAAATACTGATGGCACAGATATGTGGTGAGAAATCTCCTTTGTTATATTGATTATTACTTACTCTGAAATTACAGGTAACAGAAGAACATTGGTGAAAAATGTCGCCTGTGTTTGGCACTATAGAGATTATATAACCTGCATTTGGCAGCCTGGAGAAGAGACTCCACCCAACGTACAGTATAAATTACTTTATTGGTGAGTATCTGAAACTGTCCAAGTGTAACAATAACACTTTAGTATTGTGTAATCCGTAAAATATCATGGTATTAGTAAAAAAATTTGTAACAAATATGTTTTGGAAAATGTTACATCAAAGGGGCTCTTCACTACTCGTACAACTCTTTCTCAATGCTCATAGTTCCCCCTTGTAAAATGACACTTATACTCACCCCCGGAGCCGGTGCCGCTCCAGCAGTGTTGGTACTGGCTCACCTGTGGATTTTGTAACATTATGTCACATGATCCCAGCGGCTAATCAGCACTGGCTCCATTCTCCCCGCCTTCGGACAAATCACATACATCCAGACAAAGTGAGAGCAGAATACATCCAAAAATGTGAAGACTGAATCCAGCACTGATTGGCCGCTGGGATCACCTGACAAAACAATGTTATGCAATCCCTGAGAGAGCCAGTACTGACACTGCTGGAGCGGCACCGGTGGTGAGTATAATTATTATTTTACAAGGAGACAAAAAAGGTATTGAAAAGATGTTGTCCGAGTAGTGGACAACCCCTTCAAGCCTCCTCCCTCGAATCCTCATATTTGACTTAGAAGATTCTGATGCTATTCTCTTTGGGTTAACAAAAATTGGTGATTTCAATATCTTTAATTGCAGAATATGCTACAAATCCAGGAAAAATTCCTTAAGTGGTTGTCCACTATTAGTACAACCCCTTCTTGAACTAAATGTTTGCCCCTGAGAAAATAAAGCCTATACTCACGCAGTATCAGCATTCCCTATTCCCGAGGCTCTTGTATGGTGTTGTAAGGGAAGGTCAGAACTGTAGTCATGGCCAAAGACACTGAAGCATCTGTGTCCCAACCTTCCCTCACAGAAAACTGTATTCCACTTCTCAGCGTACCTGCATCTCCATGTTCAGGTCCCCTTGAGTACTTCCCAGGCGGCGACGGCCCCTCTTCCAGGCGACCCCCAGTAATGGAGACACAGTCCAGAATAACTTGAACATTCTCTTTACTTAGTACTTCACACATTACATCCACAGTTGGTACATCATGGAATTCACTTGTTTCCTCATTTTTCCCTACTTCGCTGATTCTTCCGTGCGGCACATGTCCGGACCGGACCATCTGAGACTGCTCCCCGGATCCCTTCCTGGCCTAACCTCGCCATGATGACAATTCCTCCTGTCTGTTTCACCCCAGACTTGAAATCAGTCACCCGGTTTGGTTGACTCTGGTAAAGCATCTGGCCCATCTATACCGTTCCCGTCAAAGCTCCAACTTCCGTCACTTCCTCACTCCAACCGACTCCTACCCTAAAGGCGTCCTCCCAGGCTACAAGTCGCCACATCTTTCCACTCCTGTACTGGCCCACTGCTTTGATGCCCAGTGGCCGTGGATAACATGGGATGCAGCTCTTAACGTTGTGTGGCTGCCAATCTGTCTAGGGCCCCTATAGCCCATGTGAACACTTCGGGCACCTTGGCCCCATCTGACAACTTCCTAAACTCCTGTCCTACCACCCACCAGCCCCTCCTACTTTAACCATCTATAACCTAGCAACCTATTCTAACTGTGCATACTAGTATGCCTCCATCTAGCGGCCCACAAATAAACTACACTTACCCTCATCTATGAGAACGATAATACTAAGGTGCCCCCCTCTAATGTCCGAAGGGTGTATTTCACTTTCCCGAAACTCTACATGAGCCATAGTAAATATTATTACATTATATACAGTGAAAAACATGACAACACAGCAATGGAAATACCCAGAAGGGCTAGCAGTACCATAACATGAATTACAGTATGTAGTACATAAAACATGTAGCAATACCCAATGAGCGAACAGACATAAATAAAGCAATGGACATTATCAAACCAACCCCTTTATACTCTCCCTTTCTTTAAATCTGGTCGTCCCTGACCAAACATGTTTAAAACTTTAATATGTACAATAGATACTCCGCACAGGGAGGATATATGAGGTAGCTACAACTGGTACACACCGAAGTTCGTATCCTACGCATGGGACAGCAGTCCTGAGGATAAGCTCCCCCTTCCTTTGAGGGAAGTACAGTCTTTTTTCGGTGGTCTCCAGCTAAGAAGACAGTCTCTCCTTTTCCAGCAGAATGGACTCAACAAAAACAAAGAGTCCATGGGCTCCATATAATCCCAATGAAGAAAATATAATCCATATAATCCGCCTAGCTTGCAGTGCTCTAGGCCGAAATGAATAAATATACACACAAACAAAAACAAACAATGCTTCGTCTCCAGCATTGTTTAAAGGCCGCAACGGCCAGGTGGCTCTTTAATCCACAGAGCATGACAGGGCTCCTTGCCCTATGGGGACACGTAACAGTCGCATACTAAGAACATGGTGCAATGTGCACAACTCAATTGATGATTTATTTTTTCCCCTTACCAAATTCGTCAACGGCGCGCTCTCCGTGTTCTCTTTGTCGGTTCCCATATTCTGGTACAGGCCGCAGAGGATCCCGCAGCTGCAGAATCAACAGACCATCCGGGCAGAACAGCAGCAGCGCCAAACTGCAACGCCAACAAGAGCGGATTTTCTTCAGCTAGTGCGGAACAGGGCCTATCCACCCTTACCCCAGCATTGTCCCCAGTTTCGGTTCCCTGCACCCGGTGGCTGAGCGTCAGGTCTAGTGGACCACTCTCTTTGTCACATGGCGGCGGGATAGGCCAGGCCCGGCGGAGCCAGAGTAGGGGTGTACTCACCACCCCCCCGGTAGAACATCCTGCAGACCCCGGTCCCGCGGCTGTTGTCTTCCTCCGCACCGGCGGCTGAGCGATCTGGCTTCCAGAGGCGCAGCACTGTACCGCTCCATCCTTCCGGCACGAGCCCCTCCAGGGCATTCTTCACTTCCAGCTCTTCACTCTTCTGCGCCTGGCAACTCAGTTCCGGCTGTTGAAGGGGAGACTCCGGGCTCTTTCACAATGGCTCCAGAGGTTGAAAAAACTCGGACTCTGCAGGGGAGAGCTCTGTTCCCCACTGGCTGTCTGGTTCCCACTTCTCCATATCATCAGCCTTCTTCAACCAATGCCAATAGACACAGCCATACATGTCTTGTTTTTCTAGTTCCCACCCGTTTCCAGGCGAGACCGCTTACAGCGGCTCCACCCATCTGTTATTGGTCAGTCAAAGGGGGCATGGTTTTCTCTTCTTCATCCGTAACCACCAGGGGCGGACCAGGGCATACTGACAGGCAGGTTTGGGCACCAAGAGTCATCGGCAACGCCCATGAAGCACGCTGCTCTTGTTGTTGTTTGCTTCTTCTCCGCCATCTCCCACCAATTCCACAGCCGCCATCTTGGTCAAAGTAGTAGTGCTAGACTTTTTCTTCAAACAAGTCAAGTCCAACTCAGTAGTCAAGTCCAGTGTTGTCACAAAATCAGTAATAGGCAAATCCAGTGTTTCATTCACAAAATCTTCTCCAGATACAGCAACTATTTGCTCTTTCTCCCGGTCATCTTCCAGGGGTACAGCAGTCGCACACATCATCAGCTCTTCTTTCTGCGGGTCCTCCGCACTGCGAGGTAGTCACATCCTGATGACTACGCCAAATGTAAGGGAAGGCCAGGACTGTAGTCATGGCCAGAGACACTGAAGCATCTGTGTCCTGACCTTCCCTCACAGAAAACTGTATTCCACTTCTCAGCGTACCTGCATCTCCAGGTTCAGGTCCACTTGAGCACTTTCCAGGCAGCGACGGCCCCTCTTCCAGGTGACCCCCAGGAATGGAGACACAGTCAAGAAAAACTTGAACATTCTCTTTACTTAGTACTTCACATGTTACATCCACAGTTGGCACATCATGGAATTCACTTGTTTTCTCATATGTCCCTACTTTGCTGATTCTTTCCCTACTTTGCTGATGCTTCTGTGTGGCACACGTCCAGACTGGACCTTCTGAGACTGCTCCCCAGATCCTCCCTGGCCTAACCTCGCCATGATGACAATTCCTCCTGCCCCAGACACAAAATCATCAGTCACTTGGTTTGGTTGCATCTGGTAAAGCATCTGGCCCATCTGTACCGTTCCCGTCGAAGTTCCAACTTCCTTCAGTTCCTCACTCCAACCGACTCCCGCCCTAAAGGCGTCCGCCCAGGCTATGAGTCTCCACATCTTTCCACTCCTGTACTGGCCAACTGCTATGATGCCCAGTGGCCGTGGCTAATGTGGGCTGAAGCTCTTAACGTTGCATGGCTGCCAAGCCGTCCAGGGCCTATAGCCCATGTGGACACTTCGGGCACCCTGGCCCATTCTGACTTTACTTCCTAAACCTCCTGTCTTACCACCTGGCAGCCCCTCCTACTTTAACCCTCTATAGTGTAGCCACAACCTATTCTAACCGTGCACACTAGTATGCCCCTATTTAGTGGCCCACAAAGAAACTACACTTACCCTCATCTTTGAGAACTATAATACTAAGGTGCCCCCCTCTAATGTCCGAAGGGTGCACTTCACTTTCCCTAAACTGTTCATGAGACATAGTAAACATTATATACAGTGAAGAACATGACAACACAGCAATGGTAATACCCAGAATGGGCAGCAGTACCATAATTTGAATTAGGTAGTACATAAAACATGTACCAATACCCAATGAGCGAACAGACATAAATAAGCAATGAACATTATCAAACCAACCCCTTTACTGTGTTGTGACACGTGACTTTGTTGCCAATCAGTGCTGGCATCACTGCCTCTGCCTTTGGACAAACTGAACATGAAGAGGATGTCAGGGAGCAGCCGCTACCTGGACTTCCTCTTTATGTTCAGTTTGTCCGAAGGCAGAGACAATGATGCCAGCGCTGATTGGGTACAGGCATCACGTATCACAACAGCACAGAAGAGCCCCATGGAGAGTGAGTGCTGACACCGCAGGAACATCGTACACATACGGCTTCGCTCCCTACACCTCGTACACACACGGCTTTGCTCCGTACACCTCGTACACACGTGGCTCCGCTCCGTTCACCTCGTACACACGTGGCTCCGCTCCGTTCACCTCGTACACACGTGGCTCCGCTCCGTTCACCTCGTACACACGTGGCTCCGCTCCGTTCACCTCGTACACACGTGGCTCCGCTCCGTTCACCTCGTACACACGGCTCCGCTCCGTTCACCTTGTACACACGGCTCCGCACGGTACACCTCCTACACACACACGGCTCCACTCCGTACACCTCCTACACACACAGCTCCGTTCCGTACACATCCTACACACACGGCTCCGCTCCGTCCAAAATTGTACACACACAGCTCTGCTACATCCACACTGTAAACCCCTCCTGACCCCACACATAAACTTTACCTCATCCAGTACCATGACAACCAGCACAGCAGAATCCTGCAGACACGGAGGCCCCTGATCATGTGATCCCTGACTCCATCACAGGTACTGTGCGCACATTGGTTAAAACAGCCAAGCGACGGGCTGCTGTCAGTGCGGGGGTTCTCTGCGGGAGGGCGAGGATGTGGTGTATGGGGGGCGTGGTGGCTCAGTGTAGTGCGGGATGCGGGTGGGGGGGGTAAAAAATGAGACTGTCCTGTGATAATTGGGACGATTGGGAGATATGCCTGCTGGGCCTCTGACTCCCCCCGGGCCCAGTTGCAGTGGCGACTCCTGCGACCGTGGTAGTAACGCCCTTGGTGGTCAACCACTTTATGGAAAATCATGGGAAAATCCATATATTTTACATGTAGATATTGCTATATATTTCACATGAAAATCTGGAGCAAAACTGCGACATAGCATAGCATGCTAGGAAATCTGTAGAGATTTCTTTTTCTGCTTCGTGAATTTGATTTTGTAAAACTCGCTTCCTTTACATTGTGATATGTTACCAATTGTACACCGAAAATATATCAGGCTATGTCCAAAAAGGAAAGGCTACACTGAAAATCAGTACTAAAAAAAAAAAATTGAGTAGATTTTGCCTCACATACCAATTAAATTTAACAGCTACATGTTTTATCATCAGGATTGGAATGTCAAGCAGGGGCACCATCGGGGATACATAGTGTTAGTGAATCAACGCATCTTCCTGGTATAATTCAATATTATGATTTTTTTTTTAGTTACGCAAGATCCTGATGAAATGATTGTCAGGATAAAAATCTACCTCATTTACTGACTCAATTTTATTATTTCTTTCAATGCAGGGAAAAAGACACTAATCCCGGAAATGTCAATGAATCAATGCAGTAAGTAGAACATACCGTATTTTTCCTACTATAACACGCACCGGACCATAAGACTCACCTAGGTTTTAGAGGAGGAAATTAGAAAAAAAACATTGAAACAAAAAATGTGGTCAATTCTGTACTTAATATCCCCCTATCCTGGTATATTTGGTCCCCCCATCCCCATCCTGATACACTTGGCACCCTCATTCCTATCCTGGTATGCATGCCCCCTCTTCCCTATCTTGGTAGGAATGGTCCTCCTCATCCCTATCCTGGCCAGAATGATTGCCCTCATCCCTATACTATTATGCATGGCCCCCATCTCGCCCAAATATGCATAGCCCCATCCCTATCCTGGTATACAGGGCCCCCATCTCTTCCAAATATGCATGGCCCCATCCCTATCCTGGTATACATGGCCCCCCATCTCATCCTAGTATGCATGGCCCCATCCCTATTCTGGTATGCATGGCACCATCAGAAAACATTTAAAAAAACAAACAAACAAACAAACCATTACACTTACCTTCCCAAAGCTCTCTCACAGCATCCTGCTCCTATGCCAGCAGCTGCTTTATGCTTGTAAGCAGCACAAAGGATATTCATCGCTCTGCATGCCAGGACTGTGTGCGCAGAGAGCAGAGTATTCATTGTTCTTCCGTAGTGCGCACAGTGTCAGCCGGTGGTCACGTGTGCCGTTACTTAAGGGAAATGAATATTCACGTGGAGAAAGGTGAATATTCATTTTTCTTAAGTAGCAGCACACTTCACCGCCAGCAGCAGCAGGAAGCCAGCGGCTGACACTGTGCGCTGTACTGAAGAGCAATGAATACTCACTGCTCTGTGCGTGCACAGTCCTGGCGTGCACGCAGTGAGTATTTCAGCAGCTTCTCTTCGGCTTGCAAGTAGCGCATGATGTCCATGTCATGCGCTGTTTACAAGCGTAAAGCAGCTGCTGGCATCAGGGCAGGACACTGCGAGGGAGCGCTGGGAAGGTAAGTTAAATTTTTATTTTTTTTATATTTTCTGATGGGGCCATGCATACCAGAATGGGGGTGAGGGCCATGCATATCAAGACGCTATTAAAGAGAAATGAATATTCCTTTACCTCCAATCCCATGGGCGTGCAATGCAGTGAATATTAATTTCTCTTTAGCAGCAGGCACAGGAGTTAGCCGCAGCTGCCGGCTCCAGCCCCATGTGACCCGCTGCTCCGCCGTTGCCTCTTCCCCACCTACCCACCACAGCCAGAGCCGGTATATCCAGACTATAAAACGCATCCCCCATTTTCCTCCACATTTTTTGGAGGAAAAATGTGCGTCTTATAGTCCAAAAAATACGGTAATACTTAAAATCCGCATATGGAAGGTGTGTTTGCAACCAGAGCAAAGTAAATTAATTCCTATAGAATTAGAAAGTATAAGTTGGGTTACCACTTTAGAATAAATTCCTATATAATACCACTACTCAAAACTGAATAAATATATATTTTTTTCATGGAGACATCATTGCTTAAAGGAGTTGTCCACTACTTAGACAGCCCCTTCTCAAATCCTATACTTCCCCCATTGTAAAATAATAACACCTATACTCACCTTTGGTGTTAGCACGTATTCACCCAGGGATCGCAGTCAATCAGCATTGGCTTCACTCTCCTCTCCTACAGACAAATTACATACAGAGAAATGGCTGACTGACCGCAGGAATTTCATGGCATAACAATGCCACGCAAACACTGGGAGAGCCAGTGTCAATATTGGTGGGACAGTGTTGGCGCCAAAGGTGGGTATAGGTTTTATTATATTACAAGAGGAAAACATAGGGATTGAGAAGGGGTTGTCCAAGCAGTGGACAACCCCTTTAAATACAATATGTTGATCAAGCTATAAAAAATATAAACATGCAGTGCTGCAAATGGCCACTAGCAGGCAGTATTAAATGAGGTAAACATACTTAATTGCTTAGGTAGGTTCTATAAATAAGTGAATCTTTAGAAGTGTGAAAAATTTAAAAGTTGGTATAGGAGTCAAGGTTTTTTGGAGTAGGGTTTTTTTCTCCATGCTAATGCATTTTGCATCGAATTTTATCCAAATGACACAAAGTAAGTGGCACATTTGCCGCATGTTTAAAGCAACATGAGAATTTGTAAGTGGAGCGCCGTGTTCTTAATCAGAAGAAACTTCAGGAAACTATCGCGTTTTTTGACCTTTGTTGTTGTTTTAGTCATTTCTTGGGCATTTTTTCCGACTGTTTTGCCCATCGATGTTTTTTAGGGGGTCTTTCTGGTTGCTTTTTTTTCATTCCATTGAATAATAAAGAAACAGTGTTTGTTTTTTTTGTTTTTAAGGAAAAACTAAAAATGTTGAAATGCTCAAAGAGGTCCTGGCATTTTTTTTTTTTAGCTTTCCTTATATTGTAAAATACAGAACGGAAAACGGTGGAAGGACAAGTCACTTCTTTTAACTGCCTGGTGCTTTTAAAAATCCAAAGTAGTTAAAAGACATTCAAAAGTCTGAATATCTGCAGAGAAAGTTGTTTTTACATAGAAGTGCTTATGCCACAAAGGACTGATTCCACCTTAAAAGAATTGTGAGAGCAAACCCTTAGAGCCATTCAATTGAAGGCTAGAAAACAATTATCGTTTAATTGTATCCAAGTCATACTCACAGCAATACAAACATATCTCCGTACACTTCTACGGTAATATAAATTTAGTTCACACTGTGCCACTTGTTGGTAGAAAAATATTAGCCTCTCATTGTTATATTAAACCTTTCATGACATGGATATTTTTAGTTTTTTCGTTTTTTCCTCCACTTCTTCCAAAAGCCATAACTATTTTTTTCCGTCCACAAAGCCGTGTGAGGTCTTGTTTTTTTTCGCAGTATGAGTTAGTTGTAGTTTTGAATGACACCATTCACTCCAACACATGGTGTACTGAAAAATTGGAAAAAAAAAAAAAAAAAAGTGCATATCCACAATTTTGGGGGGGGAAATTTTCATTTAACATGTTCACTAGATGGTAAAACTGACCTGGCAATATGATTCCCCAGCTTGTTATGAGTAAACAGATACCAAGCATGTACGGTATATATATATTTTTTAAGTGGCAGAAATAAAATTGGAAATGTGGAAGAAAGATAAGGCTGTGTTCACACACAGCGTTTTTTTAGCGGTTTTTACTGCGGTTTTCACTATAAAACCGCTAAAAATAAGCTTCCCATTCATTTCTATGCATTTTGCACTTTCTGTGCACATTGATGCGTTTTTTACCGCGAAAAAACCGCATCGCGGTAAAAAACGCAGCATGCACATTAATTTTGCGGTTTAGGCTTCTGCCATGCTTTTAGAAACCGCTGCGGTAAAAAACGCATCAAAAACGCATCAAAACCGCGCAAAAACCGCCGCGGAAAAATAGGTGCGGTTTCTGGGAAGGGATTCAGGTTTTTGTGCAGAAATTTTCTGCATCGTGTGCACATGGCCTAAAAAGTTTGCTTTGGCCACCGAGAAATGTAGCATTTAATTTTTCCGGATATGGGGCAGTGTGAGTGCTTATTTTTTGTGCCCTGAGCTGATGTTTTTACTTATAGCATTTTGGGGGAGATACAATATTTTGTTCACCTCTTATTGCATTTATTACAATGTTTCTACGGTGCTCCGATTTCTTAGAAAAATTAAAAAAATTTAAAAAAAAAAAAACAAACAAAAAAAACCATAAGATATGGCCTTCCCAAAACAATTACAGATGCCCTAATAGGCCAAGCCAACAAAAAGAGGCCTAGCTGCATCCTGCAAATAATGATATGATAAAAAGTGCAAAAAATTTATGCATATGATAAATACTTTAAATGAGGTATTGGTTAATATTTTGGCCAAAATAGATAAGCTCGCAACCCACGTCAAGGGTCCCCATATTTGCAAGTCCTAACACTAATATCAAAAACAGGTAACATAGAAAAATAAAAAAAAAAAATAAAAAAAACACATATACCATAAGATACGACCTTCTCAAAACCCTGTCTAATAAAGGCAAGGGGCAGCACAGGTGCAAAACTACTGATAAAAACAGCCACTCCCACACCTACCAGATTATGGAGGGGTTAGCTGCCTAGTAGGAAACATTGTCCCTGTGTGTTGCATATTATAGTGCTGGGCAGCCCGCCTGATAATATAAGGGCATCATAAATAGGCTGCAAGCCAGACTCATTGCATCACACTTACCTGTGTGACTGGCGTCCTATGCAAGCCATATCAATGTGCAATTTTTTCTACTAGGCAGCCAACCCCTCCATAATCTGGTAGGTGTGGCTGTTTTTATCAGTGG
Organism: Dendrobates tinctorius; assembly: GCF_039654945.1. Classification (NCBI taxonomy): domain Eukaryota; kingdom Metazoa; phylum Chordata; class Amphibia; order Anura; family Dendrobatidae; genus Dendrobates; species Dendrobates tinctorius. The sequence goes on along the minus strand of NW_027361801.1, from coordinate 13,708,517 downwards.
CTTGCACCTGTGCTGCCCCTTGCCTTTATTAGTGGAGGCTGCTGCATCCTGCTAGATGTGCATTTGTCATCAGACAGGGTTTTGGGAAGGCCTTGGCATATGGTATGTGATTTTTTTTTATTTTATTCTTTCATTAAGCCATATACCAATCTGATTAATTTATTTTAGTTTTTGACATAAATGACTTTTCTGAATGCAGCAATACCAAATAGGTGTACTTTTTTAATTGTTTAATTTTTAATGGGATAAAATATATTTTTGTTATATTTGTTAATTTTTATTGTCTTTACTAAGATTGCAGAGCAGCCTAAAAACACCCACTTAGTGAGCTACATCCAATTAGTAAAGACCATAAAAATTTGCATCAAATAAGGAGGCCTATATATCTGGAACTGGCAGATGAAAAGAAAAAAATATGTAATATACACTAAAAAAAAAAGAAAACAAGAGCAAAATACTGGCTACTATCGTCTTGAGCCCCCTGTCTGACCACAACCTACTGACATTTTCTTCCCTCTCCTCTCCTAGTGAGCAACCCCCACTCCACAAACTCACTCACCCTCGCAGAAATCTCAAACACCTCAATTTGCAATCGCTCTCTGAGTCCCTCTTTCCTCTTACAGACATAGTTTCACTTCATGACACAGATGCTGCTGCCACCTTTTATAACACCACAATAACAGCAGCACTTGATTCGGCCGCCCCCCTCACACATAGCAAAATTCGTACAATCAACAGGCAGCCCTGGATGATCAGCCTGACCAAAGAACTGAGACGGGCTTCAAGGGTTGCTGAGCGGAGATGGAAGAAATCCCGTTATGCCGAGCACTTAATCGCATACAAGCAGTCCCTCACCAGCTTCAAATCCACACTCCCTGCCGCAAAGCAAACTTACTTCTCATCTCTCATATCCTCCCGGTCTCACAACCCTAAACAGCTCTTCAACACTTTCAATTCTCTACTCTGTCCCCCAGCACCTCCTCCCTCTCATCTCATTACCACTGAAGACTTTGCCTCCTTCTTTAAGCAGAAGATTGATCAGAGAAAGCTTTGGCCCACAGCCCCCAATACCCCTCTTAGCTGCTCAGCCCTGCTCCTCAAAACCAACTTCTCCACCATGACAGAAAATCAGCTCTCCACCCTCCTTTCAAGATCACATCTCACCACTTGCACGCTTGACCTGCTCCCGTCCCACCTCATCCCTAACCTCGCCACAGTTTTCATCCCTATTCTAACACACCTCTTTAACCTCTCACTCACAAATTGTGTGTTCCCCTCATCCTTCAAACATGCTTCGATCACACCCATCCTCAAAAAGACCTCCCTTGACCCATCCTCTGTTGTGAACTCCCTTGCACATATTTCTGAGCCGAAGCTCCCTCTGGTGGTTACTGAGAGTAGTGGAGCTGGCGAGATGGATGGAGGTTCTCCACTTGACGATGTTTATTGGGAATCTGGGATTGCTGGCTGGGAGCATATAATGGAGCTGGCTGCTCTTGAAGGTTGCTGGTGATTTTTTTTTCCTCTGTGTGCATTTGGAGCTCTTTTAGATTTCATCTTTCTGTCTTTATGCTTAGTTAGTCCTCCGGCTGTGACAAAGCATCTAGGGCATCGTAAGAATGCTCCACTGCTACTGCTAGTTGTGCGGATAGGATCAGGGGTCTGCAATCCGCTTAGTTACCAACCTCCCTGGTCTTTTGGTGGCTTAGCCTGTTCCTGCCATCCTCCTCGGTGACCCATTCATAACAGAATCACCAGCCTAACCGCAGACTCTAGGGTACTCAAAAGAAGGAAAGAATTGTTTATATATCTTTTTCTCTGGGGCTGTAGGAGGATTTTTTGTTTAATGGAGACTAAGCAATTATCTGATCGTGTTGAGCAGCTTGCTGCTGAAGTGCAAGGAATTTCTGCCTATCTCGCTCAATCATCTGCTGTAGAACCAAAGATCCCTAATCCTGATGTGTTTTCTGGGAATTGGTCTAAATTTTTGAATTTCAAGAATAACTGTAAACTATTTCTTGCCTTGAAGCCTAATTCATCGGGGAGCTCGGTGCAGCAGGTTAAAATTGTCATCTCCCTGTTGCGCGGCCATCACCAGGATTGGGCTTTTTCCCTGACACCTGGAGATCCTATTCTGGCTAATGTGGATGTGTTTTTTCAGGCCCTGGGGTTGTTGTATGATGAACCTAATACTATTGATCAAGCTGAGAAGATCTTAGTGGCATTGAACCAGGATCAGGATGCTGCGGCGTTATACTGCCAGAAGTTCCGAAAGTGGGCGGTCCTTACTAAATGGAATGATGATGCCCTAGCAGCTCTCTTTTGGAAAGGTCCGGCAGAAGCCGTAAAAGATGTTATGGTGGAATTTCCTGTCCCCTCTGGTCTTAACGACTCCATGTCATTAGCCATTCAAATTGATCGACGTTTACATGAGCGTAAAAGTATGCGAGAGGCGGTGCTGTCTTTTGAATAAACGTCTGAACCCATGTAATGTGATAGGGTTCTGTCTAGGACACAACGTCAAGAGTTTAGAAGGCGTAATAAGTCATGCTTCTTTTGTGGGGACGCCTCTCATGTTATTTCTGACTGACCTAAACGAGAAAAACGTTTTGCTCACGCATTTGTGGTGGGCAGTGTACAGCCTAAGTTCCTTTTGGCGGTTACCTTGATCTGCTCCTTGTCCACTTTTCCTGCTTAGGCCTTTGTGGATTCAGGAGCAGCTTTGAATCTAATGGATCTTGACTTTGCCAAGCGTTGTGGTTTCCCCATGGTGCCCCTGAGAACCCCTATTCCCTTGAGGGAGGATTGATGCTACCCCTTTGGCGGAGACTAAACTCCAGTTTTGGACCCATGTGGTAATGTGGGTCGCCCCGGATCATCAAGAGAATTGTAAATTTTTGGTGTTGCACAATTTACATGATACTATTGTACTGGGTTTTCTTTGGTTGTAAACCCATAATCCTGTTTTAGATTGGAAATCTCTGTCTGTGTTGAGTTGGGGTTGTCAATGTGTTCTTAGTGACACTCCTGTTTTCTCCACCTCTCCCCAGTCTCAAGACATTCCTGACTATTTGGCTGATTTTTCTAATGTATTTAGTGAGAGTAAGTCCGCGTCTTTGCCTCCTCATAGGAATTAATGCTGCACAATTGAGTTAATGCCCGGTTGTAAATTTCCCAAGGGTCGGCTTTCAAGTTATCTGTACCTGAACATGATGCTATGCGATCTTATATCAAGGAATCATTGGAGAAGGGTTATATCAGACCATCCTCTTCGCCTTTGGGTGCTGGTTTTTTCTTTGTGGCCAAAAAAGATGGCTCATTAAGGCCATGTATTGACTATCGTTCCCTTAACAAGATCACTGTTAAATATCAGTACCTGTTACCCTTGATTTCTGATTTATTTTCCAGAGTTAAAAGTGCTTGTTGGTTTACCAAACTTGACCTCAGGGGGGCATATAATCGTATTCGCATTAAGCACAGGGATGAATGGAAGATGGCGTTTAATACTCCGGAGGGACATTTTGAGTACCTGGTGATGCCTTTTGGGCTCACTAATGCCCTTCCGTCTTCCAATCTTTTATGAGTGATATTTTCCGGGACGTTGTGGATAAGTTTTTGATCATTTATCTGGATGATATTTTGATTTTTTTCCAGTGATTGGGATTCTCATGTGGAACATGTCTGGACTGTGTTCCGAATTTTGAGGGAAAATACTCTGTATGTTAAGGGATCGAAATGTCTTTTTGGTGTACAGAGGATTTCATTTTTGGGATTCATTTTGTCCCCGTCTGCTATTGAAATGGACCTGGCCAAGGTACAGGCCATTTATGATTGGGTTCAGCCCACTTCTCTGAAGGCTCTTCAGAAGTTTTGCTAATTTCTACCGTAAATTTATAAGTAATTTTTCTGGTATTGTTAAATCTTTGACGGATTTGACCAAAAAGGGCGCTGATGTGGTAAATTGGTCTCCAGAGGCAGTCTCGGCAATTCAGGAGCTTAAGCAGAGATTCACTTCTGCTCCGGTTCTACGGCAGCCTGATGTTTCACTCCCTTTTCAGGTGGAGATAGATGCTTCTGAGATTGGTGCAGGAGCCGTTTTGTCTCAAAGAGATCCGGTAACCTCTAAGATGAATTCCTGTGCCTTCTTTTCTCGAAACTTTTCTCCATCTGCACGTAACTATGACGTGGGGAATCATTGGCCATGAAGTGGGCATTTGAAGAGTGGAGACATTGGTTGGAGGGAGCTGGACATCAAGTTGTGGTCCTCACCGATGACAAGAATTTGATTTATCTTGAATCAGCCAAGTGTTTAATCCTAGACAGGCTAGGTGGGCCTTGTTTTTCACGCATTTTAATTTTGTGGTCTCCTTTCTTCCGGGCACTAAGAATGTTAAGGCGGATGCCCTTTCTAGGTGTTTCTTTGCGGATTCTCTTGACGTGACCGAGCCTATGACCATTCTAAATGAGGGTGTAGTTCTTTCCGCCACCTCTCCTGATTTGAGACGTGCCCTGGAGGAATTTCAGGAGGATAAACCTGAACGATGCCCTATGGGAAAATTGTATGTCCCTGACCAGTGGAGGAAAAGAGTAATGTCTGAAATTCATTGCTCCGTGTTGGCTGGTCATCCAGGTATCTTTGGTACCAGAGATTTGGTGAGTCGGTCTTTTTGGTGGTCTGCCTTATCTCGTGATGTCAGGAATTTTGTGCAGTCCTGTGGGACTTGTTCTCGGTCTAAGCCCTGTTCTCGCACTAGTGGTTTGTTGATGCCCCTGATGGTGCCCAGGAGGCCATGGACCCATATCTCAATGGATTTTATCTCTGATCTCCATGTCTCCAGAGAATGACTGTTATTTGGGTGATCTGTGATAGATTTTCTAAGATGGTCCATCTTTTAACACTCCCAAAGTTGCCATCTTTTTCTGAGTTGGTGCCCTTGTTTTTACAACAAGTGGTTCGTTTGCATGGGATTCCTGAGAACATTGTGTCGGACAGAGGGGTCCAGTTTGTTTCCAGATTTTGGAGGGCTTTTTGTTCCAAACTGGGAATTCAGTTGTCTTTCTCATCTGCATTTCATCCTCAGACCAATGGGCAGACTGAGAGAACAAACCAGACGTTGGAGTCCTATCTGAGATGTTTCATATCTGCTGATCAGGATGACTGGGTCTCATTTTTGCCCTTGGCTGAATTCGCGCTAAATAATAGGGCTAGCTCTGCCACTTTGATGTCTCCTTTCTTTTGTAACTCTGGGTTTCATCCTCGATTTTCTTCGGGGCAGGTTGAAGCTTCTGCCTGCCCAAGTGTGAATTCTGTGGTAGAGAGAATGCAGCAGATTTGGGACCAAGTAGTGGATAAGTTGTCCCACTCTCAGGAAAAGGCCCAACGGTTTTCCAACCGGCATAGGACCATTGGTCCCCAGTTTAAAGTGGGTGATATGGTTTGATTGTCCTCAAAAAATATTCCCATGAAGGATGGATCTCCAAAATTCAAGCCAAGGTTTATTGGACCTTATAAGATTTTGGAAATCCTTAACCCCGTTTCTTTTCGTTTGGCTCTTCCAGTTACGTTTAAGATTCATAGCGTCTTTCATAAATCTTTGTTGAAAAGGTTTGTGGAGCCAGTCGTTCCCATGGCAGTGCCCCCTGACCCTGTACTGGTTAAGGGTAATTTGGAGTATGAGGTAGAGAAGATATTGGATTCTCGTCTGGCTTCAGTACTTGGTCAAGTGGAAGGGTTATGGCCAGGAGGATAATTCTTGGGTCACTGTTTCTGACATCCATGCCAAGAGATTGATTTGTGCCTTTCACCGGGCCAATCCTGATCAGCCTGGTGGCGTGGATGAGGGTTCGGTGACCCCCTCCTCAAGGGGGGTACTGTTGTGAACTCCCTTGCTCGGATTTCTGAGCCGAAGCTCCCTCTGCTCCCTCTGGTTGTTACTGAGTAGTGGAGCTGGCCAGGTGGATGGAGGTTCTCCACCTGACGATGATAATTGGGAATCTGGGATTGCTGGATGAGAGCATATAATGGAGCTGGCTGCTCTTGAAGGTTGCTGGTGATTTTTTTCCTGTGTGCATTTGGAGCTCTTTTGTCCTCTGCCTGATCTTCATGTTCAGCTAAGTGATTCTTTTGCTAATCCTTTGCATCTAATCTGGTTGTGTCTTTTTTTGCTTTGCTGCTAGGGTTCAGCTTGCTCCCTGCTGGGGGCAGCGCTGGGCCCTGCTTCATATGTTGCAGCTTGTTCAGTCCCCTGTTATGTTAGTATCTTTTTGCTTGCTGCCAGTTTATACCAGAGTATCTAGCGGGGGGTGAGATCATGTGATCTCAGGGTTTTTTGTATATCAGAAGTGTTGGACTTTTTCAGGGTTTTGTGCATGATTGCAGACAGTATCTTTTTCTGTCCTGTCCTGTCCTGTCTAGACAGCTTGGGCCCCACCGTTTGCTCAGTCTGTTCTCTGCCTGTGTTTGTGTCTCATCTTGTCTCACCGGCAATATACTGTACGTTTGGGGGCTGCCTATTCCTTTGGGGATCTGCCCCGGGGCAGTTTAGATTTCATCTTTCTGTCTTTAGGCTTAGTTAGTCCTCTGGCTGTGATGAAGCGTCTAATGCATTGTAGGAACGCTCCACTGCTACTGCTAGTTGTGCGGATAGGATCAGGGGTCTGCAATCCACTTAGTTACCAACCTCTCTGGTCTTTTGGTGGCTTAGCCTGTTCTTGCCATCCTCCTCGGTGACCAATTTATAACAATCCTCTGTGTCTAGCAATCGCCCAATAACTCTTCTCCCTTATGCCTCAAAACTACTGGAACAGCATGTCCATTTTGAACTGTCCTCCCACCTCGCCTCCTGCTCACTCTTGGACCGCTTACAATCAGGCTTACAACTGCATCACTCAACTGAAACTGCCCTAACTAAAGTCACCAACGACCTACTAACCGCTAAGAGCAAGAGACACTACTCTGTCCTCCTTCTCCTGGACCTGTCTTCTGCCTTCGACTCTGTGGACCTTTCCCTCCTGCTCCAGATTCTCTTATCTCTGGGCATCACAGGCTTGGCCCTATCCTGGATCTCATCATATCTAACTGACCGAACATTCAGTGTCTCTCTCTCCCGAACCACCTCCTCACCTCGCCCCCTCTCTGTCGGTGTTCCTCAGGGCTCAGTTCTAGGACCCCTACTCTTCTCCATCTACACCTTCCGCCTGGGACAGCTCATAGAATCCCGCGGTTTGCAGTATCATCTCTATGCCGATGACATGCAGATCTACCTATCTGGACCTGACCTCACCTCCTTAATGACCAAAATCCCAGAAGGTCTGTTCGCTATTTCAGCTTTCTTCTATGCTCGCTTTCTAAAACTGAACATGGACAAAACAGAATTCATAATCTTTCCCCCATCTCACTCTATCCCTCCACCAAACCTATCCATCAATGTCAATGGCTGCTCACTTTCCCCAGTCCCGCATGCTCGGTGCCTCAGGGTGATCCTCGACTCTGCCCTCTCTTTCAAGCCACATATCCAAACCCTAGCCTCCTCCTGCCGCCGTCTCAAACTCAAAAATATTTCCCGGATCTGTGCATTCCTTGACCATGACACCAGAAAAACACTAGTGCATGCCCTTATCTCCCGCCTTGACTACTGCAACTTCTTACTCTCTGGCCTCCCCTCCAGCACCACTCCAATCCATCCTACATTCTGCTGCCCGACTAACCCACCTGTCTCCTCATTATTCCCCAGCCTCTCCCCTATGAAAAGCCCTTCACTGACGTCCTATCATCCAGAGGCTCCAGTTCAAAACCCTAACTATGACATACAAAGCCATCCACAACCTATCTCCTCCATACATCTGTGACATGGTCTTCTGGTACTTACCCACACGCAACCTTCGATCCTCTCAAGATCTCCTTCTCTACTCTCCTCTTATCTCTTCTTCCCACAACCGCATGCAAGACTTCTCCCGTGCTTCCCCCATACTCTGGAATTCTCTACCCCAACACCTCAGACTCTCGCCTACCATGGAAACCTTCAAAAAGAGCCTGAAGACCCACCTCTTCTGACAAGCCTATAACCTGCAGTGATCCTCAGTCTACTGAACCGCCGCACGACCAGCTCTACCCTCTCCTAGTGTATCCTCATCCATCCCCTGTAGACTGTGAGCCCTTGTGGGCAGGGTCCTCTCTCCTTCTGTACTTATGTGTATCTTGTATTGCTCATGTTTATTGCACTTGTCTATATTTGCCCCTTTTCACATAAATAAATGGCGCTATAAAAATGTATAATAATAATAATAATGACCAGTCCTCTTTAAGGTAGCATCTCAAAGTTTCTTTTAATTGTATTATAGATTTCAAGATTTATTACACACTGGAACTGAATGTAAGGATTATTTTCCCCATGGTGGATTGTATTTAGGATGCAATTTCAAATATGAGTACACAATTGATGATGTGAAGGAGCTCATGTTTGTCGTAACAGACACATCATACAGAATAAAACCGTTCTTGTATCATACAGAAGCCAAAACAATAGGTAGGTGTTATTCCAAGTACAGTAGATGGCAAAAGATTGTGTTTGTGGTAAGCAGATGAATCACAAAATCAGCCATTGTAACAGTCACCTGAATTGTAAAAGTGCACCTCCTGACAATCATAATAAAGAATAATTTTGTGGCTGCAATATCCAAATGTCCTAAAAATTTACTGAACTTAGAAAAACATATTGTTCCATGATGCATAGTTGTGACCAAAAGTTTTGAGATTGATAAATTATGTTTTATGCTACTTCAATGTTTTCAGATCTTTTAGTTGGATGTTTCTGTGGTTACTGAAGTACAATTAACCTCTTCTCCCGTAAGCCTGTTTTCACCTTCCTGACCAGACCAATTTTTTCAATTCTGACCACTGTCACTTTGAGGTCTTAACTCTGAAACGCTTCAACGGATTCCAGTGATTTTGAGACAGTGGTAAAATTTCTTTCTTATGACTTGTATTTATTTGTAAAAAAAAATGAAATTTAGCAAAAAAATTTTAAAATTTTGCAATTTTCAAACTTTTAATTTTTATGCCTTTAAATCGTCACACAAAATAGTAAATAACATTTCTCACATGTATACTTTACATCAGCACAATTTTTTAAACATTTTTTTTTTTTATTAGGAAGTTATAAGGATTAAAAGTTGACCAACAATTACGGTAATCATTTTTCCAACAAAATTTACAAAACCATTTTTTTAGGGACCACATCACATTTGAAGTGACTTTGGGGGGCCTATATGACAGAAAATAACCAAAAGTTACACCATTCTAAAAACTGCACCCGTCAAGGTACTCAAAACCACATTCAAGAAGTTTATTAACCCATCATGTGCTTCACAGGGATTTATGGAATGTGTAAGGAAAAAATAAATATGCAACTTTTTTTTCACAAAAATGTTTTCTTTAGACACAATTTTTTTATTTTCATAAGGTTAACTGGAGAAATTGCACTATACAATTTGTTGTACAATTTCTCCTGAGAATGCCGATACTCCATATGTGGGGGAAAAAACACTGTTTGGGTGCATGAGAGGGCTCGGAAGGGAAGGAGCGCTATTTGATTTTTTTTTAATGTAACATTTGCTGGGATAATTAGTGTATGCCATGTCGCGCTTGGAGAACCCCTGATGTGCCTAAACGGTGTAAGCTCCCCACAAATGACACCAGCTGTGAAAATAAAACTCACATCTTTCCCACAAAAATGAATTTTAGCCCCAAACTTTGCATTTTCAGAATGGTAACTGGAGAAATTGCACCATACTATTATTATTATTATTATGTTGTGCAATTTCTCCTTAGCATGCTCATACCCCATATATGGGGGAAAACCACTGTTTGGGCACACAGCAGGGCTCGGAAGGGAAGGAGTGACATTTTACTTTTTGTATGTAAAATTTGCTTAAATAATTAGTGGACACCATGTCGTGTTTGGAGAGACACTGATGTGCCTAAACAGTGGAAATCCCCCACAAGTGACACCAATTTCGAAACTAGACCCCTCAGGGAACTTATCTAGATGTGTATTCAGCACCTTGAAACCTCAGGTGCTTCATAGAAGTTTATAAGGTTGAGCCATGAAAATAAAAAGAAATCCCATTTTTCCCACAATAATTTATTTTAGCCCAAAATGTAATATTTTTAAAAGGGTAACAGGAGAAAATGTACCTAAAAATTTGTTGTGCAATTCCTCCTGAGTTCACCGATGCCCCATATGTGGTCGAAAACTACTTTTGAGACACAGTGCAAAGCTTAGAAGGGAAGTAGCACAATATTGCAGTTCAGATTTGACTGTTATGGTTTGAGGGTGCCATGTCACATTGGCAGAGCCCCTGAAGTGTCAGAACAGCAGCAGAATCCCCACATAAGTAACTCCATTTTACAAACTAAACCTTTCAATGAATTCACCTAGGGGTGCAGTGATCAACTTGACACCACAGGTGTGTCACAAAATTTTAGACCAATGGGCAGTGAAGAAAAAATAATTTACATTTTTACCACCAAGATTGTGTGTTAGCCCCAAATTTTACATTTTCATACTGGGAAAAAGGTAAAAATGGCACCAAAATTTGTCCCACAATTTTTGCTGAATGTAGAAATGTCCCATATGTGGCTGTACAGTATTGCTTAGCTATATGGAGAGACTGGGGAGTGGCAGAGCGCTATTTGCTACCTGGAGCATAGTTTTTCCTAGAATAGTTTGAAGACTCCATATGCAGAGCCCCTAAGTGCTAGAAAAGCATAATCCTCCCTCAAGTGACCCCATTTTGGAAATTATAACCCTTTGGGAATTTACCTACAGGTGTAGTGACTATTTTGACTCCATGGATGTTTTCCAGAAACGGGCAGCAGTGGATGTTGCTGAGTGAAAATTGCAAACTGCCATTGTAGTGACTGGTACCTTGTAGTGACCAGTACGTTATTTCCAGTTCATGCTTCTGGAGACATGCACCCATAAATTAGGGGGACTCTCATCACTACAAAAATGTGGTGCTGTGTGCATTTTAGACACACTGGGGATCAGAAAGGAGGGGGGCATTTAGCTTTGGGAGCACAGAAATTGCTGAATTTCTTTTGAATGGTGAGGAGCCATTTCGCTTTTTCAGAGCCTTTGTGCTACCAGTAACGTGGAAGCCCCTATATTTCAGTTAACAGATGACAGACGTGAGTGAGGACTTGCATTTGTTGTGGATTGAATTTAAACTTTTATTGAGAACATTTTACATAATGTTTTGGGATCACATTTATCTGGTGCTCTATGCTGAGCACTTACATTGGGGTTTCCATCTAAATCTCTGAGTGACGTGATTCAGATGAAACTCCCGATGGATCCATTCACTATGTTATGAGGCAGCATTAGTTACTCTGGACTCCATCTGGCCTCTGTTCAGCGGTGTCCTTTTCAGAAGTGCGCAAAACTGTGGCCGACGGTACTTTTATGCAATCCTAAGAAGACGGACACCACCACATCACAGGTCCTATGGTGTCCACAGTGCCTCCATCTACCTCATTATAGGGAATCTTCCGCCGGGGGTTCCATCTGAATGATGTATTTCAGAGATTTACACGGAAACCCCGGCTTAAAGCACTCAGCGCAGGATAAATGAGCGCAAGTCTTACTACAATCTTTGGGACACAGAATGAACAAATCATCAGCAGGTGAAAAATTGTTTATTTTTTATGCCATTCCTTGTGTGGTATAAGTTATTAGGCGACTTTATTCTTTGGGTCGGTGCAATTACAGCGATTCCAGATTTATATAGTGTTTTTATGTTTGGTTGCTTTCACACACTAAAAGACACCTTTTATTGCAAAAACTAAGCATCCCCATATTTTGAGAGCTATAGTTTTTCCATATTGTGGCCGACAGAGTCATGTTTGGCTTGTTTCTTTTGGGACGAGTTAACGTTTTTATTGGTAACATTTTCAGGCACATGACATTTTGTGATCGCTTTTTATTCTGATTTTTGGCAGACAGAATGATCAAAAACAAAAACCAGCAATTCAGGGATTTTTTTTTTTATTTTTATGTTGTTCCGTGATAAGGCAGCTTTTTTTATTCTGGTCTGTATGACTACAGTGATACCCCTTTTATATTTTTTTCAATAAACTTATTACCCTCACCCACAAAGCACTCCATGGCTCAGCACCACCCTACATCTCCTCCCTAGTCTCAGCTTCCCACCCTACCAAAGCCCTCCGTTCTGCTAATGACCTGAGGTTAACATCCTCATTAATCAGAACCTCCCACTCCCGTCTCCAAGACTTTTCACGTGCCGTGCCGATTCTATGGAATTCACTACCTAGGCTAATACGATTAATCCCCAATCCCCTCAGTTTTAAGCAAGCCTTAAACGAAATTCAAGAAAGGCACATCCAGCCCATGAATGGCAGCGCTTCCCAGGACTCACATCCAAAGATGATATTTCATATTTTTTTATTTGATAGGTTAAAAAAGAGGAGATACAATGCCTCCTCCCCCCTGTTCTGACTGATAGAATTGTATACTCTGTGAACTGGAAGAAACCTGAGGTTATATTGCCCGAGTTGGGATTGGGTTGAGTCCTTGTGGTTGAATTGTATCATCTTATTTTGTCTGGTTAATGTATGTTCTTATGTCCTTTGTCTGTCGGGGCACTGCCTCACGGTTTTCTGTGTTCCCCAAAGTACTTGCAAGTCCAATTTGGATTTGCTAGGTGGCTCTTGACCTCAACTTGCTTGGGGTGCGGAGAGCTCACCAGTACTACTGGTGGAGGAATTTTCTTCCTCCATTCTTCTTTTTAGCGTCTCGCATTAACTACTTTCTACTTTCTTTCCCTATTTTTGTATTTTTCTTTTCCCCCTATCTATTCCCTTCTTACCTTCACCCCTCCTCCCACCTGCCCATTTTCCCCATATGCAAAATAGAAAAACACGGCACTCAATGAGGAGAGAGGTGCACAAGTCAGGTATCCAGCCACCTAGCAATGTAGTACAAAAACTTGGCACTCAAAAGGAAAATTGATTTGACAGATCCTTTATTGTAAACGACATCCAGTTGAGTACATTCCTTTAAACGTTTTCGGTCATACAATTGACCTTCATCAGAAACAAAATTTTTTCACAGTTGGTTTTAACTGAGAGGAGCTGTAATGGAAAATTCCATATATTATTATTAAAGAACCGCTGTCATGAGTAGGCACTAATCAGTACTGGGTATATTCATTAATGAATGTGGAGAAACAGACATCTGAGAGGCAGCAGCTACTGAGGATGGAAGGACACCATTCATGTAGGAAATCACTAGATCCATGGGATTGACACCTTAAGTTATCCAGGGACCAGTATATCCCATAAATGTTGTGAGTGTCCAGAAATTAGCATTGTAATATGTTCAGGAAACTATCCTGTATTGTTTTGACAGGCATGGATGTCCACAAGTGGGTGCTGTGATTATCCAAATGGTCTGTCCTGGCCGGGAGACACGTGTGTCACAGGGAGGGTTAACGCGCTGTTTAGGAAGAGCACCGAAAGTGCAAAGGAATAGTGCTTAGTCTGTGACTGGACGCTTGTGCTGCTGGAATGAGAGACGTCTCTCATTACAGGATAGTTTCCTGAACATATTACAGTGCTAATTTCTGGACACTCACACCATTTATGGGATATACCGGTAGCTGCTGCCTCTCAGACGTCTGTTTCTCCACATTCATTAATGAATATACCCAGTACTGATTAGTGCCTACTCACGACAGCGGTTCTTCAATTGTATGACCGAAAACGTTTAAAGGAATGTACTCAACTGGATGCCGTTTACAATAAAGGAACTGTCAAATCAATTTTCTTTTTCAGTGCCAAGTTTTTGTACTACATTTTCCCCATACACACACGGGGACCCACAACCTGCTTTCACTATGCCTCATGCCATCCCATTGGAGGTAAAGTGTGGCTCACTTAATGTAAAGGGATTGCATAGTTTAGGCAAGAGAGCCATTGTGACAAATTTTTTGAGAAAATCCCATATCCAAATCACTTTCTTGCAAGAAACACATGACAGCCCAGCCAAGCCAGTCAAACTATCTTCTCATTGGTTCCCAGAGGAGTATCAGAGCTGCTTTCCTGACTCAAAATCTATAGGGATGGGTATCCCGATTTCCCGGCTCTCCCATGGGAGTTTATGGATTCTGCACAGATAACATGGGTAGAATGATGTTGGAAAAGTGGAAAATAGTTTCCCACATCTTTACTCTTACCTCTGTGTATTTACCTAATGTCGGACACATCTCTGCATTAGTGGGTCTCCTGAATTCTATTGCTGAGTTCTCGAAGGGTACTCTGGTCCTGGGGGGCGACCTCAATATCGCACTTGACCCATCTGTAGACACATCTTCTTGAGATTCATCTCATTCCCTAGCAGCAATACGTAGACTTAGAAGGACATTACATGATCACCAACTTATCAACACTTGGAGACTACTACACCCATCGGAAAGGGACTTCTCTTTTTATTTGTCAGTCCATGACTCTTATTCTAGACTAGACTATTTCTTCGTACACCACAAAGATATCTTTAAGATACAGGAGACTGACAGACTCCATATCACCTTCTCGGACCATGCGCTCTGTTCTATCGTGCTTGCCCTGCCATCGTCTCTCCTGGATGATCCTCTGTTTGCTCAGGAGATTTACGAAAACCTTGAGAGAATTTTTTGAACTAAACAAATGTGCTGATACTTCTCCCAACACTGTTTGGGAGGCTCATAAATGCGTGATCAGAGGAGTATTGATAAAACATGGGGCGAGGCGGAAGAGGGAGAGGGAAGCCGATCTTGATGCCCTTCTGACCCAATTAAAAATACTGGAGACAAGTCATAAAACTTCTCCTACAGAAGCAGCAAAAATTGCACTCATTAAAGGGGTTGTCCGGGCTTTTCACATAATCTCAGTACATATCTGGGCTGCAGAATTCTGACAATAAGTAATTTACTTTCTGTCACTAGTTTGCACAATTTTCTAGATATTCTGAACAGAACGTCCAAGGGGGGGGTGTTATGGCATTGAAATGAGAACTAGTCGTAACCTCCTACTCTACTCCAAACATGCCCTCTATAGCAACAAACCCACCCTCCATAGCTACAGGCCCTCCCCGTCCACATGAAGAAGCCCTCATCACACAGTAACAAATCCTCTCCCTCTAGCAGCCTCACTGCAGAGAGCAGACCACCCAGCTGCTCCTCCCCCAGACACACGCTGAACAGTGATCTATGGAAAGTGAAACTAGTGAGGAGGGAAAATCGTCCTGTATTCTGGGACAGGCTGCTCCCATCAGTATTTGTGTCATTAGAGACACAGTGCTCACACATACACTGCACCAAATCTGTTGCTGCGTGAAGACATCAGTGACACAGAGTTGTCTCATTCACACAGCAGAGGCTTTGTCACACAACAGATTACATCAGTGACTGCCATCCCCTGTGCAGATTAGAAGCTGCATACCCCCATCACTGGCCATCACACAGTCTGTTCTCACTGCTGCCAGCAGCCTGGGACAGTGAGGGAAGGAATTACTGATAATGAGTTATGTATTGTAATCATGGAGTGGCCCAGAATACAGGACGATTTTCCCTCCTCACTAGTTTCACTTTCCATAGATCACTGTTCAGCGTGTGTCTGGGGGAGGAGCAGCTGGGTGGTCTGCTCTCTGCAGTGAGGCTGCTAGAGGGGGAGGATTTGTTACTGTGTGATGAGGGCTTCTTCATGTGGACGGGGAGGGTCTGTAGCTATGGAGGGTGGGGTTGTTGCTATAGAGGGCATGTCTGGAGTAGAGTAGGAGGTTATGACTAGTTCTCATTTCGATGCCATAACACACCCCCCTTGGATGTTCTGTTCAGAATATCTAGAAAACTGTGCAAACTAGTGACAGAAAGTAAATTACTTATTGTCATAATTCTGCAGCCCAGATATGTACTGAGATTATGTGAAAAGCCCAGACAACCCCTTTAAGGTGCGAGACGATTTGCATAACCTTCTTAATAAAAAGGCCAAGGGGATTCTAGCCCACTGTAGGCGACACTACTACAAACATGGGAACAAATGTAGCAAATCCCTCGCAAAAGCATTAAGACAGCAAAGAGCTAGGTCTTACATTCCAGAAAGATTCTCCACCGCCCATGCTAAACGTGTCCAATCCTCCCATGGCATTGCAAAAGCCTTTCAGACATTTCATGCGTCCCTTTACAACTCAGATAATAAAAATCCTGCCACCGCCTCGCTCGGTTTTCATCCCCTTGTTAAGGAATATATTACGAAGGCAGGTTTACCAAGGCTGATCTCCAGTGACATCTTGATGCTGGAGGAACCCATAACAGAACAAGAAGTGCACTCATCTATCTGCCTCTAAAACGGGTAAGGCACCAGGTCCCGATGGCTTCCTGGCCCTTTACTACAAAAAATTCAGAGATTTACTAACCCCGGGAATGTTAGTGTCAGGAACGCCGCACTACACTTGCTCACTGAGCCAGTGCACATGTCCTGAGTACAAAAAGCCGTGCTCAAAGATACCTGTGGAGCAGGGCAGCAGCGGTGACAATGTGTGTTTCAAACTATCAGGACCTGAAGCATGTGACTGCTGGGGGCATGGCCTAAGCTCCACAGAGCTAGATGTTGCAGGGAAACTCCTAGAAAGATAACTATGGGACAAGTTACCAAGGGGCATAGACAGGGGCAGAAACCAGATCAAGCCGGGGTCAATGCACGAGATAGCAGGACAGTACCAAAGGGTTAGACAGAGCGGATAGTCAGGACGTAGCAATAGATCAGAAAACCAGAACGGGCAATAGACAGTACAATAGGGGCAAACGGTAGCGGAGTAACAATAGCCTGGAGGTCAGAACCAGAGAAGACAATCGTACCTAAAACGTGAGACGGAGTTCAGAGTGAGGGGACAGGCCGGGTCATACACGGGAATCAAACAAGCAATGCAGTACACACACACCAGGGGGGTCAGTCAGACACACAGCCAGAATAACAGTATAGCTGACAGAGAATGCTAGTCTGGAGTGAGTATAAATACCCCTCCCAGATCCAAAGAGAGGCCGGCAAAAGTTAACCCTGTGAAAACAGGACATTAACCATGTCCTAACCATGACAGTTAGCCTCCTTTAAGTCAATGTCTAAAAATAACCCCCCACATCCAGATTCTCTGAGGGCCCATATTGCGGTGATACATAAAGAAGGGAAAGACCCGACCCAGTGTGCTAGCTTCCGCCCCATTTCCCTGTTAAATGTTGATGTAAAACTCTTTGCCAAGATCCTTGCATCTAGACTTGCTCCTCTTCTCTCGGGAATCATTCACCCGGACCAAGCTGGATTTATGCCAGGCCGAGAGGCTAGAGATAATACTATTAAGTCTATTAACTTAATTCATCATGCTAAATCCCGGCATGTCCGATCAATCCTCTCATCCACTGATGCCGAGAAGGCATTTGATAGGGTCAATTGGGTTTTCATGGAAGAGACACTCATTCACCTGGGTCTGGGAACAAGGATGCTCCAGTGGATCCTGTCTCTATATTCAGTTCCTTCCGCCAGGGTCCGGGTGAACGATGCACTTTCAGATTTGTTTTATATTTATAATTTAGATTGTAGAGCCCCATCGGGGACAGTGATGATAATTTGTGCAAACTGTAAAGCGCTGCGGAATATGTTAGCGCTATATAAAAATAAATATTATTATTATTATTATAATGGCACACGACAGGGATGCCCTCTGTCCCCCCTCATTTTCATCCTCACCCTTGAACCCTTTCTTAGATATGTTAGAGCCAACCCCAATATCTTGGGTATTCATGTACTTCAAAACACTTATAAAGTAGCAGCCTACGCTGATGACCTTCTTTTCTTCGTTACCTCACCTAAGATCTCCCTGCCTATCCTAATGAATGAATTCAGAACATATGCCCAATTGTCTAATTTCAAGATTAATTTATCAAAATCCGAGGTGCATAACATTAATTCTTCCCCAGAACTTGTAAGATCTTTACAGAAGTCCTTCAGTCTCAAATGGGCTACCCGACACCTGAAATATTTAGGAGTAAGACTATCTGCAGACATCAATTCTCTATATCGATGGAACTTCCCTAGCCTTTTAACATCTATTCAAGCAGACTGATACGTGGTCCAAGATATCCTTCACCTGGTTTGGCAGAAGCCAAATTTTTAAGATTAAGATATTACCAAGGGTCCTGTATATTCTACAGGCTCTCCCCATCAAAATCCCTGATAACTTTTTAAAAAAATTAGGGTCCATTCAAGTCTCATTTATATGGGGAAGAAAATCTGCTAGACTAAAGAGGGAGGTTCTCTGCAGACCCAAGAGGTTGCGGGGAGTGGGGCTTCCGGACCTAAAAATGTATCAAAGTTATGGGCCCTGGTGCGAACTTTCAAATGGGGCCCCCATGCCAAAAAAAATGCACATCACTGCTCCGTACACCTCGTACACACGTGGCTGCGCTCCGTACACCTCGTACACACGCGGCTCCGCTACGCACACCTCGTACACACGCGGCTCCGCTCCGTACACCTTGTACACACGCTGCTCCGCTCCGTACACCTTGTACACACGCAGCTCCACTCCGCTCACCTCATACACACAGCTCTGCTACATCTACCCTGTAAACCCCCCCTGACCTCACACAAACTTACCCTCATCCAGCACCATGGCAACCAGCACAGCAGAGTCCTGCATCACCGAGGCTTCTGATCATGTGACCCCTGACTCCTCCCCTCCTGTAACCTCATCACAGGTCCTGTGCGCACAGAGCAGCAAGTGCACAGCCAATGAGGGGCTGTAGCTCCCAGAGCTTGCTACTCCCCTAACTCACGATCGGGCCCCTAAGCACTGCAGGCCCGGTCGCAGCTGTGACAGCGGTGTTTACGCCCCTGGTTCAAATAGAACAAAGTTTTTGCCTGACCCCATTGAAGACCCTCCCATGGGTTTTACTTTCGGCCCCAGAGCAAATCATATCCCATCCGACTATTGGATCCACTCTAAAATACTGCAATACAGCACAAGTCCGTTTACATTTACTCCCAGAGGCTTTTCCTCTCACTCCGGTGTTGATTCATCCTAAATTTGTCCCTAGCCTCCCGGACTCCATTTTTCATCTGTGGATAGATTCGGGGATGGATAGAGTAGAAAACTGGGGAGAGGGAGCCTCCTGGCCTTCTCTGAGTGACCTTAGCACCAAAACAGATCCAATACCTCTGGGCAGTTGGAGGTGTTTGCAACTTACCCACTTTTTCAGCAGCCTTCCCCCTAAAAGTTCATTTAGATGATCCAAAACCCAATTTGAGCTTTAATGTAATAGCCGGGCCCAATCAGACACACCTTAGCTAAAACCTACTCTATGTTGATGGACCCCCGCAGCCGGTCGCCCCCTTCTTTCCTTGCGCAGTGGGAGAAAGATTTAAATATTATCTTTTACGGAAGATCAGAGAACTCAAATTTTTACCCTTGTACTCTGTGCCTCGATTAGCTCTAGGTTCCAGGAGGCTGGCTATAAGATTTTGTCCAGATGGTACAGAGTGCCCTTGAGGTTGCACACCATATTTCCTGAAGTTGACCCCTACTGCTGGAGGTGTGTAAGAACAGAGGGCACGATTTTTCATATTTTCTGGCTGTGTGACGTATTGCAATCATTTTGGATAGGGGTGTGGGAAATTATTTGTCGGGTTACAGGCTGTCCCGAAAAGTTGACTCCGGCTCTGATACTACTCCGAGATAATGAAATCCCTCTCCGGATCTATAAATCCTCTTTGTTGAAATTTTTGATCATGGCAGTGAGGGCTTGCATCCCTGAGAGATGGAAGAGTCCCGCTCCTCCAACCATAACTCAATGGATCGCAAAAGTCAATGAAATTATGTATATGGAGGACCTCACCTCATCCATATATGAATCATACCCAAAGTTTTGGGCTAATTGGCTTGGATGGATGGATTTTCAAAGCTCTAGTGAGTATAGGAAAGATGTATATCTTTGTACCGTGTTAGCCAGTGGATAGAAAAATATTCAGGATTGAGAGTCCTCAGTAGTTGATACCTTTTAATGGCTAACTGAAAAGATGGTAATACATTGCAAGCTTTCGAGACTACTCAGGTCTCTTCATCAGGCTAGACTAATACAAAATCTGAAGTCACATATTTATGCACAATACAGCCTAGAAAAAATGCAATAGATAAGACAAGTGACGTGAAGCAGAACTATCAATATGGGAGAGGGAGAAACATAAATATAAACATTGGACCAGTTCATAGATAAGGAGTCTGGATGTTTTATGGTCCTCTGATTGGGGTCTAGTTCTGTGTGCGGGGCAACACAGAACTAGACCCCAATCAGAGGACCATAAAACATCCAGACTCCTTATCTATGAACTGGTCCAATGTTTATATTTATGTTTCTCCCTCTCCCATATTGATAGTTCTGCTTCACGTCACTTGTCTTATCTATTGCATTTTTTCTAGGCTGTATTGTGCATAAATATGTGACTTCAGATTTTGTATTAGTCTAGCCTGATGAAGAGACCTGAGTAGTCTCGAAAGCTTGCAATGTATTACCATCTTTTCAGTTAGCCATTAAAAGGTATCAACTACTGAGGACTCTCAATCCTGAATATTTTTCTAGTGAGTATAGTGATCTAATGCTGGCGGCAAACCCCCCTTGAGGTTAACTGAAAACATCAGGCTGAGTGGTGGACTTGATCGGGTGGGTACTCCTTCCCTTACCCTCTCGTTTTTTCCGCCTCTCTTGGCTCCGCTACTTATTTCCCCCCACTCTCTTTTGTCACTTTAACTGCACTCCTTCTTCTTCCTCTGCTCTGTCTTTTCTTTCCTATACTGTTTGTTAAAAGTTAAAAAATGGAAGACTCTCCGAATTGGGTCATTGACCTCTACTACCAGGTCCCCGGATGTTAAGGACTCATGGACGATTGTCCTGGTCGGGAGTTAAGTTGTATTGCTTGTATTCGTCTACTTGTCTGGTTTCAATTATTATGTTAACCTGGATTTCGCTGTGAGTCTTTAAATAAAGAATTATATAAAAAAAAAAAAAAGAAACAACAATACTAATGTTTTAACTCAGGAAGAGTTCAGAAATCAATGTTTTGTGGATAACCATGATTTTTAATCACAGCTTTCATGCGTCTTGGCATGCTTTCCACCAGTCTTTCACACTGCTTTTGGGTGATCTTATGCCACTCCTGGTACAAAAATTTAAGCAGTTCTTTATTTGATGGCTTGTAATTATTCATCTTCCTCTTGATTACATTCCAGAGGTTTTCAATGGGATTCAGATCTGGAAATTGGGCTGGCCATGACAGGGATTTGATGTGGTGGTCCTTCATCCACACATTGATTGACCTAGCTGTGTGGCATGGTGCATTGTCTTGCTGGAAAAAACAGTCCTCAGAGTTGGGGAACATTGCCTGAGCAGAAGGAATCAACTGTTTTTTTCAGGATAACCTTGTATGCGGCTTGATTCATGCTTCGCAAAGATTAGCCTGCTCAATTCCAGCCTTGCTGAAGCATCCCCTGATGCTCATTAATCCTCCACCAAATTTCACAGTGGGTGCAAGACACTGTGGCTTGTACGCCTCTCCAGATCTCCGTCTAACCATTAGATGACCAGGTGTTGGGCAAAGCTGAAAATTAGACTTATCAGAGAAGATTACCTTACTCCAGTCCTCTATGGTCCAATCCTTATGGTCTTTGGCAAACTTCAGCCTGGCTCTCCTTTGCTTTTCATTGAAGAAAGGCTTTTTTCTAGCTTTACATTACTTGAGCCCTGCCTCTAGGCGCCTGTTAAAAACTGTTCTTGCCGTGCACTTCACCCCAGCTGCCATTTGCCATTCCTTTTATAGGTCACTTGATGTCTTCCTGCGGTTGCTAAGTGACATTCGAATAAGATGACGGTCATCCCGGTCAGTGGAACGTCGTTTGCCGGTCTGTAGCTTTGTCGTCCCCAATGTCTGCTGCTTGACCTTGTTGTAATGGACTGCCGTCTTAGAAATTTTAAGGATGGAGGCAACATGATGCCCACTGTATCCCTCTGCTAGTAAAGCCAGAATTGAGCCCTTCTTTTCCTCACTCAATACTTTTCAACTCCTTTGGCATGGTTAAAAGTTATTTTTTCATTCCCATTACTTTTGGGATATTACTAGCACTTGTTTTGCCATCCAGCTTGTCCTATTGCAAGAGGATTGTGAACACCACAGCAGGGTTTTTTATACTTTCCTTCGTTAAATAAGATTTAGTTCAGGTGATCACCTAATCAGAAGCACATTAAATAGAATGAGGTGTACTCTGGTTGGAATTCAACTGACACAGGAATGGAATTGCTGTTAGACATGTAGAGAAGTTGATTTTTATAAAACTGTGCAGTGGTCTCTTAATTTTTGCCAGAGCTGTATAGTATCAGATTGCTGAGATGATGCTCTGCAATGCTTCTGCACTGCAGAGCATCAGATCAACGTCTGACAGGCAGAGTAGGAGGCATGTGCTCACAAGCCATCTTCCCTGCAGAACTCTGAGGGACCCTGTGGCCATCTTGGGGCCGGGGGTCTCCATGAAGACCATCAGAACAACGCAATTGCATTGCGTTGTTATGGTGGGAGCACTCAGGAAGCACTCACACGGAGCTGACACCCGGACCCTATCATCACATATGCACGGCACTTGACGGGAAGGGGTTAATTATCAGCATTTTGTAAGTTTTTAAACTTTTATTGACAAACACATTAAGTTTATGCAAAGACTCAATATTTACCCTTATTTTTCTTTTCAAATAATTTTATTGGTTTTCAGTAATTAAACAGGGTAAGGGAAGGAAGGTAGGAAGGGAGGAAAGGGAATGGGAAGTAAAGAACCTTGTACAGGTACGGAAAAAAATTAAAACTAGAGAACCCACAAATAGGCATTAAATAGCATATAGCAAATAACAACATAAAAGGAAAAGAAAATCGCCAATCCTTATTATGGGGTAACATTCTTGGAAGGAGATACTACAACGGCCATGTTTAGGCCTCAAAATATAATACCTCTTAAAAGGTCTATTTGATATGGAATTTGTTGTTCCAAGTCTTCCATTTTTTTGTATATTTGTGGATGTGATTGTTGTTAATCGCAAATCTGAGTTCTAAATCACTATGTTGGCCTATCTTATCAAATATGTCTGAAAACTTAGGAACCTCGACTTTCTTCCACCATTGTGCTAACATGGTCTTAGTCACTAAGAGGATGTGTATGATAATGTATCTTACCGAATCATCAAACTGTTCCATGTCTAATGAAAGAAGTGCTCTTTCAGGCGTAATTGTGAAGTCCTTAGCAATGAGGTTAATGTGCTGTGTGACCTGAAACCAGAGGTTTTTGATCTTTGAACAACCCCATAATATATGGTAGAGGTTCCCTTGATGTCCACAGCCTCTCCAGCACAAGGAAGATACTTCTGTGTTAAAATGTGATAAATAGGTGGTACTATACCCCGACAAGGTTAACAGTTTAATATAACCCTCGTGAAGACCCATTGATATGTTGGAATTGTAAGTGAATTTGATGGCATCGTTCCAATTCTTGAGACGGATATCAGCACCTAAATCGGACTCCCATCTCTTCATGTATATGTTTTTGTGGCTCGTTAGGTCCTTGACGACAGATCTATACAAATTACGCAGACTCCAGAGGTTTTAATTTTTAAGGTTGCACAACAGTGAAGTTAGCATTTCATAATTTAAAGTCTTCCCTTTTATGATTTTCAAAATTCTGTCTTTCAACATGGTGTAAAAGACCAGCTCAGATGATGGTAGATTATATTTAGCCTTGATCTCACTGAATTTCAAGAACTCCACTCCACTAAAAACATCCCCCACCTTTTTGATTACAGATTTCCCCCATACCTCCGGCATTGGGAGATCATCCATCAGTGCGAATGAAGATAGAGGCAACTTTAAGATTTGCTCTGCTTTTTTGATATGTTTAGTCGGCTTAATGAGATCCCTCCAGGCTGAGATTATCGGCCGGAATATAGGATGAGATGAGTTCGCACTGTGCTTTTGCAGAAGGAAGTAAAAGAAAAGCTTTTGCGTGGGACCTCTATCACTAGCATCTCTCTCCAAGCCATACCAAGGCGGATGTGTCATGTTTTCCATAAACCAGTGCCAGCTCTGTTTAATAAGTGAGGCCTGATAATAAGCGTATATGTCGGGCAGTCCTGCGACCCCATGTTTTTTATTTTTATAAAGTAAGTCTGCAGATATTCTTGCTTTCTTACCTTTCCAAATAAATAGTCGGATGAGCTCTTGAATTTTATCAATGGAATGGCGTGGAAAGCTAACTGGCAAAGTCCTAAATATGTATAAAATTTTGGGAAGGATAAAGGCTTTGACTGCCATTATCTTCCCAAAAATGGAAGTCTCTAACTGAGCCAAAAAAGATAGATTGCCTGTAATAGTCTTTATAATGCTGTCTAAATTGGCCCTAACTGTGGATTGGATTGATCCTGCTATTCTAATCCCTAGATAGACAATCTCTTTTTCCTCCCAAATGAACTGGGTTTGAGTCTTTATTTCGTTAATTTCGGATTGTTTCATGTTTAGGGTTATAAATTTGGATTTGTGTGGGTTTATCTTAAAATAGGATGCTCTAGAGAATTTTTCTAGTTCATCTGAAAGGGCTTTAGTGGAATTTGCGGGATCAAGAAGTGTGAGGAAGAGATCATCTGCGAATAACCTAATTTTAAAATTACGTGATGGCAGTTCAAAGCCTTTAATATCATTGTTTAATCAAATTTTTTCGGCTGGGGGCTCTATGGCAAGCACAAATAGAAGGAGAGACAGGGGGCACCCCTGTCTTGTGCCATTAGTAATGTCGAACGAGTCAGAAAGGAAGTTGTTTGTATAGATCCTGGCACTAGGACCCGAGTATAGGGCGAAGACTGTTGATAGAAACTTCTCGTCAAAGCCAAATCTAGCGAGAGTTGTTTTTAAATATGGCCAGTTTAGTCTATCGAACGCCTTCTCGGCGTCCAGTGCCAGAAGAGCAGTTTCGGTTCTCGAATTGTTAGCTAAATTTATCAAGTTCAACACCCTTCTAGTCCCATCTGAGGCCTGGCGGCCCTCTGTGATCCCTATTTGATCATCCACCAACAGACGTGGAAGGATGTTTTTTAATCGGTTTGCGATGATCTTTGAGTAGATTTTAATATCGCTGTTTATGAGCGAGATTGGCCTATAGTTCTGTATCCTCTCAGGGTCTCCTCCCTTCTTTGGAATTATGACAATTGTTGCCTCTAACATCTCCTTTGGGAAAGAACCCCGAGAGGATGCCATACCAAAGACGGAAGCCAACTGTGGAGCCAGAATTTTTGAAAAGGATTTATAGTATTCCCCAGAGAAGCCATCCAGCCCTGGTGATTTTTGGGACTGCAGTTTCTTGATAACGTCAACGATTTCACTCTCTGTAAAAGGGCTATTGATAAAATTCGTCCAGCTCATCAACTCTTGGTAAATCGATACTCTGTAGAAAAGAATCCACAAAATTCGAGTTGACCACCGGTGTTTGGGGGTCATCTTTCAGGTTATAAAGATTTTTAAAGAAATCTGCAAACGAGTTGACAATGTCCCTAGGGTGAATTTTGGGATCACCTGAGGGAGATACAATCTTAATTATCCTTTTTTTGATTCTCTCTCTTTTTAATTTCCTCATCATAAACTTGGTAGGCTTGTTGAGAGATGTAAACGATTTTATACCTAGATGCTTTGATGGCTGCATCGTATTCCTGGTAGATTTCAGATCTCAGACTCTGAGTCTCAAAATCTCAGCCTGGATGGTTTTGGAAGGAACTTTCAAGTTCGTTTGTTTTTTTTCTAGATCATTAATTTGGGCCTGTAGGTTTGTAATTTTTCCCTATTTCTCTTCTTATATTTAGAGAGGATCTGCATAAGGCATCCCCTCTGGACCGCCTTATGGGCATTCCAGACCGTGAACTGATCTACTTCACCAGATACATTTTCCTTTAAGTAGTTTAACCCCTTTCTGTCATGTGACATACTATCCCGTCCATGTGCCCTGGGACTTAATGCCCAGGGACGGGATAGTACATCATAGCGATCAGCGGCGCCCACGTGGTGAGCGCCGCTGATCACGGCCGGGTGTCAGCTGATTATCACAGCTGACACCCGGCACAATGTGTCAGGGGCGGTCACGGACCGCCCTCGACACGTTAACCCCTTGCACACCACGATCAAACACGATTGCAGTGTACCGGGGGTTAAAGGAAGCATCGGCAAGGAGGGGGAGGGGGCTCCCTCCGTGCTTCCCTGAGCCCCCCACAGCAGCGCAATGTGCAGCGCTGCAGCGGGGGGCTCCATCCCTGCAGGTCCCCGAATCCAAGATGGCGACGGGGGCCTGCAGGGAGCAAAGCGCAGGCAAGGCGGAAGCCTTGTGCAGTGCCTGTGACAGATCGCTGATCTGTCACAGTGATCTGTGATGTGACAGATCAGCGATCTGTCACATGACAGCTATGTCCCCCCTGGGACAATGTAATAAGGTTAAAAAAAAAGTGTAAAAATAATTAAAAAAAAAGCTAAAAAAATAAAAATATATTCCCTAATAAATTCATTTTTTGGAAATACAAAACAATAAAAGTACACATATTTGGTATCGCCGCGTCTGTAACGACCCGCCCTATAAAACTGTCCCATTAGTTAACCCCTTTAGCGAACCCCTTAAAAAATAAAAATAAAAAACGAAGCAAAAAATAATGATTTATTATCATACTGCCAAACAAAAAGTGCACTAACGCGCGATCAAAAAGACGCATATAAATATCCATGGTACCGCTGAAAACGTCATCTTGTCCCACAAAAAACGAGTTATAGCTCGCAGAATAAAGCGATGCAAAAATACCGTAATTATTTTTTTTATATAAAATTGTTTTCATTGCATAAAAGCGCCAAAACATAAAAAAAAGACTTAAATGAGGTATCGCTGTAACCGTACTGACCCGAGGAATAAAAGCGCTTTATCAGTTTTACCGCAGGCGGAACGGTGTAAACGCACCCCCCAAAAGAAATTCATGAAACGCTGGTTTTGTTCATTCTGCGTCCCAAAAATCAGAATAAAAAGCGATCAAAAGATGTCACGTGCCCGAAAATGATACCAATAAAAATGTCAACTTGTCCCACAAAAAATAAGACCTCACATGACTCTGTTGGTCAAAATATGGAAAAATTATAAATAAAATTAAAAGAAAATGTATTTATTTCCATTTTACCATTAGGGTTAGGGCTGAGATTAGGGTTAGGGGTGTGTTGGGGTTAGGGTTGGAATTATAATTGGGGGGTTTCCACTGTTTGGGCACATCAGGTGCTCTCCAAATGCAACATGGCGTCTGATCTCAATTCCAGCCAATTCTGCGTTGAAAAAAAGTCAAATGGTGCTCCTTCCCTTCCAAGCTCTGCCATGCGTCCAAACAGTGTTTTACCCCCACATATAGACTATCAGCCTACTCAGGACAAATTGCAAAACAACTTTTGGGGTCCAATTTCTCCTGTTACCCTTAAGAAAATAAAAAATTGGGGGCAAAAATATCATTTTTGTGGAAAAAAAATATGATTTTTTTATTTTCACGCCCGGGCTTATAAACTTCTGTGAAGCACTGGGGGGTTGAAAGTGCTCACCACACATCTAGATAAATTCCTTGGGGGGTCTAGTTTCCAAAATAGTGTCATTTGTTGGGGGTTTTCACTGTTTTGGTACATCAGGGGCTTTCCAAACGCGGCATGGTGTCTGATCTCAATTCCAGCCAAAAACGTCAAATGACGCTGCTTCCCTTCCGAGCTCTGCCATGCGCCCAAATAGTGGTTTACCCCCACATATGGGGTATCAGCGTACTCAGGACAAGTTGCACAATAACTTTTAGGGTCCTGTTACCCTTGGAAAAATAAGAATTGAGGGTGAAAAGATCATTTTTGTGGAAAAAATGATTTTATAATTGTACGTCTGTACGTTATAAACTTCTGTGAAGCCCTTGGGGGTTCAAAGTTCTCACCACATATCTAGACAAATTCCTTGGAGGTCTAGTTTCCAAAATGGGGTCAATTGTGGGAGGTTTCCACTGTCTAGGTATATCAGGGGCTCTCCAAACGTGACATGGCGTCCGATCTGAATTCCAGCCAATTTTGCATTGAAAAAGTCAAACGGCGCTCCTTCCCTTCCGAGCTCTGCCATGCGCCGAAACAGTGGTTCCCCCCCACATATCAGGTATCGGCGTACTCAGGACAAACTGCACAATAACTTTTGCAGTCCAATTTCTCCTGTTACCCTTGGTAAAATAAAAAAAATTGAACCTGAATTATTTTTTTTGTGAAAAAAAGTTAAATGTTCATTTTTTTAAATATTCAAAAAATTCCTGTGAAGCACCTGAAGG
The DNA here is from genome assembly GCF_039654945.1 of Dendrobates tinctorius. Lineage (NCBI taxonomy): Eukaryota > Metazoa > Chordata > Amphibia > Anura > Dendrobatidae > Dendrobates > Dendrobates tinctorius. The sequence goes on along the minus strand of NW_027361801.1, from coordinate 13,680,032 downwards.
GTTAATAAACTTCTTGAATGTGGTTTTGAGCACCTTAAGGGGTGCAGTTTTTAGAATGGTGTCACTTTGGGGTATTTTCTATCATATAGACCCCTCAAAGTGGCTTCAAATGTGATGTGGTCCGTAAAAATAAAATAGTGTTGCAAAAATGAGAAATCGCTGGTCAACTTTTAACCCTTATAACTTCCTAACAAAAAAAATTTTGGTTCCAAAATTGTGCTGATGTAAAGTAAACATGTGGGAAATGTTACTTATTAAATTTTTGGGTGCCGTATCTGTGATTTAAGGGCATAAAAATTCAAAGTTGGAAAATTGCGAAATTTTCACCAAATTTCCGTTTTTTCACAAATAAACGCAAGTTATATGAATTAAATTTTACCACTAGCATGAAGTACAATATGTCACGAGAAAACAATGTCAGAATCACCGGGATCCATGGAAGCATTTCAGGGTTATTACCTCATAAAGGGACAGTGGTCAGAATTGTAAACATTGGCCCGGTCATGAACATGCAAACCACCTTTGGGGGTTAAAAGAACGTTTTCTATCTCTTGCTTGTACTCTGGTGTATATATAACAAGGCTAGGTTAAGTCTCCAGTGGAATGGCTTGTCAGAGGGAGGACCCACGAGGAACTCAGCGAGAACCGGGCTATGATCCGAGATGGTCTTTTGCATGAACCGTATATCTGTAATTTTGGATAAAGTAAATATATTAGTAAGTAGTAGATCGATTCTAGATGCTGTCTTATGTACATCTGAAAAGTGAGAATACTCAGGAGACTATGTGTTCAAGCAACGAAAAGCATCATAAAGCTCATTTTGAATTAACCAGTTAAAGCTGGAACCTTGTGGCGAACCAATGAGGATGAATCCATGCTACTATCCGGGACAATATTAACCCCTTAGCGACAGAGCCAGTTTGCAGCTTAATGACCAGGCCAATTTTTACAATTCTGACCACTGTCCCTTTATGAGGTTATAACTCTGGAACGCTTTAATGGATCCCGCTGATTCTAAGACTGTTTTTTTTCGTGACATATTGTACTTCATATTAGTGGTAAAATTTCTTCGATAAGTCTTGTGTTTATTTATGAAAAAAATGGAAATATGGTGAAAATTTTGAAAATTTTGCAATTTTAAAACTTTAAATTTTTATGCCCTCAAATCAGAGAGATGTGTCACACAAAATTCTTAATAAATAACATTTCCCACATGTCTACTTTACATCAGCACAATTTTGGAAGCAAAATTTTTTTTTGTTAGGAAGTTATAAGGGTTAAAAGTTGACCAGCGATTTCTCATTTTTACAACAAAATTTACAAAACCATTTTTTTTAGGGACCACATCATATTTAAAGTCATTTTGAGGGGTGTACATGACAGAAAATACCCAAAAGTGGCACCATTCTAAACACTAGACCCCTCAAGGTGCTCAAAACCACATTCAAGAAGTTTATTAACCCTTTAAGTGCTTCACAGGAACTAAAGCAATGTGGAACGAAAAAAATTAATATTTAACTTTTTTTTGCAAAAAATTTACTTCAGAACCAATTTTTTTTATTTTCACAAGTGTTAAAAGAGAAAATCAACCACAAAATTTGTTGTACAATTTCTCCTGAATACGCCGATACCCTATATGTGGGGGTAAACCACTATTTCAGCACACGGCAGAGCTCGCAAGGGATGGAGCGCCGTTTGACTTTTTCAATGCAGAATTGGCTGGAATTGAGATCGGATGCCATGTTGCGTTCGGAGAGCCCTTAATGTGCCTAAACAGTGAAAACCTCCAACAAGTGACCCCATTTTGGAAACTAGACCCATTAAGGAACTTATCTAGATGTGTGGTGAGCACTTTGAACCCCCAAGGGCTTCACAGAAGTTTATAACGTAGAGCCGTGAAAATAAGAAATCTATTTTTTTCCACAAAGATGATCTTTTCGCCCCCAAATTTTTATTTTTTACAAGGGTAACAGGAGAAATCATACCCGCACAGTTGTTATGCGATTTGTCCTGAGTACGCCGATACCCCATATGTGGGGGGGAACCACTGTTTGGGCGCATGGGAGAGCTCGGAAGGGAAGGAGTGCGATTTTGGAATGCAGACTTTGATGGAATGGTCTGCGGGCATCATGTTGCGCTTGCAGAGCCCCTGATGGGCCTAAACAGTGGAAACCCCCCACAAGTGACCCCATTTTGGAAATTAGACCCCCTAAGGAACTTATCTAGATGTGTGGTGAGCACTTTGAACCCCCAAGCGCTTCACAAAAGTTTATAAACGCAGAGCCGTGAAAATAAAAAGTCTTTTTTTATTTCCACAAAAGTGATTTTTTTTTTAGACCCCAATTTTTAGACCCCCAAAGTTGGCAAATAGTGGAAACCCCTCAATTCTTGCTCCAACCCTAACCCCAACACACCCCTAACCCTAATCCCAACCCTAATCCCTAATCCTAGTTTGCCCTAACCCTAGTCGTGACCCGAGCCCTAACCCTAGCCCAACCCTAACCCTAGCCCAACCCTAACCCTAGCCCAACCCTAATGGAAAACTGAAAAAAAAAAATATTTTCTTTATTTCATTATATTGGCCTGTATAAGGGAGTGATAAACGGGGGGGTTATGTACTATTTTTTTTATTTTGATCACTATGATCGTTTATCATAGTGATCAAAATAATGAATGGAATCTGCCAGCCGGAGCCGGCAGATTCCCGGCGGGCGCACTGCGCATGCGCCCGCCATTTTCAAGATGGCGGCGCCCATCGGAGGATGCCGGCGGGACGTGGGACCACCGGGAGGGGACAGAGGGCCACGGAGAGGTACCGGGGGGGGGATCGGGGACCCTATTTCTCTCTCCTCTGATGTGCGATCACATCAGAGGAGAGAGAGAAATTAAATGTAAAATCGCGGCTTTTTTTTTTTTGCGGTCGCCGTTATAGGGTTAATAACGGCGATCGCAAAAGCGGGGGTCAATAAAACCGACCGATTCATGTTCTCTGGGGTCTCGGCTACCCCTGGCAGCCGAGACCCCGGAGAAAATCCGACACTGGGGGGCGCTATTCACTTAAATCACAACGCCGTGAATTAACGGCGCTGTGGTTTTAGTACCCTTAATTACCACAGTTAAAAGGCGTATCGGCGGTCGTTAAGGGGTTAAAATCGCCTAGTAAGATCAGATCACCTGTTTTGACTTTGTCTACTTTTTGATTAGCTTGTTCAAGAAACGAATGTGTCCCTTCTTTGGTGCGTATACCTTCACTATTGTGCATGGCCTTTCATGGAGTAAGCATATGAGTATATGAAACCTGCCCAATGAGTCTGGTATCCCTTTGATGAGCTGAAAAGGAACGGTGCCACCTACCAGTGTAATGACCCCAGCCATTTTCTTTGTAGACAGTGACTTGTACATGTGTGGAAAGTTCTTGTGCTGGAAGATCGGGTGTTGATTGGAGGCCAGTTTAACCTCCTGGAGGCATACCAATTCGGCACGGGTTCGGTTGATCTCCATCCATACCGCATACCTCTTATTCGGACTGTTCAGCCCCCTAACATTGTATGACAAGATTTTCATTGTTAGAGTGCAATATCAAAACAGAAAAATGGAAACAAGAAAAACAGTGAAATACAGAAAAAAAAAAAAAAAATTAGGAACTTGAGCGTTCTCCTGGAGGACTCCAAACCGGTTGGTGTCTCACCTTAGTGTGGGGGAAAAAGTGAGAAAAAATTAAGTGGCAAGTTCCCACAGTGACATCAATAAACCGTAAATACGGGTCATAAGATATTCATATTCTTGAAAAGGAAATTAATAGTATACACCATGTAAATTCGAACATAAGATAAAAATCAGTCCTAATCCCTATCCCTAAATGCTGGGTCATCCATCAGAAATTTAAGGAACTTCTGACCCTCGTGTGGAGTGTAGATGGGGTAGTTTTTGTCATTATACCAGACTAATAGCTTGGTAGGGAAACCCTATCTATATGACACTCTGAGCTCTCTAAGTTTAGAGGTCAAATCTCTGAAGGACCTTCTTGCGTCCATTGTCTCTTTGGAGAAGTCTTGGAAAATCTTTATATGGCTCTGGAGGTGAACCTCGCTCTCTGAGATTTTAGAACCTTCTCCTTTGTTTCAAAAAAATGGACTGAGGGTAGTGTCCCTAGGCTTTTCCTGTGGGACCCCTTTTGGACGTGGGAGGCGGTGTATACGATTAATATTTACTTCTAATTCTGTCAATTTTGGCGATAATTTTTTGAATACATTTTTAGTGTAATCTGAAAGATCTGCCTGGGAGACCGACTCAGGAATACCTCGTATTTTTAAGTTATTTCTCGTGCTTCGGTCCTCCAGATCCGTTAATTTGTTTTTAAGGGAAATAACCTCAGTTTTGAGGAGAGAATTTTCCTTTGAGAGGTAGACTGTCCCTCTCCGCCTGTACCATCTTTACCTCATATTTCTCAACCTTTTGGCCAAGATTTCTGCAAGTTTCCTGTAGGGCCTTAGCCTGAGTCTCAAAGCCTATTTTTAGGGCATCACTGAAGGACTGGAAGAGATCCACCATGAATCCTTCGGTGGCTTGTTTATTGGACCCCTTGTATTCCCCCAGGTTGATGGATGGAGGAGGAACTTCAAACGAAGGAAATGGACCTCCAGTGTCCCTTCTAGGCCTCTGCCTTTTAGGGCTTGTTTGGGGTATAGTCAGCTGAGTCACTGTCGGAGTTCTCAGAAGACTCTCGGTGTTTTCCTGATCGTCTGAGCCCTTTTGTTTGATTTGGAAGTGTCCATTTCCTCCGTGAGGAGCTGATTTGAAGGAGGAGTTTTAATTTTCCCCCCCAAATTTTTCATTTTTTGAAGTGTTTCAGGTTGTGTTTAGGCAGTGTTTTGGTCAATGGGTTATTGATACCCTATCCCCCTTTGCAGCTTTGACAGGTGCAGGGCTATGGGATTGTTTTATATAAGGCATTTTGGGCTCACCTCTTTTCAAAGGTGACCTAGATTTTGTGGGGCGTAACACATTAGGGATATCCTCATAGGATTTTGAATATGCCCCCAAATTGTGCCTCGTCACCCTGTGTGAGCTATTATTAATTCTGTCCCTGCCTGACTGCATCTTAAATTTGCCACGCAGCCTTCCCTGGCCTCAGATCTATGACCCTTTTAGCTTGATCAAGCAGACAAGTTAAGTAAAATGGTCTAAAAACAAGTTTCAGAAAAGGAGTCAACTGAGAAACCCTCAGTAAGAGCGCCAAAAGTCACACAATTCCTCAATAATAATAATGCAAGCAGTCCACTGTAGATCTGATCCTTGCTTGAAGAGTGGATAATCCTCTATTATGGTGCACTGCACAGATGAGTATTGGGCACCGGGGCCACCAGCCATAAACTGCGGTCACTATTGTGTTATAAGTCTGCGCTGCTGGTAAGTGCAGAATAGTCAGTATTCCTTTATTGTGTGGGGAGAGTGAGGGCCCTCCCCGCAATCTATATCCTTCTCCTCGGTACTCTTGGGGATGACTACCTGCTGCGCCGCACAGTTCTGGGGTATAGCTGAGCCTGTAGTACCGGGGGCCACTTGCTGTGTGCTGCGGGGCCTGTGATGTCAGGTTTCTGCAACGCTGACAGGCTGGACACAGCCGGAACTACTTCCCATTGAGTCCTATTGCAGCTGTGATCAGTGTGCAGCGTCCGGTTCTACTGACCGGATTTCAGTTGTGCCTCACCTCAGCAGTTTTTAGTGGCTCCCCCGATGCTAGTTGCCTCTGATCCGGTCCTTTATGAGGCTGTATAGCGCTGTTCTTGGCCGATTCCGGGGTCTGGTCCTAGAAGTCCGGTGGTATCCCTCCGCCCTTCAGTTCCTTGGCAAAGAAAGAGTCCCCGCCAGTGTCTTTGCTTTCCTCTTCAGCGTGCCACGCTAGAATATGTCAAGGGAAGCTCCTCTGTCCCCGCTATCCTCACCCTGATGTTACATCAGGCAGAATTCAGTGGCAATCAGGTGTATTCAAAAGGGATGAACATGCAGGAGTCTGTATCCCTCCGCCACAGCCACACTGTTATCCTCCACACACCACAGACAGAAAGCCGTGCAGACAGTTGGAATTATGTTGTACCTTACTGGGGGGTCCAAATAAAGTCCCCGGTACCAATAATGATCCTCCAGATCAATCCTGGCTTCAGTAAAGCCTGCGCTGGCACTCCGGTCTCTTCACAGGAGGGCAGATGATGTGGGGTGATGTCCCTCAGCTTCTGCTGCACCGCAGCCATCCAGACTTGTAAAAGCTTATTTCTTGAGTCCTCTTTGGACCAGAGTCCTGCTTTTTGTCTCAAAATGGGCACCCAAGCTTCATAAATAAAAAAGGGTCCAGCAAGGTTATTTTGGTTAACCCTATGCACGCTTATTTTGTAGCTTTAGAATGTGACTGTGGGAGCTTAGAGCTCTTGCTGCCTACATGCTCAGAGCCCAGGCCACGCCCCCTCAATATTTACCCTTGTTTTTCAATACGTCATCAATTCTCCCTGGCAGCTGTGTCAAATCCTGACTGATGACCCATTCTAGTCTCATCAGTGCTTGAAGTTTATCACAATGTCTGTGTTTTTGGTTTATCCACTTATTTTTTAAGAATTGATCATAGGTTCCAAATGGTAGTTGAGATTCAGTGAGTTTTTCTGGGCATGAACCTAAAATGTCAATGTTTTGGTAACTGGGTCCCTTAGATATCATTTTTGCCTTGTGATGTGGTCTCCATCATGCCAGAAAAGCATTGCTCATTACCAAATTACTCCTGGATTGTTGGGAGAAGGTTTTTCTTGGAGAAAGTTTAGATCCCATTCTTTATTTATTGCAGTGTTGTTAGGCAAAAAGTGAGCCCACTTCCTCAGATGAAAGGAAAACCCACACATGAATGGTCTCAGGATGCTTACTGTTGGCATGATGCAGGACTCATGGCAGTGGTCACCTTTTCTTCTCTGGACAATCATTCTTACAGATGTCACAAAGGGGCATGTACCAGGAAACTCTCCCAGATCTCATTCTCATTATTCGAGTGACCTATTGTATATGTGAAGGTGTTTAATAGAAAACTCGTATACCAATAATGAATGGATGAGGTGTGCAGCTATTAGCCCATCACAATTGTGTCTGGAATGTTCGGTTTGTGCAGTCTGCTCAGAATGGTCATACTAATGTGCCTTTTTTCATGACAGTAAAGTTCAGAAGTCCCAATATAACCTTTGTATCTGAAGCAAGAAACAATCAAGTGTGTATAAATTGGACAGAGTCATATTTACGAATTTTCCTGATATCGGAAGTTCTTTTGTTCTCCTCTGGTGCATGGGGTGAGCCATTAAAGGTAACATTATTGTCATGAAAACTATGTGGAATTTAGGTAATTAGACCCAGCATATGGTTTGATATTGAATGTACTATTCCCCCTCCATTTGCACCCTGATTTCTACTGACCTACTGATAAGCAATATGGAGGCATCGGTGAGCGCTTACAATGTCGGGCCGTATTCACATAATCATGTTTCATGACTTCTATCCTAGGTTTACATTACATGGAATCCGTCAGCAGGTTTTGCTGTGTAATCCGAGGATAGCATGATGTAGGGACAGAGACCCTGATTCCAGTGATGTATCACTTAGAATTACAGTTTTTTCTATTGCAGATCTAGCAAAGCTCAAATTGCTGAGCTGTGTATAACGCCACCCACACCACTGATTGGAAGCTTTCTCTGTACTCTGTATATTGATAGAAAGCTGCTAATCGGTGCTATGGGCATGGTTGGACTATGAGGCAAGTGGGCATCTAGTCCTGTAGTGATAATCTTCTTCCAATAAAACACTAGTTGTATCTTCAAGTAAATCATGCTGCTCTGTCAAATGACAGATTCTCTTTAAGAGGACTGCCAAGATATACCTCACATGGAAGGATGCCCTGGATAGGTATACATTGGAAAGGTAAGAGGTGTACACTAGTGTTTTAACATACTTTTTTTTTCAAGGGAATCTGTCACTTCGGAAAACATTTACCTGCAACTATAGGGTTAAAATAGCTATGTAATGATACAGCTCTGGTCACCTGGTCTAACCTCCTGCATTAGTCAGTGTGGGGGACTGGCAGTGCAGCTGAGACTAGCTGTGTTGAATTACAAACCCTTCTATCAGCTATCTTCCTCTCACAGTGAGGTCACCTTTGCTGTAATACCCCTTCCGCCACACTGCATTTCCGGAGATTTGTCAGTTCTGGTAATCACACTTATGTCTGCTGTATTCAACATGTACTCGCTTTAAAGTAAGATCAGAGCAGGGGCTCATTACATCTCACATAGGAGTAGTCCAGAACAGGCTGGTAACTCTCGTGTGAGATGTAATGACAGCCCTGGTCTCACTGCAGAGCCAATAAAAATTGTCTCAGTACAGCAGATATAATACACTGCTCAAACAAAATAAAAGGGAACACTAAAATACCACATCCTAGATATCACTGAATGAAATATTCCAGTTGCAAATCTTTATTCATTACATAGTGGAATGCGTTGAGAATAATAAAACATATAAATGATCAATGTAAATCAAAATTAATATCCCATGAAGGTCTGGCTTTAGAATGATACTCAAAATCAAAGTGGAAAATCGAATTACACTATGATCCGACTTCAGGACATGATGCTCAGTAGTGTGTGTGAACTCAAATTGCCTATATCAGTGTTCCCCAACTTCAGTCCTCAATGCCCACCAAGAGGTCATGTTTTCCAGATTTCCTTTGTATTGCACAGGTGATACAATTATCACCTTGGCAATACTAAGGAAATCCTGAAAACATGACCTGTTGGTGGGCCTTGTGGACTGGAGATGGGGAACAATGGCTTGTATGACCTCCCTACAATGCCTGGATATGCTCCTGACAAGGCAGTGGATTTTCTCCTGAAGGATCTCCTTGCAGAAATGGATTAAAGCCTCAGTCAACTCCTGGACAGTCTGTGGTTCAACGTGGCATTGGTGGATGGAACGAGATGTTCCAGAAGTGCTTGATTGTATTCAGGTCTGGGGAACGGCAGGCCAGCCCATAACATCAATGCCTTCATCATGCAGGAACTGCTGACACATTTTAGCCATATGAGGCCTAGCATTGTCATGTATCAGAAGTAACCCAGGTCCCACTGCAACTGCATATGGTTTCACAATGGGTCTTAGGATCTCATTCCAGTACCTAATGGGAGTCAACGCCGCAAACACTCCTTCTGAACAGTGGTAAAATCAATACCCCCAGTCACACAGCAGTGATCCCATGCTGGCGTCAGCTGATGTGACTACTGCTCCCATCAGCCTTCGTCTGCTGCCGCTAATAACATTGAGTGCAGGAGCAGCTGATGAGAGCATTCATCAGCCAATGCCTGTGCTCCAAATATATAAATAATAATAAAAATAGAAAAAAAACGCTATGGGTCCCGCTGTATTTTTGATAGCCAGCCAGGCAAAACTGACAGCTGGGGACTACAACCCTTAGCTGTTAGCATTAGCAAAGTTGATTATCAAGAATAGAGGGGTCCCAGCGCTATTTTTTTTTTTAGTTATTTAAATAATTTTAAAAAATACGTTTTTGACAGCCAGCCTTGCTAAAGCAGACAGCTGGGGTCTAGTATCCTCGGGCTGGTAAGGGGCCAAGGTTATTGGCCCCCCCAGCCTAAAAAGAGAAGCTTGCAGCCGTCCAGAAAAGGTATATCTATTTAGATGCGCTTTGCCCGGCTCTTCACACTTTCCTTGTAGCGGTGGCACGTGGGGTTCATATTTGTAGACTTTGTCATCTTTGTATTTATTCTAAATGAAACCGTACTCACATCAGCGCCAATTCCATTGAAGCCATTGTCTCGTGTAATGAAACAAAAATAAAAAAACATATCCCTCACCTGTCCATCGTTCTGTCCCACGCCGTAATCCATGTCTGGGGATAAACCATTTTCAACCTGGACAATACCAAGATGCAATCCAGGCGGAGAACCACTGGGAGAATGAGCTGCTGCGAGCGCAGCATCAGTGACTAGCACTGACGTCATCAAGGTTACCACCGGTCACTGAGTCTGCATTCCCAGCCGGGCTCTCGAACTGTAATGACCTCAGTGAGATCCCCGCTAGCACAGTGAGAAAGTCTCACAGTTCTGCATTGAGCTCAGAGTTCACCACAGTTCACTGTAAGAAATTTTTCCCGGTGAACTGCGATGAACACACCGCTGCACCATGAGGCTTTTTCTCAAACTGCTAGCAGGGATTTCACTGAGGTCCCCGCAGTTCAGGGGCCAGGCTGGGAACGCAGCCTCAGTGACCGGTGGTAACCCTAACCCTCAGTGACCTGCGGTAACCTTGATGACGTCACCGCTAGTCACTGATGCTGCACTTGCAGCAGCTCATTCCTCAGTGGTTCTCAGACTGGACGGACGCATCTAAGCACCGTTCAGATTGAAACATTTGATCTCCCAGACAAGGATTACGGTGTGATACAGAACAACGGACAGGTGAGGGATATGGTCGTTTTTTATTTTTGTTTTATAACAGGAGATGAGGGCTTCAATAGAATGAGTGATGGCATGAGTAAGGTTTAATTTAGAATCATTAAGAGAGTCTGTGGCATTCTTTCAATTACAGGACTTTATTCTGGCGATGTGTTTATTATTTAAGTCAAGATGTTTAAATCACTAGGTGCCAAATTAAAAAAAAAAAAAATTCCCCTCTGCAGCCACTATTACTTCCTGTGTCCAGTTCAACATGAAAATATGAAAGATCAATACCTTACTTTTCATATTTTCCAGCATTATGCTGTATTAAAGGGGTTAAAACTTATCTAAGATTTATTTTTCTAATAACAGTGATTGGCACAAAAAATAAACCTGATAAATTGCATCTTATTTTGGCACCACATGATCTTGTGGTCATCACCTGTCTCTATTTACCTCGCTATAGCAATAAACTGGCAAATGGCATACAGTTGTGGCCAAAAGTATTGACACCCCTGCAATTCTGTCAGATAATACTCAGTTTCTTCCTGAAAATGATTGCAAACACAAATTCTTTGGTATTATTATCTTCAATTAATTTGTCTTAAATGAAGAAACACAAAAGAGAATGAAGCAAAACATTGATCATTTCACCCAAAACTCCAAAAATGGGCCAGACAAAAATTTTGGCACCCTCAGCCTAATACTTGGTTGCACAACCTTTGCCAAAATAACTGCGACCAACCACTTCCGGTAACCATCAATGAGTTTCTTACAATGCTCTGCTGGAATTTTAGACCATTCTTCTTTGGCAAACTGCTCCAGGTCCCTGATATTTGAAGGGTGCCTTCTCCAAACTGCCATTTTTAGATCTCTCCACAGGTGTTCTATGGGATTCAGGTCTGGACTCAGTGCTGGCCACCTTAGAAGTCTCCAGTGCTTTCTCTCAAACCATTTTCTAGTGCTTTTTGAAGTGTGTTTTGGGTCATTGTCCTGCCCATGACCTCTGAGGGAGACCCAGCTTTCTCACACTGGGCCCTACATTATGCTGCAAAATTTGTTGGTAGTCTTCTGACTTCATAATGCCATGCACACGGTCAAGCAGTCCAGTGCCAGAGGCAGCAAAGCAACCCCAAGACATCAGGGAACCTCCGCCATGTTTGACTGTAGGGACCGTGTTCTTTTCTTTGAATGCCTCTTTTTTTTCTCCTGTAAACTCTATGTTGATGCCTTTGCCCAAAAAGCTCTACTTTTGTCTCATCTGACCAGAGAACATTCTTCCAAAACGTTTTAGGCTTTTTCAGGTAAGATTTGGCAAACTCCAGCCTGGCTTTTTTATGTCTCGGGGTAAGAAGTGGGTTCTTCCTGGGTCTCCTACCATACAGTCCTTTTTCATTCAGACGCCGACAAATAGTACAGGTTGACACTGTTGTACCCTCGGACTGCAGGGCAGCTTGAACTTGTTTGGATGTTAGTCGAGGTTCTTTATCCAAAATCCGCATAATCTTGCGTTGAAATCTCTTGTCAATTTTTCTTTTCCGTCCACATCTAGGGAGGTTAGCCACAGTGCCATGGGCTTTAAACTTCTTGATGACACTGCACACGGTAGACACAGGAACATTCAGGTCTTTGGAGATGGACTTGTAGCCTTGAGATTGCTCATGCTTCCTCACGATTTGGTTTCTCAAGTCCTCAGACAGTTCTTTGGTCTTCTTTCTTTTCTCCATGCTCAATGTGGTACACACAAGGACACAGGACAGAGGTTGAGTCAACTTTAATCCATGTCAACTGGCTGCAAGTGTGATTTAGTTATTGCCAACACCTGTTAGGTGCCACAGGTAAGTTACAGGTGCTGTTAATTACACAAATTAGAGAAGCATCACATGATTTTTCGAACAGAGTCAATACTTTTGTCCACCCTCTTTTTTATGTTTGGTGTGGAATTATATCCAATTTGGCTTTAGGACAATTCTTTTTGTGCTTTTTCATTTAAGACAAATTAAATGAAGATAATAATACCAAAGAATTTGTGTTTGCAATCATTTTCAGGAAGAAACTGAGTATTATCTGACAGAATTGCAGGGGTGTCAATACTTTTGGCCACAGCTGTACATTCATATGACCAGGGCTAGTTATTGGTTTCAGCTATGATGCTTGAATGTAGGACACTTGACCCCTGGTATGTAATCACTGCAGCAAAGTATACAAGACTAAAGCTGTGGGAGATTTATTTAGTGAGTATTATAGTAGTTGATATTTTGTTTTATTGTTTTTTGAGGGTTATTTTATAGTTTTCCACATCATTAAAAATGTTTTGCTTTGTTTTTTTTTATCATTTATTCTGAATGCCCCCATTAAATAATTGAAAAAAAAAATATTTAAAAACCTCTTTATATGTAGACACAGGTCAAATACAACATATAGACAGGGCTGCCACCAGGAATTTTAGTGCGCTATACTGGCTAAATTTTTGGGCCCCCTTGAGACTCTGCCCAGGCTGCACCCCAGCTCCTCCTCTACCCCTCGAACCTTATACAGTCCTACAGCCCACTCATGAAAAACAACTCCACTTCTGCACCACGTCCTCACCAATCACACATTAAGGGCTCGCTCCCACTTGCGATTAAATCAGATAAATGCAATCCAATTAAAACTCGGATTGCATTTGTACCAATTTAATCCTATTTTTCTGTTCTCAATTGCGTTGTTTTTCCCCTGCTCTGATTGGGTCACGATTGGACAGGAAAAAAACGCTGCATGCTGCGATTGCATGCTGAATTCAGATCGTTCGCACCCAGTCTATGGCTGCGTGTGAAACATTGCAATGCACTAGGGTGATATTCCCCGGTGCGATTCCTGCCAACGCCAGCAGCAGAGGAGAAGAAGAAATTAATTTTTCCATCTCCTCCGCAGCTGTCCTGCTATTCTCTCATGCGAGAGGATCGGAGCACAGAACACTGATGGGAGCTGAGTTTCATTAGCATATTGCTTCCGATGCTCTCGCATCGGATGCTATACGCTAGTGTGACTCCAGCCTTACCGTTCCCATCAAACACCATGTCACATACATAGTCATCAGAATTTGTTTTGGACAAAAGATTTTTTTTAAGCCACCACCACAACAAGGTACACTCTTTTGGCCGGGCCCTACTCTAACATATTAAACTTTTGTTAAAATACCCAATACTTTTTTAGTTCTATTTTTATCTATGTTTCTTTAAGGGAATATGCCACATACATTTTTTCTAAATGACCAATAATACAGCATGCAAGAACAAATATAGTCACACCATGACCAGACCACATAATACTACCACTTAGTGACCGAATAATACCACATACAAGGAACAAATACCGCCACACTATGACCTGACCACATATTACCTTAATTCCTTAATTAGCCCCTACAGTGATAATGTCCCCCAACTTGGCCCTCTTAATATATACTTACCTTGTAATGTCTTCACATCCTGTTCCGCCCGGATCCCAGAATGTCAAGCGGCGAAAGTTCACCGACCACCATATTGGGACACCTATGTGATCGGTGTCTCAATATGGAAACTGCTGGTGGTACAAGCCTCTTGCACAGTACCACCAGCGGAACACCACACACACACACACACACACACACACACACTGTATACGCCATATGCAGTCTCTTGCACAGTACCACCAGCAGAACACAGTCGCGAACACGCCGCAGGCGGGATCAGCCAAATGATTCACTGACCGCTGCCATCTTTGTGCAGGAGGAGCGCATGCACAGTTTTAATGTGCCCGCCGCTATCTGTCTGCACAAAGGTGGCGGCGGTCTGATTTGCTGCGCCAATTCCGTGCAGGCGCAGTGAGTCATTCAGCTGATTCTGATTCATTTTGTGAGGTAAAATATTTCACTGACTGTTTTTAAACAATATTTTACCTCACAAAATGTATCCTCTGCGATCTCCTGCTGTAATGTCAGGAACACCGCACTGCACTTGCTCACTGAGCCAAGTGCGTGTGTCCTGAGTACAAAAACAGTGCTCAAAGATACCTGTGGAGCGGGGCAGCAGCCGTGACGATGCGTGCTTCAGACTATCAGGACCTGAAGCACGTGACTGCTGGGGGCGTGACCTAAGCTCCACAGAGCTAGCAGCTGCATGGAAACTCCTAGAAAAGTAACTACGGGACAAGATACCAAGGGGCATAGACAGAGAAGTAAAACAGATCAAGCCGGGTCAAAGCACGAGATAGCAGGACAGTACCAAAGGGTTAGACAGAGTGAATAGTCAGGACGTAGCAATAGATAAGAAAACCAGAACGGGCAATGGACGGTACAATAGGGACAAACTGTAACGGAGTAACAATAGCCAAGCCAGGAGGTCAGAACCCGGAGAAGACAATAGTACCAAAACATGAGACAGAGAACAGCGTGAGGGGACAGACCGGGTCATACAAGCAATGCAAATTACAAGCAATGCAGATTACACGCACACCAGGGGGGGTCAGACACACAGCCAGAATAACAGTATAGCTGACAGGGAATCCTAGTCTGTAGTGAGTATAAATACCCCTCCCAGATCCAAAGAGAGGCCAGCAAAAGTTAACCCTGTGAGAACAGGAAATTAACCATGTCCTAACCATGACAGTACCCCCCTCTTAATGGGGGGCCACTGGACCCCCAGGTTTCTCAGGGTATCTTGCATGAAAAGCTCGCACCAGTCGATCAGCGTGCACCGAAATGGCCGGAACCCATGACCGATCCTCAACGGAATATCCCTTCCAATGAATAAGGTACTGAAGTCTCCGGCGCACCCACCGTGAATCAATGATGCGCCCTACCTCGTACTCCAGTTGACCCTCTACCAACACTGGTGGAGCCACAGATGAGGGATCTTCTCTAACTGTCCCCACAGGTTTTAATAGGGACCTGTGGAAGATGTTAGAGATTTTGAAGGAGGTGGGCAACTGTAATCTGTATGCCACCGGGTTGATCACCTCTACAATCTTGTATGGGCCAATAAATTTTGGGCCCAACTTCATAGAGGATATTTTAAGTTTGATGTTACGGGTGGACAACCAGACTTTTTCCCCCACTGTCAACGTAGGAACCACCCCCCCTCCTCCTGTCCGCAAAACGTTTGTACTTCTTCTGGGCTTTGGAGATGTTCCCCTGCACCTCCCTCCAGAGGGTTTTTAAATGTTGTACCATCCCCTCGGCACCAGGGCAATCCGAATCCATACGGGAAAATTCCCCAAACTGCGGAACAAACCCATAATTGACCTGAAAGGGAGACTTTCCGGTAGACTGATTAATACGACAGTTGAAAGCAAATTCTGCCATGGGCAATACCTCACACCAGTCTTCCTGTCTGGAGGAGGCCAGGCATCTCAGAATCTACTCCAACGACTGGTTGGTGCGTTCAGTCTGTCCATTGGATTCCGGGTGATAGGCAGAGAAGAATGACAACGTAACCACCAACTTCATACAAAACGCTCTCCAAAACCTGGCCACAAATTGCACACCCCTGTCCGACACCACGTTCACGGGCACTCCATGCAATCGAACAATGTGCTGTATAAACAAGCGGGCCAAGGTTTCAGCAGATGGTAACACAGGTAATGGCACAAAGTGGGCTTGCTTAGAAAATCTATCAACCACTACCCATACCACTGAGTTGCCCTTGGAAGATGGAAGATTAGTGATAAAGTCCATGGACAGGTGTGTTCGTGTTTTATCCGGAATTGGCAAAGGCACCAATTCCCCGGCCGGACCTGAGAGCTTTAAGAGCGCGGGCACACCCCACAAGTATTTAGAAACCTTTTTATATCAGTACCCATAGAGGGCCACCAAAAACCCCTGGCTAGTGCCCCCCGGGTAGCTGCAATACCAGGGTGTGCACTTAACACAGAATCATGAAATTCTTGAAGCAGTGTGAGATGGAATTGTTCGGGTACAAACAATTTACCTGGGGGTTTATTCCTGGGAGCTTGTGCTTCCAGAATCTCTCTGTAACTCTGAGGAGATTTCGGCTACAACCACTCCCGGTTGAAGAATGAAGGAAGGAGGTTCTGGAGGGGACACAGAATCAAAACTTCGGGATAAGGCATCCGCCTTTACATTTTTTAGACCCTGGTCGGAACGTGATGGTAAAATGAAATCGAGAAAAAACGTGCCCACCGAGCCTGTCTGGGGGTCAATCTCTTAGCAGACTCGATATAGGCCAGGTTTTTATGATCAGTGATGACCGTAATGGGATGAGGGGCCCCCTCCAAAAAATGCCTCCATTTTTCGAAAGCCAATTTAACCGCTAACAATTCCCTGTTACCGACATCATAGTTTCTCTCGGCCGAAGAGAACTTCTTTGAGAAAAAAAGAATAGGGTTTGAGGTTAGTCAGGGTAGAGCGGCCCTGTGACAATACTGCCCCCACCTCCGAAGCGTCGACCTCGACGATAAAAGGTCTTGACGAGTCAGGTTGTACCAATACAGGGGCTGTGGTAAAACACTTCTTTAATGCCAGGAAGGAATTTTTTGCGGCCATGGACCAATTTTTTACATCTGCCCCTTTAAGAGTGAGGTCCGTCAAGGGTTTCACCACCTACGAGAACCCTTTAATGAACTTCCTATAATAATTAGCGAAGCTCAGAAATCGCTGCAACCCCTTCAGGTCATGAGGCTGCACCCAATCGGTAATGGCCTGAACCTTCCCTGGATCCATGTGGAATCTGTCCCCGGATACAATTACACCCAAAAAAGACAGGTGTTGCATAAAAAAAATGAGCACTTCTCCAGCTTAGCATACAAATGGTTCTCCCGGAGTCTCATAAGAGCCGTACGTAAATGGTGTAAGTGTGACTGACTGTCCTCAGAGTATATCAAGATGTCATCCAAGTAGATGACTACATAACACCCAATCAAGTCAGAAAAAACAACATTAATGAAGTTCCGAAAATCAGCCGGAGCGTTAGTGAGGCCGAAGGGCATAACCAGGTTTTCAAACAGCCCCTCAGTTGTCAGGAACGCTGTTTTCCATTCGTCTCCCTCCCGGATCCTTATAAGGTTATAAGCCCCTCATAGATCGAGCTTAGAAAACCATTTGGCCCCCGTGAGTTGGTTGCATAGATCAGGAATCAACGGGAGAGGGTACGTGTTCTTAACAGTAATTTTGTTCAGTTCCCGAAAGTCGAGGCACAGTCGCAACCCACCATCTTTTTTCTTTACAAAGAAAAACCCCGCTGCCATGGGTGAGACCGAGGGCCAAATATGCCCCTTGCGAAGGCTCTCTTTGATGTACTCTTTCATAGCTTGGCGCTCAGGCCCGGACAAATTAAACAAACAAGCCTTGGGTAATTTGGCTCCAGGTACTAAATCGATAGCACAATCAAATGATCTATGTGGTGTTAGCGCCTCAGCCTTGCTTTCGGAAAACACATCTTTAAAGTCTCTCAGGTACTCCGGAATACCCTCCAGACCGACAGACGACACAGATACAGATCTTATCGGATTGACAAGAGGAATCGGGTTACAACACAGACCATTATCATTACATCCCCATCGGGTGATCTTCCCCTTCACCCAATCAATGAGAGGATTGTGGCGTTGCAACCAGGGCATCCCCAATACCAGTCCTGCAGGCAGATTATTCAGAATGAAACAACTTAACTTTTCCACATGAGTGGAACCCATTTTCATAGAAAAAACTTCAGACATAAAACAAATTCCAACCCGGGTAAGAGGGGATGAATCCACAGCCACAATTTTAACAGGGTCTTTTAACCTGACTGTCCCTATGTTATTAAGAGTCACAACTTGGGCATCAATCAGATTAATGGAGGAACCACAGTCAAAGGCGGTGGTCATAACAGGACCGCCAGCAAGTTCCAATTCAACCTTTAGCACCATCTTTGTACATGAGAAAAAATGTACCTGGGAGTCTGGACAACCTCCTCGATTGTTGCCCAGACACAGTCGTTTCTCTGATGGTTTCTTTGAAGAAGGGCACGAGGGGCAATACCTTTTCCAATGTCCAGAGGCTCAACAGTAAAAGCATAGTAGGTTGTCTCCATGGTGCCTTCTCTCTTTCTCCTTAACAGAGACTGACCCAACCTCCATGGGCTCAGACACAGGTGCAGTGTCACACAATTTGGGGTACAAGGGAGACTCTTGTTGCATCATTCCTCTAGCATGGAGTCTCCGGTCCATACGGGCCGCCTGCATCATGGCGTCCTCCAGGGTATCAGGAGGAGGATGTAATGCCAGAGCGTCCTGCAGACGGTCAGACAGGCCCCTGCGGAACAACCCCCTCAGGGCGGCGTCATTCCAGGATACTTCGGCGGTCCAACGTCTAAACTCTGAGCAGAACCATTCAGCAGAGTGCCTCACCTGTGTCACACCCATCACCATATCCTCTGCCAGACGCACTCTATCAGGCTCATCATAAATGTGCCCCAGAGCCTCAAAGAACAAATTCACAGACATACATTCAGGAGCAGAGGAACAGAGAGAAAACGCCCATGCCTGTGGAGCCCCCAGAAGTAGAGAAATGACGACCCCCACCCTCTGGAACCCATCCCCGGAGGAGCGGGGCCTCAGAGAAAAAAAAAGCTTGCATCCTTCTCTGAACGACCTGAACTCCCTTTTATCTCCTGAGAAAGGGTCTGGCAATTTGATCAGAGATTAGGGGGATGCCAATGACACATCTCTATCCCCAGCACTGGGAGCCCCTGCAGCGACAGCCCCCTGCACAGTATCCACCAACTGTTGCTGGATATGGGCCATCGTGCGCTGTTCCACATTAAGTTTGTGGAACATTTGGGTCAGGTGCTTGACCTGATCAGTCAAAGCTTGTATGGGATCCATGAGGATAACACACTTTTTTTTTTTTTCCTTCAGAGGAAAAAAAAACAAACTGAAATGGTCAGCTATAATGTCAGGAACACCGCACTGCACTGGCTCACTGAGCCAGTGCGCGTGTCCTGAGTGCAAAAACAGTGCTCAAAGATACCTGTGGAGCGTGGCAGCAGCGGTTTACGATGCGTGCTTCAGACTATCAGGACCTGAAGCATGTGACTGCTGGAGGTGTGGCCTAAGCTCCACAGAGCTAGGAGCTGCAGGAAAACTCCTAGAAAAGTAACTACAGGACAAGATACCAAGGGGCATAGACAGGGGCGGAAACCAGATCAAGCCGGGGTCAATGCACGAGATAGCAGGACAGTACCAAAGGGTTAGACAGAGTGAATAGTCAGGACGTAGCAATAGATCAGAAAACCAGAACGGGCAATGGACGGTACAATAGGGACAAACTGTAACGGAGTAACAATAGCCAAGCCAGGAGGTCAGAACCGGAGAAGACAATAGTACCAAAACGTGTGACAGAACAGCGTGAGGGGACAGACCGGGTCATACACGGGAATCAAACAAGCAATGCAGAATACACGCACACCAGGGGGGGTCAGACAGACAGCCAGAATAACAGTATAGCTGACAGGGAATCCTAGTCTGGAGTGAGTATAAATACCCCTCCCAGATCCAAAGAGAGGCCGGCAAAAGTTAACCCTGTGAGAACAGGACATTAACCATGTCCTAACCATGACACAGGCAAATGAGACTCTTGAAGAGCAACAGCATCGCTAGGACAAAAACATCAGTGCAGTGGTGGAGAGCGAGATAGAGCAGACAAAGGGAAGAGCACATAGGGTACACGGGTCAAAGAAGAGATGACAGCAGATGGGGAAGAGAGAGAAAGCACAGGGGGGAGACAGCTCAACCGGGAAAGCACATGAGGGGAGAATACAGCATAGAAAGGAGAGAGACAGCAGACGAGGGATAGTACATGGGGTAGACAGGTCAAAGAACAGAGCACAGATGGTAGAAGTCAGCACATGGGGAAAGAGAGAGTGGATAAGTGGGTGAGCACATGGGGGGGGGTATTCTCAATGCTGCAAAACCTGCCCCATCATGACATTACCGCCCTCCTGATGCAATAGCATCAGGCATCCATATTCTATTAATAATAATAATTTATTATCTTGTCTTATTCCAGGCCCCATATGTTCTCCCATCCCGCCCCCATTTGTTTCCATCCTGAAACATATGTCTCCAACCTGCCCCATGTGTTCTCCTATCCTGCCCCCATAATGCAGCTTTCAATAAACAAAAAAAACACACACATTTCTCCTTAACTGGCAGCCGTCAAGCAGCGTTCTTTCCCTCAGCTATTTTGAGGCGTGGACACGACATCATATGCCGGTGACATGCATGTGAACATGAGCTGTTTACTATTGCCATGTGGAAAGCCTTCCCATACACCAATAGATTTAACTGAACATGCGTCAGAGGACACACGTTCAGTTACTGAACTGGCAGGATGCTGGCCCTGGTGCCCAGTGAGCTAAAGCAAAGCAAAAAGAGGCACCTTTCAGCTCACCAAGCCCCATATGCCAGTAATGCCTTGATAGTGGCCCTGCATATAGATATAAATTTGTTGTCCCTGCAATTATTTTTGTGTTTTTGTTTTTTAGAAATTCCAAATAATTTCTATTATGTTTATCAAATGTGTGTTTTCAGGTAACAGAAGACATCAGTAAGTGTGTGAATCTCCATAATAGTGAAGACACATGGTCAGTCAAAGTACGGGTTAGGTTATCAGAGACTAAAGCTGAAAGATCAATGTGGAGCGACTGGAGTTCAGAATGGAAAGTTCAAAGTAAGTTATATATACACACACACACACACACACACACACACACACACACACACACACTTAAATTCACATTCTACACACACACATATCAGTGTGTCAAGAGTGAGGGAAGAGGGTTACATTGACAATCCAACACAATGGGCAGCACTTTGAACACATTTTATAAGTGGTCATAAACTTGTAAATAACTCATGAAAGAATAAAGTTACGTTAAAACCAAGCACAACATTGTTTTTCTTGTGAAATTCTCAATAAGTCTCAATAAGATTGTGTCACATGACCCTCTTCCCATTGAAAAAAATAAAGTTGGATCCAAATTGTCGGACTTCAAAATGGCCGCCATGGTCACCACCCATCTTGAAAAGTTTTTTCCCTCCCATATACTAATGTGCCACAAACAGGAAGTTGATATCGCCAACCATTCCCATTTTATTTAGGTGTATCCATACAAATGGCCCACCCTGTATATATGTAGATAAGAAGGAAGGCCTGGTGGAAGGTTTTCTCCAAAATTAACTCAAAGACCATTTTTAGTTAATAAATTGAAACTGCTGACCTGGCTACTTTTTACTATTTTGCAGAACCAAACACCTCTTTATTGCTACTCATCCTAATTCCAGCTGCTGTTGTCATCATGGCAGTCATTCTGCTTGCCTACCTAAAAAGGTAAAAAAATTCATTTTTATTTTTGACTGTTGTATC
This sequence comes from Dendrobates tinctorius, assembly GCF_039654945.1. Lineage (NCBI taxonomy): Eukaryota > Metazoa > Chordata > Amphibia > Anura > Dendrobatidae > Dendrobates > Dendrobates tinctorius. The sequence continues at coordinate 13,658,168 of NW_027361801.1, read as the reverse complement.
CAGTCTTAGGGTATGTGCACACGCTGCGGATTCCGCTGCGTTTCCGCAGCGGTTTTGGCCGCTGCGGACCTGCAGCAGTTTTAGCTGCGGTGTACAGTACCATTCAAATGAATGGTACAAAAAAAACGCTGTGCTGACGTTGCGGAAAAATCTGCGCGGATTTGCTGCGGTTTTGAAACCGCAGAAAGAATTGACATGTCAATTCTTTCTGCGGAATCCGCAGCGGGTTCCTATCTCCACCATTGTGGAGATGGTGAATCCGCAGGCCCAAACCGCAGGCAAAACCGCAGGTCTTTTGACCTGCGGATTATCTGCGGTTTTTGCAAAATCCATGCGGATTAATCCGCAGCGGATTCCGCAGCGTCTGCACACACCCTTAGAATGTTTTGCTCCAGGTGCACCACAATATACTACTATATGGATAATGTATAGCACTGTGCAGATAAAGAACATTTCTTGGGAGCTTTGTGTAAGGAATGTAGCACTAGATACTGCTTAGCATCCCGCCGCACACTGCAGGCATTGTCACCACTCACAGCCATTGGAAACCTGGTGCAAACACAGGAAAAAACTACAAATTCTTTGCAAATGTTGTCCTATTGTCCCCGACTTTGTGGTTTGATATTTTTTTATTTGAAAATTTGTTTGCAGAATTTTATGTTGACTTTTTTCTGTGTGTGTATTTATTATCCGCAATTTCTCTAGATTGAAGGTTATGATTTTTCCTCCAATTCCTCACCCTGGAAAGATGTTTCAAAATGATCTACAGGTAAGAGTTGATTGTAGTAATCCGTTTTCATAAGTAGTTTTCCATGTAATATTAGACTGTTAGATTATTATCTACTAGAGGTGAACCCGATGCTATCGCATCGGGAGGGCAATGTGTGTGTGTGGGGTGTGTGTCCCGCCGCTGCCTGCCCACCCACCTCCGTGCAGTCACAGCCGGCAGGAAAGATGGTGGTTTGCGGCATGTGCTGGAAATGCGCTCCTGCACCCCATCTCCAGCACAGGCCGCAAGCTGCGGTCTTTCCTGATGGCTGTGACTGCATGGAGGTGGGTGGGCAGGCAGCGGCGGGTCCTGGCGGCGGGGGGGGGCTGGCGTGGGTGTCCTGGCAGTGTCCCGCTGGTGGTACTGCGGAAGGGCCTGGTACCACCAGCGGGTGCCATATTGGAATACCCATCACTTGGGTATTCCAATATGGCTGTGGGCGTACTTCCAGTGCGGCGCGGTGGATTGTGGGATTCTAAGACGTCCGGACGGAAGTGGATGACGGACCATTTTAGGTAAATATATAATAGTTTAGACAGCTACATTTTTTTTCACAAACTATGACTTTATAAACTGTATATTTCTGCACTTAGCAGCAGGAAAATAGATGTTACAACACTGAATGAAACACTTTATTAAATACTAAGAAAATTTGCATATTTGACACCAGTAATTTCCATCACGGAGTGGACAAAAAAAAAATCTTTTTATATACATTCCTGCTACTATGTGCAGGCATATACCGTTTATAGAGTCACAATTGATTATGGAGAAGATGTGTTGCCCTTTATCAGAAAACCCCAAAGCCTCAATTGCTTCAAAGTTTCATTAACAAATGAATCAGTGCAGAATGTTAGACCTAATATTTTCATGGTTTTAAAATGTGTTCTCACACAGCAGATTTAATTTAGACATTTCTGTGACTATCCTATTTTTCTGAATGAGGCCTGCATTAATCCATGCACACATTACAGAAACAACCACTTTCACATGCATGGAAAAGATTTCTGCAAGATGTGTGAACAGATCCTAGAGGTTGAGGCAGGTAACTTAAAAGTGACATGTGCTACAAAAGTTACCTATGCTAAAAACGATGTAAGGGGGCGTGAATAGTTATGCACTTGAGTCCTTCTTATTTTCACATCCTTATGTTCGGTCAATGTTTCTTCAGTATTTGTAAGTCAAAACCTAAGCATTATTTTTTAATCCTTTATAATAAATATAGTATGTTGAACAATAATGAAACACTACTCCCAAAAAGATGTTGGAAGCCTCTTTTTTTTTTTTTTTTTTTTCTTCTCTTCAGAATTGGATCAAGAGTGAACGACCTGCAAATATCTGTGAGGCACCAGAGAATGAGGATATAAGTCCAGTGTCTTTGCTTGAAGCTTAAAAACCAATTCAATTTTCTATGCGGGTTTATTTTTTAAAAAAAAATTTTTTTGTTTTGTATTTGTTGAAATGGAAAATATGAAAACAAGATACTGACATTTTAGTTTTGCTCAAAGCGGACCCTATTGAGCCTAGTGACACTCGCCATGTTGTATCGCCCAGGAGATTGGAAGCTGCTGGTGAAAAAGACTTGTATTGTAAAGTAGGCTAAGTACGGACGCCCCAACATCTGGTGCGACAAGTCACATACTGGATCCCGGAACCTGGATATTAGAAAGTATGGTAGCTAAGAAGGTACAAAACCCAATGTTAGGGCAGTTTCACACGTCCAGATAATTCCAGTACCGGAAAAACCGGTACCGGAGCTGTCCGTGTATCCGTGTGCATATGGAGGTCATCCGTGTGCTGTCCGTATGCTGTCCGTGTCCGTATTTTTGAAAAGTTATTTTTAATGTTAACCCTTTGACTTTTAAAAACGCACATGGACAGCATCCGTGTGCGGTACGTGTTTACACGGACCCATTGACTTGTATGGGTCCGTGTGATTCGTGCTGTTGCACAAAAACGGACATGTCAGCGTGTTTTGCACATGGACACACGGTCCGTGAAAACATGCTGACGTCTGCATAGACACATTCATGAGAATGTGTCTACGTGTGTCAGTGTCTCCGGTACGTGAGAAAACTGTCACTACACGTACCGGAGCCACTGACGTGTGAAACTGCCCTTAGACCGTATACAATGTGCCATACAAGCACTCCCATGGATATGTTCCTGTGTATAAAAATCTAAGACACGGTCTCTGACATGCTGGCTGGGGCATGTGGCGTATTGATGCAGTATATTGAGATAATAAACATGCTAGAGGGGACCTAATAACATTGCACCTATTAAAGAGGACATGTCATCTGGTCAAACGTGTGCAGTTTAGTTCTTAGAACTCTGTATTATGCTGTTCCTGTTACGTCCCCTGGAAATTTCGAAATAAACAACAAGCGTGTGCTACCAGTTGGGGGAATGCGGTCCCTAAACAGCTCGACACTGGCAGCACTAATGGTGCAATGTCAGGGCTTGTGCAGACGGCTGTGGATCCTCTCATCAGAGAGAATCGGGCCAATTATGCAAATAACATTCTGATCAGAGTCTCAGCATAGTGTGCTCCGATTCTCTCAGATGAGAAGATGGAGAACAAAATTTCTCCATCTCCTCCATTGTGTCGGTCCGCTGTCATCAGAGTGCAGTCCGATTTATATCATGCACTCAGTGACTTGCATGGCTGACTGCAATCCGATTATCAGATGCAAATCGTGAATGCTGAGATTTATTCCCCGGACAGACTCTGTCAGAGGAAAAAATTGGACAGGTTCACGGTCCTATAGACTAACATTGGTCCGAGCGTGAGCCGGTGTTTTGTTGGATTGCACTCGGACTGATAATACGACCCTCTGCACCTGTCCTCAAACCATCTAAGAAATGCACCACTTGACATGGTAACACCAAGATGGTACTTAATTAATAAATATCCATGAGGAATAACAGAGGAACAGCACAAGGTATGGTTATGAGAAATAATGTTCCAGAATTTTTATATTATGGGGAACACTAGTATAACCTACATATGAATACAGAGTATTCATGAAAACCACTCACACAATATACAGTCATATGTAAAAGTTTGGGCACCCCTATTAATGTTAACCTTTTTTCTTTATAACAATTTTGGTTTTTGCAACAGGTATTTCAATTTCATATATCTAATAACTGATGGACTCAGTTATATTTCTGGATTCAAATGAGGTTTATTGTACTAACAGAAAATGTGCAATCTGCATTTAAACAAAATTTCACCGGTGCAAAAGTATGGGCACCCTTATCATTTTCTTGATTTGAACACTCCTAACTACTTTTTACTGACTTCCTGAAGCACTAAATTGGTTTTGTAACCTCATTGAGCTTTGATCTTCATAGCCAGGTGTATCAAATCATGAGAAAAGGTATTTAAGGTGGCCACTTGCAAGTAGTTCTCCTATTTGATTCTCCTTTGAAGAGTGGCATCATGGGCTCCTCAAAACAACTCTCAAATGATCTGAAAACAAGGATTATTCAACATAGCTTTTCAGGGGAAGGATACAAAAAGTTGTCTCAGAGATTTAACCTGTCAGTTTACACTGTGAGGAACATAGTAAGGAAATGGAAGAACACAGGTACAGTTCTTGTTAAGCCCAGAAGTGGCAGGCCAAGAAAAATATCAGAAAGGCAGAGAAGAAGAATGGTGAGAACAGTCAAGGACAATCCACAGACCACCTCCAAAGACCTACAGCATCATCTTGCTGCAGATGGTGTCACTGTGCATCGGTCAACAATACAGCGCACTTTGCACAAGGAGAAGCTGTATGGGAGGGTGATGCGAAAGAAGCCGTTTCTGCAAGCACGCCACAAACAGAGTCGCCTGAGGTATGCAAAAGCACATTTGAACAAGCCAGTTACATTTTGGAAGAAGGTCCTGTGGACTGATGAAACAAAGATTGAGTTGTTTGGTCATACAAAAAGGCGTTATGCATGCGCTGTATTGTTGACCGATGCACAGTGACACCATCTGCAGCAAGATGATGCTGCAGGTCTTTGGAGGTGGTCTGTGGATTGTCCTTGACTGTTCTCACCATTCTTCTTCTCTGCCTTTCTGATATTTTTCTTGGCCTGCCACTTCTGGGCTTAACAAGAACTGTACCTGTGTTCTTCCATTTCCTTACTATGTTCCTCACAGTGGAAACTGACTGGTTAAATCTCTGAGACCACTTTTTGTATCCTTCCCCTGAAAAGCTATGTTGAATAATCTTTGTTTTCAGATCATTTGAGAGTTGTTTTGAGGAGCCCATGATGCCACTCTTCATAGGAGAATCAAATAGGAGAACTACTTGCAAGTGGCCACTTTAAATACCTTTTCTCATGATTTGATACACCTGGCTATGAAGTTCAAAGCTCAATTTAGTGCTTCAGGAAGTCAGTAAAAAGTAGTTAGGAGTGTTCAAATCAAGAAAATGATAAGGGTGCCCATACTTTTGCACCGGTCAAATTTTGTTTAAATGCAGATTGCACATTTTCTGTTAGTACAATAAACCTCGTTTGAATCCAGAAATATAACTGAGTCCATCAGTTATTAGATATATAAAACTGAAATAGCTGTTGCAAAAACCAAAATTGTTATAAAGAAAAAAGGTTAACATTAATAGGGGTGCCCAAACTTTTACATATGACTGTAAAAATGTTATTTTATTACACAAAAAAATATTTAAAAACATGAACCATAAAATAAATGATGCATGCATGAGGATTCAGAAAAGATGATAAATCAAGTAAAGGAGGTGTTGAGTCAGGTCTGCCCATGGGTATACTAATAGTTGTTGTGCAATGCCAAACAGATGATACTGGCCAGAATCCCAATAAGTATATAGTCTAGATAAATTTAATTAAAACTGGCTAGTATATTTAGGCAAAATTAAGTTAATCGCTTACCATGATGAGATCAACAGACCGTGAGTGCAGCCACGACCGTCCCTTTTAACGCATGTTTCGCACTATTGCTTTCTCAAGGTGAGTGATCACCCTTTTATATGACGCTACTCACATGTGGGCCAATCACAGCAGCGCATGCCCCCACTCCATCCCCAGGTCCATCACCATTTGGCACTCATCTCCGGGGCGGTCGTGGCAGCACTCACGGGTCTGTTGATCTGGTTTTAAACTTTTTTTTTTTTGTCTAATAAAACGACATTAAATTTTATATTGTGTGAGTGGTTTTCATGAGTACTCTCTGTTCATATGTTGGTTATATTATGTAGTAATCCACATCTTATAAATTGAATATTAATGGGGAGACTAATATTGATATGTCTCTAGCCACTATAATTATGATTATATTTTTTGAATATTTGTATGAAAATGGGCAATACTAGTGTCTGCTTAAATAATATGATGAGCGGTATCAGGTCTTTAAAAAACAAAGATTGACATCCATGTAGATAAAATCTGTTAACTAGAATAATGTACCCTGTTCAATAGAAAGTCTATTGTTTAAACAAATATGTATATATGTGTGTGTGTATATATATATATATATATATATATATATATATGTGTTGGTATGTATATGTGTGTGTGCATAGATATATTTACTGTATATGAACTATGTGAAATGTACATTGCATTAATCTTTCGAGTGCCACATCTCATGAAGCCAATGTAAGTTTGTTTTTGTATCATTTTTTTTATCTTTTTACCTCATGTTACATTATGTAAAGGGTTGTTCCCATCATTTAAAGTTATCATATATCCAAAGGAGAGTTGAAAACTTGCAGATCGGGAGGAAATTCCCCAGCAGAAAGAAGCAGCTGCCACACATGCATGATTCTGCTCCATTCATTCTCTGAAACTGCCCAAGATAGTCAACGAGGCATTTCAGAGCCATGTCTTTAAATGTAGACGTCAAATGTTTTTGCATATGAGAAAATCGGACAATTATTCTGATCAGGCTCTGATCAGAGTTAGATCAGGTTTTCATCAGAGTGTGCTAAGAGTGTCATCTGATTTTCTTTGCACGTGAAGAAATAAAAAAAAAAATTCTTCTTCTCCATACAGTCTCTGAAAATCAAATTACACTCAGATGTCATTCGAGTGCAATCTGATTTTTTTTCATGGACCCATGTTTCTGATATTTTCCCCCGCCACTCGGTCCAAGGAACAAATTGGGCATGTGAATGGCCCCATAGACCATCCCAGAAACGAGTGCTATTCATGACAAAGGATAGCACTTGTACATGAAAATCAGAAGTCTGAATGAGCCCTAAAGCCCATTAGACAACTGCCATCTTCCTGAGAGCCTTTTCCAGATTCCTCTGGCCATGGATTACCTCTCTGCCTAAAGGCTCATTCACACGTCAGTATTTGGTCAGTATTTGTATGCCAAAGCCAGGAATGGAACCTACCAAGAAAAAAATATAATTGAAAGACTGATGTCTGTTCTTTGTTTTGGAGACACTCCTGGTTTCGGCATACAAATACTGATGAAATACTGATCAAAAATACTGATGTGTGAAAGAGGCCTAATAAAAAGATCAGCCCTTGAAATGTCAACGACCGAATCCTTCCATCTCCTGACAGATGATGGTGAGGACTTCTTCCACATTTTTCAGCTGAACTCACCATTATCCACAGGGTAGGTAATAACTTGACATCTTGGGTGACCTACTGTTGGCACTGCCACTGTTCCTAAAAGCCCACAAAGATAATAGACTGTGACACGATCTCGATATCATCAGGTTCAGCCAACTTTAATCTCATGTGCATCAAGGGCTTTGGAGCAATGAAAGGGTCAGTGATCAGACACCCACTGACCTGCAAGTTATTACCTATCACTGCGATAAGTGATACTTTTTTTGAGTAACCTTTTAACTAATCCCAGGGAAATGTGTGTTGTGTTTTAACTTGATTAAAAATGCTTTTTTTCTGAATGCAAATAAAGTAACTATTTATAAAGTATCCTACAGAGTCTGAATTTTCTGTTTGCTATTGCAAAAATGGTATAATAAAGCTCACGATAAAGTCCTGCAGTTTTCACAACATTTGCACATCCTGTAGACTGCCCTAATTGCACTATGCATTATTCTCTGTCAAAAATGCAGGAAGTGGACAGAGCAGACAGCCATAGAAGGGTCTTGGTCTTGTTGGAGTCATTGACCTGTCATTATGTTTTTGGTGACAGGGTTTCTTGCAACTGTGACAGCAATGATAAAAGGCAGGAAATGAAGACCATCGAGAATTCCTGCATCTTAAAAATAAGGATAGAAATAATTGCAGTTTTCCAATAAGCAGTATTTCAGATATCCTAATTATGCAAATTGTCTCTACAGACAATAGCGGTTTTGGCCGCTGCGGACCCACAGCAGTTTCTGCTGCGGTGTACAGGACCATGATTCCCTATGGGAATCAAAAACCGCAGTGCAGACGGTGCGGAATTTTCCACACGGATTATCTGCGGTTTTCAATCCGCAGAAAGAATTGACATGTCAATTCTTTCTGCGGATTCTGCTGCGGTTTGCCATCTCCTCCATTGAGGAGATGAAAAACCGCAGGGCAAAACCGCAGAGCAATCCGCAGGTAAAACCGCAGGTATTTTGACCGGCGGTTTCACCTGCGGATTTTACAAAATCCGCGAGGATGAATCCGCACCTAATCCGCAGCGTGTGCACACAGCCTAAAAGTCAATGTTGACCCTTTAACGAGCCTTGTTACATGACTTGGGATAAAAGCCAAACCAGAATCTCAATTTGCAGACACTGTGCTTTTTTTTTTCTTTTGTAAACCACTCAGGTTAGTTATAAACAACTCAATATAAGCTCATCAACTTAAACGTCGCTGTTTCAACTCTCATCATCATGGTTCATATTTATTTTAGTATAGCAAACCAAGGGTATACACAAAGACATCCTAAACATCAATAAACATCACTAAAATTCACTGATATTTGATCAGGTGCTGCCATTTTTTAAATTTTCAGACACCCTCTGCATCAGAACCACCACCGCCTTCGCTATCTAAATTATAAATCAAGTATAATCTAGAAAGGATCAGCCCGACACACTTAAATTCCTAAATTCCTCACATCCCACAAACTCTGCATCACACAAGTCATAATTAACCATAGGATTCTATTTTTCACACGACCACATGCACCAATTCCAAACATTGCAACACGCCAGTCCATAAAACTCACACCCGCTAACTCCTTACACAACCCACCTACACACTGCAGGCGTAATCACAGTCCCACATAGTATGCCACACAGTCTCACATCCACCACATCCTTCCCTCGGGCACACATCAGTTCTGGTCAGACCTCGTCTCTTCTGAATCTGTCGCACAGGCAAAATATTGTGCAAAGACATCCATACAATATCCCTTTGTCTATTAGACATCCCGTGTGTTCCCAAATTCTTCCATGCAACCAAAACTTCATTCCCTCTCAAACCCACAATATTACATTCCACATCATTCTTACATATTATTTTCATCACATTCTTAGCCATTCTAAAATCATTCATTGGCACACTCAGTAAGGGCAGTTTCACACGTCCAGATAATTCCGGTACCGGAAAAACCGGTACCGGAGCTATCCGTGTCCTTGTGTCCGTGTGCATACATATGCCATCCGTGTGCTATCCGTGTGTACCATCCGTGTGCTGTCCGTGTTTTTGAAAAATTTTCAATGTTAACCCTTTGACTTTTAAAAATGCACACGGATTGCACACGGACAGCATCCGTGTGCGATACGTGTTTACACGGACCCATTGACTTGTATGGGTCCGTGTGATCCGTGCTGTTGCACAAAAATGGACATGTCAGCGTGTTTTGCACATGGACACACGGTCCGTGAAAACACGCTGGCATCTCCATAGACACATTCGTTCGAATGTGTCTACGTGTGTCAGTGTCTCCGGTACGTGAGAAAACTGTCACTACACGTACCGGAGACACTGACGTGTGAAACTGCCCTAAATCATGCTTTCTCACAAACTTCTCAATCACCCCATACCAGACCGGACACTGGAAAGCAACAGGCACTCTAGCATCCCTCTTTCTCCAACACAAGCCATATAATATCCAACCAGCAGAATAGCTTGCCATATACACTCCCTTGTTTCCTTTATTCAGCAAAATAACAACAGTTTTGATATACTGAAGCCCCTGAAAAATCTCAATGTTTGGAAAGGCCATGCCACCATGGTGACTCGCCTTAAAAAGACTTTCTCTCTTAAGTTTCTTTATTTTACTGCTCCAGAAAAAAGTAAAAACTAACTTTTCCACTCTCTTTATTTTCCTACATGACGGTGGAAAAACTGTTGCAATAAAAACCAAAATCGGAAGAATCACCGCTTTTATGACCAAAATCTTACCACTCAAGGTCAAGTCTCTCAGTCGCCAAAAATTTAACTTAAGGTACTGTCACACTTAGCGATGTACCAGTGATCCCGACCAGCGATATGATGCGGTCAGGATCGCTGGTACATCGCTAAGTGGTCGCTAGTGAGCTGCCACACAGGCAGATCTCACTAGCGACATTGCAGGGGTTGGGGGCCGCTACTTACCTGTCAGACGAGGCGATCCTGACGTCCTCCCTCCCGGCTCCACGCTCATCGCTCCACAGGAAGCGCCACAGGAAGCTGACGACGAGAAACAGTCCTGGACGTTCTCGCACGATCAGCGATAACCAGCGGGGGAGCGGGTCGTAGGTAAGTATCAGACACAGCGATATCGCTAGCAATATCGCTGCTGCGTCACAAGTTATAGCGATATAGCGAGCGATATCGCTAAGTGTGACAGTACCTTTACACTCTATGCGCAATCCACACTCCTCCCAGCTCTCCTTACCTTCCAAGTCCTTATTAAATAATACTCCCAGCACTTTGATAGCACCCTCCTCACACTTTACCCCCTCCATTTTAACCCTGTCATCCCCAAAACATTTACAACTACATTTATTCCAATTCACTCTAAAGCCAGATGCACCAAAGAAAAACTCCAGAAGCAACTTAACCGTATTCATAGATGCAACACTTTCACTCATAGCCACAACATCATCCATATATCCAAGAACTTTCACATGCTTTCCACCACTGCCAGGTACCAACAAACCTCGCATCATTTTATCACATCTCATCAAGCACAACAAAGGTTCAATCACACATACAAACAAGACAGGGGACATGGGACACCCCTGCCTTACACCAGACTTAATATTCACTTTCTCACTCAACCACCCATTAACAAGAAACTCACTTGACACACAATCATACAAAGACATTATCCCATTCACAAATTTTTGAGGAAATCCCATTCTCTCCAGAACTTTAAACAAAAACACATGCGAGACCCTATCAAACACTTTCTCAAAATCAATTGACAGAACCATACACTTCCATTTCCTTCCCATGCAGTCTCCAATCAAATCCCTTAATAACAATAAGTTATCACTCATACTTCTTCCAGGCACAGCACACACTTGATCCTCATCCACAACACTACCAATCACCTCACGCATACGATTCGCCAACAATTTGCTATAGATTTTGTAATCTGCATTCAGCAATGTTATAGGTCTCCAATTCTCTAAACGCTTTCTCTCACCTTTCTTATGCACAAGCAGAACCACCCCCTCTTTCATTGATTCACACAACTTACCACTCTCCCGCATATACTTACATATCTCAGTCAAATCAGCACCTAGAAAATCCCACGCCTTCACATAGAATTCTACCGGCAATCCGTCTTTCTCTGGAATCTTATTCTTTTTAGCACTCTTCATCACGTTTTCTACTTCATCCATAATTACGTCCTCATTCAAAATATCACATTCTCCACTATTCAGCTTGTTCTCTAACCCATTCAGCACTTCTGAAACAAGACCAGAATCAATCCATTTTTTATCATATAACTTGCTATAGAACCTATTCACCTCCTTTATCACATTCTCACCTGACACGCACAAATCGTTCCTATCCAGGATTTTATCCATATCAACCTTTCTCTCGTTCATTTTCTTAAAAAAGAACCTTGTGCACTTTTCATCTTTCTCATGATGTTCTATTTTGGTGCGATAGATGATTTCTTTCCCTTTTTCATCCATAACACTCTTTAATTCACGCTTTGTCTCAGCTAGCAGATCAGACACATCCATCCCACTTTCTCCACACTTCCTTATCCAGTCTAAACGCCTGTTTAAATAATTAAATCTACTCCGATAAATAGCAGCTTTTTTATAGCCCCATTTTTTTAATTTTTTGCAACACACCTTAACCCAGTCCCACCATTCCAGCACAAACACAAAATCCCTCTTACATACTCTCCACTCTTTATACTTTATTTTTAATTCATTCATCACATCCTCATCTTCTAACAATCTTACATTCAGCTTCCAAACCCCACCCCCATACACACGGTCATCAATCGCACTAAACACACCTCTCAAACAATCATAATCAGAAAAAGGTACAGCATTTTGTTCAAGATTCCTACACAACATATTTTTGGAAAACAACATTTTATCTATCCTGGATGCAATACCACCCCTATCAGCGTGGTACGTTGGCGGTGGTGGGATGCCAAATTTCAGAGCAGCCGCATCTAGAAGGGAAAAGTCAGAAATAAGATTGGATAACTTTTTACCAGTTATGTCACAATTCCCTTCTGTGACGCAATTAAAGTCTCCAACTAAAACTGTAGGCATTTTTCACGGAAGGAATAAACTTAATTTTTCCAAAAGAGCCAGACGCTCCTTTTTCTTGTCGTGTCCTGATGGACAGTGCACATTAATAATTCTAGCCCGCCACCCCCTATAGCTAACATGTGCAATTATACATCTGCCCACCTCTACCACCGTGTAGCTAACTAAACTAATCTCCCTGTTACCCATTAATATCCCTACACCATCATTCATATTAACACATGAGCCAGACCATACATGCTCTCCGTAAGGCCAGTCCTTATCACTTGGAGAGTCCAATATCCCACATTCCTGAAGACAAAAGATGAGAGCATTCATCTGTTTAATATAATCTAGAACGATTGCCCTCCTGAATTTGGATCTAATTTGCCTGACATTCAGGGACGCAATGCCCCAACCACCTTGGGGAGCCATAACATGACTGTGTTATTTACATGATGACAAACACACCACTTCTTCTTCAGCCGTTTTCGTCTTCCATCTGGAACTGCAACTCCCTGAATCTGTTTACGTCTTCGGGAATGCCTAAAAAAGCCTTGGTGTCAGGAGAGAAGACATTCAGAGGGTAACTACGTTGACTCACCGGACTTAAGCCAACTTCACCGGGGTCTACTCAATCCGTTCTGGACTTCTTACCGGAAGTTCCAGGCTCCTCATCCTCAGAGGACCTTGCAAGAGTGAAGTACCCTCCAACTCCCCCTCCCCACAGACATCAGACTGATGAGGGAGCTCACATTCAACATCAGCAAGTTCCAAAATTGCCACCTCTGGGCTAGGAGACTCCATTTGGGGCAGGGCATCCTCATGTGCATCCATGATTTCAGGTTCCTCAATAAGATCGGGGTCTGAAACCTGTGGAATGCCAACAACAGCCGCAGGGGGCAGCTGCCCCACCTGAGACCCCAGCGTAAGACCTAGGACTGATCCTGACGTTACAGTCCTGATATTTATGGCCCTCCTCACCACAAGCATTACACATAAGAGGATTTGTGCAGTCTTTTGCCATATGGCCAGAAGCATTGCAATTCCTGCAAGTTGGCATCTCCTTGCAATTATCCTGGGTATGCCTGAAATTTTTACACCTCCTGCAATACATTGGGGCATCTGGAAAGAACAAAAACCCACTATTTTTCCCAATTGAAAAATTAAGAGGGGGTAATGGATGCCTCCCGGACCTTGGGGATCCATCCCAAATCTCACAAAAAATGTGTAATTCCCAGTCCAGAGCCCTTCTTCATTCAGGACACTGTGGGAGTACTGAACATAGATGCAATGTCTTTTCAAAAATAAAGTAATGTCCTCCAGGGAAACAAAAAGGTTGTGCATGAAAACTACAAGAGGGATATCTCCCTTAGAGTACAGCACAGTAAAGGTAAGACCTTCCAGCAAAGGATTTGCAACTGCATTTTTCAGGGCAGTAAAATTTTGGCAAGCCGCCATAGAAGATAGCACCAGTACATACCTGCCTTCCCTCCTAAACTCCTGCAGGCATATTATATCAGACTTCCAAATCTTCAGGATGTCATAAAACACCATGTTGACCAAATATCCCAGAGAAAAATGCAACTTGTTATCTTCAGCGATGTCAATCCTGAATCCATTTTTGACCTGGCTATCACCGGTCCCAGAGAACTGAAGTTGGACTCCCATCATCCACAGCTCCAAGGATCTCCTCCCAAATCCTCCTGGCTATCTCCCAAAAGCAGCGACCGGCTTAAGCCACTGAAGTGGCAATGCCTTAAGGCCAAGAGACAGCACTCAAGGTATTCAGGAAACTTTGCCCCTCGTCAGTGCAAAGTGTGAGATCTGGTTTGGCTGTGAGAGAGGTGTCTGACCGATATCCAAGAAGTATCATTTCTCCTTGCGGAAAAAAATATGATTTTTTTATTTTCATGCCTGGGCGTTATAAACTTCTGTGAAGCCCTTGGGGGTTCAAAGTGCTCACCACACATCTAGATAAGTTCCTCAGGGGGTCTAGTTTCCAAAATGGTGTCATTTGTAGGCGGTTTCCACTGTTTAGGTACATCAGGTGCTCTCCAAACGCAACATGACACCCGCAGACCATTCCATCAAAGTCTGCATTCCAAAACGTCACTACTTCCCTTCCGAGCCCCGACGTGTGCCCATACAGTTGTTTTCTCCCACATATGGGGTATCAGCGTACTCAGGACAAATTGGACAACAACTTTTGGGGTCCAATTTCTCCTGGTACCCTTGGGAAAATAAAAAAATTAGGGACTAAAAGATCATGTTTGTGGAAAAAATACGATTTTTTTATTTTCACGCCCTGGCATTATAAACTTCTGTGAAGCACTGGGGGGGTTCAAAGTGCTCACCACACATCTACATATGTTCCTTGGGGGGGTCTAGTTTCCAAAATGGTGTCATTTGTGGGGGGTTTCCACTGTTTTGGTACATCAGGGGCTTTCCAAACGCAACATGGTGTCCGATCTCAATTCCAGCCAAAAAAGTCAAATGGCGCTGCTTCCCTTCCGAGCTCTGCCATGCACCCAAATAGTTGTTTACACCCACATATGGGGTATCAGCGTACTCAGGACAAATTGCACAATAACTTTTAGGGTCCTGTTACCTTCGGGAAAATAAAAATTGGGGGTGAAAAGATCATTTTTGTGGAAAAAATGATTTTTTAATTGTACCGTTGTACGTTATAAAGTTCTGTGAAGCCCTTGTGGGTTCAAAGTTCTCACCACATATCTAGATAAGTTCCTTGGGGGGGTCTAGTTTCCAAAATGGGTTCACTTGTGGGGGGTTTCCACTGTTTAGGTACATCAGGGGCTCTCCAAACGTGACATGGCATCCGATCTGAATTCCAGCCAATTTTGCATTGAAAAAGTCAAACGGCGCTCCTTCCCTTCTGAGCTCTGCCAGGCACCGAAACAGTGGTTCCCCCCCACATATCAGGTATCAGCGTACTCAGGACAAATTGCACAATAACTTTTGCAGTCCAATTTCTTCTGTTACCCTTGGTAAAATAAAAAAATTGAACCTGAAGTATTTTTTTTGTGAAAAAAAGTTAAATGTTCATTTTTTTTTTTTAAATATTCAAAAAATTCCTGTGAAGCACCTGAAGGGTTAATAAACTTCTTGAATGTGGTTTTGAGCAACTTAAGGGGTGCAGTTTTTAGAATGGTGTCACTTTTGGGTATTTTCTATCATATAGACCCCTCAAAATGGCTTCAAATGTGATGTGGTCCGTAAAAATAAAATGGTGTTGTAAAAATGAGAAATCGCTGGTCAACTTTTAACCCTTATAACTTCCTAACAAAAAAAAAGTTTGTTCCAAATTTGTGCTGATATAAAGTAAACATGTGGGAAATGTTACTTATTAAGTTTTTTGTGTGCCGTATCTCTGTGATTTAAGGGCATAAAAATTCAAAGTTGGAAAATTGCGAAATTTTCAAAATTTTCGCCAAATTTCTGTTTTTTTCACAAATAAACACAAGTTATATGAATTAAATTTTACCACTGACATGAAGTACAATATGTCACGAGAAAACATTGTCAGAATCACCAGGATCCATGGAAGCGTTTCAGAGTTATTACTTCATAAAGGGACAGTGGTCAGAATTGTAAAAATTGGCCCGGGAGTTAACGTGCAAACCACCCTTGGTAGTGAAGAGGTTAATACCACGGTTGTGGCCCTTCAAAAAGCGGCCTATTTTAGCCATAATAGCAGACCGGAGCTGTTTTCCTATTAAGGAGATCCCCTACGTGCAGTCATTGTCGCAGTAACAAACTTTGTAATATGTCTTACGGTATTTTAAACTTTATGTAGTCTCTTTTTTTTTTTTAAAGTCGGGTACAAGCTTGAAACACGTAATTAAGCTACTATTAAATACTACTACTGTGTGGAGTTACTACTTTTCCAGAATCAGCGCTATCAACTGGAAACATCCATCTCCTTTTACTTCTCAATATGTTTGCAGATGAAGATGTCTTTCTATCCACAGGCAGGGCTGCAGCAATTGCACCCTCTCTTCGGGCATATAATGGGGTAGCGACATGCACAACCTGGTCAGGTGCGTACCCCTCTCACCTCCTTCCTTTTCCACATATTGCATCACCCTTTGTGCACTTGTCTCTCATTTTTCTTTTGCAGTCTAGCAGAAGCAGGTCGAGTGCCCGGCTATCAGCTATAACTGGGTATCTTGAGAAGACAGATATCACGATCCATTTTTTGACCTATGGCAGATTTTGCTTTGCATATTAAACCTTTTTTTCCTTTCAGGCCATCGGGGGTTAATATAAGTTTTTCCCCCCGGTGGCTGCTGGTGTAATTACATGGCTGGTCTGTTTGCTATGCAGGTGGTGACCACTCCCCTTTCCTTTAAAAGGTCACCAGGTGCTGCAGCTAACTGTTGGTGATACTTTTCCTCTTTGGAGTCCAACCAAGCAGGAGTCAGGAGCTGGCTGAGTGCAGTGGTGGTACAGCTGAATGCTGTGATCTGGTGCCTACATCTGCTGTTCGGTGCATTGCAGCAGAAAGCTAAGTGTTGTTTTTTTTTTCCTTGTCTGTTATTTCTTCCCTTGGTGTTGTATTAGTGCAGCGATGGGACCAGTGTCCGCACTTGCCAATTCCCTACTGAGGGATAGGTGCAGGGAAAGCGAGAGCTAAGGTATACTGCTAAGCGACGGTTTGAAAAAAGCCGTATAGGGACGTCAGGATAGTCCAGGACACCGCTTCAGGAGAGTGCAGGAGGTGTCCATTTCCCCGTTCCCTATCACAGGGCCCACTGTTGTAATTGTGTCCCCGGTGTCCCCTTGTTTGTTGTTTAGTGACCGACCGCTTGCTGGGTCGTGTCACGCAAGGCCAGTCGCTTCGTGACAGCAGAAGCTGTTTATTACCGCTTCTATTTCATCCCCTAAATAAAGCTCAATGGGCGTGGCGAACACTTATCTAGGACCTGTCGATCACGAGAGTCTCTGCCCAGCATAGCAGAGTTGTTTGGTACTAGCAGATAAAGATCAGCTCTGGCACTTCAGTCACAAAAGAGAGCTATTTTCTTCTGCAACTGGGGCACCTATGGCTGACCCAGTTACGGTGGGAAAAAATGTTCCCTAGATTCCTTTGTCTTATTAGGGGGCAAATTATGGAAAAATAAATGCAAAAAAAATTCTTTATCATTTTAAATACATTTTATTAAATTAAAAAAAAAATTAAAAACCTACATATTATTTGGTATCCACACGACCGTAACAACCTGGAGAATTATTTTACCAGGTTGCTTGGTATGAAACGTGAACAATAAAAAATATATAACAAAGATTACGTTTTCTGATATTTATATGGGGAAAAGGAATCTGAATGTAACTTTTATAAATTCAATTTTTCATTTCTGTAATTTCACCGCACCGCAGTTTTTTCCCATTTTCCAGTACAATCAATAGTGTCATTCAAAAGTACAAATAGTCACCCAAAAAAAAAGTTCTAATATGGCTATATTTACAGAAAGATAAAGAAGTTATGGCTCTTGGAAGAAGGGGAGGAAAAAACAAACAAAATCAGAAAATCGCAAGGTCATGAAGGGGTTAATTTAAAAAATACTCAAAAAAGGATAATCAAAGTAGATTGCTATTGTGTATTTTGGAAAAAAAAAGATCCACATCCTGCCCATAAGTTATATTTAGCTGCTCTTCAGGCTATTTACATTGTATTTTTGTCATGCTGTAACTGTTCATGATTGGGACGGTTCAGGGCCTCTTTCCCTAGGACCGGAGCCTTAACTATTCCTGCACCCAAAAGGTACCTTTTAAAGAGTGAGGAGGTTTGGGCCACCAGTCTTACTGTTCTTCGGTTATTGCCTAAGCTGCACCGCCCCCAGGAGGACTGGGACAGAAATTATAGTGTAGCAACATGTAAGACAGACAGGGATAAACGAAAGCTACAAACATATACTCACCACAAAGGTAGAAAAGTATATAGGGAGGGATAGGAATGTACCAACCAAATGAAAATAGGTAAATGAGGAAGGCATACACCCAAAAATAATTCATAGTGATCTCCAAATCAGAACAGCGTCTCCAATGAGCTAGTAAGCAAAGCTTTCGCTGGCAAGGAAGAGAAGGTCTGGCCAGGTTTTATAGGGAGAGGTAACGACCAGATCAGAAGCAGTTAAAATGGAGCTGAATCTTTCTGACCAGCATAGAAAGGGTCATTAACCTCTTCAGCACCAAAGGAAACCAAATCCATGTAATATAGGCTTCAAACACACAGGCTAAATGGAAGATCTGCAATTCACAACATTTAATGATCTTATAACCCGAGATCTCCCAGGAGGACATGACACACTCGTGACAATTTTGGACAAATAAGAACACTTTCAAAATTTAAATTGTTTAAGTCAACTTAACATTGTGTAGATTACTAATTTCTTAATCTATTGCTTTAACATGCAGCAAGTCGCAACATCAGTATTTCCTTTAGAGGTTTACTCTTATGTTGAGTGGAAAAATGGTAACCTATTTTTCATACTAAATGTAATTTTATGATGCCTTTTGACACTGTTTTTCCCATATCAAAATCTGTATTTATTTATAAAAAAAATCCTGCAATATTCAAACTGTCCGCTGGGTTTATTTATACTTCTAGCATAAAATTGACATGCACATTAGAAGCAATCTCACTATCTTTTGTATTGTAGCATCTTATGAGTGTGAGTTCATTGTAAAGGAAAGGAGCAAGGCTCAGCTGTGACATTGTCTGTGGTGAATGGTGGATCCTGTGTTATGAGTTGTACACAGGTAGAACCTGACATTGTAATCCTGCCTGTGATGATAATGAGACTTCTGAAAACAGTCTTCTGTAACAAACAGGAAGTATGAGTTTAGTAAAAGGCCTTGACGCCGATGTGAAAAATACAGAATTTCAATTTTTAACTTTTCCATACAGATTGTGATATGAAAAAGAAACTGCCAAAAAAATTAAAAGTAGCAAACACCTGATTAAAACAATAGGTTATTTTCTGATAACACATTCCATGAAAGGGAACTAATCATGAAATATACAATGACTAAACTTATGATATAGGCTTATACAGTTTGGTAAAAGTTTTCTAATAGCATCCTTCTCTGTGCCTTGAAAGGGACGGAGACTTCATCCTTGCCTCTTTACAGGTAACCCTTTTTCCCGCTCATGCTTTTTGGTCCAAATAATAAATTATCATAACATCTCAATTTATTCTGTATCAATAATGAGCGCCACATGAAGAAATACACACTTACACATTAGCTGCTATCAATGAGATTATAATAGTTCTAAGAGTAATGGTCCACTATGCTGATTACACTTGGACACACAAATCATCAAGATCTGCTGCCGGTAGCTTCCTCTGCAATTGCTGACCAATTACAGTGCAGAAATGCTCGATGGGAGACAAATCTGGAGATGCTGTAGGCCACGTTAGGATGTTCAGGTCACGCAAGCTGCTCACAGTAGCACAAGCAAAATACAGTCCAGAATAGTCATGCTGAAAAATGGCTCCTGAGTTACTTTTGATTGGAGAGGTGGCCAAACCACTGGTTCTATAATCAATGCAACTGAGCTGTTAGTGTGCCTGAAATAAAGACTGGAGCGATCCGGGTACCAAACATTATGCCACCCATCACCTTAATCCTGGAGGTAGGATTGGTGTGACTTTCTGTTGTGTCACATGTATGGGAACAACTTATGTTACGCATTGCATTCTGCTGTTGCTAAAGGTAAGCTCTGCTCTTTGAAGTTTGTCCCTTCTTCCTTTCTGTAGATGATGTTAGCCCTTGCTCCTCCCTTCTTCTTCATTATCAGTTAGCTGTAGCCATCTTTGGATGCCTATGTATACTTCTTTGTTTGGGATTACTCTTTTCACCTGCTGCATTGAACTTAATACAAGATTTCAGAGAATATCATCTCTTTTTCCGCTGGACTCTTATTACAAGTCACTGCTAGCTGAGGATGCATGGCATGTGAGTAGTACAACATAGTTATCTAAGGGATTGATGGCTAAGGATTTAGAGACTCATACTGCCTTGAAGATTCAGAATAGTGGAAAGAGTGGCCTGCCACCAAGAACACTATACAGCTTACAATCCAGAGAAAGGAACATCTATCAAGCTAATTGTGAAGACAAAGCAGCTTCATAGAGTCTGCAGACACTGCCTGTAAACTGCAACATTGTATGTGAGCTCCTCTACAGCTTGAAGCAGAATAGCTCCCACCTAATTCTCTGCCTGATTTATAACAGCAAGAAAAAGACACAAGATCTCATGCAGCCTTCTTTGAGAGATCCCAACTCTTGACTAAACCTACGTGGAAGGTGAAAGACAATCTAGAAACCGCCAAATGTGAATTACTTTCCAATGTATCTTCCCTATGGGAAAGGGTGCAGAATCAACTGACTGTCTTATCTATGCCTGGCGCTCATAAGTTACCACCAGAGAGAGCCCTGGACTGCTTGTACTCAGCATGCCAGTCTTTCAAGGACTTGTGAGAAACATACCTCCATCTTGGTGAGACTAAACACCACACAGTCTCTAAAGGAACTTCAGAGTTTTTAACAACTCAGTTCTGAACGAGACTACACTGTGCACGACATCGTAAATAAAATAGAAGCAAAAATCGCACAGATATCGGAAGCGTCATCTCACAAATCCAGATCCGCTAAGTACTCAAAGCACTCATCCAGATCAAGTGCATCAAAATTTTCTACCCTCAGTGAACAGCTTATAAGAGTGTGTGCCAAAGTGGAAAATATGAAAGTGCAAGCCGTCTTCGCCCAATAGAAGGCAGATATGGAAACTGAATCTGCACGCAAGAAGGCAGACATGGATGCGTTGACAGCAAGGGCAGAAGCCGAGGATGCAAGTAAGAAGGCGGAAATAGAAGTCCTAGAGAAAGAATGCGAACATGCGACAGCCATGGTAAGGTTGAATAAGCTCCAAGTGGGAGTCAAGGGGACAGTATCAGCTTGTGTGAGATAGACCCCCTTAAGCTCACAAGAGACTATGTACTAAGCCAAAACAGCGAACCACCAAGCACCACTAACATTCCTATCAGTTCGATACTTCTTCAAGGCACCATGACGCTGACCCGCCTGCTCCTCCCAGCTTTCAAGGTCAGTCCAATGCACAGCCAATGTCAAAACCTGAATCTCATTCACGCTCCAACACTCAGCCAAACACTGCACCCGAGCAAACTCCATATGCCGACGTCTACAAGCAACCTAACATGATGGCAAGTCACTATATCATTGACAACCGCATGACTCCAGCCTTGCTTACGACAGACTGTATACACCAAACTGGTTGCTGGGTTAAACGCTTATGCCGCTCCATACGTTCCTGAACCAAGAAACTACAAAGTTAATAGCACAGGATGCCTTGGCATTACATCCCCCACCTAACTCTCTCGAGGACGCCATGACCCAGGCCGTCCGGATGGACCGCAGGCTGCGGGCCTGGGGGTGATGCAGGCGGAGGCTCCATTGTTCCCTAGAGGAAAAGAGACTGTTTCTGTACCCATGGACGTAGGGGCTGTCTCCCTGAAGGAAAAGGAGAGACAACGCCGGAGAGAAAAGCAGTTATGCTTCTACTGTGGTAAAACGGGACATTGGAAAAGGGAGTGTCATGATTGTCCATCCTCAACCCAGTCGACGGGAAACGACTAGGTCTGGGTAGTCAGCGGGGAGACTACTCAGACCCTCAGGTACCCTTTTCCTCGTTTTCTAAGGTGTTGCTTCATGTGGAACTGTTAGTGGACGATTGTTGTTTTCCCTCTACAGCTTTCGTGGACTGCAGATCATCCATCAATCTCATTGACTCCCAATTGGTCACACGCTGTAAGATAGGGACAGTTAGACTTAAGGTTCCGATCAAAGTGGTGGCCATTGACTCCTCCCCCCTCACTAAAGAGGGAATTCTCTTTATGTCTGAATTGTTTTCACTCAAAGTGGGTGCTACCCATGTGCAAAAATTAAGTTGTTTGATTCTGGACAATCTACCAGCAGGATTGGTGTTGGGCATGCCCTGGTTACAACGCCATAACCCAGTCATTAACTGGAAAACGGAGGAGATTGTTCAGTGGGGGTTTAATGATTCGATGTTATATGATAAGTCTGCACTATTGGTTGAACCTGTTAAAGGTGTATCTGTGTCATCTGTCGAGCTGGAAGGTATTCCGGAGTACCTGAAAGAATTCGAAGATGTGTTCTCTGAAAGCGAGGCTGAGACGTTGCCGCCACATAGACCCTTTGACTGCGCTATCGAGTTAGTCCCGGGGGCTAAATTGCCTAAAGCCCGTCTGTTTAATTTATCTGGCCCTGAGCGCTTGGCCATGAAAGATTACATTGCTGAGAGTCTTCGCAAAGGACACATGCGTCCCTCAGTCTCACCTGTGGCGGCAGGGGTTTTTTTTGTTAAGAAAAATGATGGTGGTTTACGTCCCTGCCTCGATTTTCGTGAGCTGAACAAGATTACTGTACGAAATACGTACCCCCTTCCGTTGATTCCCGATTTGTGTAACCAACTTTCAGGGGCAAAATGGTTCTCCAAACTGGATCTTCGGGGGGCATATAATTTGATAAGGGTCCGGGAGGGGGATGAATGGAAAACCGCGTTCCTCACGCCCGAGGGACTGTTTGAAAATTTAGTCATGCCGTTTGGTCTTACCAACGCCCCAGCCATATTTCAGAATTTCATCAACGTGGTATTCTCGGATCTCATTGGTCGTTTTGTTGTCATTTACTTAGACAATATTCTGATATACTCACACGACAGTCAATCTCATCTGAATCATGTACGAGCCGTTCACCAAAGACTGAGGGTAATCCTCTGTATGCCAAATTGGAGAAATGTGTTTTTTGTTCAAGAATTGTCTTTTTTGGGATTAATTGTGTCCCGTGAGGGTTTTCGCATGGACCCCAAGAAGGTGCAGGCTATTGCGGATTGGGTGCAACCCCGAGACCTTAAGGGTCTTCAGCACTTCTTGGGGTTCGCCAATTATTACCGCAAATTTATTCGGGGGTTTTCACAGGTGGTCAAACCACTCACAGATCTTACTTGTAAAGGTGCGGATGTGAGAAACTGGTCCTCGCTTGCAAAAGAGGCCTTTGCGACCCTGAAAAGAAGATTTATGTCTGCTCCTGTGTTAGTACAGCCAGATCCATCCAAACCATTCGTCGTGGAAGTGGACGCCTCTGAGGTGGGGGTGGGGGCGGTGTTGTCCCAAGGGCCTGCCACTCTAACCAACCTCAGGCCATGTGCTTTCTTTTCCAAGAAGTTCTCTGCTGCGGAAAGAAATTATGACGTAGGCAATAGAGAGCTTCTTGTGGTCAAATTGGCGTTTGAAGAATGGAGGGACTTTTTGGAGGGGGCCAGTCACCCGGTTACGGTGATCACGGATCATAAAAATTTGTCATACATTGAGTCTGCTAAAAGACTAACGCCCAGACAGGCCCGTTGGTCACTTTTTATTCCCCGTTTTCAGTTTACGATTACATTTCGTCCAGGGTCTAAGAATGTCAAAGCTGACGCCTTATCACGCAGTTTTCAGCCGGTGTCCCCCCTGAGCCACCATCCTCCATTCTTCACCCTGGGGTTGTGATAGCAGAGGTCTCATCTGAATTTGAACGGGAGATTCAAGGGGCCCAGTCGAGGGCCCCGGCGGCCAAGCCAGAGGGGAAGTTGTTTGTCCCAGAGCAACTTCGCCTGGAACTCTTGCAGGAGTTCCATGAATCCAAGCGGAGTGCTCACCCTGGTATTTCAGCCACACGTCTGGCGGTGGCTAGGATCTTTTGGTGGCCTACCCTTGGTTCGGACATAAAAAAATTCATTGCTGGTTGTGGGCTCTGCGCTCGTTCTAAAAGCTCTCATAGCCGGCAGGGGAGCCGATGCCCTTGGCAGTGCCCGAAAGACCATGGACTCACTTAGCCATGGATTTTGTTACCAATCTCCCTCCATCTAAGGGTAATACAGTGGTATGGGTAGTGGTGGACAGGTTTTCTAAGCAGGCTCATTTTGTACCCCTGTCCGCACTACCGTCAGCTGAGACGTTGTCCAGGTTGTTTGTGCAGCATGTGATCCGGTTGCATGGGGTACCCCTGAATGTGGTGTCTGATCGTGGTGTGCAGTTTGTGGCTAAGTTTTGGCGTGCTTTCTGCAAAAAATTAGGGATGTCTCTGTCCTTTTCGTCTGCATACCATCCTGAGAGCAATGGTTAGACGGAGCGCACTAACCAGTCCATCGAACAGATCCTCAGGTGTCTAACCTCTGCTAGACAGAATGACTGGTGCGATTCACTGCCGTTGGCTGAATTTGCCTTCAATAGTCGGGTGAGTCAATCCACGGGTATGACTCCTTTTTTGATCGACTATGGGTTCAGTCCTCATTTTGGGGAGTTTTCTCGTCTGGACTCGGGGTGTCCCGGGGCTGAGGGCTCTGTTCAGCGATTACAGAATACGTGGGCAAAAGTTCAGCGGAGTATATCTAGGTCTCAGGGCAGGTATAAGTTTTTCGCGGACAGGAAACGAACACCAGGGCCCACGTTTCAGGTTGGAGACAAAGTTTGGCTCTCCACTCAAAACATTAAGTTGAAGGTTCCTTCAGCCAAGTTGGGGCCCAAATTCATTGGCCCATACAAGATTGTGGAAAAAAAATCAATCCAGTGGCGTATAGGCTGTGCCTTCCACCCTCTTTCAAGATCCCTAACGTCTTCCACAAATCTCTACTGAAACCTTTTGAAGCAGTCCGGGGAGACTCCGAGTCTGCTGCTTCTCCTGTTTTGGTCGAGGGGCAGGTGGAGTACGAGGTTGGTCATATCGTAGATTCCAGGTTGGTACGGCGGTCGGTACAGTACCTGGTTCATTGAAAGGGGTATGGACCAGAAGACAGGTCATGGGTACCGGCCCAGTTGATGCATGCTGATCACTTGGTGCGGACTTTCCATGCTAAGTACCCGGCAAGCCTGGGGGTCCAGAGGCCCCCCGTTGAGAGGGGGGTACTGTCATGATCTCAGTGCGGGTTTGACTCGCACACGTGGGGTTAATGTCTGGAACCAGTGCTGATGACTGGCATTTCTGGGGTTAAAGGTTGTGATCCCGGTGCAGGCTTACCTGCACACCTGGGGCTATGATTGTGGCCTCTCCCTGGTTCTGGGAGAGGCTTCTTATAGCCTCAGGATGCTCCCATCCCTGTCAGTTATACTCTTGGCATAATGTGGTGACCCCTGAGTGTGTTTGTGCTGTGTTCTAGTTGCTTGATAATCTGTGTATGACTCGGTCTGTTCTATGGATATTGCTTTGGATTCTGCTTGGTACCTTCTATGTCTGTTTGGTTTTGACTGCTGCTTGGCCTTGACTATCCGCTCTGTCTCATCCTTGGTACGTTACGGCTATCTCTGTGTATGAACCCCATTTTGCCTGACTCTGAGTAATTCTGTATAGTGTCTTTCCATCTCATTAAGCAGGATGCTAAGCCCTGCCCCCTTGCAGTCACATGACCGTAGGTCCCATGTCTGCTTGCTAAACTTCAGCATCCACAGGTCTTGTGCATCGGTACTTTCTGGCTGTACCTGACCCCGGTACCCCTACAGTGCGGGTGAGTCCCTGCTCAGCGGAGGCTGCACGCCGGCGCTGACAGGATCCTGACACTCAGGACACGCGCACTGGCTCAGTGAGCAAGTACAGTGCGGTGTTCCTGACAGACACTGCACGTGGTGTGAAACCCATAGTCACCAAGCTGCCATATAACGTGCAAGAAAGGTGGACTACGCTAGGGACAAGTTACAAAAAGGAACACCAGGTGTCCTTTTCTCCGTTCTCCTACTTCTGCGAGTTCATCAAAAATATTGCTGAGCATAAGGCTGACTCAAGCTTCACTTGCGGAGAACCCACCGCCACAGCTTCACGAGCTCCTAAATATGGGACCCCTTGTCAAATTGACAGAATAATAATAAATTTTATTTCTATAGAGCCGACATATTCTGCAGCACTTTACATTTCAGAGGGGACTTGTACAGACAATGTACATTACAGCATAACAATAATCACATAGATCATGACAGATACCAAGAGGAATGAGGGCCCTGCTCGCAAGCTTACAATCTATGAGGAAAAAAGGGGAGACACAAAAGGTGGGTGGTAACAGTTGCCCTGATTTTATGGACCAGCCATAATGTTAAGTGTGTAACAGTACAGATGCAGAGGGCTAATGGATGCATAAAGCATGTGGGAACATGATGCGGGGAACCTGGTTATGGTAAAAAAAACTTTTGGCTGTGCCATATAGGGATAGATTAGGTTAATGTGTTGAGGCGGCAGGCCAGTCTGAATAAATGAGTTTTCAGAGCTCGCTTAAAATTGTGGGGATTGGGGACTAATCGTATTGACCTGGGAAGTGCATTCCAAAGAATTGGCGCAGCACGTGTATAGTCTTGAAGACGGGAGTGGGAGGTTCTGATTATTGAGGATGCTAACCTCAGGTCATCAGCAGAACGGAGGGCGCGGGTAGGATGGTATACTGAAACAAGGGAGATGTAGGGTGGTGCTGAGCCATGAAGAGCTTTGTGGGTGAGGATAATAAGTTTGTACTGGATTCTGGAGTGGATGGGTAGCCAGTGTAATGACTGGCACATGGTAGAGGCATCGGTGTAACGATTGGCGAGGAATATGATCCTAGCAGCAGCATTCAAGACAGATTGGAGGGAGGAGAGTTTGGTAAGAGGGAGACCGATTAGAAGGGAGTTACAATAGTAGAGACGAGAATGAATAAGAGAAACAGTAAGAGTTTTTGCAGAGTCAAAAGTAAGAAAAGGTCGAATTCTAGAAATGTTTTTGAGGTGCATATAACAAAAGTGAGCCAGTGATCGGATGTGGGGGACAAAGGAAAGCTCGGAGTCAAGTATGACCCCAAGACAGCGGGCATGTTGCTGGGGAGTAATAGTAGAACCACACACGGAAATGGCAATGTTGGGTATAGGTACATTAGTAGCGGGAGGAAACACAAGGAGTTCAGTCTTTGACAGGTTCAGTTTCAGATATAGTGAGGACATGATGTTAGACACAGCGTTTAGACAATTGTCGGTGTTTTCTAGAAAGGCTGGCGTGATGTCATGAGAAGCGTATAATTGGGTGTCGTCAGCGTAGAGATGGTACTGGAAACCAAATCTACTGATTGTTTGACCAATAGGGGCAGAATACAAAGAAGAGGAGGGGGCCTAGGACTGATCCTTGAGGAACCCCAACAGTAAGGGGAAGATGAGAGGAGGAGCCAGCAAAAGATACAGTAAAGGAGCGGTCAGAGAGATAGGAGAACCAGGAGAGAACGGTGTCCTTGAGGCCAATGGAACGGAGCATAGTGAGGAGAAGCTGATGATCCACAGTGTCGAATGCTGCAGAGAGATCCAAGAGAATTAGCATGGAGTAATGACCATTTGATTTAGCTGTTATTAGATCATTAGAGACTTTAGTGAGGGCAGTTTCAATAGAGTGTAAAGAGCGGAAACCGGATTGGAGAGGGTCGAGAAGAGAGTTTTCTGAGAGATAGCGGATAAGACGGGAGTGGACCAGGCGTTCCAGGAGTTTAGAGATGAAGGGAAGATTAGAAACAGGTCGAGGGATGGTTTTTTAAGTAGTGGATGTATGATGGCATGCTTAAATGAGGGGAAGATACCAGGAGAGAGAGGTTAAATATTTTAGTTAGGTGAGGGGTGACAGCAGGGGAAAGGGGCTGGAGTAGATGTGACGGAAATGGGTCACTGGTGCAAGTGGTTGGGCGAGAAGATGCAAGGAGCCTGCTTACTTCTGTGACTGGTTCAAAGTCAGAGAGTGAGCTAGATGCAGTGGGGGAGGGAGGACAGCGCATGGTATGAGGTGATTGACCAGATCCGACAGGAAATTATCTCCCAATTTTTTCTTTGAAGTAATTGGCCAGATCGTCAGCTCGAAGCTCCGTGGTTGGGGCCTGTACTCTTGGGTTGAGTAGAGAATGAAAAGTGTCAAAGAGACGTTTAGGGTTATTGGACAGTGAAGTGTTGAGGGTGTTGAAATAGGTTTGTTTTGAGAGGTGAAGGGCAGTGTTGTATGTTCGAAGCATAAACTTATAATGGATGAAATCTTCGGGTAGGGTGGATTTTCTCCACAGACGTTCGGCGCACCTGGAGCACTTCTGCAGGAAACGTGTCTGCAGCGTGTCCCAGGGTTGTCGCCGTCTGTGTTGTGGTGTTCTATGTATAGGAGGAGCAAATTCATCCAGGGCACTTTGAAGTGTTTCATTGTTCAGTGTTTCATTCACAGAAAACATAGAGGCCCAGTATCGGTAAAAAAGACTGACTTTCTTCAAACACCAGCATCGGTTCTTGAGAAGGACAAGGGTGAAGGTGTCGAGTATCCAAACAGTCAGTGCCCCATCCACAAGAAGCCACATCTGCTGAAGAAATGTATTGGCTTCATAAAGAAGCCACTCCAAAAACGTAAGAAGCTTCTAAAGAAGTTCGTAGTGTGCTTCAGATGTTGTGCTTCTACTGAACACCTTGCTAAGGACTGTAAGGTTACAATCAAGTGTATGGAGTGTGACAGCGAGGACCATGTACAAGTGCTCCATCCTTCGCAGCTTAACCCTGCACCTACGCCTTCTCCCACCACAATCCATGGCAGGGAGAGTACAGGCCAAACACCAAGCCATCACGCACTCTTCTTCATGCACGGAAGTCGGCGGAGGTCTTTGGGACAAGATTTGCCTGGTAAAGATATATATCCCAAGGGTCACCCAGAGGCCATGAAGGTGTATAGCATCTTGGATGATCAGAGCAACAGATCACTAGCAAGGTCAGAACTCTTATCTGTTCGATTTAAAGGGAAGCGCATACCCATACACCTTAGGCACCTGTAGCTGCTTATCAGAAGTCTTCGGAAGAAGGGCCAGTGGTCTCATGGTAACGTCTCTTGAAAATACCATAGAACTACCTCTACCCACACTCGTCGATTGCAATCAGATTCTGTTCAACAAGGAAGAGATCCCAACGCCGGAAGCCACTCTTCATCACCCTCACCTGAAGACTATAGCCAGCAAGATTCCAGCTCTTGATCACAATGCAGAAATCCTGATTCTACTTGGGAGAGACATCCTCTGCTTACACAAGGTATGCCAGCAAATCAACGGCAGACATGATACACCATTTGCTCAGCGCTTCGATGTAGGCTTGGTGATCATATGGAACATCTGCGTAGACAAAATGAAGAGACCTAACTATCTTCTTCCACAGGTAGCACATCTTGTCAAATGGTCTCAGCACCCATTTCCAGCCATGCCCACATCATTACTGTGTAAAAGAGAAACTGAGCGACACCAAGTGGCGACGGCCACCACTTGACAGTTTGAACAAGGACAGTCCCTGGGACGACGACCTCGGGTCAACAGTGTTCAATTCCACAAGTAAAGGCAACAAGTTGGCACCCACAAGAGAAGATAAAGAGTTTATAAGGGTTATGGACTAAATTCGCTCAAAATGACTTCAACAGCTGGGTGGCTCTGTTACCCTTTCGTTTTCCAAGATTAAGGTTGCCAAACAATCTGTAGCAAGCAACTGCAAGGTTCTCTTCTCTAAAGCGCACTTTAACAAGAAGGCCAGAAATTGAAAGACATTTCATCGATTTCATGCAAAACATATTTGACAGAAATCATGCAGAACCCGCATCACCACTGAAGGAAGGAGAAGAATGCTGGTACCAATTGGGGTCTATCGACGAGGTCAAAGACTACTGGATGAAGGTACACATCTGTAGCAGGACATCTGGCTAACAGCCCAACATCATGCAAATATGTGATATTCATTTTCAATTACAGAGCAGAATGGATCACTACACACCAATTCTTCTAATCTGAAGAACTGTCCCTGCTGACGTTGACCTCTGTGCACTTCTTGTTATCGTTCCAAATTGTTGTTGTTCACCCAACCACCGGGACATACATCAGTTAACAGTACTGACATCTTGGCCTATGTACATTGTGATCTACTGTAGTGGAATAACAAGGTCACCCAGCAAAAGGATTGTCACTCTGACTGCAATAAATTGGTGATAACTGTCTCATTGATTAAAGGGGGTTTTACACATAGCGATATCGCTAGCAATATTGCTAAAGCATCACCGATTTGGTGACGTAGCAGCGATATCGCTATGTGTGATACTTGCCTCCGACTGGCTCCCCCGCTGTCTGTCGTTGATCGCGCAGATCCATTTCTCGTCGGGCGCTTCCTGCTTGGCTCCCTGTGAGCGACGTGTGGAGGCGGGCGGGAGGACATCAGGATCGCCGCGTCTGAAAGGTAAGTATCGTCCGCTGTATCGCTGTGAGATCTGCCTGTGTGGCAGCTCACTAGCGATCATTTAGCGATGCACCAGTGATCTGACCGGGTCGTATCGTGATCGGGATCGCTGGTGCATCGCTAAATGTAAAAGGGCCTTAACAGGAGGCATTGCACAATCATTGCATAGCTTTATCTGATTTTTAAGGTTTTGTGTAGCTTAAAAAAGAAAAAAAAAAAACAATTTGGACTTTTTTGACCTTCCCACATGCCACAGATTGAACCAGAGTGTTTGAAATTTTGAGCATTTGCAGATCTTACGGACACAGTTTCTTTTCTTTGCAAAACTGTCTTTTCAATAAATTTTTATTTTCTCAAATTAAAACATTTGTAACTTTTTATAACAAAGACACAATTATACAATCAATAATTGCCTTAGAATCAGGATTATTAGGAATACAATAACCATAAAAAATGTAATGGGAGACAAAACAAAGGGGAAATGGATGGAATAAGGAAAATCTTCAGAGAGGTATATTATCCGGGTGTACCAATTTGCATAATTTTATGGCTTGTCCTTGATGTTGCAATTTCAGTGTTGAAGAGTATGTATACACTACTGTACAAAAGTTTTACGGAAGTTTAGAAACAATGCTGTAAAGTAAGAATTGTTATTACAGTAGTTTATTTGTATTTAATTAACAAAATACAAAGTGAATGAACAAAAAAGAAATCTAAACAAATAAATATTTGTTGTGAGCACCTAAAACATAAAACTCCTCTATGCAAACTTACACAGTTTTTGAAGGAACTCAACAAGGTGGTTTTTCCAAACACCTTAGAGAACTAACTACAGATCTTCTGTGGATGTCACTTGTGCAAATCCTTCTGTCTCTTCATATTATCCCAGAAAGACTTGATATTGAGATCAGCTCACCATGAGGCCCATATCATCACTTCCAGGATGCCTTGATCTTCTTTATGCTGGCAGATAGTTCTTTATGACATTGACTGTATATTTACTGTTATTAGCCTACTAAAGAATACATTTGGAGCCAATCAGAAGCCTCCCTATACATGCATGCAGGGAAAGCCCTGTCACTTCAGGGAAGAGGGTGGGAGAAGTTGCCAGGGACCAAGCCACATGAGAGACTAGGAGTGCCATGTCTCTCTACGTACAGGTGTAGGGAGAGACTGATCACACCAGGAGAGCGGGCGGGGAGAAGCCACCGGGGACTCGCCTGTCCAACTAGTTTCCCATGCGACTCAGTTCCCAGCGGCTATTAAACTACGCTTCTCTCTAAAACGCAACAACGTTTCAGAGTTAAACATACATGGCTGAAATCATGTAGCATGTGTCTGATACATGCTGCCTGTGGATCAGGCAGCTTGTATCAGCTGTCAGGTTCCCTGTCGAGTACATCCACTCATAACAACCTATATAGCCATAAAATGTAATAGTAGTATTCTTGCCTCCTGTTGCTATTACTAGGGGGAATTCTTGGAGAACATAAGCTCTCCCTATTTATATAAAACAAAAAAATTGCATAACCGCAGGGATGCTTTTAAAATAAACTGAGCCAGAATCACTCCCCTTAGGACCCAGTGAATCAACAGCAGGGCGCTCTATTGGTCTGCAAGAACACCAGAAGCCATGACGTCCAGTTCTTGGTTACTTCACAGTTGCTACTGAGGCTTGTGATTGGCGACGTGTCATCAGATGTGCTATTTTCAGTCACCAAACCGTTGCATCCAATAACAGGCCTCAACAGCCAGTTCAAAGAAGAGAGAAATATCCTGGCTTTTGGTCCCAGTGGCAGTGCAGACCACCAGAGCAACCTCCACTGGAGACACACTGGAGTAAGAACAGGTGAGTACTGCTCATTTTATTTTAAAAGCATTCCTGCAGTTGTACAGTTTTTTTTTTACCTTTAACATGTCACACAACCCTTGTAAATTCTCCATGCTTCTTGTAACAGTAAGAAGAGTTGAGAAAAAGATTTGCAGGACCCACGTCCATGACCACTAGACCAGACTTCTGCAAACATCCTACTACTTGTGGCATGCCCGGAGCCTATTCTGACAAGTAGGCCTTGTGACATCAATATGTTGTGGCTCAGTGCAAGTTGTAACCGGTGACGTCACCGCACACCTCTTTCCATGTTAACCCTCAACACACACACTCCTCTCACCTTTCACCATCTCCACTCACTCTTTCACTCCACATACGACCCTTTCTCTCACTCCGTCTCTCATACTCACGCCGTCATTGCCGCTGATCCACGATCCCCGACATCTTCTTCCGCCGGCGCCATCCTGGATCCAGACGTCCTCCACGACGGCGACATGTTCTTGCGGCGACGCCATTTTGGATCGGCGAAATCCCGCGATAGTCAAGATGGCGTCGCCACAAGAACATGTTGCCGGCGTGGAGGACGTCGGGATCCAAAATGGCGTCGGCGAAATCTCGCGAGATTTCGCCGACGCCATTTTGGATCCCGACGGCATCCACGCCGGCGACGCTATTTTGGATCGGCGAAATCCCGCGATACTCAAGATCGCATCGCCGCAAGAACATGTCGAGGACGACGTCGGGATCCAAAATGGCGTCGGCGAAAACTACCGAGATTTCGCAGACGCCATTTTGGATCCCTACGTCGTCCACGCCTGCGACATGTTCTTCCGGCGACGCCATCTTGAGTATCGCGGGATTTCACGATACTCAAGATGGCGTTGCCGCAAGAACATGTTGCCGGCGTGGACAACGTCTGGATCCAGGATGGCACCGGCGGAAGATGTCGGGGATCGTGGAGCAGCAGCGATGACGGCGTGAGTATGAGAGACGGAGTGAGAGAAGGGGTCGTATGTGGAGTGAAAGAGTGAGTGGAGATGGTGAAAGGTGAGAGGAGTGTGGGTGTTGAGGGTTAACATGGCAAGAGGTGTGATGCTATCGCATCCTCCTGATGCGATAGCATCGGGCCATAATCTAGTAATATAATAAGTGTCTAATAATCAGAAAGTAAAGAGAAAACAGAGTCACTCCATGTGTGGATCAATGGATTAAGGGGTGAGTCGATACAAAAATTCCTAACTGGGAATGTTGTGCAAGACAGGCACAATGCTGAGAAGCGTGATTATGATTCACTGGCTGCAGCTCTAACCACTGGTTCCAAGACCCACAGGTTTCAGAAATAGAGGAATCAATATCGTAGAGATAAAAGTTAGAAACTTGGCACTTATCTCCACTAATAAGAAAATTAGCCCTGGAGAAGTGGGAAGTTTGCAGTGCTCTGGCTCAGCAGTCACACTCTATGGAAAGGGTCCTGTATATCTTCTTGTTCTACTCAATTAACCAAAAAGAGTTATTTTATTTTGTTACTCATTGGTTCTGGCTTTCTTGTATATCCTAGTACAGGTCTTAATCACTTCCGTTTGGTTTTTAGTTTTCGCTCTGAACATAGTGAAGTAAAATTAAAATTGGTTAAAAAATAATATACAAATTAATAATCATAAAAGAAAAAAATAAAATCACACCAACAATTACTGCAGGCACACAGCATAATTCACTGTAATAAAAATTATATTATAATTTTTTTTTTAAATCAAAACATTATAAAAATAAAAAAAGTCTTAGTTCACAGAATTCTGAAGCAGATTATAACTTCCTGAGAAAATGACTGCCGGTACATCGATACCTTATTGCATATAAAGTTCTGCTAGTTTTCAATAAATAAATAATGACAGTTCAAGACACAAGAAAATATTCACTTATTACCAAAAACTAGGTCCCAGATGGGTCACCTGACATCACTTTAGAGAATTTCTTCTCTCACGTCTGATTGTTGCTCTTGGAAATATAATGCTGAAATTACGAATGGCCGAGCTGGAATATAGGAATGAGTTTCAAGCATAGCTGGGTCATTCATCATTGACCTTCCCAACTGTTTTTGGTATTTGTGTCTAATTCACAATTGTCTTGTTGGTATATAAGACATCATAAATTCTTGACTATGGGTCTTTGTTGGAGGAAAAAAAAACTCTGTGCAAAAGCATGTATACCCTTTAGTGCCGTTGTGCAAACATGGGCGTACAAAAGTGGCAACCTAATGTCTAGCTTACCCTCTATTCTTGCTCTAGTAATGTATGAGGAGCATTAATGCTGGTGAGAAAAAGAGGGGAGCCAATAATAGTCTTATTTCCCCTTCATCATTGAAAACTCTTTAAAGGTGTTCATATCTTTTCAGAAGGATGGTAATCTTCGTGAAGCACGACGAGGGATCCATACTCCTGACCATTCACGTCTACAGTCATTAATGGAGTGCATTACTGTAGACCATGAATCACAAGGATCCTTTTCTCTGTTTTTCAACACTCACGCACTGCGACCTCAATCGGTCACATTGCCTGTGTTTAAAGTTCTGCTGTCATAAGGTGTAAACAATAGGACAGGAATAGAACGCATCTTCACATTTTTCCATTTGAAGTCTTATTCCATTAGAGTAGATAATGGTGATGTTTCTAGTAACGACACCACGCAGACTTCCTCTTTCTTGGGCTCGTTGTATACCGGTTTCCCATACTGTAGCCAATACTGTTGAGAAAGGGAAGTAAAGGATAAGTCCATATAAATATTAAAAAACATACACATCTAACTGTCATATAAAAGCAGTGGGGTTTGCAAAGCAGGAGGAAGTTGGCATCGGTTCCTAAAATTACATTAGGTTACATGATATGAGACTTTATAAGAAAATGACTTGTGTTATATTCAGATCTGACCACACCAGGTATGTGAGAAAAATTCAGTATCTGTTTGTTTTCAGTCTCCAGGCTGCAGTGGCCAAAAATCTTTAGGATTTGCTCATCTACCAGTAATCGTCACATGAACGCAGAGAAAAGTAAACAGTAAAACTATTATTCATCTGCAGTAACCCGGCAAATTGTTGACAGTAATGGCAAAATGTGTATATGTCATTTTCAGTAGCATTTACATTGGACACTGCTCTCACAACACCATACTTGCGGCTTTAAATTCCAAATTAGGGTCAATTCCCTTAGAAAACACTTTTTTATTCACTTTTTTAATAACCTGCACCCATTTTCTGACCCTGGTTATACACGTGGTCAAAATTGTTGGTACCCCTCGTTTAACGACAGAAAAACCCACAATGGTCACAGAAATAACTTGAATCTGACAAAATAATAAATCAAAAATCTATGAAAATGAACAAATGAAAGTCAGACATTGCTTTTCAACCATGCTTCCAGAGAATTTTTAAAAAAAAATAAAACTCATGAAATATGCCTGGACAGAAATGATGGCACCCCTGAAAATAAAGTGACAAAAGGGACATGTTAAATCAAGGTGTGTCCACTAATTAGCATCACAGGTGTCTACAATTTTGGAATCAGTGCTTGGGCCTGTATAGATGGCTACAGATACTCACTGTGCTGTTTGGTGACATGGTGTGTATCACACTCAACATGGACCAGAGGAAGCGAAGGAAAGAGTTGACTCAGGAGATTATAAAGAAAATTATAGATAAACATGTTTACAGAAAAAGTTATAAGACCATCTCCAAGAAGCCTGATGTTCCTGTGACTACAGTTGAACATATTATTCAGAAATTTAAGCTCCATGGAACTGTAGCCAACCTCCCTGGATGTGGCTGCAGGAGGAAAATTGATGACAAATCAAAGAGACTGATAATACGAATGGTAATAAAAGAGCCCAAAAAATCTTTTAAAACAGACTAAAAGTGAACTTCAAGCTCAAGGAACATCCCTGTCAGATCTCACCGTCCGTTGTTGTAGGAGCCAAAGTTGAATTCATGGGAGACGACCAAGGAGGACACCATTGTTGAAATAAAATCATAAAAAAGCCAGACTGGAATTTGCCATCTACATGTTGACAAGCCACAAAGCTTCTGGGAGAATGTCCTATGGACAGATGAGGTAAAAAATTGAACTTTTTGGCAAGGCACATCATAGACGGAAAAATTGTGCATATCAAATAAAAGAACACTGTCCCTACTGTGAAACATAGAGAAGGCTCTGTTATGTTCTGGGGCTACTTTGCTGCATCTGGCATAGGGTGTCTAGAATCTGTGCAGGGTACAATGAAATCTCAAGGCTATCTAGGGATTCTAGAGAGAAATGTGCTGCCCAGTGTCAGAAAGCTGGGTCTCAGGCGCAGGTCATCGGTCTTGCAACAGGATAATGACCCAAAACACACAGCTAAAAACACCTAAGAATGGCTAAGAGGA
The DNA here is from genome assembly GCF_039654945.1 of Dendrobates tinctorius. Classification (NCBI taxonomy): domain Eukaryota; kingdom Metazoa; phylum Chordata; class Amphibia; order Anura; family Dendrobatidae; genus Dendrobates; species Dendrobates tinctorius. The sequence continues at coordinate 13,621,178 of NW_027361801.1, read as the reverse complement.
AAACATTGGACTATTCTGATGTGGCCTTTTAAGAGCCCTGACCTAAATCCTATTGAACATCTTTGAAAAGAGCTGAAACATGCGGTCTAGAAAAGGCAACCTTCAAACACGAGACAACTGGAGCAGTTTGCTCTTGAGGAAATGGGCCAAAATACCTGTCGAGAAGTGCAGAAGTCTCATTACAGGAATCGTTTGATTGCAGCGATTACCTCAAAAGGTTGTGCAACAAAATATTAAAGTTAAGGGTACTATGATTTCTGTCCAGGCCTATTTCATGAGTTTTATTTATTTATTTATTTTAATTCTGTGAAAGCATGGTTGAAAAGCAATGTCTATCTTTCATTTGTTCATTTTCATAGATTTTTGATTTATTATTACTTTTGTAAGATTCAAGTTATTTCTGTCACCATTGTGGGTTATTCTGTCATTAAACGAGGGGTACCAATAATTTTGACCACACATCTAAGTCTTTTCGTCTGGCCATGAGTAACTGATGTAATAGAGCTTTAATACCGCATTGAGTAACAACTTTGCTAACCAGTAGTCAGTCATTGGAATTTTGAAAATGTAAAAAATAAAAATGGGGATACTTTTATTACGGCAAATAAACTGATCACTTATCATAATGATCAATTATAGTTTCCCAATGTGTCTGTAAAAAATATTGTCTGTTTATGATTTTTTGGTAAGCGGTCCAGAAAAAATAAAAACTCAAGTTGTAAACCCTGAATACACATTCTCCAGTAGAGCCAAAGAAAGCACTTCATAGGTTTAAAGGGATTTAAAATCCAAGCTCTTTTTAGAATGACAGAACTTGTTTATTTTGCAGCTTCTATTTACACTATATTATCAGCATCTACAGCTCTGGCAAAAATTAAGAGACCACCACATCAAAACACTGTCATGGGCAGCCCAATCTCCAGACCTGAACCCCATTGAAAACCTCTGGAATGTAATCAAAAGGATGATGGATAGTCACAGGCCATCAAGCAAAGAAGAACTGCTTACATTTCTGCATCAGAAGCAGTGTGAAAGACCGGTGGAAAGCATGCCAAGACGCATGAAAGCTGTTTTTAAAAATCATGGTTATTCCACAAAATATTGATTTCAGAACTCTTCCTGAGTTAAAACATTAGTCTTGTTGCTTCTAAATGATTATGAACTTGTTTTATTTGCATTATTTGAGATCTGAAAGCACGTTTCCTTTTTTTATTTTGACCATTTCTCCTTTTCAGAAAAAAATAAACTAAATTTATTGCTTGGAAATTCAGAGACATGTTGTCAGGAGTTTGTAGACTGAGGCTAGTTTCACACTAGCGTTTATTTCCTGCAGCGCACGGCGCCGCTAAGCCCCGCCCCCTGCCGGCTCCCTGCCCGCCCCATCCGGTCATCGCCGCCTACTAGTGCACATGGGCGCTTGCGATCTGCGCACACGGGCGCACCTTCAAAAGTGCGCAGCGCACGGCAAAATCCTGCTAGCACACGGCCAGCGCACAATCTGCGCACCCTATGCTAAAGATAGGGTGCGCAGATCGCAAGCGCCCATGTGCGCTAGTAGGCGGCGATGACCGGATGGGGCGGGCAGGGAGCCGGCAGGGGGCGGGGCTTAGCGGCGCCGTGCGCTGCAGGAAATAAACGCTAGTGTGAAACTAGCCTAAAAGAGCAATTTACATTTTACTCAAAAATATACCTATAAAGAGAAAAATCAGACAAACTGAACATTTGGAAGTGGTCTCTTAATTTTTCCCAGAGCTGTATATCTGTATAGGACAACTGTTTTTCTTTTGCCTTCAATGGAGTGTCCTTTTATGAATCTAGTAATAAACACATTATTTTATAAACTAACCTAAAACTAGCGTTGAACGAATATGTTCGGAATCGGTCGCCAAATCTGAATTTGCCATATTAGTGCCATATTGGTACCTTATTAGTGTCGATTTTATGTTTGATGATTAGTTCCGAACATACTCGTTCATTTCTACTCTCGCTGACTCCAATGATGTTCGGCGAATATTGCAAAACTAATATTCGCCGCCGATCACAATTGAAACTGAATTTTGAAAAATTCACTCAACTCTACCTAAAACACATGACCCTGTATCGCCACCATTTTTACATATTGCTCAGGTCTTCATGTGGGTCTTAAAGTTGCACAAATCTGTCTTTTTTTAAGAAATCATTATTTTTACAGCTTCTTAACACTTTATCCTCCTTGACTTGCACAGTATGTTCTCAATCACTCCTCTTCCTGTAAGAAACATAATTCCACTGCAGACCGGAAGCTTATTAATAGAACAATCAGACATTCACAGTTTTTGGTTATTTTTACACATGACAGACACTTTGTATTACTATGTGTTATTCCCTTCTCATCAGCTATTCGGTGTTCTACTAGCCTTTATCAAAATCAATTCTTGAATCTTTTTTTTTTTTTCTTTTGGCATACGCTTTAAATCATGTTATATTTTGATAAATCTGAGTTTTACAGACAACAAAACCACAATGTTATTTTCATCTTTTAATTTTTGTAATGAAATAAAGTATAACAGAGTCCTTTCTCTGCAGGTTTCAACCTGTAGACACCTGGCAATGTCATCCACTCCTCCTTGGAGCTCTGTGGGAGAACCTCCACTTCCAAGACACACACCCCACTGACAAGCTTTTTAATTCAGACGTTGAGATGATCACCTGACCGTGACCTCATCATAGGTCCTGGCAACACATATGCCGGTGTCGGCTCTGCTGGAAGAGATATGGTGAGCAGCCCCCCTCCCACTCTGAGTGCTCACATAAAACAAGCCCATGTATGCAGCTTTCTTTAACCCTCCCAACACATAGTATGCTGGAGGAAAAATATCCTGGTTTCATACCAATGACGCCAACATGCACAGTAAAACATATCTCCCCTCGTACACTGTGCCAGTGACCCTGTCACACTACGTATGGGTCACATGGATAAACGATCCATGGAAACACAAGGACATGTGCACAACAACGTAGATTTCAATGTGTCTATATGTCTCAGTGACTCCGGTACGTATGAAAACTGTCACCACATGTACCGGTGACACGGAAGCGTGCAAGAGCCCTTACACTGGGTAGTGACCTCCGGCTCACTCCAGCTAACACTGCAGTGATCCAACAGATCGCAAACAGCTGTACACTGACTGGAGCTGCGCTGATAAAAGAGGAGCACGGTGGCTGATAAGTATGAAACTAGGGCAGAGAATTTATATTAGCAGCACCACTCCAGCGATGCAATAAAAAAAAAACAAAAAAAATATGCTGGAGTGGTACTTTAAAGGTAATGTCACCCCTTTTTTCGAATATGAGCTGACGGCACGGACATCAGGGGCTTATTTACAGCATTCTGTAATGCTGTAGATAAGCCCCCGATGTAACCTGAAAGATTACAAAAAAGAGTTAGATTATACTCACCCCGGCGTCCGGTCTGATGGGTGTCGCGGTCCGGTCTGGCACCTCCCATCTTTATACGATGCCATCCTCTTCTTTCCTTCCTGTCGTGGCTCCTGCGCAGGCGCACTGCTCTGCCCTGCTGAGGGCAGAGCAGAGTCCTGCAGTGCGCAGGCGCCGGGAGAGGTCCGGCGCCTGCGCACTGCAGTATTCTGCTCTGCCCTCAACAGGGCAGAGCAGTGCGCCTGCGCCGGAGCCAAGACAGGAAGGAAAGAAGAGGACGGCATAGTTTGAAGATGGGAGGCGACGGACCGCAACACCCATCGGACCAACACCGGACCGCCCCCCCGGGTGAGTATAATCTAACTTGTTTTTCTTATCTTTCAGGTTACATTGGGGGCTTATCTACAGCATTACAGAATGCTGTAGATAAGCCCCTGTCGTCGGTGCCGGCAGCTCATATTCGAAAAAAAGGGGTGACAGATTCCCTTTAAGGATCTTGAGCCTTCCATTCTTTGATCGGTCATAGTCAAGACTTCTGTATATATTATGAATAACATTATGTTATGAAGCCCAGCCCGAGACTGCTGTCACAAGAAAACTATGAAGCTAGCAAACGGAGGTCTTCCGCAAGCTCCTGACTGCCAATAAAGGCCATCAGGAAGACCGATGGAAGCTGGTGCCAGAGTGAACTGGTGAGCATGCCATTTAAATGCCACTGTCAGTGATTAACAGCGGAATTTAAAAGGTGAAGCAGTAACAATTGAAGCAAGCTGCAGTCGCTGCTGTTAGAGGCAGTTATCATCTGTGTAACACAGCCAGCATCTGCCAGTTTTATACAGAGTGCTGTTCATAAGCCCATTATCACAGGAAATTAAGCGATTCATACCATGAAGTCTGCAGAATAAAAATAATGTGTAATAGAGAGAGAGAGAGAGAGAGAGAAAATATATACAGAGGCGCAAGTCGTTAAATCCCACTACCAGCAGCAGCAAATATGGACAAAACCACCTAATTTGTCCTGTAATAAAAATCAATTAACATACAATAGCTACTTGCGCTAGGTAAGTACGGGAGGAAGATGCACATAAATTTGGGTGTATATAATAAATGTCCCTTGTTCCAAGCGGGATGATGTCGTCCCACAGTGATTAGAAAACAGCGCTAGAATAAAACACAACACAGACAGAGCGGTACCTTCGTTCACATGGAATGCGAGATGATTGAGAAGAGTCCTGGCTCCAAAGTGTCCCAGCAGCGATAGTACAAACAATGAAGCCCGCAGTCCAGATACACGAGACACAGTTCACCGTTTCTAGGCAACAGTTCAGACGGACCAGACTAGATTCAAGTACCGACTCTCAGGTCCTTTTAGAGTGCAGATACAACCGTGAGTATCGGACGCTGTCCCGCCCGGTGACAGACGTCTCCCTGTCTCCCTACACGCGTGGCAGCCGCTAGAGGCGGCAGATGCACAGCGCGTATAAGTTCAGAGCCAGCAAGGTACAGCGATCCCCGCAGGACCTTGCGTGACGTCACGGTCACGTGGAGAACCACGTGACTGGCTACTGAGCGTGGACTAGACCACAATACTGTCTTACGCGTTTCGGAACCGTCGGATTCCTTCCTCAGAGAACTGCGGGGATCGCTGTACCTTGCTGGCTCTGAACTTATATGCGCTGTGCATCTGCCAGGACTCTTCTCAATCATCTCGCATTCCATGTGAACGAAGGTACCGCTCTGTCTGTGTTGTGTTTTATTCTAGCGCTGTTTTCTAATCACTGTGGGACGACATCATCCCGCTTGGAACAAGGGGCATTTATTATATACACCCAAATTTATGTGCATCTTCCTCCCGTACTCACCTAGCTAGCGCAAGTAGCTATTGTATGTTAATTGAGATATATATATATATATATATTATATATATATATATATATATATATATATATATTTATGTTTGTTTTTTTTTTGTTTTTTTTTTTTTTAAACTTTTGTAGGTATTCCTTTTTTTTTTATTTTCCGAACAATCATGGGGGCAGCCATATTGCAGACACACACTTTTTTTCCTTTATCTTTGGCATAAACAGTGTGGCAGGGTTTGTGTGCTTTTTATAGCTGAAAAAGGTAAAAGCAAATTGTCATGAAAGTTTACACTGACTGTAAAAGTCTCTATAAAATGATGATGTACCGCACCCTGCCTCAAAGACTAGGCATTGGATGGAGATTGATGGAGTGTGAGGCTTATCTGTGATTATCTTGACACTAACCTTATTTATGTACACATTTAGCAGTACAACAGAGCTGCCATTTTTTATTATTCCTCCATGAACTTACTGACGAAATTATTGTGCCAACACTGATCCAGACTATATAGTAAAGCTGAACAGTGAGCAGCATATTACAGGGAGCATCAGTTCAGTGTCATTAGTCTAGTGGCTATTATGAAAGTTGGAATATTTTAGGATTTAAAATAAAACGCCAACATGTTTTAAAAAAAAATATATATACATTTCTGATTATTGATTTTTTTTTACATTTTTGTCATTTAATGTCACCATATTTTATATATTGCAATCTGAAGGGATTCTATTATTAGGAGGCAAGCATTAGCGAGGAACAAAAATTACAAATAGAAATTTATTATTCAGTCTCAATGGCATTTCCTTGCCTCTGGCAGAGGAATAGGGATGGTGAATTATTTGTCAAAGAAATAAAAGCAAGTTAAGAACATTGATTCGGCACGAACAAGATTAACATGCAAACAGTCACATTGTTTATGACTTTAAGTAAACACTTTAGAAATGTTTGCTGTGTAGTACCAGATATTTCAGCCAACGCTGTGATTATAGGGGACGCATTTCCTGCAAAAGTTATAAAACCTCCTAAACCTGGGAAGCAATCTTATCGAATGCAAGGGTTTTAACATTCACAATTTAACTGTTTTTGTTTAAAATGGGGTCAATAAAAGGTAATTTATTAATTTATGCATGTATCTGATCCACAATGGTGAGAGCACATGTATGGAAAAAAACAATGTAATTTCTTTTGTATTACGCAGAAAATGTAAAGTGATTTTTTTTTTTTAAATTTTCACATTTGAGCCAGCAGTAATTTGACGTCTCCTCTGTAACTCTGGGTGGTTTCTCTTGTTTCCGGAAATGATTTATCAGGGGCACTTTGGAAAAGTTGGCAAGTATGATATAATAGTAAAAGTGTAAATCTGTAAAATAACTAACTACAGTCTACACAAAGCCCTGATAAAGTGTCTGATTACTTGAAATGGTCCTATACTAAGTGCAGATTGTTATGTCTTTATTCCGTTATCGCACTTTGGATGCAATAAAGAAAAGGATTTTTAGCATCTGGTTAGTGCTGTGATGCCATTTCTACATTCAGAGTCTACAAACAACGTGAACACGTAAGTACACCCTTCCACGTATACTGTCAATGAAAACAAATTATTTACCTGAATGTCTTTTGATATAACTTTACTAGGATCGGGAACCTGAGGGCACATAATGATCAGCACTCTAAAAAAATTAAATATTATAGACAATGAACAAATTAGATAACTTTGTTGTTTTTAGGGCAAAAAAAGTTAACAAACAAACATGAGCTATTACCTAGATACAGACTAAGCTAATTATTACATTCAGAGGCTTTTTTAAAGGGAACCTGTCACCCCCCCCCCCCCAGAATAGTGCCACTCTTGTCCTTGTGCTGAATCTGGTAATGCAGTCTAGTTCAAGTAATTTAAAAGAGAATGAATGTCAATACCCCAAATGAAATTAAAGAGTAACAAAACTTTTTCTTTTTATACTTCAGTAACCGATTGGGCTGTTATCTGATCATCTGTGTGAAATGTCATGTTGCTACACAGGTTTAATGGCTGGATTTCACCTTCTTTAGAATCTGCCTTCTCTTTTTGCATTTGAAGATTCATACTTTCTATCTCAGTAATGAAGAGTAGTAACAGTAGTTGGGTGGGTAGTATACAGGGCAGCATCCTTGAAGAGAATGTGTCAGTAGGGTAAACTCTCCTAGACCATCTATATGGCCATGAAGGTCATAGAAAGATGGATAAAACAATACCTTGATACAGCAGATCTAACAGCACAAAAAAATCTAATACAGTACAGTAAAGCTATCCGAGTACAGCAGAGCTAACAGTTCAGAATAGCCACCGCAGCGCAGCAAAGCTATCACAGCGCAGCAAAGCAATCACGGTATAGCTGTTACGCTATGATATTCTTTGGTAAGGAAGGAGGGCCTCAAACTGTGCCTGGAACGGAAACCCTAACTATCCCTGTCCCGGGGGTACTCTTGACGGTAGAGGCGCCAGAGTCTCTGACCTTACTATGAGCTCCTGTTAAACCTTGATCTGTCCCCTACCCCACCTCGTGAGGTGCAATGCAAACAAGACACAAAGACAAAAAAGGGTAATCAGAAAACCTCTATCATATAAAAGCACTAACCAACAATAGGGAGGAGGATAGTGACTGAGAGAAATAAACTAAAATGGGAACAGGGACCAGGAGATAGACACACACGCCTACTACAGCAAACCACAGAACACTTCTACAACAATTCCATTCTAACCACTTTGCTTTAGTACACAACACAGGAAAAATAATCTTTCACAGACAGGCACAAGAAAGTCTGACCAGTTAATATAGGAAGAGGTAATGACCAGATCAGAAGCGGCTGAAATGAAGCTGCATGTTTCTGACAGGCATAAAAAGTGCCATTAACCTGTTCAGCACCAATAGAAACAAAATCCATTTAATATGGGACACAGATCACACCATTTCTAAAGAAGACCTGCGATTCATTACCCGATATGACTGTCTAACTTCTGGTCTTCCATGGTGACGTATCACCCTTGTAACAGCAGAGCTAATACAATGCGACAGAGCTAATACAATGCGGCAGAGCTAACACAGTGCAGTACAGCTAACACAATTAAATAGATCTAACAGTACAGCAGAGCTAACACAGTACATCAGAGCTAACACAGTATAGCAGAGCTAACACAGTATAGCAGAGCTAACACAGTATAGCAGAGCTAACACAGTATAGCAGAGCTAACACAGTATAGCAGAGCTAACACAGCGCAACAAAAGTGAAGTTTGTCTCATTACAAGAACATTTGCAGCTGCAGTTCTCTCACAGTACTTCAGCTTCCATCTCACAGTCAGCCAGTGTGGGGAAAGAGCAGAGCAGCAAAGTGGACAGCTCAGTGAGAGAACAACTGCAAATGTGTTTGATCAACTTCCTATGACCTACATGCCCATTAAGACGGATTAGCAGGGATGATCCTACTGACACTCGGCCTCCATATCATTAGCAGCAAAAGCATTTGAAGTTTCTTTTTTTGTGATGAGAGCTGCTAATGAGGAGAGGAAAGCGGTGTAAGTTTTCAGAATGGGAGACCCAAGATGATGTGCAAGCTTCCACTCCTGTGAAGACAGGGTTTGCAATCGAACAACAGAGACATTGCGGCAGGACTGGAGCGTTTTGCACTGTCAACATCTCTCAGAAGCTGGAGTGGTGCTACAGAATGAGGTGGCTCACTATGTCACCCTCCCACAGAGTAATCCAGAGGACTCAGATAGGAAGACAAAACAGTTGAAAGTAGTAACCTCATTTCAATACCTTGGAGTTCAAATTAATGAAAAGCTCTGGAATATGTGGAATATGAATCATTCAATATCTCAGGCTATTGGACTAATTTTAGTACACTGTTAGTATGTACATCTATCTGAATACATGTTCATTAAAAATGAGCAAATGTGCTCGGATAGGGTGTTTTCTGAGAATGATTGTGTGCCAACCAAGTGTCTTCGGAGTGCTTGAATGTTCAAGTCTCTGCGGCTGCGTTTCTTGAGGCTGTTAGACAGCCAAAACACATGCAGGGATTGCTTAACAAAGAAGCAATCCTTGCATGTGTTGCGGCTGTTGATCAACCGCGAGATTTGCAGCTGCGGGGACTCGACTGTATTTTTCAAGCACGCCGAAAGCACTTGGTTAGCACATGAGCATGCTTGGAAAACATCTTATCCGAGCACACTTGCTCATCACTAATATTCAGATATTTATAGTTTATTTTTTTTAGGATCAACTTATCTTTTGAGGGAATGGGAGGAATGCACGACAAGAGAACAAATACTTATTTTGTGACAGGAGCAGATGAGGCAGGTTCTGGTCATTGCACTTGTGTATGTACAGGCAGTGATGTCACTGATCAGCTCTGCGAGACTACAGTACCCAGACCAACCACCCCACTTATGCGTGCTGTGATTACAGGGATAGAGCGTTGAAATCTTCAAACGAAGCAAGAGAACGCAACTTCTAAAGAAGATGAAATCGTGCTATTATACCTGTGCATCATGATGGCATTTCACACATTACTGTCAAATGTGTAATGAAGAACATTAAAAAATCTCTTCATTTTTCATTTGGTAATCAATTATCATCAATCAATAATTATGCTTTAATGGAGAAGAGTGTTGCGGTTTCTAAACTAAATTCCTAGTTGTTTTTCTGGAGAACTAGTTGAAATGTTATTATTTTGTTTCTATGCTGATAATAAAAATGTAATGAATTTTCTCCAGTAGTATCCTCTTAGACTTAGAATGATTTACCTTTTGATATTCATAAGTAAAACGACTGTAACCAAGATGATCACTACTGGAACAAGGAGAAGTAGTAATATAAATGTGATTCCACCTTTATCATCTAGAAGAAACAAAATGGCTTGATTAGTCAACTAAAATACAGCCTTTACAGTGTGAGTACATCTATTTCTCAGTATTAAATGACCCAAACCATAACTTAAGAATTCAAATAACTCATATGGACTCAGATTAATTTCTAGCGTTGTGCAGAAGGCTGTTCTATGAAAACTATGGAACATTTCTGAGAACAATTGCATACTGTACTTTGTCTAAGTTTAGACTTCCAAGTGAACATTCTGTGTCAGGAACAAATGGCATTCATATCCAAAATGTATCAGTTGCATAATAATAATATTTATTTTTATATAGCGCTAACATATTCCGCAGCGCCTTACAAAGTTGAGGGACCCCACTGATTATTATCGGGTCCCTATGGGTTCTGTTAAGTGTCAGTTTTAGAGCCAGAAGAAAACGTGGCATGATGTGATTTTAATTCCATTCTAACAAAGGACACAAAATAGAACTCAAACAAATCCTATAACACCGGAATTAATTGGGTCCCTCTGCTTCCGTTTGCATCAGCTATACAACAGATCAATTTTGGACATTAACTCCTTTTGTCTTTTCCCAAAAATACAATATGTGAACATAGCCTTACTAACACTTGAGTTCCAAAAGTTAGGATAATATAAGCCCTGTTCCACCTGTCAAAGTCCCCCAAACTGCCAGAAATTACCCCTTTTTAAATGGTATAATTTTTTGGATATATACAGTGAAGGAAATAATTATTTGATCCCTTGTGGATTTTGTAAGTTTGCCCACTGACAAAAGACATGAACAGTCTATAATTTTAAGAGAATATTAATTTTAACACTGAGAGAATATCACAAATAAAATCCAGAAAATCACATTGTATAAATTCTATAAAGTGAGAAATAAGAATTTCATCCCCTACCAACCATTAAGAGTTTTGTCTCCTACAGACCAGTTAGACCAGGGGTGGGCAATTAATTTTGCCATGGGGCCGCATTAGAAATTGTGATGGTGTCAGACAGCCGGACTAATATAATTTACTCAGTTGTACCCAATACTATATATGTATATAATATATAGTATACATATGCTATTTTTTCATAAACAAACAGTATGTTAAACAATGCAAAGATTTACAATACAATGAAAATATGGACCCTGGCCTGACGTAAACACCCAGTCCAGACCCAAACACCCAGTCCAGACCCAAACACCCAGTCCAGACCCAAACACCCAGTCCAGACCCAGTCTAAAGTAATTGATGCTAGCCTTACGTTGCACCACAGTGTCACTGGTCTGCTTGCAGCAGTATAGATCACACCAAGCCTCCACGCCCGCACGTTTTAGCACAGAGTTGGAGGCGTGGTGTGATGTATACTGCTGCAAGCAGACGCCACCAACAGCATCTACGCAGCCCTCTCTCAGACCACGCCCCCCTCCAGCCTCGACCAGTCAGCGCCGCAGGTCTGGTGTGTGGGCGGTGCGCTGGAGGCAATGTTTCTGCGACGCTCACAGGAGGTTGGGGTCCGCTCCGCTCACTGCCGCATCTGCCGGGACTCCTCTGCTTCCTGCTTTCCTCATAAATGATTTGTGAGGAAAGCAGGAACCGGAGAAGTCCCGGACCCCTCCGCGGGCCAGTCACAGGCAGTGGGCGGGCGGGATGCGGCCCAGGGGCCGACCCTTGCCCAGGTCTGAGTTAGACGCTCCTAATCAACTTGTTACCTGCATTAAAGACAGTTGTCTTACATAGTCACCTTCATAAAAGACTCCTGTCAACAGACTCAATCAGTCAGACTCTAACCTCTACAACATGCGCAAAACCAAACAGCTTTAAAAGGATGCCAGGGACAAAATCATAGACCCGCAAAAAGATGGAATGGGCTACAAAACCATAAGTAAGATGCTGGGTGAGAAGGAAACAACTGTTGGTGCAATAGTAAGAAAATGGAAGAAAAACAAAATGACTGTCAATCGACATCGATCTGGGACACCATGCAAAATCTCACCTCGTAGGGTATTTTAAATCATGAGAAAGATGAGAGATCAGCCTAAAACTACACAAGGGGAACTTGTTAATGATCTCAAGGCAGCTGGGACCACAGTCACCAAGAAAACCATTGGTAACACATTACGCCGTAAAGGTTTAAAATCCTGTAGTGCCCGCAATGTCCTCCTGCTCAAGAAGGCACATGCGCAGGCCCGTATGAAGTTTGCCAATGAACACCTGGATGATTCTGTGAGTGATTAGAAGAAGGTGCTGTGGTTAGATGAGACAAAAATTGAGCTCTTTTGCATTAGCTCAACTCTCGTGTTTGGAGGAAGAGAAATGTTGCCTATGACCCAAAGAACACCATCCTCACTGTCAAGCATGGAGGTGGAAACATGTTTTGGGGGTGTTTCTCTGCTAAAGGCACGGGACTACTTCACCGCATCAATGGGAGAATGGATGGAGCCATGTACCATAAAATCCTGAGTGACAAACTGCTTCTCAACGCCAGGACATTAAAAATGGGTCGTGGCTGGGTCTTCCAGCAAGACAATGGCCTAAAACATACAGCCAAGGCAACTAAGGAGTGGATCAAAAAGAAGCACATTAAGGTCATGGAGTGGCCTAGCCAATGTGACGCGAGTCACGGTAAAGGGAGGTCAAACAATCCATGGCCAGGTCCAGGAAATGGAGCAGTACGACAAAGGGAAGTCAGAGACGAAGTCCAAGACACGAGCCAAGATTGAAAGCCAGAGAGACAAAACAGGTTACAGGGAGCAGGCACAAGCAATGTCAGGTCACAACAAAGGGATCTGAGTTCGGGAAGAGAATCAAGTCAAGCAGGGTCAAGCACAGAGCGCAGAGGGATCAATGTTCCACAGGCAACAGCAAGTGTACAATTGACACTGGGGGGAGGAACTAGCATGCTTAAATAGAAGCCTGATTAAGGAAAATGAACATAGGTGATTGCAGCACAGACTGACAGCCCCAATACAAAGTAACAAAAACACAGAAACAGAGTGGAAATCATGACAGCCAGTCTGCAGACCTTAATCCCATAAAGAACTTATGGAGGGAGTTGAAGCTCAGAGTTGCCAAGCGACAGCCTCAAAATCTTAATGATTTAGAGATGATCTGCGAAGAGGAGTGGACCAAAATTCCTCCTTACATGTGCACAAAACTCATCAACTACAAAAAACGTCTGACTGCTGTGCTTGCCAACAAGGGTTTTGCCACCAAGTATTAAGTCTTCTTTGCTAGAGGGATCAAATACTTATTTCTCACTGCAAATGCAAATATAGCTCTGGCACTTTCAAATGTTCAGTTTGTCTGATTTTTCTCTGCATAGGTATATTTTTGAGCAAAATTTAAATTGTTCTTTTAGTCTATAAACTTCTGACATGTCTCCAAATTTCCAAGCAATAAATTTTGTATTTTTTTTCTGACAAAGAAAAATGGTCAAAATTAGAGTTGAGCGAAACGGGTCGAAAAATTTCAAAAGTCGCCGACTTTTGGTAAAGTCGGATTTCATGAAAAGAAACCCGACCCTAGGGTGAGGTCGGCCACGAGCTCGGCGACTTTATCGCCAAAGTCGCGTTTCAAAAGTTTGTTTTATGCCCTTTTTCAGCCAATCAGGATCCACGGACACTGTGGGCAACGTGATGACATAGGCAGGGGTCACCACCATCTTTGAGAAGGGCATGCAAGTGATTGGCTTGCTTTAGGGGGCATCACAGGGGGTATAAAAGGGCGTGCACACCGACCGCCATGTTACTCATGCTGATCTCAGAATAGGGAGAGCTGCTGCTGCTGATGATTCTGTAGGGAGAGCGTTAGGCAGGGAAGAAGACACCAAAAACTGCTTCTGCTGCTAGCGATTTTGCCTGTGCAACACACCAGTCACTGTGTGTGCAGTGCAAGTGGAGGCTATATTTTGCTGGATCAGCTGTGTTGGTTGTTAGGCTGCCTTATAAGGCTTCCTGATAGCTGCATTGCTGTTTTCCCACTGCTCTGCAAACTGCTTTTTTAAAAGCAATCCAAATTTTTTTTTCTTGTCCTGGTGAGGTACTGAGCGTGCATTTTTTCACACCATACAGTGGTGTACGCTCCTCACACAGTACCGTGTAACAGCTGTTATCACGGCCACAGTGAAGCTATCTGTGTGTGACTCTGTAAGGATAAGTCGAGGACATGTTACGTTCTTACAGACCTCCATCTTCTAGTTTTGTCTGTTTTTCAAACAGTTAAGTATATTTGCTGTTTGATCACATTCAAAACTATAAAGAGACAGCGTGTCAGTCTGTATACTTAAAAAACACGGAGCTTGACAATTTTACGGACACCGGTGTACGTGCACGCTCCTCTCTCAGTACCGTGTAACGGCTGTTATCACGGCCACAGTGAAGCTATCTGTGTGTGACTCTGTAAGAATAAGTCGAGGACATGTTCCGTTCTTACAGACCTACACTCTAGGGAGATTCCTATTCTGCCCAATTCAATATACACCTTGTAGTTTGTCATACACTAGCCAATTTCTGCCTGTGACATAGCGGTGTGATATTCACTGGGCCTCACACAATCCAACAGTGTCCACAAGTGTGTCCAGAAATTCTACATCTCCCCTGTCCTATAGTGACATTTTTCACACCTGCGACATTGAGCCTGTGACATAGTGGTGTGATATTCACTGGACCTCACACAATCCAACAGTGTCCATAAGTGTGTTCAGAAATTCTACATCTCCCCTGTGCTATAGTGACATTTTTCACACCTGCGACATGGAGACTGTGACATAGCGGTGTGATATTCACTGGGCCTCACACAATCCAACAGTGTCCACATGTGTGTTCAGAAATTCTACATCTCCCCAGTCCTATAGTGACATTTTTCACACCTGCGACATTGAGACTGTGACATAGCGGTGATATTCACTGGGCCTCACACAATCCAACAGTGTCCACAAGTGTGTTCAGAAATTCTACATCTCCCCTGTCCTATATACACTTTGTACCTTGTTTTACATTACTATATAGTTTGTGGGATTTTGTGTACATTTTTACCAAAAATGAGGAAGGCTGGTGGAAGAGGCCGTGGAATTGGGCGGGGGTTGCCAGCTGGTAATGATGGTGTTGGTGGTGAATCTGATGGTAGTGGCAAAAGCAAAATAGGACCGAATGCAGGAGGTGTTGAGCCTGCGTCATCGTCTGGCTACACAAGGCCTCGAAGGCTTAGTTTTCTAGGAGTTGGCAAACCGCTTTTAAAGCCAGAGCTTCAGGAAAAAGTTTTGGCTTACATTGCTGACTCATCCGCCAGCTCTATCGCCTTCTCTTCTGAAGTTGTAAAAAATAAAAGCACTGAGTCGTCATTGGAGGCTCATGTTCATGAACCACACCTTTCCTTGTGTCCTTCACCCCAACCAAGATTGAAGGATGACGCAGGCCATACTACTGATTACTCCATGGAGCTGTTTTCACATACCATGCCTGGGTTATCAAGTGAAATGGTGAATTACCCAGGCCAAGATGAATCTGACATGGAGTGCACTGATGCACATCCACTGATAGATGATTCTGCTGGTACATTCACTCAGAGCACTACATTGTCCTCGCAGTGTAATGAGCCAGATTCTGACCCTGATGAGACTCAGGTGCCCCTTCCCGCATACTATACCACCATACACGGTGACACAGAGGAAGGTGCACATGACATTGAAGAGGAGGTGATGGATGACCCAGTTGTTGACCCAGTTTGGCATCCATTGGGGGAAGAGGGTGCTGCTTCCAATAGCTCAGATGAGGAGGAGGAGCATCCACAGCAGACATAGACATCGCAACAGCTGTTATCTGGCAGGCCCGGAGCACTCCAAAGACAGGTTCCAAAAATCAAAAGAATTGCTGGACAGCTGGTCCAGACGGTCAAAATAGCACAGCGTGCTAGGCCGCAAAATGTCTTCCAAAGTAGGAAGAGTGCAGTGTGGCACTTTTTTGAACAAAATCCTCATGATCAGGCCAAGGTTATCTGTAAGAAGTGCGCAAAGACCTTTAGCCGAGGGAAAAATCTGAAAAATTTGAATACCAGTTGCATGCTTAGACATTTAACCAGCATGCACTTGCAAGCGTGGACAACACCAAACCTCAAGTACCACATGTGCAACTGATCACAAAGAAGGTAGTCAGCAACGCTACATTGTTTCCCCCACTGTAAGCCCACCGGTTAGCACAGCAGCAAATGCTGAGGTGTCGTTGCAAGGCCACAGCAGTCAGGGAATCCCACTGTTATATCAACGAAATACTGAATCTAGGCCATCAGAAAGAACACCAACTCCATCACCATCATCAACCCTCTCTCAGTCCGCCCTGTCCACCGCTACTTCCACCATATGCAGCTCTCAAGTCCAGCTCACCCTCCCAGAGACTATGAGTAGGTCAAGAAAGTACTCAGTCTCTCATCCGCGTACACTGGGTTTGAACGCCCACATTGCCAAACTAATCTTGTTAGAGATGATGCCCTATCGGTTGGTGGAAAGCGCAGCTTTCTGCGAACTCATGGCCTATGCAGTACCACGCTATGACCTACCCAGTCGCCACGTCTTCTCTCGCAAAGCCATCCCAGCCCTCCACCATCATATGAAAGACCGCATTGTCCATGCACTCAAGCAGTCAGTGAGTGGAAAGGTGCACCTCACAACAGATGCATGGTCCAGTCGGCATGGCCAGGGCCGTTACGTGTCCATCACTGCGCACTGGGTTAATGTGGTGGATGCAGGGTCCACAGGGGACAGCGGTGGTGGGACAGTGCTGCCTAGCCCACGGTATAGGAAACAGTTGGCTGTAGGCGTTTGACCCTCCTCCTCCTCCAGAAGCGAAAGCTCGTCCACAGAGCGCAGTCGTACGAGCACTCCATCTGCAGCTGCCACTGTTGCACACGAGGTGTCCCCCTATCGAACAGCTAGTGGAAAGCATCAGCAGGCTATGTTGCAGATGATGTGTTTGGGCGACAGACACACCGCGGAGGTGCTGGCCGAGTACTTTCAGCGACAAACTGAGTCATGGCTGGGCAGTATACATCTTGAGGCAGGCAAGGTAGTTAGTGATAACGGCCGTAATTTTGTGGCAGCCATAGCCCTTTCAAAACTCAGCCACATACCTTGCTTGGCTCACACCTTGAACCTGGTGGTGCAGTGCTTCCTCAAAAATTATCCGGAGTTAACAGCCCTGCTCCAGAAGGTGCGAAGACTGTGCGCGCACATCCGCCGGTCACCTGTACACTCCATTCGTATGCAGAAGCTGCAGCGATTGCTCCACCTTCCCAACCACCGCCTCATTATCGACATTGCAACAAGGTGGAACTCCACCCTGCACATGGTTGAGCGGCTGTGCGAACAGAGGCAGGCCATAATGCATTTGTGGGAGGATACACGGCCAGGCACTTTCAGAGCAGACATGGAGTTGACAGGTGTGCAGTGGTCAAAGCTGAAAGACCTCTGTAAAGTCCTTCAGTGTTTTGAGGAATGCACACGGCTGGTAAGCGCAGACGACGCCATCCTAAGCATGAGCATCCCACTTATGCGTCTGCTCATGCAAACTTTGACGCACCTTAAGGAGCAGGCGTCTGCAGCCAATGTTGACGAGGAGGAAGAGGAGGAGGGAATCCTTGATGACATTCAGCCATTGTCTGCTCAGGGACCTCTCCTGGATGAGGTGGAGGAGGAGGATGATGATGGGGATGATTACTTAGGGGAGGAGGATGCATCTCGTGGGGCAAGTGAAAATGTTGGCGTGGCAAGGTCTGGTACAGG
Source organism: Dendrobates tinctorius (assembly GCF_039654945.1). Lineage (NCBI taxonomy): Eukaryota > Metazoa > Chordata > Amphibia > Anura > Dendrobatidae > Dendrobates > Dendrobates tinctorius. The sequence goes on along the minus strand of NW_027361801.1, from coordinate 13,603,267 downwards.
GTTTGTGCGTGACTGGAGGGATGTGGATTTGCCAGAAAGTGCTCCTCCAACCAGCACTCGCAGTGCATCATTGACACCGGGAACATTGGCCCACATGTCAGATTATGCCTTGCAGATCCTAAAAAGGGACCCCCGCATTGCCAAAATGATGAACGATGACGACTATTGGTTGGCCAGAATCCTGGATCCACGATATAAAGGTAAATTACAAAACATCATGCCACACGAGAACCTTGACCTAATATTGGCTAATAAACAAGAAACTCTGGTAAACCGGTTGGTTGAGGCATTCCCAGCACACAGCAGCGGTGATGGTTCTCACATGAGCCGTACGGGCCGGGGGCAGCTTGGCAGAGGTGTTCATGGTGCACACAGCAGAAGTGGCGTTGGAGACAGGGGTTTTATGACAATATTGTGGACTGATTTTTCAAGTACCGCTCACACAACTGGTAATATTGCATCAATGGAAAGTGACAGGAGACAGCAGTTGTCAACTATGGTTACAAACTACTTTTCCTCCCATATCAATGTTCTCCCACACAGGTCATTCCCCTTTGACTATTGGGCCGCTAAACTGGACACCTGGCCTGAATTGGCACAATATGCCTTACAGGAGCTCGCTTGCCCAGCTGCAAGAGTCTTCAGTGCAGCTGGATCAATCCTGACAGAAAAAAGGACCCGTCTGTCAACCCAAAATGTGGATGATCTAACCTTTTAAGACTCTTCCGAGGCATTTCAAAAAATACCATTCATGTAATTCTAGACTTTTGACTGTAAAAGGGATTGATGTTGTTGACCTTGGACCTAGAGGGGGGGATATGCCCAAAAGACTGGCAAAAAAAAAGTGCCAATGGATTTTCAGGTTGGGGACTTTAGTGCACCAAGGGCTTAACGAAACGTCTGGTTTTGGTGCATTCTTATGAATCATTGGAAGTATGGGGTAGGGCGGTGTTTCTCTCATTATATATATTGAGCCATTGCTTTTATCTTTATGTTTTATTATGTTTTGAATTATTTTTCATTTTTTCCATTTTGTCCCATTTTAGTGATATTGGGGTATTTTCATCACTGATGATTTGGTAGCAGCTGCCAGTGGTTGGAGTCAGCTTTCAAGATATGAGAAGACTAAAAGATTTTTTTATCTAATGAGAATTAATTATATTGATTATTTATAAATCGGAATATATGAGAATATTTTCCCACATTTTGGGAAAATTGTCTTTATTTTTGTACGTTTGTTTTTTCACATGTTTGTATTTTTTGCAAATTCTAAATCTGTTTGATTTTTTGTCCCCTTCTGATGGTGGTATTATATTGCATCAATATTAATGTAGTGTCACGTTGGTCTCTATGGGAATCTGTTCAGTGGTTTAATATACTAGCACTTTATATTGGCTATCCTTTTTTAGATAGCTTTTTATTAGGCTTCACTATTGGTAATTATTCTTCATGTTTTCCTATTACAATAGGGATAATTAGGTTATGTCATAGGAAAAGCCATATTATACTTTGCACAAATTGCACTATTATTAGGGTTATGAGGGCAGCGCGCATACGTTCCATGAGGGTTTGGGGGTTGGCAAAACGTGATCTAGAGCCACCTGCGGTTTCCGGACTTAATTAGTCCGGAGACTGTTTAGGTTGTGTGATCGCATTGTGCCATTCCTATTCATTGCGGCCCTTTTTTGTTATGTATGTGCCAAAAATGCCTTTTCTTATTAGATATCCTTCCCCCTTTTTATAAATGCCTTTATGGTAGGAACAACTATTTTTATAAATAATTAAATTCTTTGTTAATAACCGCAATTATGATCTTAAACGAGGTATTTGTAAACTAGTATAGAAATTTATTAGGAATCATGCCGGATTTAGGACCTTGAATAAGTGGTCATGTGGCTATAGTCCTTGTTTCTTATTGGCTCTGGAATATAAATAAGACTTGATAAGAGTAGGACCTTGTGAAGGGGTGGTCATGTGATCCTGTATGAGGATCGCTATTTGCTGAGCATTAGTGTTGTGTTTACATTGCCCACGTGGAGGATGACTCACGCTCTCACATGATCGGAGGTTTGTTTATATCCAGGCGGCACTTCCTGCCTTGTGCAGGAGCTGTAATAGGTGTTATGATTGAGTCACCGTAGGAGGCAAAAACAAAAATGCTAGCTAAGTCCAGAAAACCAGAGAAGTTGGCAGCTATCGGATTGCAGACCCCTGAACCCATCAACACAACTAGCAGTAGCCGTGGGGGGTTCCTACGATGCCCTAGACCCCTCGATCACAGCCGGAGAATTAAATAGGCCTAAAGAAAGAAAGGGGAAATCTAAACTGCCCCAGAGAAGACCCCAAAGCAATAGGCAGCCCCCAACATATAATGACGGTGAAGCAAGATGAAAACACTAACACAGACAGAAAGATAGACTGAGCAAAGACGGGGCCCAAGCTAACTAGATAGGAAAGGACAGGAAGGCTGCTGTCTGCAATCTGTGAAAAACCCTATGAAAATAAGAGCCAACAGACTGACAGTGAAAAAGGCCCTGAAGACGCTAGGCTTCAAAAAAGCTATGTCAGTACTCAGGAATATTCTGAAGACAGAGCAACAGGCAAAAGGAGATTCAGCTCTCCCCAGCAGGGAATGGCAGAATCCAGAAAAGCAAGGAAAACAAAAACAAAACACAAATGCTAACAGGCAAAGCAGAAAAACTTTGCTTTAGAGGAGCAGGAATCAGACTGGTGTCCTAGATGTCCACAGAGAAATCACCCGCTTGGCAGAAGGGCGTCGGCAGCCTTATATCCAGTCCGTGACTCCACTCAGCCAGTCATCCTCATTAGGCTCAGGTGCCTGATAATCAGGCTCACTACCTTCCTTCACCAGAATAGGGAGTCCACCAGACCTCAGTGACGAAGGGGAAAATGAACTCACAACAGTACCTCCCCCTTGAGGAGGGGTCACCGAACCCTCAACCACGCCACCAGGGCGATCGGGGTGAGCCCGATGAAAGGCATGCACCAATCTTTTGGCATGAATATCAGAGGCAGAGACCCAGGAATTATCCTCCTGACCATAACCCTTCCACTTAACCAAATACTGGAGTCTCCGTCTAGCCAGACGGGAATCCAGTATTTTCTCTACCTCATATTCCATGTTACCTTCAACCAATACAGGGTCTGGAGGTGCCACCCCAGGAACAACTGGTTCAACAAACCTCTTCAACAAGGACTTATGGAACACATTATGGATTTTAAATGTGACAGGAAGAGCCAAACGAAAAGAGACCGGATTAATAATCTCCAAAATCTTGTAAGGTCCAATAAATCTAGGCTTAAATTTAGGAGAAGCCACCTTCATAGCAATATTTTTTGATGATAACCACACCATATCACCAATCTTAAACTGGGGACCAATGGTCCTATGTCGATTGGAAAACCGCTGGGCCTTTTCCTGGGAGAGAGATAACTTATCCACCACTTAGTCCCAGATCTGGTGCATTCTCTCCACCACAGTGTCAACACCTGGGCAGGCAGAAGGCTCCACCTGCCCTGAAGAAAATCGAGGATGAAACCCAAAGTTACAAAAAAAGGAGACATCAAAGTGGCAGAACTAGCTCTATTATTTTAAGCAAATTCGGCCAAGGGCAAAAATGAAACCCAATCATCCTGATCAGCGGAAATAAAACATCTCAAATACGACTCCAAGGTCTGGTTTGTTCTCTCTGTCTGCCCATTGGTCTGAGGGTGAAAAGCAGAGGAGAAGGACAACTGAATTACCAGCTTGGAACAGAAAGTCCTCCAAAATCTAGACACAAACTGAACTCCTCTGTCAGATACAATGTTCTCAGGAATCCTGTGTAAGCGAACCACCTGTTGCAAAAACAGGGGCACCAACTCAGAGGAAGATGGCAACTTAGGGAGTGGTACAAGATGAACCATCTTAGAGAACCTATCACAAATCACCCAAATAACAGTCATTCTTTGAGAGACCGGCATATCAGAGATGAAATCCATTGAAATATGGGTCCATGGCCTCCTGGGGACCGGCAAAGGCATCAACAACCCGCTAGAGCGAGAACAAGGTTTAGACCGGGAGCAAGTCCCACAGGACTGCACAAAATTCCTGACATCATGAGACAAGGTGGGCCACCAAAAAGAGCCACTCACCAGATCTCTAGTACCAAAAATACCTGGATGACCAGCCAATGCAGAGCAATGAACTTCAGACATGACTCTCTTCTTCCACTGGTCAGGAACATACAACTTTCCACTGGGACAACGCTCAGGTTTGTCCTCCTGGAACTCTTGCAGAGCAAGTCTCAAATCGGGCGAGATGGCAGAAAGAACTACCCCTTCGCCTAAGATGGTAGCAGGCTTGGTCACCACAGGAGAATCAGCAAAGAAACTCCTAGAGAGGGCGTCTGCCTTGACATTCTTAGTTCCAGGAAGAACAGAGACCACAAAATCAAAACGTGTAAAAAACAAGGCCCACCTAGCCTGTCTAGGGTTCAAGCGTTTAGCCGACTCTAGGTAAATAAATTCTTGTGGACAGTGAGGACCACAACTTGATGTTTAGCTCCCTCCAACCAATGTCTCCACTCCTCAAATTCCCATTTCATGGCCAACAGTTCCCGATTCCCCACATCATAGTTGCGTTCAGATGGAGAGAACTTTCGGGAAAAGAAAGCACAGGGATTCATTTTAGATGTTACAGGATCCTTTTGGGACAAAACAGCTCCTGCACCAATCTCAGAAGCATCCACCTCTACCTGGAACGGGAGTGAGACATCAGGTTGCCGCAAAACCGGGGCGGAGGTAAATCTTCGCTTCAGCTCCTGAAAGGAAGCAACAGCCTCCGGAGACCAATTCAACACATCAGCACCCTTCTTAGTCAGATCAGTCAATGGCTTGGCAATACTAGAAAATTTTGCTATAAATTTCCGATAAAAATTAGCAAAACCCAAAAACTTCTGGAGGGCTTTTAAAGAAGTGGGCTGAACCCAATCATAAATGGCCTGTACCTTGGCCAGGTCCATTTCAATAGTTGACGGAGACCAAATAAATCCCAAAAATGAAATCCTCTGTACTCCAAAAAGGCATTTCGATCCTTTGACATACAGGGAATTCTCCCTCAAGATCCGGAACACAGTCCGAATATGTTCCACATGAGAATCCCAACCCTTGGAGAAGATCAAAATATCATCCAGATAGATAATCAAAAATTTATCGACAAAGTCTCGGAAAATATCGTTCATGAAGCACTGGAAGACAGAAGGGGCATTAGTGAGCCCAAAAGGCATCACCAGGTACTCAAAATGTCCCTCCGGAGTATTAAACGCCATCTTCCATTCATCCCCCTGCTTAATGCGGATAAGATTATACGCCCCCCTGAGGTCAAGCTTGGTAAACCAGCAAGCACCTCTAACTCTAGAGAATAGATCCGAAATCAGGGGTAACGGATACTGATATTTAATAGTAATTTTATTGAGGGCACGATAATCAATACAAGGCCTTAAAGAACCATCCTTTTTGGCCACAAAAAAAACCCCGGCACCTAAGGGTGAAGAGGATGGTCTAATATGACCCTTCTCCAACGCCTCCTTAATATAGGACCGCATAGCCTCGTGCTCGGGTACAGATAAATTGAAGAGCCGACCCTTGGGAAATTTACACCCCGGGCTTAGTTCAATTGCACAGTCATAACTCCTATGAGGAGGCAAGGACGCAGACTCATTCTCACTAAATACATCATAAAAGTCCGCCAAATAGTCAGGAACATCATGTGACTGAGGAGAGGTGGAAAAAACCGGAGCCTCACTAAAGGCACACCGACAACCCCAACTCACCACAGACACAGATTTCCAATCCAAAACTGGATTATGAATTTGCAACCAGGGAAACCCCAGAACAACGGCATCATGCAGGCCATGCAACACCAAAAATCTGCAATTTTCTTGATGGTCTGGGGCGGCCAGCATGACCACCTGGGTCCAAAACTGAGGTTTATTTTTAGCCAAAGGAGTAGCATTAATCCCCCTCAAAGGGATAGGAGTCTGCAGAGGTGTCATCGGAAATCCACAACGTTTAGCAAAATCCAAGTCCATTAGGTTTAGCGCTGCTCCCGAATCCACAAAAGCCTTGGCGGAAAATGTGGACAGGGAGCAGATCAGAGTAATTGCCAGAAGAAACTTAGGTTGAACACCACCAACAGAAAACGTGTGTGTAAAGCGTTTCTCTTGTTTAGGACAAACAGAAATAATATGCGAGGCATCTCCACAGAAAAAACACAGCTTATTATGCCTTCTGAACTCCTGACGTTGCGCCTTAAACAAAACTCTATCACATTGCATAGGTTCAGACGTCTGTTCAACCGGTGGCAACACCTCTCGTGCAATCCTGCGTTCACGTAAACGCCGATCAACCTGAATGGCTAATGACATAGAATCGTCCAGACCAGAGGGAACAGGAAATCCCACCATAGTATCTTTTACGGCTTCTGACAAACCCTTCCGAAAGAGAGCAGCCAAGGCATCATTATTCCAGGTAGTAAGGACCGCCCACTTTCGGAACTTTTGACAGTACAACTCTGCAGAATCTCGACCCTGGTTCAATGCCAAAAGGGTCTTTTCAGCCTGATAAATAGCATTAGGTTCGTCATACAACAATCCCAAAGCTTGAAAGAATGCGTTCACATTAGTCAGAATAGGATCATCTGGTTTCAAAGAAAACGCCCAATCCTGGGGATCGCCATGCAGCAAAGAGATGACAATTTTAACCTGCTGCGCGGAGCTCCCTGACGAGTTAGGCTTCAAGGCAAAAAATAATTTACAATTATTTTTAAACTCAAAAATTTAGATCGATCCCCAAAAAATACATCAGGTGTAGGGATCTTTGGTTCAACAGCATGCGAGCGAGCAAGGTAGGCGGAAATTCCCCGCACTTCCGCAGCGAGCTGCTCCACACGATCAGACAATTGCTTTATCTCCATTGAGAGAAAAAAAATTCCCCCTACGGCCTCAGAGATATAGAGGAAAGAATATACACACACCATTTTTTTTTTTTTTTTTTTTTAAACACAATTCTTTCCTGCTATTGAGTACCCTAGGATCTGCGGTATGGCGGGTGATTCTGTTATGATTGAGTCACCGTAGGAGGCTAAAACAAAAATGCTAGCTAAGTCCAGAAAACCAGAGAAGTTGGCAGCTATCGGATTGCAGACCCCTGAACCTATCAACACAACTAGCAGTAGCCGTGGGGGGTTCCTACGATGCCCTAGACCCCTCGATCACAGCCAGAGAATTAAATAGGCCTAAAGAAAGAAAGGGGAAATCTAAACTGCCCCAGAGCAGACCCCAAAGCAATAGGCAGCCCCCAACATATGATGACGGTGAAGCAAGATGAAAACACTAACACAGACAGAAAGATAGACTGAGCAAAGACGGGGCCCAAGCTAACTAGATAGGAAAGGACAGGAAGGCTGCTGTCTGCAATCCGTGAAAAACCCTATGAAAATAAGAGCCAACAGACTGACAGTGAAAAAGGCCCTGAAGACGCTAGGCTTCACAAAAGCTATGTCAGTACTCAGGAATATTCTGAAGACAGAGCAACAGGCAAAAGGAGATTCAGCTCACCCCAGCAGGGAATGGCAGAATCCAGAAAAGCAAGGAAAACAAAAACAAAACACAAATGCTAACAGGCAAAGCAGAAAAACTTAGCTTTAGAGGAGCAGGAATCAGACTGGTGTCCTAGAAGTCGACAGAGAAATCACCCGCAGGGCAGAAGGGCGTCGGCAGCCTTATATCCAGTCCGTGACTCCACTCAGCCAGTCATCCTCATTAGGCTCAGGTGCATGATAATCAGGCTCACTACCTTCCTTCACCAGAATAGGGAGTTCACCAGACCTCAGTGACGAAGGGGAAAATGAACTCACAACAAATAGGCTTGTGGGTTAGCGTCTTCTCATTGTAACAGCTGAAGTTTATTAGAGATATCCAATGATATCGGTGGCTGCTTTATTTAAACTGGATCGCCCTCTTCCTTGACACACCTCCCGAAGAAGCAGTGTGAAACGCGCGTCGGGGCAGAGGGATGTCTGGGGAATTCCACCAACCTGATCTTTGGTATGCTGATTTTGGCTTTATTATCTGAATTGTATGTAGTTACATTCACTATGCTGTTGTCTCATTAAGGGGATTAAGCTGCAATATTTCCTGAACACAATGGAGCACTTTAGCCGTAAACTTATTTATATTCAGGGTTGCAGATATACTAATTACTATTCAACAGTAAATCCAATTCCTTATCAGCTTGTTGTAGACTAAAATCTGGTTATTGTATGGTGGATTCCTATGGCGTGTGTCCCTCATTCATTACATGTTTTTCAGTACCCTTTCTTTGTGTCATTTTTTAATGTTGTTTAATAAAAAATATCTTTTTATCTAACATGCCATTTTGTGGTGTTTGGTTGGGTGATAACTAGCTCCACAACAGTGATCAGAAAAAAGGACCCGTCTGTCAACCCAAAATGTGGATGATCTAACCTTCATTAAAATGAACCATGCATGGGTTTCCAAGGATTTTGTCCCACCTTCCCTTGATGACAGATAGGTTGCCAAGAAAAATGGCTTGCTTTGGTCCTCCTCCTATTCCGCAAACTTGACCTATTTCGCCTTTTACAGCAGCTGAATGTCCCACATCAACATATGCCACTTTGTAAACCGCCCTAACTGGGCTTCCCCCCCCCCCCATGGCCGGGGTCACCACCTAGCGCACGAAACCGTGCGAGTGCCGTTGCCCTGGACAGGTGGGTAGGTCGACTCTTCTGCGTGGGCACTGGCACAGGGTCTCCCATAGTGCAATCAAGTGTCTCTGACGGTGGTGGTGCACACCCGCTGTCAGACACACCGCCGTACTATGAGGGGCCCAGTGCCAGTACCAACGCCCACGAGTGTGCCCCCCTTGCTTGGGCAGGGCCCCAGCATTTGCAATGTTTACCTCTCCCTGCTCCTCCACTGTGTAGTCTGGGCTGTCAAATCCTTCACTGGGTGTGCCACTACAAATTGATTGAACTGAAAGATGATGGTTAAGATGTAGCTATGCCCTGTCCTGCTGGCCGGGCTCTAGCTCCAGATGATCAATGGCTTCCATTTCTTATGGACGTCGACTCACAATGACATGCAGTGGTGGTTTATCATCAGCTTTCACAGTTTACCTACTCACAAACGTGTGACATTCCGGCGCACATTTGAAAATGTGCCCTCTCATGCCAATCAAATAGAATCGCCTACGGCCTGTGGCTTCTGCACTCCAAAGTTACGTGACAGATCATGATAGCCAGTGAGCACCATGTTTACATCGCTCCCTGTGATAAAAATTTGATTGAGATGATTAACAGTGATGGAATCAACGGAAGTGCGAAACAGCAAGACTTAATTCACAAAAAAATGTTTTCACTGTCTCAACACACAAATTAATTGAGGGTCAGCATCGCCTATGAGAATTGTGACGGAAGTTTTTCCCATGAATAGTAATTCCTAGATTTCTGCAATCACTAGCCTTTATGTCAGTAATTGTATACATCTCATTTCCTATTGCGGAGAGGCTGGACTGTATTACGGAGACAGAAATATATATGAAGATTTAAAAATAACACCAAAAGTATATAGTTGTGTACGCCTCAAATGCATTTCCTTTTTTACACTTTTTAGATTGCTGTGTAATCCATACTGAGAACACAGAGATTTTACATGTTTAAACTATGCTATATATACCTGCTATCCAGTGATAAAGTACCCTTTCTCAACTTTGTACAATCTGGTCAAATCCATACTGGGCCTGAGAACATCTGAGTCTGCCTCCTGATCTATAGGCATATTTTTAATGTGTAAACTAGGCTACATATATACGTGTTATCCGGTGAAACTGTACCCTTTATCAACTTTCTACAATGTTGTTGAATCCATACTGGGCCTGAGAATGGCTGCCGAGCAGTTAAGCAAGCTACAGCACCTGTGGTTTGGACACGTAATTTTTTTCAGAAATGACGGTTAGGCCTAACTCCGGAATTGCGGTTGACCTGAACTTACTGGGAAATCATCGTTCGTTCGCGGGGAATAATCTGAATCCCAGATCCCCATCACTAACGGAGTTCAGCAGGTTATCTGCACCTGTAAGCGACAAAAGCTGGTCCTTTCAGTGTAGCGTGCATGCAGCCCTGGACATGTACAGGAATGCTAGACCTGTTATTACTCAATCTCACGTGCTAGAGCCTCGCTTATCCCTCTAGTAAGCTTGACGCGTACTGCGGGGCATGCCGGAGTCTCGGTTGTTAACGGAATAAAGCTGAGAAATCGCTAGCACAACTACAAACACACATACCACACCACACACAGAATCGACAAAGCTTTCAAAGTGTGCATCTTTTCTTTAGGTGGCATGGTTGTGGTTTCCCGGGTGGAGTCCAATTAAGCTACAGGCTCCACTCCTGGTGGTGCCCTTTTGGACCTTCCTTTAAGGTTCAGCTTTGCAATCATACTGCCCCCGGAAACCAAAAACTTTGCCTTCATGGACGCTGTTTGGAGGTTCGTGGGAATAACGCCGCCCGATCAGCAGTCGGAATATTGGTCGCCCTCCCAGGGCTGTGGGGTACTCGGTACCGGGCCGGTGTCAGTGGGATGTGTCACAGCAGCGGTGACTCTGACGGTGGCCATGGGCGCCCATGTAAATGGCGTGGTATAATGGTAAAGAGTTTATATAGATAGTTTGACGCCACCTGTGGTGTTCGGCAACATAGATGTTAGGCCGACGCTGCATGCAGATCCTCTGGGACTGATGGTGCTGTGCAGCAAAGATGGTGAAGCTCCCCACAGGTGGAGCTGGAGTCCCAGGGAAGTGTAGATGTAGTGATGCGGGAAAGGCACAGGCGGTGTAGGTGCTGGTACCCAGATGTAGCGGTGCTGGAATAACTGTAGGACACCAGAGCGTGCAGTTCCAAAGCTTTACTCACAGTCTGCAGGTTACACAGATGCCTGCCTCCGTGCTGTGTCCTCCGGGTCAGGACCTCAGCCAACCTCCGGGACCAAAATGGAAAGCTCCCTTCCAACACTCCGCCAACATGTACCTTCCTGAACGTCTCCTTTCTAGCGCTTGTGGGGGAAGCACTCACAGGACCATGGTTCACTTAAGCGCCTCCTGTCTAACAGATGTTCCTCAGACTTTACTTGTATGGCAGACAGCTGTAGCCTTTTTCCTTCTGGCTCCCACACGTCGATGCTGGGGCCTCCGAGCCTTAGTTGGGTACAGAGCATTTATAGCTGCTACTTCCCCCGGTTTCTGCTGCAGGAACATCAGTGTCCCTACAAACTCAGAGACCGGAATCGGGACCATGCGCTCCAGCTAGGAGTGAGCCTTAACTCTGCTCATCCTCCAGCTCCCCTTCTCACGTCCACACACTTCCCCTTCCCTGCACAGAGTGCCCTAACTTACCTCCTCCCGACCACAGAGAGCAGCTCCTTAGCAGTCAGGTTCAGAGGTCTCCCTGCTAGCCTGGAGTGGGAAATGTGTTGTGTGTTGGTTTCACTGCTAGAGAGATCCTTCGTTGCTCCCAAGCTTGACAACACACTCCCTAGGAGGAAGGTAATGCCACAGTGGCGACCGTACTCCTGGGGACGCCACAAGTGCACTGAGGCCCAGCCACTGCTGGATGATGCTGCTGGTCATTGACCCAGACCACTACATTCCCCTCGCACTCTACACAGCCAGAATCTGACCCAGAGGAAACTCAGGTTCCCCTTCCCACATACTATACCACCTTAGACGGTGACAAAGAGGAAGGTGCATATGAAAGTGCAGGTTCCTTGAGCAGGTGGGGGGGCATAGTCATGGGCGATGGCACTGGCACAGGGCACCGCATAGTACGCAAAAGTGTCTCTGCCGGTGGGAGGGCCTAAACAGCCAAGTGCAGTGAGATGGAAGATGGGGACGACAAGGAGTTCAGAGTAGTGCTGGGATTCCCTAGCAAGGAGACTTATGTAATTGTTTTCAAGGTTGGGACAGCAATTTTTGGGGAGCACTATACTCTTGTGAATGATATATGGGGCCCACCATACACTGGAGCATTCCAAAGGTGGACATCAGACACTGGAGCAGCATTTACAGGGCCCATTATACACTAGAGCAGTAGAAATGGGGCCCATTATATATGGAGCATTATTTGGGCCCATAAGACAGTGGAGCTTCATCCATTGGGACCAACATATACTATAGCATTATGTGGAGCTCATCATATACGGTTTGAAACATTACATGGGATCAATGATTCCATATGGAGAAATATATGGGCCTCATTACTCTGTATAGCGCACTAAGCGCTGGCCATAATACTGTATGGAGTTATATACTGTCCGTTTTTGGAGGTATTGGAGAATTTAAAATGGATATCAGTCATGAGATGTAAGAAGTGAAATATTTTTCATTGTACTATACTGCTATTTCTCTGCCGTATCGGAGCATCATGAGTTGTGGTATGTGTTAAAGGGGCGCTCTTTGGCCCTGGGCCCACGAAAACCTGGAGCCACCCCTACCCCCCACAACTGTAGCCAAATAACCCCCATTTTTCAGTACGTAACTAGTATTATGAAGTAAATTAAGGTTGACAAGCTTAAGTAATAAGAATTGATGCTTTTGGCATTCAAATGGGCACTGTAGGTGTGTTTCCTGTCCTCCTCTCACTGCCGACTTTAATTCCCCATTGACTTACATTGGGTTTCGTGTTTCGGTCGGACCCCCGACTTTTCCCTACAGTCGGTCGATTTTGCTCGACCCGACTTTTGGAAAAGTCGGGTTTCATGAAACGAAACTCAACCCTAAAAAACCAAAAGTTGCTCAACTCTAGTCAAAATAATAAAAAAAACAAAAAACAGTGCTTTCAGACCTCAAATAATGCAAAGAAAACAAGTTCATAATCATTTAAAAACAACAATACTAATGTTCTAACTCGGAAAGAGTTCAGAAATCAATATTTTGTGGAATAACCATGATTTATAAAAACAGCCTTCATGCCTCTTGGCATGCTTTCCACCAGTGTATCTCACTGCTTCTGGCACACAAATTTATGCAGTTCTTCTTTGTTTGATGGCTTGTGACTATCCATCATCCTGTTGATTACATTCCAGAGGTTCGGGTCAGGAGAATGGGCTGCCCATGACAAGGTTTTGATGTGGTGGTCTCTTAATTTTTTCCAGAGCTGTAAATGTATATAATTAATTTTTCGTGACATACTGTACTTCAGGTTAGTGGTAAAATTTATTTGATATAACTTGCGCTTATTAATAAAAAAAAAAGGGAGATTTGGAAATAATTTAGAAAATTTTGCAATTTTCAAACTTTTAGTTTTTGTACCCTTAAGGCCTGTTTTACACTTCCGCTTTCTGGCGTCAGTCAAAATCCATCAAAGAGTTTAAAAAACGGATCCTTTGCAGATTGCAAAACCACCATGGCTACTTACCGGTAGCCGTTTTTTCCGGAACCCATGACAGCACACCTGAGAGAGAGGAATCCGCCCCGCCAGGACAGAAACCTACTGAAATATAAGGGGCGGCACCTCTTCTCCGCTTCAGTTGGTTACAGAGCATTGAGAGGACTTCCCGGTTAGTTACATGTTTATCCAACACCACATCACACAAATACACCCTACTAGTGTGCACACCCATACGGTGAAAAAGGGGGGGGGTATGCGGGTGCGGTCATGTGTTCCGGAAAAACCGGCTACCGGTAAGTAACCATGGTGGTTTTCCCTTCATCCATGACAGCACACCTGAGAGATTTTTGGAGACTTCGAAACACCTTAGTGAGGGACCACCGCTTGCAGCACCTTTCTACCAAAGGTTAAGTCAGGAGAGTAGGATAGGTTTAATCTATAGTGCTTAAAGAAGGTTGATGGTGAGGCCCAGGTAGCGGCCTTACAGATTTGCTCAATTGATACCTCTGCCTTTTCAGCCCAGGAGGTCGCCACGGCTCTGGTGGAATGAGCCTTAATGCCGTCAGGAATCGGAACACCACTAGCTGAGTAGGCTACACTAATGGCCTCCCTAATCCATCTGGCAATAGTCCCTTTTGATACTCCAAAGCCCTTTCTGGCACCCTGGAAGGCTAAAAATAGGGACTGGGACCTCCTACACTGGCTAGTTACTGACATATATACTAGCAGGGCCCTTTTAACATCCAGTTTGTGGAATTTCTCCTCCCCTGGGTTTTTTGGATTCTCACAGAAGGAAGGGAGGACAATCTCCTGGCTACAGTGGAATTCTGATACCACTTTAGGTAGATAAGCGGGGTCTGTTTTTAGGATGACCCTGTCCTGGTACACCTGGGTATAGGGTGGATTCACTGAGAGGGCCTGCAAGTCATTTACTCTACGGGCCGATGTAAGGGCCACTAAAATAATGGTCTTTAGGGTAAGATATTTTACCGGCAGTTGTTGAATTGGTTCAAACGGCTCTTTCGTAAGGGCTTCTAACACCAAGTTTAAATCCCACGGGGCTATTCTTGGTAATGGAATCGGTCTGGACCTAAGGCAGGATATAATGAATCTAGCTACCCATCTGTTTGCCTCTATGTTGCAGTTTTATAGTGCGCCCAGTGCGGACACCTGAACTTTAAGGGTGTTGACCGCTAGACCCAGTTGTAATCCTGCCTGTAAGAATTCCAAGATGGCCTTAATCGGGGGGCTTTTGGTCTAACGGCTTCCCCAGGAACTGTAAAAAATTATTCACTAACTGATTTAGGGTCCATTCTCCTTGCCTTAAGGCCCCTTTACATTTAGCGATGCACCAGCGATCCGACCACGATATGACCCGGTCAGGATCGCTGGTGCATCGCTAAATGGTCGCTAGTGAGCTGCCAAACAGGCAGATCTCACTAGCAATGTAGCGACGCAGCAGTGGTTGTTACTTACGTTTCACATGCAGCGATGCTCACGTCCTCCCGCCCGCGTCCACACGTCGCTTGTCGGCGCCAGCAGGAAGTGCCCGACAAGAAGTGGACCCGGCCGATCTCGCGTGATCAGCGACAGACAGCGGTGGAGCCGGTCGGAGGTAAGTATCACACATAGCGATATCGCTAGCAATATCGCTGCTGCGTCACAAAATCGGTGACGCTTTAGCGATATCGCTATGTGTAAAACCCCCTTTAGTATATTGCGGCTCAGGAAGTCGGCTTCTACGTTTTCTACCCCTCTTATATGAAGTGTCATCAGGGAGAGTAGATGTCGCTCTGCTCTGTGAAAAATCTCGTTCTGGCCGCGTTCATTAAGGAGTGTGACCTTGTTCCCCCCTGGTGGTTGATATACGCCACTGTCACTTTGTTGTCCGTCATGATCCGGACATTGCGGCCTATTAGACTGGGAATAAAGATTTTTAAGGCTTTGTTTACTGCCCGTAGTTTTCTTAGGTTAGAGGATGCGTTTTGCTCCTGGGGCCCCCAGGATCCCTGTGCCGCCTGTCCTCTTAGGTGCGCCCCCACCCCGAGGAATTGCGTCTGTCAGAATTATGTCGGACACTGGTCTGTGCCACAACATTCCTGACATCAGGTTTGTCTTGTCTAACCACCATCTGAGAGAGTTTTTGACCTTTAAGGAAAGCTCCAGCCTTCCTTCCAAACGCCCTCTTAGCGATTTCTGTGCTGATAGAATTTCTGCCTGAACTTGACGGGTATGAAATTGTGCCCACCTGACCGCTGGAATACATGCTGTCTGGGTGCCTAGTAAGGACATCGCGCCTCTCAGGGTCGTGTGAGGTTGGTCTAGGGCCGCCAAAGTCATATTCCTCACCTTTTCCATCTTGGCTTCTGGTAACAGACAAGTTTGTTGTTCTGAGTCCAGGATGAACCTTAGAAAGATCTGTCTCTTTAGGGGTTGCAGTTTTGATTTTTTGATGTTTACCATCCACCCGAGTCTCTGTAGAGTATTTGTTACTCTTTCTACCTGCTCTGTGCAGTGGTGTTGAGTTGCCTACTATTAGAAAATCGTCCAAATAGGGTATTATAACTGTGTTGTGGATTCGGAGGAAGGCTGTCATCTCCGCTACGACTTTCGTAAACACTCTCGGGGCTATGGATATGCCAAATGGAAGGGCTCTGAATTGAAAATGCCTGAGATTGCCCTGGATGTAGAGAGTTACTCTTAAGTATCTTTGATAGTCTGGGTGGATCGGGATGTGATAATAGGCATCCTTTAGATAGACTACGGCCATAAAAACAATTGTGGTGTAGCAGCTTTATGGCCGAAGTTACCGACTCCATTTTGAAGGTCTGGTTTTCTATCCACTAATTGAGGCCTCTGAGGTTTATAATTGTTCTGAATGACTGGTCTGGTTTTTTTATCAGGAAGAGGGGTGAGAAGAAGCCCGTTCTCTCCTGTCCACTTGGGACTTCGGTCAGAACGCATTTGTCTAGCAGAGATAAGATTCCTGACTCCAGGGCCAATTGTTCCTCTATCCCCTCCTGACAAATGATGTTCTCGGCCGCTGAAAAAAACGGGATCTTGAGGCCTTTTCTTATGATGTTTAAGATCCAGGCATTGGAAGAGATACATTCCCAGGCCTGGGAAAAGAGCATCAGTCTCCCCCCTACCGGGATGTCGGCGTCGTTGTGGGGATTTTTTTGCGGATGAGGTGGCTCCTCCGAACATGAATCAAGACTCTTTCTTCCTTTTGTCCTCCCATCTTTTCCTATCACCCGGAGGATGGCCCCTGTTGAATTTTCCTCTCCGAAAAAACGGCCTTCTTTGATCTCCTGGAAACCTGGGGAAGCCCTTCTTTCTATCACTTGCTTTTTCCAAGATGTCATCTAGATTTTTTCCAAATAAAAATTTTCCGTCACACGGAAGAGAGCACAACTTAGCTTTAGATTATAGGTCTCCTGGACAACCTTTAAGCCTTAATGCGTGCCTTGCGGCGTTTGATAACCCTGCTGCTCTCGCCGTCAGTCTCATGGAATCGGCAGAAGTGTCTGCCAAAAAAAGCTGCTGCCCCGTGTAGAAGATACATATCCGCCAGAATTTTTTCCCTCGAGACCTTTGAAGCAAGTTTGTCTTCCAGCTGCTGTAGCCAAATCATTAAGGAACGTGCTGTGCAGGTGCCAGCTATTGCCAGTTTTAGTCCTCCTGCCGCCGCTTCCCATGTATGTCTTAGGTAGGAATCCACTTTTTTATCCAGCAGGTCTCTAAGGACACCTGAGTCTTCCAGGGGCAGGGCCGATTTTTTGGACGACCTAGACACTGCTGTGTCAATCTTTGGGACCTTGTCCCATATTTCCGCGTCTTTATGTTCAAAGGGGTATCTCCTTTTAGAGGAGGAGGGAAGTGCTCCTGATCTCTCAGGCTTCTTCCATTGTCTTTCAATGATTGCCTGGACGTTCTCATTGACTGGAAAGGTGCGCTTCTTTCTATCCTGCAGACCCCCGAACATGAAGTCTTCTAGAGACTTAGTAATTTTTTCCTCCTGTAGGCCCATGGTTACCCTAATGGCTTTGAGGAGGGCATCCGTATCCTCTATCGGAAAACACGGCTTGCCACCCGTGTCACTACCCGAAGAGGAGGACAGGTGTTCGGCCTGATACTCAGCCGAGGAGGAGTCTGATGAAGAGTTAGGGGAATCTTTCCTACTCTTTTTCTTCCTCTTTAACAATAACTTTAAGAGAGCCTTCCACCTCAGACCTGATGACTGATTTGAGGTTGGATGCAAAGCTCGGCGCCTTCTCCGCCATGGTTCGATAGATACAGCTGGCACAAAGGTCCTTCTGCCAATCTCTCGCTAGGGGGCTCTTACAAAGGGCACAATCCCTATTATTTCTCTTGCTCCCAGCTTTTTTGGCCTTTCCCTAAGGAAAATAACACACAAGAAGGACCCTATTAACATCATTCTAACATTCACGGAGATCACCACCCATAAAGTCGGGTACCGGATTCGGAGCTCTCTGGACATTTGAGGAGTCTCCCGACCTGTGGCTCGGGCGACTGCTGCTTTTGCCGCTTGAACAGCTGCCATGCTTGCGAGCGGAGGTTTGTGACGGGGGCAGAGAGGGTGGAGACGGTGAACGTTCCTGCTCTGACCCCATGGTTTTACCTGGCCGCACTGCCGTCCTTCCTCCTTTAAATAGGTCCCGGTGAGCATTTCTCCTTTTTTTTTCTCCCCTCCCCCCTGCGACTGCCGGCCGCCGCTATTCTTCTTAATGCGGCCAGCGTCGCACCAGGCGCCATCTTGCTGTCGCATCTGTGACGTCAGCCGGCGCGCTCCCATGATGCCCTGTGCCGCTGATGTCAAACGCCGGAAACCTCCCCCGGCTCTCCCTGTCATGCCGTGAGGGAGAAGGATCGGGCATGTGTGAGGGGAGGGAGGCACGGAGGAGTGCCCCGGATCAAAGAGGCCGCCTAACCGCACCCGCACGAACCCGGAGCCTGCAGGAGGACCCCAGGGACTGCGTTTCCAGGCGAACGACGGCCGGCGCTGCAGGTAAGTCGACCTGCTCTTCCCGCGCCGGGACGGCCCCGGGCTCCTTCATCCATGACAAGCACCACCGCTGTCAGACTGGGATTCCCTTCCTAGGACAGGAACCCAACTGAAGCGGGGGAGAGGTGCCGCCCCTTATATTTCAGTAGGTTCCTGTCCTGGCGGGGCGGATCCCTCTCTCTCAGGTGTGCCATCATGGGTGAAGGGAAAAAACTGATGCACCGAATCCGGTTTTTGACGGATCCGTCACAGCAGCTATTGTATGAAATTTAAAGGAACAGAAGTCTGAAAGGAGAGGGAGAGAGATTGAGAGGGAGGGAGAGAGAGTGAGTTTTTTTGTGCCAGAACGGGTTTTGGGGTTAAATTTAAGGAATGGAAATTCTTCCAGGCATGCTCAGTTTAACAAAACGGAATCTGTCAACGGATTCTGTCATTTAATGGACAGGGACGGATCCGTCGCCCATAGACGTCCATTCTACAAGACAACGGACAGCGACGAATCCGTCACTGACAGCCTTTTCGACGCAGACAAAAAAACGTTCCTATGGACGTTTTTTCTGCCAGACGGACAACTATTTTATGATGGATCCACCGCACAATGGACGCAACATGGAAGGCCATCCGTCACAATCTGCCGCCAATACATGTCTATGGGGAAAAAGACGGATCCGCCAGGCAATTCTGTCAGATCAGTTTTTTTCCCCAAATGGCGGATTGTAACTGATGCCAGAAAACGGAAGTGTGAAACAGGCCTTAATCAGAAAGTCATATCGCACAAAATAGTTAATAAATAACTTCCCACATGTCACACAATTTTGGAAACTTTTTTTTTTTTTAAGACGTTATAAGGGTTAAAATTTGACCAGCGATTTCTCATTTTTCCAACAAAATTTACAAAACCATTTTTTTTTAGGGACCACCTCACATTTGAAGTGAGTTTGGGGGGTCAATATAACAGAAAATACAGAAAAGTGACACCATTCTAAAAACTGCACCCCTCAAGGTGTGCAGAACCACATTCAAGAAGTTTATTAACCCCCCAGGTGCTTCACGAGAATTAAAGCAATGTGGAAGGAAAAAGAAACACTTTACTTTTTTCACAAAAAGTTTACTTTGGAATCAATTTTTTTTTTTTCACAAGGGTATCAGGAGAAAATGGACCACAAAATTTGTTGTGCAATTTCTCCTGAGTACGCCAATACCCCGTATGTGGGGAGAAAGCCACTGTTTGGGAGCGTGGCAGGGCTCAGAAGGGAGGGAGCACCGTTTGATTTTTTGAACGCAAAATTGGCTGGAATCAATGGTGGCACCATGTCGCGTTTGAAGACCCCCTGATGTACCTAAACAGTGGAAACCCCCAATTCTAACTCCAACACACCCCTAACCCTAATCGCAACCCTAACCCCAACCCTAACCACAACCCTAACCACAAACCTAACCCTAGAACACCCCTAATCATAACCGTAATCCCAAGACAACCCTATCCCAACCCTAACTTTAGCCGAACCCCAACTATAAGCCCACCAATAACCCTATCCCTAATGGAAAAATTAAAATACATTTTTTTATTTATTATTTTTACCTAACTAAGGGGTTGATAAAGGGGCGTTTGATTTACTATTTTTTTATGTTGATCAGTGTGATAGGGTCAATCACTAGGATTAAAATGAACCAATAGGCGGGTGCACTGCGCATAAGCCTGCCATTTTCTTCGTGGAAAAAAACGCCGGTGGCCGTTGGGGATGCAGGAAGGTACAGGGACACCGGGAGGAATCAGGGGACACCATTTCTCTATCCTCTGATGTGCGATCACATCAGAGGAGAGAGAAATTAAATGGGAAATCAGACTTTTTTTTTGCTGTGCCATTATTCTGTGAACAACGGTGATCGCAACACTGGAGTCGGTAAAAACCGATCTGAATCATGTCCTCTGGGGTCTCAGGTACCCCCGGTAGCCAAGACCCCGGAGAAATTCTGGGAGGCGCTATACACTTATTTCTCAGTGCAATTAAACAGCAGCGCTGAGGTATAAGCACCCTTAAATGTCGCCGTGAAAAGGTGAGTCGGCGGTTGTTAAGGGGTTAAGAAAATGCATGGAATTTTCCCCAAAAAGGTCAAACTGCAGACTAGTGTGAGTGGCTGTCCAACAAAAATGGGATTGTTTGTAATAATCAAAGTTAAGGAAAAAAGCTGCCCTTAAAGGGAACCTGCCATGTCCTATAAAACTGTCCCTAATGTCATGTTAATGATTCACATTGCATCATTGACATGTTTATCTCAAGCCAAACTTCCCAATATTTAGAGCAAAGCATTAAGTTACGTACTGGTAACTGTATTTTTCAGAAGCCCATGACAGCACCATGAGAGAGGGGATACGCCCTTCAGGAACAGGAAATCTACAGATTCAAAAGGGCGGCACCTCTCCCATGCATCAGTTTGATTACAGAGCTTGAGAGGATCTCCATGGTTAATGGCACATAATATATACACAAACTGAACAATTTAACCCACGTGAAAAACTTATAAGCAGAAGAAGTGCGCACCTACACATGAAGGGAGGTAACTAAGGGTGCCGTCATGGGCGTCCGAAAAATACCGTTACCGGTACGTAACTTAATGCTTTATTCGGACTCCATGACAGCACCACAAGAGAATTGCAGAGATGTAAACACTATCTTAGGGAGGGACTACAGCCTGCAGAACCCTTAACCCGAAGGTGAGATCAGCGGAAGCACCCATGTCTAGCCTATAATGATCAAAAAAGGTGCAAGGTGATGACCACGTAGCCACCTTACATATGCAGTCGATGGAAACTCCAGATCTTTTTGCCCAAGAGGTTGCCATGGCTCGGCTGGAATGCTGCGCCCTTAAGTTCTGCAGAGCCAGGCTGTCACCTGCTGTATAAGCTAGAGAGATAGCCTCCCTAATCCATCTTGCTAATGTACACTTTGAAACTCTAAGACCCTTTCTAGAGCCTTGGAAGGATATAAATAAGGAGTTGTCTTTTTTCTAGGAATTAGTGACAGAGAGATACTCTAATAGACACCTTATAACATGAAGTTTTTCCTCCTTCTGGTTAGTGGGGTTAGGGAGGAAGGAGGGGAGAACTATCTCTTGTGTCTTGTGGAAGTCTGAGGCAACCTTATGCAAGTAGGCATGGTCTGGTCTAAATACTATCCTGTCATCTAAAATCTGCGTGTAAGGAGGGATTCTAGAGAGCACTTGGATATCGCTTATTCTACGTGCTGATGTAATAGTTACCAGAAAAGCTACCTTGAGGGATAGAATCTTAAGTG
Organism: Dendrobates tinctorius; assembly: GCF_039654945.1. NCBI lineage: Eukaryota > Metazoa > Chordata > Amphibia > Anura > Dendrobatidae > Dendrobates > Dendrobates tinctorius. The sequence continues at coordinate 13,581,480 of NW_027361801.1, read as the reverse complement.
AGGCAGATACCATGGGTTCAAACGGAGCCTCAGTCATAGCCGCAAGGACTAAGTTCAAATCCCATGGTATGCACCTTACCCTGTGTATGGGCCTAAATCTGTCAGCTGCTTTAATACATCTGGAGATCCAGTAATTTTTAGCGATATCACAACTAAATAGGGCACCAAGGGCCGAAACCTGCACTTTCAGGGTACTAGTAGCAAGACCTAATTCAAGACCCCTGTGCAGGAATTCTAGAATCTGCCCTATAGGCACCCCCTCTTCGGCTTTAAGGTCAGAAGTGGCTAGGAATTGTCTCCAAGTTCTAGCATAGATTTTGGTTGTAACAGATTTCCTACTCTTCAGAAGGGTGTCTATTAGATTGAGGGAGAATCCTCTATCCTTCAATAACGCCCTTTCAAATTCCACACTGTCAGGTGGAGCCCTGCTACTCGTGGGTGATATACTGGACCCTGGAAGAGAAGATCTGGAAGATCTGGAAGTACCCAGGGATCGCAGACTGACATTGTCCTCAGCCATGAAAACCAAGCCCTTCTGAGCCTGAAGGGGGCAAGTAGTATAATCCTTGCCCCGTCTTCTCTGATCTTCCTTACTACCAGAGGTAACAGGGATAATGGGGGAATGCGTAGGCCAGATTGAAATCCCACTTCTTCAGGAAGGCATCCACCATAAGAGGTTTTCCCCCCAGATTCAGAGAACAGAATTGTTTTACTTTTCTGTTTTTCCTGGTTTTGAAAAGGTCTATGTCCGGTTGACCCAACATGCGGACAATTTGGCTGAAGATAGCTCCATTCAGACACCACTCTCCCTGCCTTAATGTGTTGCGGCTTAGAAAGTCTGCTGTGGTATTATCTTCTTATGTGTAGCGCTGTTAAAGATAGAAAATGTCTTTCCGCTATATGGAAAAGTCGTTCTGCTGCTTCCATCAGGGCTTCGGATCGGGTCCCACCATATAGGCCACTGTTACCTGGTTGTTTGAGAGAATTCTGATATGGTGACCCTGCAGGTATACAAGGCGTTTTTTATCGGACAGCTCTACCGCCGATAATTCCTTCAGGTTGGAACTTTCTACCTGGGGATCCCATTGTCCCTTGACCACAATATCCCCCATATGGGCCCCCCACCCCAAGGTACTGGCGTCTGTAGTTACTATACGGGATATGCGATTCTCCCAAGGGACTTCTGAGGACAAGCTATCCTTACTAAGCCACCAGCTTAGGGAACTTAAGGCAGATGGACCCAATGTCATTCTCCCGTGTAGGGACCCCCCCAGGGCTCTATCATTAAGTAAAACATCAAGGGCACTTGTGTGAAACTGATCCCATTTGACGGCTGGGATACATGATGTTAGGGAACCCAATAGGGACATGGCCTGCCTGAGGGTCATGGAGGGTCTATTTACTGGCTGCAAAACCCGATGACGAAGGTGAATAATTTTGTCGGGAGACAACATTCCTGATCTTCTGAATCTAAAATAAGGCAGAGGAATTGCTGAACCTTCAAGGGTTGTAAACAGGATTTTTCAGAGTTTATCAATCAACCTAAGTGTTCTACAATGGATATAGACCTTTCTACCTGGGAAAGGCAATGATCTGCCAAACTGCCTATAATCAAGAAGTAGTCTAAGTAGGGAACAAACAGGATGTCTGACTCCCGAAATTGGGTCATAACTTCAGAAATCAACCTTGTGAAGACTCACGGGGCTACTGAAAGGCCAAAGGGGAGGGCTCTATACTGGAAAAATAGGATTATGCCATCCATGGAAACAGCCAGTCTCAGGAAGCATTGATAATTTTCATGAATAGGCACATGGTAGTACGCGTTCTTTAAATCTAAAACCGCTATAAAACAGTTTTGAAACATCATTTTTAATGCCGAGCCAATTGTTTCCTTGTTAAAGGGTCAAGTTACCAGAAACCTATTGAGGGACAGAAGATTGATGATGGGTCTTGTAAGAGTTATCCGGTTTCCGAACCAAGAACAGGGGAGAATATAAACCTCTACCCTCCTCAGATTCCGGAACCTCCACCAGGACTCTTATGGCATAACAATAAAGTAACTTGGCGCTCAACTGAATTGTCCTTTTTAAGTGAAGTTTTTATTTATGTGCAGTCCTACAAAAAGACGTTTCGGCCTACACTTGGCCTTCGTCAGTCCGACTGCTGTCTATATAGTATGAACAATTGTATCTCTACGAGCAAAATAATTTTTTTGTAAGTTCCTGCTTCCAAATATGGTGTAGGCATATAGCAGGCTTCCAGCTACCCTTAAGGTGTGCTGTACTGGTAATTCAATTAGATGCAATATATTCCATAAGGAAATGAGGAGAGGTTCCCGCTGGATTGCTGAAGCAATTTGCCTGTGGAAGATGTCTGTACTGAGGCCGGTGTAAAAATATACCTGTAGAAAAGGTCTGTACTGAGAACGGTAGCAAAAGGCCCGTATGGGGCATAAAATAGTAGCTTGCAGGTGTGCAGGTGAGACCGGCAGCCTAAGGCTAATATGGGGCCTACAGAAGTAGGTTGCAAGTGTGCAGGGCTGACCGCGGTATCCTACACCATATTTGGAAGCAGGAACTTACAAAAAAATTATTTTGCTTGTGGACATACATTTGTTCATACTATATAGACAGCAGTCGGACTGACGAAGGCCAAGTGTAGGCCGAAACGTCTTTTTGTAGGACTGCACATAAATAAAAACTTCACTTAAAAAGGACAATTCAGTTGAGTGCCAAGTTACTTTATTATTATTCACTTGGGTCTGGGTAACCTACTTGTGCACCTTGTGGTAGTGCCACACTATACTTGACACAGTTCTTATGGCATAACTTGACAATCTCTGTGTCCAGGGCAGACTGTTCTATATGAGAGGGGCGGACAGGAGTTATATTGAATTTATCTCCTGGGACCGAAAGGAATTCAAGCTTTAGTCCTGCGGATATCACGCCCTGCACCCAAATGCTGTTGGCGATACAAGACCAGGCTGGATAAAAGGCCGACAATCTACCCCCTACAGGGACCGCTAGTCTTTGGAGTGTTTTTTTTTCGTTCCCGCAAACAATGCCTAAAACATAAAGCCAGTACCTCTCTTCTTCCTGTCATCCCACTTGGAACGGTCCCTTGTCGGTCTTCCATGACCAAATTTTCTCCTGCTTAAAAGTTCGTTGGTAAGAAGAGGAGAATAGGTTGGGGAATCTTTTTCTTATCCCCTGCCTTATCCAGCAGCTCGTCCAGGACCGAGCCAAAGAGATATTCCCCTTCACACGGAATAGCACATAACTTAGATCTTGCTCTGATATCGCTTGGCCAGCATTTTAACCACAGCGCTCTGCAGGCCGCGTTGGAAAGACACGCTGCTCTTGCCGCCATCCTGACTGAATCCACCTAGGCATCTGACAGAAATGATGCGGCCCCTTGAATTGTTGGAAGGGCTCCCAGAATTGTATCCCAAGGTGCTCCCTCCATCAGCTGAGACTCGAGTTGGTCCAGTCGGACCATCATTTATCTGGCCGCACAAGTGGACGCCACTGCTGGCCACAGGGATCCGGCCGCCATCACCCAAGTAGCCTTAAAGAAAGATGTCCATCTTTCTTTCTAGGGGATCTTTAAGGGCCCCCATATCCTCAAAGGGCAGGGAAGATTTTTTTGATGCCTTGACTACCACTGCATCTAATTTAGGGGCTTTATCCCAGACGTTAATGCCCGGGTCATCAAAGGGATATCTCCGCTTAAGGGCCGGAGGTAAGGAGCCCCTCTTTTCCAGCCTCTTCCACTCCCAGAGAAACAGCTCTTGAATTTTTTCATTCAAGGGAAAGGATCTACATTTCTTTTGATCCAATCCCTTAAACATGATTTCTTGCATGGACAGTTCTGGCCTGGGTTTCACTATGACAATTGTTCCCCTGACCGCCTTTACAAGTTTATCCACACAATCTAGGGGCAGGCAGAAGCGACCCTAGTCTTCCTCGGTTGAAGAAGCTGAGAGGAATGATTCAGAGGACTCCTCATTCCTCCTCCATTCTACCGACGAATCTGATTCTGGAAGATCCTTACGCCTAGAAATTTCTCCTTGAGTCAGGGATTTTATGGACTCCCTCACTTCTGTCCTGATGATGTCCTGCAGACTCGAGGTGAAGTTGGGAGTCTCTTCCGCCACCTGAGGGGGGATATTAAGGGGCAATATAGACTACCTAGAAGCTAACGCTGCTCCCTCCTCCCCTTTCCTGAGACCTCACTATCTGCTGGATACAGGGGGCATAATCTTTTTGGACAAGAGTACGGTAGTGGGCATCCACAGAGGGCGCATTCTCTGTGCCTTGCCTCATCTGTGCACTTCTTCCCCCTAGGAATAAAAACAAAAGGGGAGGCTGCATCACTGAGTGAACATTCACGAAGATCACTTACCAGTGTTTGCAGAAATAGGTACCGGAATACGATGGGGGAATTTCACAGCCGATGCTGCTGACAGTTGTCTGGAAGAGCTCCTGCGGCTGGATCAGGCACTCAACTAGCCACGACTTGTACCATCCCGGCTTTTCTGTCGGGCCCGAGGCTTCTCTGCAGCGTGCTGATCTGCATCTTCCTCCGGCTGCAGTGGCTGCTGCTGCTCACCTTCCATTGTGAAAAATGGGCCTGAAGCATGGACCTCCCTGCCTGTTGGCCATATATACTTCCCCCTGGTATCCGGGTCGGCAGGTGATGCCGCGTCCCTCCACAGCATCCCCTGCCCCGCAAGTGCCAAGTCCCAGTGGAACCAAAATCAGGGCTCTGGCCCCCTGGATGTCGGCCGCCATGTTCCCGGCTCCAGAAACCCCCCCCACGCATGCGCAGAAAGGGAGCCGGCGCTGGTGACCCGGAAGCGCCCGCCGTCCCCACCCCCCGACGTCACCCGGCAACAGCCGATGATGCCGAACTTATCACATGCCACTCTGGGACGCCCAGAGAGGAGCCTCACAAGCCCCGCACCAACACAGCCGCACCCAGGATAACACAAAGCCTCACACACCGCCAGAGCCACAGGGAGCAAATGAGTATAGTTACCTCGGAGCCGGCTACTTCCGGAGACGGCGATCCTCCGTACCCCACTGCCTGCTGCTCGCTCACTGCCATGCCGTTCATCGAGGACCACCGTGGCGCTTCCAGTACACCTGTACCAGTCAAGGTAGGAGACCCCCCGCTATCTGAGCCGACCAGCCGGGCCTGGGGACGCCCTGTAGTCTGTAGGAACTAGAACCAACTGATGCGTGGGAGAGGTGACGCCCTTTTGTATCTGTAGGTTTCCTGTTCCTGAAGGGCAGATCCACTGTCTCGTGGTGCTGTCATGGGAGTCCGAATAAAAATCTTTTTTTTTACTTTGATGATTGCCCCACATACCTTGTGTTTTAGTCATAGGAGTGGGCAACTTTAGCTTTTCAGTCATGGTCAATCAAATGTGTTTTGAAATTCTCCACATCCATCGAATTAGCATTGCTTCGCATCACTGCTCCCTACGTCACAATAATCTCCCAGCAGATCCCGTGCTTGCCCAATGATGCTCAGCTTTCCGGGCATGCAAACAATCTGGGTGTACGTCCCAGTTTCAAATCCTATGTGTGCATGCTCCGGAGCCACTGAGCGTCAGCATGATAAGGGAGAAGACAGGCGCGCATAGCGTGCGCACTCAATAACTGTCATGTGGCCACTGACGCTCAGTGGCTCAGTGCGCATGCCCGGAAAGCTGGGTGTCATTCAGCAAGAGCAGGATCTGCTGGGAGATTGCAGTGACGGAGTGAGCAGTGACAGGAAGGAATGCTAATGGGTATGGAGAATTTCAAAAGGCATTTGATTGACCATGACTGAAAAGCAAGAGCTGCCCACCCCTATGGCTGAAACACAAGGTATGTGGGCAAGAATCAAAGCATAAAAAGTGATTTTTGCGATAATACTGGGGATGTTTTGCTTGAGACAAACACGTTAGTCATGCATTGTGAATCACTAACATGACATTGGGGGCAGTTTAATAGCAATAAAGGACGTGACAGGTTCCCTTCAAGAAACATCAGCTTCCACCTTATTAAGTGAAGGTCATTTGTAAAATGAAAGTAGCAGCAGTTGCTTACTTTCACATTGTACTATTTTAGTAAATTTCCCTCAAAATATGAATGTATCCTTATGCAGATAAAATAATGAAAAAACTTCAACAATTAAATTTGCAAAGCATCATAGATTAGGAAATTAAAACTATTATTTTTCTGTACCCGGCAATGTCTTTTCTTCACTCCATTCACTCCAGAAGAAATTCTCTTTTCTTTGGTGTTCATTCGGTAAGCCGAATGCACTTTGATGTAATTTGACTCGCACTTTAGCTGTGTACGCAACATCGGGCAGTGCATTGGGAATTTCCTTACTGTTACCTGAATCAATCTAAAAAGAATATCACCACTTATTATAATATTAAACAGAATGCAAACTGAAAATACACAGTGTATACAGAGGTTCGCTGGCGATACTTGCCTTAATTACCAATAGTGGACACATTTTTTAATATAGTGTTTTGTAAATCAAAATGAGCAGAGACAGGCTGTCCTTATAAGTGTCAGCAGTGTCCCGTGTTTATAAATATATCATGACACAATAGTTTTTTAACTTACAGACCTTATATACCAGGTCTTTAGACAGTCCAAAAATATACACATTTTTGAGAGGCATGCGCCTCTTGAAATTCGATCAAGTGCTTCAATGTAACTATTTATGACCAGGAGACAACTTTTAAAAATATTAAATTAATGAAAATCCAAAAGACTAAAAAAATTGTACATTATTTAGTCTTTTGGTTACTTATACATCATGCAATACCATCAGGGAGGCATCTGATTGAATCCAAATTTATTGTGCAGCAGAAAAACAAACCCAAACATACAGCCAATGTCATTAACACCTATCTTTAGCATAAAGAACAAGGAGAATTTCCCCCTCTATTCCTCCTTGGTAAGGCCTCATCTGGAATACAGTGTCCAGCTCTGGGCACATTTTAAAAAAAGACAGTGAAAAACTGAAGGAAATTCAGAGAAGAGCTACCAGGATGGTGAGTGTACTGCAGATATGTCTTACGAGGAACGGTTAAAGGGAACCTGTCACCAGTTTTGGCCAATATAAGTTAAGGCCATCACCTTTCAGGGCTGATAAACAGCATTCTATAATGTTGTATATAAGCCCTAAACCAGACCTGTAAGAGAAGAAAAATAACTTTTATTATACTCACCTGTGGGGTGGTCAGGTCCAAGGGGTGTTGCTGGTCCTGGTCCGGCGCCTCCCATCTTCATGTGATGCCGTCCTCCTGCTTGCTTCGTGTGGATGACGCGTCCCTGCGTCATCCACACAGTCTCCTCTGCATCACACTCATGCGCAGACGTACTTCTCTGCCCTGTTGAGGGCAGAGCAAAGTACTGCAGTGTGTCAGCATCGGGGCTCTCTGACCTTTCCCGTCTCTTGCACACTGCAGTACTTTGCTCTGCCCTCCACAGGGCAGGGGAGGTAGGCCTGCACAGGAGCGCGACACGATGCATGCAGGAGGACAGCATCGCATGAAGATGGGAGGTGCCGGACCAAGACCAGCAATACCCCTCGGACTGAGCCGCCCCGCAAGTAAGTATAATAAAAGTTATTTTTCTTCTCTTACAGGTCGGGTTGGGGGCAGATATACAGCATTATAAAATGCTGTATATCAGCCCTGAAAAGTGATGGCCGGAACTTATATGGGCCAAAACTGGAGACAGGTTCCCTTTAAAGGATCTGGGAATGTTTAGCTTGTAAAAAAGAAGGCTAAGAGGAGACTTAGAAGCTATCTACAAATATCCAAGGGCTGTCATCGTGAAGAGGTATCTATATTCTCACTTGCACATGGAAACACGAGAAGCAAAGGAATGAAACTGAAAGGGAGAAGATACAGATTAGATATTAGCAAAAACTTTTTGACAGTGAGGGTGATCAATGAGTGGACCAGGCTGCCACGAGAGGTGGTGAGTTCTCCTTCAATGGAAGTCTTCAAACAGAGGCTGGACAGACATCTGTCTGAGATGGTTTAGTGAATCCTACATTGAGCAGGAGGTTGGACACTAGGACCCTGGATGTCCCTTTCCAACTCTAACATTGTCACGATCCATTTTTGGATGCGTGGCAGCTCTGGTTCCAACATGATTTAAGTGTAGCTTTTTTTTCCCTTCAGGCCAGCAGGGATTAATGTCAGTTTCCCTTGCTGCAACTCCAGAGTTGCTAGGTCAGCTGATATGGGTGGTGACCACTCCCACCATCCTTTAAATAGTCACTTGATGCTTCAGCTGACTGTCAGTGACAGAGCAATCTATGCTGACCAAGCCTGGAGAAAGGAGCTTTGCAGCAGAGAAAGTTGTTAAGCTAAGTTTTGTGTTTTTTAACTTGTCTGTCTCGTGCTTGTCACCCCCCCGTGTTGCACCATCTGCAGTGGTAAGGCTAGCGCCATTGCCGGCTAGTGCACTAGCCAGGGCAGTGTGAGATGACAGTGAGGGACGCGGTTTGTGATGTCGGCGGGGGGTGGGGGCGGGGGGACACACGCTTAGGGTGTTAGTAGAGTGCAGGGAAAGGCTAAGGTTCAAGCTCACGAGGTGTCGATCCCTCATTCCCTATTGGCAGGGCCTTCCTCTCCCCTTCACATCCTGTTGTGTGTGTGTTGTGCCGTCCGCTGGACCGACCATTGGGTCGTGACATATTGTGAAAAACATTCTTTGAGTCTGGAAAGTGATGATACGGCCCTGATCTCAACATCATCCAGTCTGTCTGGGATTACATGAAGAGACAGAAGGATTTGCACAAGCGACACACACAGAACATCTGTGGTTAGTTCTCCAAGACGTTTGGAATAACCTGCCTGCAGAGTTCCTTCAAAAACTGCACAAAGAGTGGTCAAAAAAATATTGATTTGATTTAGATTTATCTTGTTAATTCACTTTGCATTTTGGTAATTGATAAAAATAAACTATTAACACTTCTATTTTTGAAGGAATTCTTAGTTTAAAGCATTTTTTCGACACCTGCCTAAAAGTTTTGAAGAGTATTGCAGCTATCACAGAGCTTAAATCTCTGCGCAGTAAGTTTTTCTAGTGAAGGCAAATAAGTTTTTGTACTGTGGTGTAGTGACCACTGTGTCCGCTAGGGGGCGCTGTGTGGATGTCCCAGGAGAGAGGATGAGTGGCAGAATAATGAATGACCGTTATGTATCTCAAGGTGGGTGGCCTTGGGATGGAGACTTGTGTGTCTGTTGATCAGCAGTGATACTGCTGAGGTGCTGTTTCAATGTGTTTGAGAAGTCTCCAGGTAACTGTTGAAATGGATGGGACTAGTTACCTATAAACCCACCCAGGGGGTGTGTTTAAGAACCCTATTGTAAAAGACTATGTGAGTGTGTGAAGGACCTGTGATGAGGTCATAGCCATGTGACCCGGTGGGCGTGGCTACGGACCATATAAGTGAATGCTGGGACCGGGTTGGTCTGTTGTGGAAGGTCCCGTCTGAGAGAGATGGGGCTGTCTTCCTGACAGCAAGTGAATGCTGTGTTAATTGCTGCACGTGCCTGATAGTTCCCTGGAGGGAAAGGACGTCTGCAGTATGGAGAAACATCCATGAGGGAACCCTGACGGGTGAGATAACTGTGAGGCTGAAGAGCCTGTATATGGAACACTGCATACCCTGTGTGACCACAGGCTGGACAGAGTAAAGCTCTGTCATGGACGGTAAGCTGTTTATATGAACTTTATGTTGCTGCTGTGGTTTATGATGCTTGAATAAACCGCATGGACTGTTTTGGTTTTATGGAAAACCTGTGCCGAATGTGATTTATTGGCTGCCAAGCGAGTATCCCCAACCCGAATGACAGCGCTACCTTACAGTACTTAACGTGATAACTTCTACTATTTTTTCGTTTATTAGAAAAGCAACATAGATTTTTCCCTAGAGTACTTGAACTGTTTTACTGAAGCATAAAAGATCCTGCTTATTTTCCCATCTAAATGAGTGTTTGCAAATAATAACAACAATAAGTAAATTCATAGGGGTTTTCCACAAATGACTTTACAGCATGTCTACTAAAAGATCTGTTAAAGAAAATATTTACATTCCCCATTTATTAAGGAATTCTATATTTTATGGTTTCGCTGTTATTTCCTCTAGGAAATACATGACTAAATTGAAAACGGAGATTATTACCATTCCTCTTATGTCTGTCCTCACATAGTATGACTCTGTCAGTAGAGAATGAACATTATAGAGACACACCCCAAACTGAATGCATTTATACATTTTGAGGAAGCAAAATTGAGTGACATCACAATATACAGTTCTAATAAAATCTGCTTGAGATTATATATATATATATATATATATATATATATATATATATATATATATATATATATATATATATATATATATATATATATATATTTTTAATAGAAGAGACATCAAGAGAGCTGTAAAGTGCCTTTCTAGTGGAGCGTGGTCACTTCTACCAAGGGATTGGACGATTGTGACGCATTCACGGGATTGGTCATAAAAAACCTCTATATAAAACCTGTAAGTAATAAAGAAAAAAAATAACTTCATACCTGATAAGAATCCCCATTTGATAAATTGAGTTGCACTTCATATTTATCTATATCGAATATAGTCCAACTAACAAACAAACTATTATTCGGAGTCCTCTTCATCTCTTGTATGACTGGAGCATTCAATTTTGCTGAAATGTAAAAAAAAATAAATAAAAAAACCTAAATTATTACTAACAGCCCTTAGTCATCCTCCAAAGCTATTTATTTGCAATTTAACTTCTATAATAAGGCACAAACCAACCAACTTCCCAGCTGTCATGTACCGATACCAGGTAGCCAAGCATTGTAGTTTTCTTGGATGCCTAAGATAACCTTTAATAGGCGAATACAATGGAAATTTTCAGCGGCGTCTGAATGCACCCTCAGTCTTGTGAGGCCAAGTAGAAAAAGCCTGAGAAGTACAATTTCACATTGCATTGTTGACAGTTATTATCTTTTTTTTAAGAAAGGAAAATAAAATACTGTTGGGTACTTTTGTGGATTCTGGAGGTTTGCCAGTTGCTAAGGCAATTGGTAAACTGGTGACCGTAAAGGCCCCTGTTATGAATGAGTCACCGAGGAAAAAACAAAAAGCAAGCTAAGCCCAGAAAACCGGAGAGGTTGGTAACTAGCGGATTGCAGACCCCTGATCCTATACACACAACTAGCAGTAGCCGTGGAGCGTGCCTACGGTGGTCCTAGACGCCTCGTCACGGCCAGAGAACTAAATAAGCCTAAAGAAAGAAAGGGAAAATCTAAACTGCCCCAGAGCAGACCCCAAAGCAATAGACAGCCCCCAACATGTATTGTCGGTGAAACAAGATGAAAACACAAACACAGATAGAAAGATAGGCTGAGCAAACGATGGGGCCCTCACTAACTAGAAAGGACAGGAAAGAAAAGCTGCTGTTTGCAATCACGCAAAAACCCTGCCAAAAAATTTTTCAAACACGTCTGTTAGAAAAAGGCCCTGAAGTCGCTAGACTTCAATTCCCTATATCAGCACTCAGGTATATTCTGAAGACAGAGCAAAGAGATCAACTGATCAGAGACAAAATGGGGATTCAGCCCAGTCCCAGCCAGGGCTGGCTGAACACAAAAACTGAGTAAACCAGACGAAAACTCACATGAACAATAGCAGAGAAAACTTAGCTTTAAGAAGGCAGGAACCAAACTGGAAACCAGAAGCCACAGTCAGGAGAAATCACCAGCAAGAAACTAGGGAGTCGGCTGCCTTAAATCCAATCAGAAATTCCTTATGTCCAATCACAGTCCTCTTCCTCAGGTGGCCGGTCTCTGCCATTTAGATCAGCTTCATTACCTCCCTTCACCAACAGAGGGAGTCCAGATAGAGAACTCACTACTTCTCTGTCAGCACAGCCAGCTCCATAACCCTCACTAGAAGCCAGAGGCAAACCCGAAAATGAGCTCACAACAGGCCCCGTTACACATAACGATGTTCCAGCGATCCCACCAACGATTCGACATGGATGGGATCAATGGGACATCGTCAGGCTGATCGCTGGTGAGCTGTCACATAGAGAGCCCCTCCAGCGATCAGGACCACCGTGCACGCTGGTTTCTAATGTAAACATCGGGTATCCCGGAGCCGCGGCTATTGGATACCCGATGTTTACCTTGGAAACTGGCGTACACGCTGGTTTCCAAGGTAAACATCGGGTATGTAAGAGCCGCGCGGCTCCTGGATACCCGACGTTTACACCTTGGAAACCAGCGTGTACGCCAGTTTCCAAGGTAAACAGCGGGTATCCAAGAGCCGCGGCTCCTGGATACCCAATGTTTACATTAGAAACCAGCGTCGCTGATTGCTGGTCTCTCGCTGCCACAATGCGTGCTGGCCAGCGGGAGACCAGCGATCGAAAAATGGCCCAGGCCGATCGAGCACGATCAGCGATAACCGGCAGAGGGGCCGGTCGCTGATCACCGTCACACACCTCGATCTCGCTGGCGAGATCGCTGTGGTGTCACAAAATCAGTGCTCTCGCTGGCGAGATCGCTGTGTGTGACAGGGCCTTAACATAAATAGCTTCACATTAGCTAAATTGGCTCTACCTATACTTGCGATAATACATTTATATTATTAAGTTGGTTTCATGCTACTTGTATCTGCTTTATAAGAACAGTAAAACTCACCTATTGTATTGATATCATGGAAGCAAATGTAGGGTTTAATGTTGTGAGTTCTGTCTGTTACCACTGCCACAAGATAATTACATGCTTTATAATCCTTCTCTAATCTGAATAGGCACCCAACTGGAATTCCACTCTGATAGGTGTAAGTTTCACATGGCTCTCCTTTATCCAATAAGTCAAGAAACCTGAAATCCACAGCATAATATTAATAAACTGGATTATCATTAACAAACTCTGAAAATTACACATAATAATCACTTGGAATTTCTAAAATTTCCCAGTAGACTCTAAAAATATTTAAAAGGGAACTGATCTCATTAAAAAACATTATTCAGCTGACAATATGGGGTTAATCTGCAGGTAATAGCATTCTAAACCTGCCTGGTGCTTGCACTTAGACCCTGCCGCTGGGAGGAAATTAATTTTTGTTCCTCCTGGTAGCATTTGGGTTTTAGTCACAAGGGTGGCGCCGGCGCACTCTGTGTATGGTGAGCGGAAGCTGTAACTGCGCCCCCAGCACTGACTGACAGCCAGAGCTAATGCTGAGCTGCTGTCAGACAAGTGCGGGACGCTGTTTCAGCTGCCGTTCTCTATACACAAGAGCGGCAACTTAACCCACGCACGGTGCCACCCCGTGAATGAAACCCGAGTATTACCAGGAGGAATAAAGTTAATTTTGTCCCGACAGCAGGGGTCTAAGTGCTGGGCAGGTTCAGAACACTATTAACCTGAAGATTAACCCCATATCTGGAGGTTACTAGTGTTTTTTTTACGTGACCGCTTTAAATGGGTGACTTTACTAGGATACAATCTGTATCAGCCTTATATTTTGAAATGGAAACCTAAAGGGAATATGTTGGAAACCTAAAGGGTATATGTTGAAAATAAACCCCCCAAACTGTGAGCAACTACCAATCTGATTTGCACTACCTCTTTAGCTATGGTAGACCTCCTTTTGTAGTCACACCAGGGGTCATGGGGTGTGCGATATACAGCTGTGACCAAAACTTTTTGAGATTGACGCAATTTTTGCTTTTCACAAAGTTTGCTGCTTTTCGGTGTTTTTAGATGTTTCAGTCAGATGTGGTTACAATTATCAGAATTTCTTTCATTTTCAAACTTTTATTCACATATACATCATCATTACAACTATAGACCATTATTTGTCAAGACTTCTGAGTTAATTAAAATTCCTGTAGTTTTGGTTGGCCAACTGTTTTTTGTTTTTTTTTTGAGGATGGACCATGGGTTTTTAATTTGATTAACATCTGGGGAATTTCCTGGTGAAGGACCCAAAATGTCAATGTTTTGATCACTGAGCCACTTAGTTAAAACTTTTGCCATGTGACATGGTGGATAGAGCATCATTCCATCACCACATTGCTCCTGAAATGTTGGAAGAAGTTGCTCTTGGAGGATGTTTACATACTATTCTTTATTATGCAGATGTAGGATTCTGTCTCTTCATTTAATTCCAGATAGAGTTGATGATGTTGTAAAGTCCTCCCCATAGCCTGGAAGAGGTCATTCACATAAAGTGACAAAAGCTGGTTTCTCAACAATAACACATCATATGTCAATATTAATAGGCTAAATAAGCTAAATGTGGTGATATATGCATAGGGAACAATTCTAGGGAATCTAACACTCATGAGTCATGCATTGGCAAAAATTCTCAGTATTCATGGCACTGCTTTCTTCCTGATAAATTGTAAGGAGAATCCTCACGCCTTCTTTAAAATGTTAATATACATATTAGTCTGAAACCTCTGGCTTTGTCTGTCTGTACATGTCCCTGTGATGTTCTGCCCAGTATGTTAAAGGTTTGCTCTTTATATAATTGTTGCTCTTGTCTTTTCACAATACACAAGTGCAAGTGGTTGGCGTTTCCAAGACAGATTAATGTTCAGTCCCTTCACAAGTGCAGCTGCATTACCCTCTAGCAGCTGCCGATTGGTTGCATTCTATGGTGCCTGGAGAACACTGTATTACTACTGGTCAGTTCCGTAGACATGTTCTGTTCGGTTGTCTGAACCGTGCACCTCTACCATTTCCAGTTGTTTTTTCTACATCTAGATCTGGGGTCTCAAAATCAGTAAATGGGCCACAAGTAGAAAAAAAAATTCAAAGTAGGTGGGCCATATTCCTTGTAGGACAAGATAACATTTTCAGTTACACCATTTATCTTCTCTTCTTTTGTGTCTTGGTATAATAAAGTTATATTTTTTTGCATGTTTATTTTTATGGTGTTGATTGTATGGACTATGGTACAGTTTTATAGCTTGGGTGGTTCCAGACAAAATGATACCAAATGTGTATCTTTGTGGTTTACTTTCATTATTGATATTAACCCCTTAATGAACGAGCCAATTTTGACCTTAATGACCAAGCCAAATTTTACAATTCTGACGAGTGTTAATTTATGAGGTTACAACTTTGGAACGCTTCAACGTATTCCACTAATTCTGAAACTGTTTTTTCATGACATATTGTACTTCATGATATTGATAAAATTTCTTTGATATAACTCGTATATTTGTGAAAAAAATTGAAATTTGGAGAAAATTTGGAAAATTTATAAATTTTCAAACTTTGAATTCTTATGTCCTTAAATCAGAGAGATATGTCACAAAAAATAGTTAATAAATAACATTTCCCACATGTCTACTTTACATCAGTACAATTTTTTTAAATTTTTTTGTTTTGTTAGGAAGTTAAAAGGGTTAAAAGTTGACCAGCGATTTCTCATCTTTCCAACAAAATTAACAAAACCATTTTTTCTAGGGACCACCTCAAATTTGAAATGACTTTGAGGGGGCTATATGACAGAAAATACTCAAAAGTGACACCATTCTAAAAACTGCACCCCTCAAGGTGCTCAAAACACATTCAAGAAGTTTATTAACCCTTCACATGCTTCACAGGAATTTTTGGAATGTGGAAAAAAAAAAATGAACATTTACTTTTTTTTCACAAAAAAAATTTAATTTTAGACCATTTTTCTTTATTTTCACAAGGGTAACAGGAAAAAAAAACAAAAAAAAAACCACAAAATTTGCTGTGCAATTTCTCCTGAGCATGGAGATACCCCAATATGTGAGAGAAAACCACTGATTGGGCACATGGCAGGGCTCAGAAGGGACGGAGCACCATTAGACTTTTTGAATGCAAATTTAGCTGGAATAATTAGCAGACCCCATGCTCCGTTTGGAAAGCCCCTGATGTGCCTTAACAGTGGAAACCCCCACAAAGTGACCCAATTTTGGAAACCCCCATCCCTTAAGGATTTTATCCAGGGGGTATAGCGATCATTTTGAACTCACAGGTACGACACAGAATTTGTTAATATTAGATAGTCATATTGAATATGTTGTCATTAGCGTTGAGCACAAGTGCTCGCTACTCCAGCTTACATCGGGTGCTCGGGTACACACCAAACATCTCGGGTGCTCAAGTGACATGCTCAAGTCCCTGCATGTTTCACAGCTGTTGGACACCCCCAAAAATACATGTGAGGATCCGAAATATATATGTGCATACCAGAGCACTCGATACATACTGGAGTAGCGAGTACTTGTGCTCAACACTATCATATCGTAATTTTTTTGTTTTACTTTTGAAAATCCCCCAATTCTAACACCAACCCTAACACACCCTTAAACCTAACACAACCCTATAACCCCAACCCAACCCAACCCTAACTGCAAAGAATGGAAAAAATATAAATATTTTATCATTTTTATCTAAGGTGGTGACAAAGGGGCTTTGATTTATTATTTTTATTTTGATCACTGTCATAGTGATCAAAAAGAACCAAAAGGAAAAATTTCCTATTATTGCCGGGTATCGGACGTCAGATCTCAGCGGGCGCACTGCGCATGCGTCCAACATTTGTTTTCCAGGAAAATGACATCGGAAAAGAGGACGGAGCAAGAGTGACTGTGGGATGGTGGTGGCACCGGGGGGTTGAGTCATAATTTCTCTCTCCTCTGACATGTATATCATGTCAGAGGAGAGAGAAATTCTTTGAAATAGCCGGCACACTTTTTTTGTGATCGGACACCGTAAAATACATCCATGATCAAGCTCTCCAGGGTCTCCGCAACCCCCAGTAGCCGAGACTACGTAGATTTTCCGACTCTGTGGGGTGCTACAGCCTTATTTCTGATTTCTGTTTTAAAACGGCAATAAGGGAATAAGTACCCTTAGCGGCCACCATTTTAATGCGTATCGGCAGTCGCTAAAGGGTTAAAATAGCGTTTTTAATGGGTAAATATTTTTCCGTTATTTTTCATAATTTCTAATGAAGGTTGCTTTTTTTCTTAATTTTTAACTCAGTTCCTATATGGAACATTAAAGGGGTTATCCAGGACTTTTATTATTTTTGTATATGGGACTAAGAACTAACAGGCAGGTAGTTGTTAGCCATCAGCCTGTTCTGCAAGGGGAGGATCTCTGACGGTGATTCTTCTCTTTTATTTCATCTCGTCAGTAAAGCAGCTTTTCCTTTTCCAGGGTGCCATGTTGACAGTGGTCACTTCTGTAAAAGATGGGGAGCCGGCTGTCAATCAGCACGACATCGGCAGAGATGCTCCGTCAACAGAACAGAGCAAAAGAGAAGACACCGATTTGTTGACATGACATTGGCGGTAGCAGGTGAATCACCAGCCTAAGTGCTATATGACAGAAATCGTCACCAGGCAGGTAGCTAACAAGTACCTACCTGTTCGTTCTTAGACCCACACGCAAAAATAACTCAATTCCTTGATAAACTTTTTAACTTTTATTTGCCTCATCTCTGATCTAATGTCCAGCAATAGTTTTGTACTGCAGGATATTAGATCTGTCAATTTTACATTGATATTTCTCTGACCCGAAGGCTATTACTTGGACTCTGGTTGTGAAGGCAACTATCAGCACCATGAACAGGGAGACCCCTCTCTCAAATAACCTTCTAAATATAAGTGTCACTATTGCCAGCAATATACAAAAGGGGTTAAACAGCCACGATCGATGTGAATACCTATCATGGGTTTTACTGCAAGGTGTCAGCTATGTTATACAGATGACTCCCACTGATGATGATGCCCGGGCTCCTGTTGTGACATACATGTACGCCAGATGTCGGGAAAGGATTTAAAAAAAAAAAAAAAAAAAAAAAAAACACCTCCTATCCATATTTACCTACCATCAGCGATCCAGCAGTGCGGGAGAGAATGAGACCCCTCGCTTTGACACACTGCATTCTGACAAACTCTGCGCCGACGTGCTCCACATTCGGCCTGCTCTTTGATGTCCAAAAGATGCTCTGAAAAGACTTGGGGGCCGCATTTGGCCCTCAGACAGTGTGTTTCAGACCCATGATCTAGATAAAATCTTGGCTTTATAGTCATCTGCTTAATTTTCGCTAAAGGGGTTGTACAGAATTAGAAAAATAGCACCATAGCTGTGAGCAGAAAGTGTGTGATATTGCAGGTTAACACCACTGACGTCAATGGAAAAAAAACACACTGGAAGAGGTTTCGGGAAGATAAAAACATTTTTTTCACGTCAGTCATTCGCTTTACAACAAATTTTGATAAGTAGGTTTACCCATTACTACTTCACCACTGAGATAAACCAATTAATATTGTAATTGGACGAATCACAGACCTGTAGACTGAAGATTCCCTGAGTGGGTACTTGTATAATTGCACAGACATAAGAAATCCACTTAGCCCAATATTATAACTCCACGGAAAGACCTGCATGCACAGCGAACGTCAAATCATACTGCGATCTTACTTACGGCGTTGGCTGCTTGTTTCCTACTGCGGGACATGTAATACCTTCAGAGAGCCTACATGAAAAAAAAGCATAGAAAGTATTAATCTCTCTTTCCTTCTTCCGGTTCATGCAATTACTTAATTCCATTGAGAATTTGTTGCTGGTACCTCTATGGAGAGCGCTCAGGAGCTGAATTCGATGTACACAGGGCGGGTGTGCCACTACTATACAGCAGCATCTCACCACAATGGGACAGCCCTTTATTACTTATGTATGAGCAAATCAGATTCTTCTGCCTTAATTTGCATAATTTCTTAAACAACAATTATTTAATCGAAAGTTACCTACCAGTAACGCAAGCTGTAGTTAACATTGGGTGGGTAAATTTCTCCGGGTTGCCAAGTACAATTCATATAGTTCTTATAGTACCAAACACAATTCATATTTCTCACCATAGTTCTTGGGTTGCCTGTAAATTATTGCAAACTGCTTGTTATGAACACAGAAATGCATTAAGCACAAAAGCAGTCTTAAAGCCATGTTGCAATATAGAGTTAAATATGTAAAAAGTAAAACAACAAACTGTGCTCTTCAACACTGAAAATGCAACGCCAAGAAGCAAAAGTCTGGAATTATGGAAATCACATGATGGAGAGACAAGTTAATGATATGAAAATGATGAAGGAAAACAAGAGAAATTGGATAAAAAATGTCAAAACATCTTGAATTATTCAGTATGGAGTATGTGCGCAACGAAAAGAAATCCTCACATTCAAGCAACTTGGTGCCATCAATGCGGTTATCCCCATATATGATGATGCCTGTGCGGAGCTGAGCCTGCATCAAATCTGACAGATGTTGGCAGAGTTACACAGCCAACATCTGACATCTAACAGCAGTGAGCAGAGCGGAGATCAACCCACTGCTGTTAACCTATTAAATGCTGCAGCCAATTTCTGACAGCAGCATTAACAGCACACAGTCCAAGGAGTGCACCAATCCACATGCCTTTTATCCACCCCCTTCCCTCACCAAAGTTCTCTGTGTACCAATGGAGTGCCATGACAGCTGGGGGCCCGGTCAAGACCACAATGCTTCAAAGGAGACCATGATTTTTAATATATTCTGCAATACTGTGGTATTGCAGTATACAGTACACGCAATCAACCAATCACAGGTTCAAGTCCTTTAATGGAACTAAAAAAAAAAGTTTTAAAAAGTGAATATATAAAAATATGAATCCCCCTTTACACCATTAAATAATGAATATTTTTTATGAAAATAAACACATTTGGTATCGGATCCATAAAAATCCAAATATAAAATGACTTAACCCAGGGGTTTGCAATTAATTTTCTTTAGGGGCCACATTGAACCAACGTTGAATGGTAACGTGAATGGTGTTATATAAAACTGTGTGGATGGAAAAATCAAAAAGTTATGGTTCTTGGAAAACAAAAAAAAAATTAAAGCACCCAAAAATTAGAATAGCATCTGGTTGGGGAGAGGATAAGCTGTCTGTTCAGACAGGACTTTGGACACAGACTTCTGTGCCAAGCAAATAACTATCCTCACAGACATGTAAATCTAAAAAAAATGGAAGGTGGGCTACTACATCAAGATAAGTGTTGCTGTCTCCAATAAGTCAACCAGATATCCCTTCCCTATGTAAATACTTTCTTACCTGCAGCCAATGGAGATGTGAACCGCTTCACTTCACTTGTCCTATTGTCACATACAGTGGAAATCCTTAACGTGAGATCTTTGTTTAAATCAATTCTATTATTAAAAAACTTTGTATAATAAGGATTTTTATCTTTCCCTCCAAGAGGCTGAAAAATATTATAAGAGAAAGGGAAGAAAAACATTTGTTTATCTATATAATCTACAAGAAATATTTACTCTAGTTAAAACTAGAGCTGAGCAAAAAAAAATTGCATGATTATGGTCTAGCGACTATGTTAGTAGACCGCAACCAGCGAACCAGAGCCCTGTGAGCCTCATTCTATTTGGAACATCTGTGCCGTGTCTTCAAATTACTGGACCACCGAGATGTCATGCGTGCATTGCACTGCAACGTAATGACGAGTTGGCAGCCTACTAATCAGAAGAAGTGCCAGGGATGTTGCAAGTAGGAGGACGTTCACTGTGCTTTGATCCGGTGGCCATCGACTACAGATGTTGCCGCTGGACCAGAATACTGAGAATCTTTCTGGTCAACCCAATAGAAAACCTTAAACAATTAGGTTAAGGGAAAAGTAACAAATGGAAATAAAAGTGACGCTGAAGTAGAGAATCAGTCTAGAACATAGTTTAACACTTTTATTGGATGAACAAAATAACATTACAAGGCTATGAGTTTCAGTGTCATACCGATGCCTTCTTCAGGTTAATCATCTCTTTCAAAGACTAGTTCAGCAATACCTTTACGTGGTCAGTCAGTTTCTACATTACTGAGAAATCATTGTTTAAAACTGAGAAGCAAATAAGGCTGAAGGACTATGGTATATCTGAAGTCTCTGTCACTCCAACTCTATTCCCTGCCCAATGCTGCCTCCTCCTGTTTGACTGACAGCTCCTTTGCCTGCCAGAGGGAGGCAGTACTAGGCAGGGAAAAGAGCTGGAGTGAAAGAGGCTTCAGAGCCACAAATAGCTTTTCAGACTCATTTGAACAGCAATTCAAATGCCGATTTCTCAATAATGGAGGAATGGACTGGCCATGTAGTTATTGCTGGACTTGTCTTTGAAACATGGATTTTTGTGATAAACTCACCGTAAAATCTTTTTCTCTGAGACGCTCATTGGGGGACACATATTCTGTGGGTGTATGCTTCTGCCGCTTGGAGGCTGACACTAAGTGAAAAAAAGGGGTTAGCTCCTCCTCTGCCGTATACACCCTCTCCCCCATTGCGGGAGGAAATCAGTTTGGTGCCAAAGCAGTAGCACAACAAAATCAGCCTTAATACAGGTACCACATGTCCAGAAAAAGACTACCCTCATATCACATAAATGAGCATTAATTAAACAAAACAGAAGCCAACTTGGCTATCAGGGTGGGTGCTGTGTCCCCCAATGAGCGTCTCGGAGAAAAGGATTTTACGGTGAGTTTATCACAAAAATCCATGTTTCTCCTTCGCCTCATTGGGGGACATAGATACTGTGGGACATCCTAAAGCAGTCCTTGGGTGGGAGATTGACTCACCGATACAAGCTACAGGCACCTCCTGTTTAAAGGTGCGCCACTGCTGCTTGGAGAATCCTTCTACCCAGGCTCGCATCCGCTGAGGCCTGAGTATGGATATTATAATGTTTGGCAAATGTGTGCAGGCTGGACCAGGTTGCTGCCTTGTAAACCTGTTCCAACGAAGCCTAGTGACGAAACACCCAAGAGTCGCCCACTGCCCAAGTAGAATGCTCTCTGATCCCTGCTGGAATTGGCGCGCCTCTAATGTGGTAGGACTCCTGAATAGTCAAACGAATCCATCTGGCTATGGTCGATTTCGAGGCAGCGAGTCCCTTCCTGCGCCCTTCGGGGAGCATGAACAGCGTATCCGTCTGACAAAAGGGTGCCATCCTCGACACGTACCTCCGGAGGGCTCTTACCAGATCTAACGCGTGAAGAGCCTTTTCCACACGGTGCTGGACAAAATGAAGGCAAGACAACATCCTCATTCACGTGAAATGAGGAAACGACCTTCGGCAGAAACGGAGGGGCTGGTCTGAGCACCAACTTATCCTTATGGAAAGTGAGAAACTGGGTCGGCAGGATAGGGCCGCCAGCTCAGAGACCCGCCTGATGGAAGTTATGGCTACTAGGAACACCACTTTCCAGGGAAGGTACTGCAAAGAGACATCTTGTAGTGGTTCAAATGGATCTTCCTGCAGAACACTTAGGACCAGGTTAAGGTCCCAGGCGTCCATAGGCGCCTTATAGGGAAGTACCAAGTGGGAGACTCCCTGGATGAAAGTCTTAACCTCCAAATTGGTAGCAATTCTGCGCTGGAACAGGACAGACAGAGCCGATATTTGTCTCCTGAGGGAGCTTGGGGCTAACCCTGAGTCTAGGCCAGACTGGAGAATGGCTAAGATGTTGGAGATAGATAGTCTCAGTGGAGAACAACCACGGCCCCGACACCAAGCAAAGAACACCTTCCAGGTGTGATGATAAATACATACCGAGGCAAGCTTCCGGGAGCTAACCATTGTAGCGACCACCTCGCGCCCAAACCCCGCCTGGGTTAGAATCCAAGATTCAACGGTCACAGCATCAAACACAGGGCCCCTGAGTTCGGGTGGCAAATTGGCCCTTGAGAAAGTAGATCTGGGCGCTCTGGTAGACGCCAAGAGACGTCGGCGAGCAGCTGCATTAAATCTGCGTACCCCGCTCGACGGGGCCAGTCTAGGGCCAGCAGAAATCGCCAGAACCCCTTTCATCCTTATCCCTTTGATGACTCTCGGAAGTAGTGGCAGCGGGGGAAATAGATATGGGAGGCGGAATTGGTTCCATAGCAGAACCAACGCATCCACAGCGGTTGCCTGCGGGTCTCTGCCCATGCAACATATGTGGGCCCTTGGCGTTCACCCTGGAAGCCATCAGATCCACATCTGGAGTTCTCCAGTGACAACTCTGCTGGAAGACCTCAGAATACAATGACCACTCTCCGGACGCAAGACGATCCTGCCGACTGAGAAAGTCTGCCGCCCAGTTTTCCACGCTCGGGATATAGACTGCCGAAATCACAGCGTGGTTTGCTTCGGCCCACTGAAGCACGTGCCCCACCTCGCGCCTGGTTGCTCTGCTGCGGGTGCCCCCTTGGTGATCTATGTAAGCCACCGCCGTGGCGTTGTCCGATTGAATTCGGACGGGGCGGCCTGCTAAGAAGTGATGAAACTGTCGCAAAGCAGCCGAATTGCTCGTATTTCCAGTTAGTTGATCGGGAGGCAGGCCTCCTGCGGAGCCCATCGCCCCTGGGCCGTGTGGTGCGAAACACAGCTCCCCAGCCGGGGAGACCGCCGTCGTTGTCATCGTCAACCAATGGTCTGTGGAAAAGGGTTTCCCCTGGGTCAGAGAAGAACTGGTCCTCCGCCACCCGAGTGACCGCCTGACTTGAGGGGACATTCGGCACTGCCGATCGAGCGTGAAAGAATTCTCGTCCCAGGCTGACAAGAGGGCGTGCTACAGAGGGTGAAGATGGAACTGGGCGAATGGTATCGCTTCCATTGCTGCCACCATTTTTCCTAGAATCCTCATCCCGAACCGGATGGCATGAGGGACTGGTTGGTGAAGCATACGGACTCCCTGCCGGAGAGCTAGTGCTTTGTCAAGAGGGAGAATTACCGACCCTCGGCAAGGGTTGAAGATAATTCTTGAGAAGGAACTCCTCTGAACTGGCACAAGTGACAACTTCTTCGCCTTGACCAACCACCCTAAGCGGGCAAGAGTATCTAGCGAGATGTTGACATTCTTCCCCGCATGCCCATATTGAATGACCCTTGACCAAGAGGTCATCCCAATAAGGCCAGATGACTATTCCTCGAGAATGCAGTAGAGCCATGACAACTGCCATAACTTTTGTGAACCTCTGGGAGTCGTGGCTAGCCCGAAGGGTGGCGCTACGAACTGAAAATGACGACCGTTGATGGCGAAACTTAGAAACCTTTGATGAGGAGGACCAATGGGAATGCAGATAAGCATCCTGGATGTCAATCAAGACCAAGTATTCTCCCTGCTTAATGGCCGATATGACTGAACGGAGAGACTCCATCCGGAAAGGTATGATCCTGATGAATTTGTTCAGAAACTTCAGGTCCAAAAACCCGGTCCGCCAGGCCTAACCTTTTTGGGAACCGCAAACAGGTTGGAATAAACACCCCGAGCCCTTTTGTGCACTGGCACGGGAACAATGACCCCGCTGTGCTGGAGCGATTTGATGGCTCCTAACAGAGCCATTGCCTGGGTATCCACCCTGGGAAGACGAGAAAGAAAAAACCGTCATGGAGGGTATCTGACAAATCTTATTTTGTAACCTGAGGCCACCAACTCCTTTACCCATGTGTCACGTGTGACCCTGAACCAGACATGGCAAAACCAGAGTAGTCGGCCGCCCACCTTGCTGGTGTCGTCAGGCAAACGCCTTGAGTCATTTGGCTGACGATCTTTGGGATCTGGATCCCCTCGATCTAGGCTGCTGAGAACACATTCTACCCAATAGGTTGATTCTATAAAAAACCTGCCGCTCCCTATCCTGGTTGGGGCGGCTTGAAGCAGCAGACTTGGCCGCTGTGGTCCACCCGAGGTTGCGAAAGGCCCGGAAACGTGCCTCAAACAGGTGGCAAAAACGCAGTTTAACCTTTGTTGAGGTTCCTCCTGTGGAGTTGATCTAACTTTTCCACAAATAGATGGCCGTACTGATAAGGCAGGAAAGTCAAGGACTTCTTGGACATAGAATCAGCCCGCCATGTCCTTAACCATAGAGCTCTTCTGATAATTGAAAATTGCGTTAGCGGCAGCAAGTGCCGCGCAATTGGATGCATCCACAGATGCATTGATTATGTCGTCTCCGGCCATCGCGATCTCCGATATCTCTGCAGGTAGATCTTGCCCCTGCACGACCTTGTTCCCAAGTCACTGCAAACGAGGGAGAGCGCTGATCCTGACGCCTCCTATACTGAGCGAGCCAAGCTCTCTATGAGACGATCCGTGGGATCCTTAATAGAAGAACCCCTAGGTACGGATAACAGGGTTTTAGTGGCGCGAAACCGGTGGATCCACCATCAGAGATTGTGTCCATTTTCTACGAAGGTCCGGGGCAAATGGATACCTTGCTTCGAGTGCCCCTTTTGACCCGAGAAAAGCCTGTCCGGTCGTTTCCTGTGTCACTGCACTATGTCCTCAAACTCAGTGTGGCAAAAAAAAAAAAAAATAAACTCTGAGTGGCCTCTTCACTCGCTTAAATGCCACCTTATGCCCCTTCGCCGCTGAGAGATCATCTTCAATCCCCAAGGTCTGATTGACGGCTTCTATGAGGCTGTCCACGGTTTCATGTGACCCTGGAGTATCCGGGTCAAGGGGCTCGACTGAGCCGAAATCTAAGGTCTGCTCGCTATCGACCACTGGTGACAGGGAGCGGGAAGCATAACTTACGGATGCCAATGCACCGGATGGGCTGGGCGACACCGTGTGGATTCTTTTCCCGGGTCTGCCTGGAATGAGCGCGGCCCCTGCAGGCCGAAGGCTCTTGTGAGGTGGAGGTTCCCTCTAAGGCCGGCAAGCCACTGTTCCTGCCTCTATCTGGGGCATGAAGGGACCCTCGTAAGCGATGCCATGGACTGTGATAGGGCCCACTCCGGGAGGTCACAGATGAAGGCTCCTGGGCGCGTTCGGACTCGCAGGCCTCGCATAATCGCTTGCTCTGTGCCCGTGGGAATGCAGCCCGACCAGAGATGCATGCAGCGTAAAAAAATAAATAAACACGTGTGCATCTTTGCTTTTTCGGACCTGCTGTATCTGTCCGCTGCTGTGGGGGGGGGAGGTCTGCACCCCGTCTTTCCTGTAGCGTGGCCTTCCGCAGCACATACCCCAGTCCTGTTCCCCCACGCATCCTGGACGCCTCTTCACCTCGAATTCGCGAACCCCAGCTGTGAGGCGGGCCTGCTAGTATATGGACCGCTCCGGGGTGGTACGTCCAGCTTTGCGGCCTAGCCGCGCTCCAAAGCCGGGGACTAAATTTATTCACGGCCGCCCAGGCCTGAGAGGCGGGCCCCCGGAAGTGAAGCACGGCCCAGAGGCGGGACTTCCGGCCTCGGCCTAGCTCCGGTTAAAGCCGCAGCCTCAGTTTACCCACTGCCTGCGACGGGGGAGGGGGCGCTGACCTTCCATGGCGCCGAAAACTGGCGCTGCTTACTGGCGCAGACTACCCACAGCGCACCCATCGGCTAAGGGCTCCACCTGTTGATTTGCCCGCTGGCATCCATTCTGGTCCCGGCGCTTTAAGCTGCTAGCAGTTGCACACCTGATGGGAGCAGGCACGCAGAGCCCAGAGGCCCAGGCCATCCTCCTCTGACGATCCTCTTCAGCTTCTTGAGCTCAGGTATGTGAAGGGGGCCTCGAACAATAGGACGGTGCAGGCACCCTAGCTCCATCTAACCCCTTCAAGGGGTGAGGAGAGGGACCGTCCGCCGCCTTGCAGCACCATCGTCTTGCATTGGTGGAGCAGTGGGGGCCGCTCGGACTGTCTTGTGCCTCTGTACAGCCAATGGTTTCAATACCTAGGGGTGGTCAGGGCTAAGTCCGGCATCATGTCCCACGTCGTGGGAGAGGATACGTGGAGGGACACTCGCACATGCTCGCCTGTTGATGGTTTGGGGAAATCGGACCCTTTCAATAGGGTCCGTTGCCCATATCTTATCTTCATAGAGGAGAAAAAAAAAAAAAGTCTGGGGAAAACGGCCCAGATATGTCCCACGATGCGGGAAAGGATATGTGGAGGCTATACTCACACGTGCTCGCCCGTTGGTGGTTTGGGGAGATCGGACCCTTTCAATAGGGTCAGTCGCTCCTTGTCTCATCTTCGTGGAAAAAAGAAAAAAAAAGTCTGGAGAAAAACAGACGTGTGTGCCTCCAAAGGACACTAAGCAAAAAACTGATTGATTTCCGCCCGCAATGGGGGCGAGGGTGTATACGACGGAGGAGGAGCTAACCTCTTTTTTTCACTTAGTGTCAGCCTCCAAGCGGCAGACGCATACACCCACAGTATCTGTGTCCCCCAATGAGGCAAAGGAGAAAGAGAGGATTGGCCTGAAGAAGGAGTTGGTAAGATGCTGAAACGCATTGTAATCTTATTTTATTAATCCATTACAAATGCTAAACTATACCATAGGTTGATTTCCTATTTAAGTGGCGCTATTGTTCCATTTTTTTTTTTTGCTTCTTCTTTAACTACATTCCTATGAGACATTAGTTCTCTGCCTAATGTGTATCATAGAATCGTAGAGTTGGAAGGGACCTCCTGGGCCATCTGGTCCAACCCCCTGCTCAAAGCAGGATTCGCTAAATCATCCCAGTCAGATGTCTGTCCAGCCTCTGTTTGAAGACTTCCATTGAAGGAGAACTCACCACTTCTCGTGGCAGCCTGTTCCACTCATTGATCACTCTAACTGTCAAAAAGTTTTTTCTAATATCTAATCTGTGTCTCCTCCCATTCAGTTTCATCCCATTGCTTCTAGTCTTTCCTTGTGCAAATGAGAATAAAGTTGATCCTTTTACAATGTGACAGCCCTTTAGATATTTGTAGACAGCTATTAAGTCTCCTCTCAGTCTTCTCTTTTGCAAACTAAACATTCCCAAATCCTGCAACCTTTCCTCATAAGACAGGGTTTGCAGACCGGTCACCATTCTGGTCGCTCTTTTCTGAACTTGCTCCAGTTTGTTGATGTCTTTTTTAAAATGTGGGGCCCAAAACTGGACACAATATTCCAGATGAGGTCTGACCAAAGAGGAGTAGAGGGAAATAATGACTTCACGTGATCTAGACTGTATGCTTCTGTTAATACATCCTAGAACTGCATTTGCCTTTTTTGTTGCTGCATCACACTGATGACTCATATTCAGTCTGTGATCTATTAGTATACCCAAGTCTTTTTCACATGTGCTGTCACTTAGCCCTATTCCTCCCATTCTATATATGCTTTTTTCATTTTTATTGCCCAGATGTACTACTTTGCATTTCTCCCTGTTAAAAACCATTCTGTTAGTTGCTGCCCACTTCTCCAGTTTATTTAAATCTTTTTGAATCCTCTCTCTCTCTTCTCTAGTATTAGCTATCCCTCCTAGCTTTGTGTCATCAGCAAATTTAATCAGTTTACCCTCAATTCCTTCATCTAAATCGTTGATAAAGATGTTGAACAATACAGGGCCCAGGACAGAGCCCTGTGGTACCCCACTTGAGACATTCTTCCAACTGGATGTGCAGCCATTTACGACCACTCTTTGGGTCCGATCACTAAGCCAGCTATGAATCCACCTAACAGTTGCCTTGTCCATTCCATACTTAGTCATTTTTTCAATAAGGATTGTATGAGAGACTTTGTCAAATGCTTTGCTGAAGTCAAGATATACTATATCTACAGCATTTCCTTGATCCACCCAATCAGTGATACCGTCATAGAAGGAAATTAAGTTAGTCTGACATGACTTATTAGTTACAAACCCATGCTGACTCTGTTTGATCACTTCATTCTTATCCAGGTATTGACTTACATGTTGTTTAATAATTTGTTCAAAGATCTTTCCTGGTATAGAAGTCAGACTCACCGGCCTATAGTTGCCTGGGTCCACCTTCTTCCCCTTTTTGAAGATAGGAACAACATTTGCTCTTCTCCAGTCTTCTGGCACTTCTCCTGTTCTCCAAGAATTTTCAAAGATTATGGAGAGTGGTTCAGAAATTTCTTCTGCTATCTCCTTCAGTACTCTGGGGTGTAATTCATCTGGACCTGGAGACTTGAATTCATTTAGGTTAGCTAAGTGTTTCCTCACTATCTTTCTGTTTATAGATATCCTGGATTCTTCTATTCCCTTAATAGGACAGTGAATAACAGTTGGTGTTACATTTCCATTCTGAGAGAAAACAGATGCAAAATAGGAATTTAAAAGTTCAGCCTTCTCAACATCCTGTCTTACCATTTCATCATTTTCATCCTGTAAAAATCCTATAGCATCTTTGACTTTTCTTTTACTTTTGACATATCCCCAAAATCCTTTATTATTGCTTTTGACATCTCTTGCAAGCCTCAATTCATTTTCAGCTTTAGATAATCTGATTTGTGCCCTGCAGATTCTGCAGACAGCATTATATTCTTCTTTAGATATGCCTCCCTCTTTCCATTTTATAAACATTTTTTTCTTCCTTTTTAGCATGTGCTTAAGTTCTGTGTTCACCCATCCTGGTTTCCTTAAATGCTTCCTATTCTTCCCTCTTTTCGGAATTATTAACAACTGTGCTATGAGAATTTCATTTTTCAAGATTTCCCATCCTTCCTGGACATTTTTGTCTTTAAGGATATCCAGCCATTGGATCCCTCCAATTCTCTTTCTGAATCCCTTAAAATCTGCCTTTCTGAAATCTAACCTTGACGTCTGAGTCTTCACAGGTCTTCCGCCTCTAGTTATCCAAAATTCTAAAATAGCATGGTCGCTACCTCCTAGGGTTCCAGCCACTTTTACCTCCTCAACCATTTCCTCCCTGTTTATAAGGATTAGATCCAAGGTAGCAGTTCCCCTTGTTTTCTCCCCTACCTTTTGGAAGATAAAGTTGTCAGCAAGAGAGGATAAGAATTTCCTTGACCTGTTAGTTTTGCCTGAGAGAGATTCCCAACAAATGTCTGGATAGTTGAAATCTCCCATGACAACTATGTCATATTTTTTGGAGAACTTGGCCATTTGATGCATAAAGAGTTCATCCATATCTTCAGTATGTATGGGGACAGCAGCCTGCTGACATTCTATGGACAAATCGTTAAAACAGAATTGTGCCCGGTATTACCAAATCTCTTCAAGATGAGCATACCAACTTAAAGTGAAGCTGTCAGCAGGATTTTGCCAAGTAAACTACATGCATTGTAAGGTTGGCAGTGTTAAATGAATTAAAATGATACCTGGGCAGCACGGTGGCTCAGTGGTTAGAGCTGCAGCCTTGCAGCGCTGGGGTCCTGGGTTCGAATCCCACCAAGGACAACATCTGCAAGGAGTTTGTATGTTCTCCCTGTGTTTGCGTGGGTTTCCTCCGGGCACTCCGGTTTCCTCCCACACTCCAAAGACATACTGATAGGGAATTTAGATTGTGAGCCCCATCGGGGACAGTGATGAAAATGAATGCAAACTGTAAAGCGCTGCGGAATATGTTAGCGCTATATAAAAATAAAGATTATTATTATTATTACCTGAGGTGAAGAAATCTGTCCTAGTTCTTATGTAATCAGTGTTAGAAGTTGCAGCTTATGATATGCCAGAGCTCTGGGAGAAACCAAGGAAAGTCCTGTCCACAGGCCGCCCAGAAGC
The DNA here is from genome assembly GCF_039654945.1 of Dendrobates tinctorius. Taxonomy (NCBI): domain Eukaryota; kingdom Metazoa; phylum Chordata; class Amphibia; order Anura; family Dendrobatidae; genus Dendrobates; species Dendrobates tinctorius. The sequence goes on along the minus strand of NW_027361801.1, from coordinate 13,550,910 downwards.
ACAAACATGTTCCTCATCACAGAGACAGAGAGAGACAGACTGTTTGTGCTTTGGGGCAGCCTATGGGCAGGACTTTCCTTGGTTTCTCTGGCTTAGAGAAGGAAGAGAAGACTCTGCCTACAGTCCCACCCCGGAGCACGGGCATATATTAGCTGCAAAATTCTAACACTGATTACATAAGAACTACAAGATGGATTTCTGCACCCCAGCTATCATTTTAATCAGTATAACACTGCCAACCTGACAATGCGTGTAGTTTACTTAGCAAAATCCTGCTGACAGGTTCACGTTAAGAACCTGTATTTGCTTGATTGACAAGGTTTAATGAGAGATTCTGATCTATGGATCATCTGGTTTTTTTTTTTTTACTTTTCTTATCTAGATACATCTTGTACATCTTGAACATAGTTTTGGGACCTACACTGTAAGGGTCCCGTTTCACATAGCAATGCATCAGCGATCCAGACAGCGATACGGTCTGGTAAGGATCGCTGGTGCGTTGCTAAATTGTCGCTAGTAAGCTGCCAAACAGGCAGATCTCTTCAGCGACGCAGCAATGATCCGGCGATCAATATAACGACCTCGGCGGTCGTTGGTACCTTGTCACACAGCAGCTATTCTGAACAATTCCAGCCTGCGTCCCTGAGTTCTGCGTCGCCAACGAGGTCGCTCGTCAGCGTCAAACACAGCGATGCATGCTGGCCAGCGGGATGCCAACGATCAAAAAATGGCCCAGGATATTCCAGTACGATCAGCGACATACAGTGGGGGGGGGGGGGGGGGCGGTCGGCGCAACGTGTCACATGTAGCGAGATCGCTGTTGCGTCACAAAATCGGTGACGCTTTAGCGATCTCCCTATCGATCTCTCTATGTGAGATGGGGGCTTAAAAGGGGTATTGGAAAACAGGAGAGGGTTCAAAAGGTGGTTAACTAGATTTGCTAACTGGGATGGAGGGCATCTTATAATCAAAAGTTCAAAAAAAATTGGGCATGTACTAGTTAAAAAAAAAAAAAAAAAAAATCTCAGAGGAAATCTCATTTACATGTACAAATAACTGGCAAATGATTATTGCTTCCATGTAGCATAGTCATTCATTAAGTGTGGAAAAAAAAATAATTCAGATATCTAAAGGGTTCTTTACAGTTAGCCTATATAATCCCTGACCGCAAAAGATACTAAATACATCTAATCAAGAATTGAACCAGTTGGGTCGGGGTATAAGTTAAACATACTAGACAGTGCAATTGTTACAAATTTTCTATATCAGGCAGAACAAAAAACAAACAAGTGCTGAAATATGTTTTTTGTGAGCATACGTGACCCAATACTGTACAGCTTCCTGTGTATATATAACGGAACCTGAAACGGAAATACCACTTTACTCAACTTATCTTTTCTCATTTGTCTACACAATCAAAGCTAATCTTACTGTATTTTGCAAAATGAGCAGTTACCAGAGACATTCATTTCTAGGAATGTCACTGAACACAAATATAAAGTCAAAAGCTACACATGACGAGTGTGAAAATAAGAATGTTGCTACTTTTGAGTCAATCCGAGAGAGCATTATTGAAATGTCCGGGGTTTTTTTGCAGGGCGTTCTAATTCTGTTTTTAGCATGCTTTTTTTTTTCTTTTTGCATAGTACTTTTGGTAACACTGGTTTTACAGGTGAAATACTTTTGAGAATTATTATTCATTGAAATGTTCATGAGACTATTTAATTCAGATCTAATAAAAGGCAAATAAAAAGCAAACACAGAAAGACAAGAGAAGATTAAAATTTACCGCATATGAAGGTATCAAAATCTCGGCTTTGTATCGTAATGGGCAGTTTGCGGTGTTATTAATTGGTGTCCATTTCCAAAACAAACAAAAGTTTCCATTCATTCCAAACGTTATATTGATTGAAGGGTGATGTCGCCCTGTTATAAAGTAAAAAAAAAGTGAGCAAATCATCACATATGTTGATGCTGAAAAAAAAATAATCATTTCAATTTTCTAAACAAGTCTTCAAATCCGGGCTTCCTTCTGAATCCTCAAAACCGAAATTTGTACACAATAATTATGCAGCGATTAAGTTAAATACGGGAAACAGAGTCCATAGTATAAAACTTTAGGTTCAGTTTGCCTAAAGAACATCGGACGGCAATAACAAGTTTATGTAACTTTTTAAATAATTTTGTGGCTTCTGAAAGTCTGAATGTTGTAAAAAAATAAATACCGTAAATGTGTGTGTCACCATTTTCTAAATACCCATAACTTTTGTATTTTCCTACTGATGGTCTAGTTTTTTCTGGAGTAAGCTGATGTGTTTTTGTTGGTAGCATTTTGATGTACACATAACCTATTGATTGCTATTTATTTCATTTTGTGGAGCTGATGTGATAAAAAAAAATAAATTAAAAAAATAAATTAAACAATTCTGGCATCCTGATATTTTTTTTTTCTGTAGTCTAATAACTGACTTAATCCCTTCATGGTCTTGCAATGTTCCATTTTTTTGTTTTCGTTTTTTCTCCCCTTCTTCCAAGAGCCATAACTTTTCTATTTATCCATCCATATAGATGTATGAGATCTTGTATTTTAAAGTTACATAATTGATATTATCACGTGGAAAGCGCGAAAAAAAGGGAGTTAAAATTGAAAAAAAAACAAAAAAAAAACGAGTACAATTCCATAATTTTTTGGGGGATTTTTCTATTTACCAGATTCACTGCACAGTAAAACTGACCAGGCAGTGTGATTTTCAAGGTCACTACGATTATGCAGATACCAAACATGTATAGTTTTTATTTTATTTAAGTGGTGAAAAAATATTTGGAAAAAAAAAAAATTAGCTTGAGTTGCCATTTTCCGAGACCCATAATATCTTCGTTTTTTGGGATATTGGGCTGTGTAAGGGCTTATTTTGCACCCTGATCTGACATTTTTACGGATACCATTTTGATGTAGATACAAATGTTTTGATTGTCTCTTATTGCAATGTTTCAGTGTCCAAAAAAACTCAATTCTGGCATTTTGATTTCTATTCCTGTTATGCGGTTTGACAGTTGGATTAATTTATTTTATATTTTAATCAATCAGACTTTTACGAATGCAGAAATACCAAATATGTGCATTTTTTTATTTTTAATTGGGGAAAATCGGGGTGATATGGACTTTTTTTTAAACTTTTTTTTCACTTTTTCTGTATTTGTTAGTCCCTTTAGAGGAGTTAAAGCTGTATACGGTATAACAAAATGGTCTAGTATGAACTCCAGCCATGGGCTGATTTTCAACATAATACCATGAATACAGACACAGGGGTCTTCAGCAGACCACTGGCTGTCATGGTAACACATCGGCATCCTACAATCTCATTGCGGGAGCGCTGATGAAGTGATAGAATGATGCGCCTCCCTTCCAGCACGCTGTAATGCCACTGTCACAGATTGGCAGCAGCATTTCAATAGGCCACCTCCTCTTCACTGGAGGCTGTTAGAGGCCGATAATTGTGGTGCCCATGAGGGTTCAGTCGCCACAGAAGTACTGCACCTCCTTCTGAGGTGTAGTATCCCACTTCTCAGGTAAGATGGTAACACCTGACCAGACTCCAGCACCTACTGTACATCCAGCACAGACACCTTAGAACAGCAGAGCACCCTTTATGGCAGCTGCTTTGGTTCATGAAGGGTGCTGGGTGGTGGGTGGAGCTTAGATTACACTAGAGGGGAAAGCTGACAGGAAGTTAGTCAGTTCCCCGCAGGGGGAAGCGGAGAGAAGACCTCTCTGCAGTCGGAATCCCCATGGAAGGGGAGAAAGACAGTTCCCCACTGGGGGAAGGAGGGAAAGGACGTGTTTGCAGCAGCCTCCTGTGAGCTGGAGCTGCTAGCAAGGAAAGAGAAAGAAGGATCAGTTGTTCAGAAGATAGATAAGAACGGAACGTGAGGAGGAGAAAGACTAGGGCTAGTGCAGAGCCCTTTCCTAAGTTCAATGCACCAAGGCCGGGCGCCGGTATCCGAGGCTGTGTGTGATACTAATGATCCTACAGCAGAAACCGGAGGAATAGAAGTTGTGACCACTTTATTCCCACCTAAGACTCGAAGACACAGCAGCAACGAGTGTGAGCCGAGACATTATTGTATGGAATCCCCGAAGCGGGCTACAGCTGCCTGTCATACGAGTGAAGTTATAAGTAACATCAAGGTTTAAGCATAGTCACAGACACGGATTCTTTACTGTAAGAGCAGTGAGACTATGGAACTCTCTGCCATATGATGTTGCAATGAGTGATTCCCTAATAAAATTTAAGAAGGGACTGGATGCCTCTCTTGAAAAGTATAATATTACAGGGTATACACACTAGTTCCCTTAATATTGCGTTGATCCAGGGAGCTAGCCTGATTGCCATATGTGGAGTCGGGAAGGAATTTTTTTTCCCCAATGTGAAGCTTAATGTTTGCCACATGGGTTTTTTTGCCTTCCTCTGGATCAACATGTTAGGGCAAGTTAGGATAGGATATGGGTTGAACTAGATGGACTTAAAGTCTTCCTTCAACCTTAATAACTATGTTACTATGTAAGAAGGAGGAACTTGAGTGTAATTCATAACTACAAGTACTTCAGATTAGCGCTAGTAAGGAGACGTTCAGAAAAGGCACATGGAAGGGAGTAATGGAAAGGTGTATTCCATCTGCCTGGGAGTTGGCTGAGCCTCTGACCTGGAGGCTGCAGCACTGAACCGATCACCTGTCTGTGCCAGAAACGTGAGTAAAAGAATTGGAACTGCACTCAGCTGTGTCATTGCCTTCTTCCTGCGCCATCCTACTCAGCACTGCTACATCTCTGTGCCTAACACTACACCATCTACCCCAACATCTACTACTACTGCCCTGTGACTACAGCTCTGCCTGTGGAGAGCCAATACATCTTTGCTGCACCAAGCCATCTGTCCCAGAGGATCTGCACTGCAGCGCTGGTCACTTCTGACCAGATACCACAGGTGGCATCACGAATTACCTACATACAAACTTTATTCAATTCCACCTATTTTACATGGACACCCAGGGCCATGGAACGGGTCACTGCCCCCGCGACCTATCCCTTTAAGACACCGGCCCGGTACAGAGTAATCCCACAGCCATGGGGGTGCTCCATAATGACTGAATATTTTATCCAGTATCTTCAAAGATATTTGCGGGCTCGGCATTTGAGCCTACATCAAAGACAGGGAGACAAGGGGTAAGGGAATCTGTCACCAGGTTTTTGCTATCTAATCTGAGAGCAGCACACTTTGACAACTTTTTAATGTAAAGAGCTAATTGCTCACAAATTTTAAGAACTTTGCTTGCTTTTGATAAATTTAAAAAAAATATTTATATTCAAAGCTGTGAACTCGCACAGTTTAAGGGCTTTGCTAAAAAATCCTATGTAAATTTATGTGCTTATCTTTTAATTCACATGGAAACAGGAGAAGCAATGGAATGAAACTGAAAGGGTAAAGACAACTCTCAGCCACAGGGAGTAAATCTAATAATGAAATGATGCTCCACCATAACAGCCACAGGGAGTAAATCTAATAATGAAATGATGCTCCACCATAACAGAATCCAAATTGACTAGTGATCGGACAGACAATCCAGAAACTACATTACAGGATGTGAACCACAAAACGATTGTGCACAAACTTCACCACGATGAACCCTTCTTTTCAGTGCAGATTAAAAATTTGCTTTTAGACTATTGCAGATTATCCAGTGATGACATAAGGGTAAACTTCGCATATTTAGACCACATGATTTGATTTTGTGATTCCCAAAACATGTCAATTCATTGTGGCAAATTCAACATTTTCAATGCAAACTATAATATCTGGGGCAAATCCACAACAAACTCCAAAAAGATTTGTATGCAGATAAAGTGCAGAAATATTAGCAGTAAATCCACTGTGTGCACATATACCCTTAGGTAAAGCACGTCAGGAACACCGCACTGCACTTGCTCACTGAGCCAGTGCGCGTGTCCTGAGTAAAACAAACTGTGCTCAGAGATACCTGTGGAGCGGGCAGCAGCAGAGAAGATGCGTGCTTCAGACACAAAGGACCTGAAGCATGTGACTGCTGGGGGCGTGGCCTAAACTCCAGAGAGCTAGGAGCTGCAGGAAAACTCCTAGAATGGTAACAACGGAACAAAGTTACTAATTGGCATAAACAGGGACATAAACCAGATCAGGCCGGGGTCAAAGCACGAGATAGCATGACAATTACCAAAGGGCAAGTCAGAACGGATAGTCAAGACGTAGTCAAGAAATCAGAAACCAGAGAAGCAGATATACAGTACAGAATCAACATGCAAACTCACAACGGGGGACAGAACCGGATCAAAACCATATAGGCAAGCTATAAGACAACGAACAGGTACACAGGGGTCACAACATTCGGCCAAAGGCAAAAGTATAACTGACAGGGATTGGAGTATCTCAGGGCAATAAAAAGCTCTTCCTGAACCAAAGAGAGGCCACAATAATTAACCCCAGGTGTGCAGGTCAAAGCCTGCACTGAGCTCAAGACATTAACCCCTGACATGCAGGTCAAAACATGCACTGGGATCATGACAGCACACAGAGCTATTTTTATGTGGATTTTGGAGCAGATCCTCTTTAAAACACCCCAGCAAGAGAATTCAAAGTATATTGGAAGCCGTTTTTGATGTGGGATTTGAAAATAAACGCTAGGGAATTTTCACATTCTTTTTTTTTCTGAGCTTTCAAAGCAGAAATTCTCTAAAACCCACAAGTTTTGCTTGGGTAGTTCCTGATCCAAAAACAGCAAAAATACAGACAAAAAAACCTCAGTGTGAGCACTTGCTTAGAATACATCCACAAGGGATATCTGCTGCCAATTTCCATGCGCTGAACAAATCTCATCCACATACTGCAGAAATCTTTAGCTTGGGGATTGACTAGTGTTGTGGGGAGGTTGATGAGCACACATATGAAAGAAAGGACCATTTTCATACATTTTACTTTTTTTATCCACTTTTGCTTAGTGTGTTGACTTTTACCATCTATATGTCATCCATTTTTCACACATGCAAAAAATAAATAATTTCAAATGTTTTCCCAGTTGACTAAAAACAGACAGCATGCCATTTTTGTGCAGTTTTCTCCTTCGCTCATCCATTCACTTGAAATGGTGAAATTTTGTCCATAAAACATAAAAAGTAGAAGAGGTCTTGTGTATTTTTTTCATAAGGATCATTTAATACTACTAGTATGAATGGGGGTACATTAAAACTACAACTGCAGCTAATTTTTCACTACGTGACTGATGTTTCCATTTTTACTATCAAAGTCTATTTTTTTTTTAATTATTTCTAATGGAAACTTTGCTGAAAACAGAAGTGCAATCACAGAATCATATCGAAGCAGTTTAGATCATACTTTTACACATTGTGGCTAGCTGCCATCAAAAGAAATAAAAATGTAAGAGATCTTAGAAGACTTTCTACATTAAAAAAATAAATAGTATTAAATATTGTTTAGTATTATAATATTACATTTCAGAGAAACTTCTAATTGAAAACCACAAAATCAACTGTTGTACACTCCTACAGTCGGGGAAAAAAAAGCTCTGAAAATGCTCTGGGCCACCCTTCTCTCTATTGTAGGAAAGAAGACCGTTAGAACCATCGCTATGTTCACTGTCTATTGCCAAGACTATGCTGGCTGTAAAGAAGATGAGCCATTATCATAGTCATACCATCAATGGACTAACTTGGGCTATGTCTTCTCCTCTGTGAGCCTTACTGCATGTGGCCTACTGATCAAGGATGGAATGGATGACGTTAGCATAACATATCAGGATACCCAGGACTGTAAAAAAAAAAAAAAAAAAAAGTGCCTGAGCATCAACAGGCAGATAGTTGCCACCTACCTGCCTGTTGTGCCAGGCACTGTTATCCGCTGCCACAGGCCTTCACTGACATCCCGTCAGCAAAGCAGCAGATTGTCTTCCTGTTGACAGGCATGTAGTTGTTAACAGAGGCAACAACCTGCCTGTTGTACCCAGCGCCGGTCATTGACCGATCCTGCTAAGGATTCAGCTGCTCAGTGTCAACAGAGCAGCGGTTTCTCTTCCTGTTGGCAGGGTGGGACTACTGGTGTCATGCTGATTGACAGCTGGCTCTCCGCTGCCAAATTGGGGGAAGCCAGCTCTCAATCAACATAATGCCAGTAGTCCCATCCTGCCAACAGGAAGAGAAAGCGCTGCTCTGTTGACAGAGAGCAGCTGAATCTCTGGCAGGAGCGGTCAATGACCGGCGCTGGGTACAACAGGCAGGTAAGTGCCTCTGTTAACAACTACATGCCTGTCAACAGGAAGACAAATTGCTGCTTTTTTGACGGGATGTCAGTGAAAGTCTGTGGTAGCGGATAGCAGTGCCGGGCACAACAGGCAGGTAGGTGGCAACTATCTGCCAGTTGATGCTCAGGCACTTTTTTTTTTTTTTTTTACAGTCCTGGATATGCTGATATGTTATGATAACTTCATTGCCTCTGTTAACAACTACATGCGTTTTTTAAATAAGTCCTGGATATCCCCTTTAATGCTAAATCAATTATTTATTTTGGAAGGATTGGCCAACTACTCTTGTGTATACAGGACTTTCGACTAACCCCGAGTGTCAGAAGTAAAGTAGGAAAGAATGACTAGGAAGTTTGGATTTTAACTAAGACTTTACTACCATGGAGGTCTGGAAGTTTATGCTTATCTCCCAATTAATAAAAACATGGATATATGTATGGGACAGCCAAAAGTATATCTATAGGCCAGAACCATGAAAGAAGAATGGGCACCTTAAAGGCTTCCATTCAATTTAGACTAAAGCACGTTTCTGGTTTAACAAACCAATGTTTAACCAACAGTCATAGTGTCACAGTCGCGTGTGTCTGGACGCAGCGAGTACCGCAAGGCGAACCCATATGACACACGTGACCCTGGATACACCGCCTCCAGTTGGGCGAATTTAAATAATAAGACGTGCAGCTGGATTCACCGCCTCCAACTGGCGAATTTTGGTATTACACGTATTTATATAATAGTCTGAAAACCCCGCCTCCAGTAAGGCGAATTTAAATAATAAAAGGGGAACCTGGGTAAAATTAACAATGGTGGGCCCTGCGATAGGGAATAGGGACTTGGAGACCTCCTGCACTCCCCTGAGCCAGAGTCCCTGCACTCCTAACGTTCCCTATGCCGGTTCCGCACTGGGCGACGCACAGGAACCTTAAAACCCTGACTCGTCCTGACCCTAAACCCTCACTAGGGAATTGGTCGGTGCGGAAACTAATCCCAACACTGCACTAAACACACACAAGGGAAAATGACAATACAGGGGGAACACCACTTAACTTTGTTCTGTTGCGTACACTCCTAGCAACAGAGCCCAACACCTGCGTGCATCTTCTCCTCCACCCGGATCCATCACCATAACCGGATCCATCACCATAGTGCAGCCTTGGAGCAGAGTCCACCACCAGTTGCAGCTGCCCAGTAAACAGAGTCCCAGAGATGAGCCCAGCTTCTGCCAATAAGTCCAGCATGCTTGAGTCCAGTTTTCAGCAACCAAGTCCAGCATGCTGAGTGCAACTCTCACCATCGTCACCACTCCACCAAGCCATGCAAGCACCTCCTGCTGACACCATAAACTGCGACTCCAACACACCACGCCAGCCCTCCATGCAGACTCCATAGCTGACTCAACCCCTCTGGCTGGGCTGCCCAGGACTCTCATTCAGCTCCTTCTTTCACCCAGGCTTGCTTCCCAAATGAAGAACTCACAATATCACCAACAGTGATTGAACACACCTGACTCTTTTATAGAGCCTCACACCTGATTTGTAATTAAGTGCACATTAAACCAAAGAAACTAAAGTGCACTACCGCTCACCACCATCGGGGAAACTAAGAATGAATGACACCACGTGTCATAATTCTAATGGCCACCGGGGGCAATCAACCCACTTTGGCAACAAGCCAAAGGAAAAAAAAGTTCACTTTGTGCATTTAAACTGTCAGATCCACCTTGGATCATGACATAGTGTCGACAAGGCTGTATATTTTTTAGTCCATATTACCCAATATATTCATTCAACCAGGCCATAAATGTTTAGTTCCCGGGGTGAGATATGAACAATCTTTCTGGAAATTTTATTTTCTTTCAATGGAAGATCACTCATGGACGATAGATCTTTCTATGAACAAAAGATCTTTCAACTTTCGGTCAAAAAATTCAAAGATGGTCAACTTAATTTCAAATGATGACAGTTTCCAGTAGGTTGGCTAAAACGTTCATTCCTTCTTCAGTTTTCACATAACGAAATGTTTTAGCTGAAATTAATAATTTTAGAGCAACTTTAATCAACTAACCAAGCTCTATGGGGAATTTAAAATCTTCAGAAGCACAAGTAGAAAGATTTGTTTACCAGGAGGGAGGTCATATTACAACACAACACCACTTCCTTTACAAGTACACTTTAAAACAAAGTGATTAGATAAAAACGTCATATGTTCTTGGCAAGAAGGTAGGAATTAATCTAGAGATTTTGTGACTTTAACCTTGGGTCAAAGAAGAAGGCAGAAACACATAGCGGCCAATAGTAAGTTAGTCATTGAGTAAAACAATGTATGAAAATAATTTTGTTACATACTAGAAAAAAAAAAAATATAAATACAATAGCAACATTCACCACCATTTACCTTCTTCAGAAAACTTTTCTTTATAATACTACACATACTATGTTTACTGTGGTAGGGAAAAAGGGAAAGGCTTATGCCATTAACTCACTTCCTAGCAGTCAACTTGCTGCAACAGCAAAATTCTCCCACTATTCAGTCTGCAAAGGAGAACACCCCAAAGCTTAGCTCAACTTATTTTATTGGTAATTACATTTGATTAGATGAACTATTCACTTATGGAGATGCCCTGTAGAGGGATAAACAAATCCTGATTTTCAAGGATTTTGATAAGACAGAATGTGTTCTATTGATATAGTAAGTACAACGCGTTTCAGCTCTTAAAGAAGCCCTTCGATAAAGGTTTTTTTTTATCAATCTGTGTATATGTGATGTACTGTAGTGCAAATGTGTTAATATACCCACCTACCGCCACTTTCTCTGGTATCCAGCGCCATTCCGCTCAACCACTGAGTGATGTCACCACCCTTTAGACTTTCCGGGTCATGATGTATTCTGGGTAAATCAAGAATGGCTTTTACAATGTAAACCTATGAACGAGGCTTTATAGACTTACACTGTAAAACAGACTTCTGGCTCACACACAGCATAGAGTGAGCTGGATAGTCCTAAGTGTGGCGACGTCGCTGAGAACAGGAGCAGAACGATGCTGCATCCTGGAGAAGGTGGTGGCAGATACTCATATTAGCACATTCATATTACACAACAGGCTATACACAGGTTTAGCGAAAAAAAAAATCTTCATGGGAGTGCTTCTTTAAAGTGACTCTGTCAGCATAGAATGATTGTTCAATCGAAGTGCAGGTGCTCGATGCATCATGGTGGGGCCAAACATTTAAGTTTACCTTTCCACCGGCTTGTTTTCAATCTATCTCTGCCCTTTTCAGTCTCTTTGAAGCCAGAGCTGTCAATCAAAGAAGAGCAAGGGGGTGGAGATAGAGGGGAAAACAAGCAGGTGGCAAGGTACACTTAAATGTTTGGCCACTCCATGATGTACCAAGCGCATGTACTTGGTTTGTATTGTCATTCAGTGATGACAGTCTCTTTAAGGCCACCATACCCTTTTTCCATCTTGGCCGGCTCTCCCATACACAGGAGTACTCGTTTGGCCAAAGGATTCTAAATTTTTGTATGAAAGAGCCGCTGCCAGACAATTGGTGACGGCTTGTCTATTGACGAAGACAATACAGTCAGCAGTCTGAAATCGAACTTGGTGAATCAATATTTCCCTTTTCAATCAATTGTCCGGGGCATCCTTACACATTAGGCTGCCATGCCAAGCAGGTTGATATCAGCAGGTTCCGATGACAGTTTAATGTGTGTGGGGGGATTTACATATGCACCTTCGTCAAGCAGATGTATGTACTGAATGTTTCTGACGAAGGCTAATTTTTAGGAGCCAAAACGCATTGTAAATAGTACCCCAATAAAACAGATACAACCTTCTCAAAATCCCCGATGATCAGGATATCTTCATCCTTCCACAGAGCATCTAATCGAGTGTAATCGTGCTAAGATCGGGGATGGAGTTGGAGATTTCGGTTTGTGAAACAATGGTGACGAACCTCCCTGAAAACGCATCATCAGGTGCAACATCCACAGTGTAGATGTGCACACTTACTGCACAACATAATAAGGGGATTAGGTGTTTTACTACAATAAGCGCCTCTTCTACAGGACTGTGCTGCATGGCACATGTGTAACCTACCACAATAGTCTCATTCATTTCTACCTTCAATCCCCCCTTAAAATGATGGCAAGGAAATTAATGTGGTGCAGTTTGTTTTCCTTCTTTAGGGTGGTAAATGAATGCCAGTTCAGAATAAGCATGTTGTTTCTTGATTCTTCTTACCTATGGCATATCAATTAGCATTTTACTTTTGCATTACTTGCTTATACTTGTATGAACAGTGCGTACAACGCCTTACAAAATAACCCTAGATTGTGGAACGCTGAAATAAGACGCAAGATTTACTCTAATGCAATAGTATATTACTTGGACAAAAGTCTGTGGACATCTCACCATCACACCTATCAGCTTGTTTTACAACGCACATCGAAATCCAAAGCCATGGATGTTAAGAAAAGGTTTTCCAGGCTAAAAGCAATTTTATTCCTTCAGAAAACACTAGGAGCAGTTTAAAAAAAAACCAACGGTTTGACTCAACATCCCTGTCCAAGTCCAGAGTCTCCACCACTGCTCCAGGTGTCTGTATTGTCTGCATCTCTGATGTCACATTGACAGTGTTACAGCCAATCAGTGAGCTCATACCGTCTATTCCAGTAAAGCCGTTGAGCTCACTTAATGGCTGCAGATAAGAGTAGTGGTGAAAATGCAGCACTGGACCCTGGGAGGATAATTAAAGCACATTGTTTAAAAAAAAAAAAAAAACTTCCCGTGAGGACAGGAGTTTTGTGAAAGTAGAAAACTAAGCTGACACTCAGCTCAAACTCAGAGTAGAGTTTGAAAACAGTGTCATTAACAAACAATTCAGCACCCCCCCACAACTCAGGGGCCCCATGGCGTGCCAGTGACCCCAACGGCGAGTGGGTCCCCTGCTTGCTCAGGGACTTGCCCGGGTGATCACACCGGCATTGGATGAGTAAAGCAGTTTGTTTTTAAGGAAAAATTGTAATTGTAGCCATGTTGGGTGTTAGATTTTCAAATAACAAATCTAAAAAAAAAAATCATAAAATCATGAGGGTGCAAATTATAGTTACAAGTTTCTGCTTTTTTATTTTATTATATTTTACCAGGAAATGTATTTTAAGGTGTAACATGTCAGTTTTGATACAAGCTAATCACTTAGTCATAATGCAATGGCATTTTATTTCAGAGAAAGTAATAATGTTTTTCTATCACTTTCACCTTCCCTCCCCCTCGGCAAGACCTTTTATTTTTTGATTAAACTAGCAGATAAAGACACAAGTTGAAATCTTCAAAGCTGTCTTTAGAAATAAACCGGTAGTGGCAAAAGATTATTTTACCTAATGTTATCAACGATTTCTACAAAAAGGAAGGAAGACACAAAATAACCCAAGTCTGGCGTGCACAGTCTGAAATGTTTTGTGCCCCATTCTGTAAGTAAAAGCTGCTCAGCCACTGGCGTGATCTGATCTGCATGTAATCCACAATGGGTGCGGATGGAAACCTGCCAAAGAGCATTATCGCTTCGAATATAGTAATCCCTTGTTGCCAGAAGTACAATGGCCAAAATGAGTGATGTGTAAAATGTAGGACAAAAGTCGAAATTAAGGAACAGAAATAGAGATGATCACTCACGGCAAATCATTCGAGCGGGTACAAAATGAGAATAAATTCTATTTAACAATACGCTTACATGTAATTCAATGTCATCACCACACTTGATAAAATTTCCAGTTATCATATTGTATACCTCCCATGCAGTCTCATTAGTTTAGTGGTCAAACACAATTATTACCACAAATTTCTGCATTATCCAAATACTATTGTACCATAGACCATATGGTAAAGGGGTGGGGAATGCCCTTTTGTCCGGCCCCTGGGCAGATTCCCAGGGACCGGACAGCAAAATGCTTGTCAACAGGCCTTTAATAGCTCCTGACAAGGGGTGGTCGCACACACAGCGATCACTACTAAATGCTGTGATGTGTGCAATGAAGGCTTATGTCCTGACGTGTGCAAGCATCAGGGCATCTCTTGTGGGCAGAGCCCGCACGCTCTGTGCTCCAGTCCCACTGACAACAACGGCAGCGGCGGCCCCTCCTGCTATGTATGTGTCTACAGCCATCTACGATGTATGTGCCTTTAGTGTCTCCTAAGATGTATATGCTCCAGCATTTCCTGCGTAATATATATACTCCAGATCCAGCATCTGCTGAGTAATGTGTACGCTGCAGCCTCAGTGTCCCCTATGTGATGTATATGCTGCAGATAAAATGTCTACTATGTGATGTTGAACTATTGGTGGAGATTAGGGGTGATAGTCTGCACACATTGCGTTTCTTCTGATGAAGACATTAGTTCAATTTCCTTTATTTCTCACCTAGACCAATTTCTCCACCATGTGCAAAGGCAATGATGAATTGGGTTTCACATAACCTAAGAGGGTTGTCATTTGTGCACTTCAGGGGTTGATGGACTTTGTGCCTCTAGTTCAAAAGGGAAGCAAATAAGTGCCTTTATTTGCTCTTCGGCTAAGTTTCAAAATAAATGTGAAGAGAGATTCATAAATTAATTTGTCACAGATGGGAACATAAATTCAGGCCACGGGTAATTGAAATGTGGAATGTGAATAATAATAATGCAGAAGATAAAGCGAAAATGCAACAATGACTCACAATTGTAATTCTTATCAGATAGCTCCACCAGGAAGAAAAAAAAAAATACATAAAAAGAAAAGGAAAGGATTGCAATATATATTATATAGTCTGCTGTTATAACAAACCCATCTGTTTTAATATCCTTTTTTGTTAAACAGAAACTGGCACAATATTTAAAAATTGTATAAAATTTTACTATTTCACATGGAAAATTTTTTAAAAATATCACAAACACAAAAATAATTGTACAAGCCAAAATCACCTCTATGGCCAGACACAAAGAGGCTACAGACCACTCTAAATATGTGATTATGAACGTATAATGCTAAATAGGTACTGGCCCTTTAATTATAACCATGAAGGCATGAAGGGTTAACATTTGAACAGATCTCCAATAATTACATTACAGCCTGGCAAGCCATAGCCAATTGGTAGCATTTCATCAGATCCAGGTTTTCTTGCCTTGTCCATGAATGGTTTGTTCCAGTAGCCCATTTATCATCAAATTGTCCTGGTTCCTCGATATCTAATGTGGACTTTGTTAATCCGGGTGACGTCTGAACAGGCAGGACTCTCTTTGTGACACTCATGTTTATTGAGGTAGGCACTATAGTGTTTGTAGTCTTGCCCAAGGACCACTACTGGTATATTATTTCCAACAGGGCAGAGCCAAGATATGAACCCCAGTCTCCCACACTGGTGGTTGTCGACTTAAACCACTACACTATAACAGCCAGCTAGGGTAGGTATACTAGTGCATTATAGTGTTAGGAGCCTTGGTATTTAATTTATTCCCTTTTTCGCTCATTATTTCACCCCACACACACACACGATAGACCAATTGAAAGGTAAACTTGCTCCCTTCAGCAAGAAAACAGCCAAACAAACAACACATTCACGATTTTATCACTAAACACAGTTTAAACATTAATTTTCAAAAACTTACAGAAAGACAATTTATTGTATTACCAATCTACATATATAAATACCTGTCTGTGTTCATCAACTCATGAAATACATGTACATTTGACCAGCTTGCTTTTTCTGAAATTGCTTGCGCCCATGACGAACAATGTGCAAAAATTTCACACGGGCCAAGTTAGTTTAATTTAATTTTTCCGCCGGGCAGAGTTGGGAATTGAACCATGTCTCATGTCATAGGCTATGCACTTAACCATTACACTATACCAGCCAAGACAACTAGCACAAGTGACCATTAAATGTGACATATACCAAGATGACGCACTGTCCCCATTGCTGTTCTACATAAGCTTGAACCCCCTCAGTCAGATATTACAAAATCTGGCTATGGATACAAGTTCAAGAGTGGAAGCACCATCAGCCACCTCCTCTACATGGATGCGAAAAACGAACGAGACATAAATTCACTGATCCACCTGACAGGGATCTACAGCAAAGACATCGGGATGTCCTTCGGACTGGAGAAGTGCGGCCGGTTGGTAATAAAGAGAGGCAAGGTAGTCAAGACTGATGGAAGTGGAATTATCAGCAAGGCACATAGCAGATGTACAGACATGCTACAAGTACCTCGGCATCCCACAGGGATACAGTAACCATGATGAGGAGGCAAAGAAAGCACCAACATCCAAATACGATAGAAAGGGTAAAACAGGTCCTGAGATTATATGATATATATATATATATATATATATATATATATATATATATATATATATATATATATATATATATATATTTTGTGATAAAACACTCCGGGATCGCCTTTGCTGGGGTCAAAGGTCACGTGCATTCAGCATGAAACTCAGGCGCAGAGCTGGGATTCGGGTGTAACTGACCCTGGGTCAGGTTTATTAACGGTGAAAGCAATGCAAAAGGAAATAAAACATAAAACAAATCCTTGCCTGTCCGGCACTAACTAAACAATGGACAACCTAACTACCAACTGGCGGGCTTCTCCCGTCCAGCCAAACCACAGTTGCAGTGGGCACTGCTTCCACTCACGTGTGTCTCTCACACAGACAGGCTCTCTGTGTTCCCAGGCTGAGACACTCACACAACCACCTGGCATCCTTTTATATCCACCTCCCATTATTCATTAGCAAGCAGGTGCGATACTGACCAGACTAGGCCACATAGGAAAGGAATCTGGGCGAGATATACCTGCCCTCATCCACTATTCCCACATGATTCTCACATATCCCCCCCTTCTGCTCAGACCACTCCGGTCGAGCAATGACACCCACCAAACAGTGCACTCGGGACAGGGCATCTGCATTTCCCATCTGTACCCCTGGGCGGTGCTCCACCGTAAAAGTGTAGGCCTGCAGGGCAAGGAACCACCGGGTCACCCGGCTATTCCGTTCCGTGTTCAAGTGCATCCACTTGAGAGGGGCATGGTCAGTGATCAGCCTGAACTTTCGGCCCACCAGGTAATATTTGAGGGCCTCTAGAGCCCACTTAATGGCGAGGCACTCTTTCTACGACTGCATACCTTTGCTCGTGTTTATTCAGCTTCCTGCTGAGATAGAGGACTGGGTGTTCCACTCCGTCCCTCACTTGTGAGAGTACGGCCCCGATACCGGTATCAGAGGCATCCGTTTGTACCACAAACTCACTGCGGAAGTCCGGAGTCACCAGTAAGGGCTGAGAGCAAAGTGCCCGTTTTAGGCTATGGAAGGCTTCTTCAGCCGCTAAACTCCATTTAATCATGACGGAGTCTTTCCCTTTTGTAAGATCCGTCAGGGGGGTAGCGATGGCTGCAAAATTGGGTATGAACCGGCGATAATAACCGGCGATCCCCAGGAAGGCTTGCACCTGCTTCTTGTTGACAGGTTGTGGACAGTCCTGAACCGCCTGAATCTTATCAACCTGGGGTTTAACAACACCCCTCCCAATTACATACCCCAAATACCAGGCTTCTTCTAGCCCGATGTGACATTTCTTGGGGTTCGCGGTTAGACCTGCCTCCCACAGGTCGTCAATCACAGCTTGTACTTTCTGGAGATGAGTCTCCCAGTCCAAGCTGTAAATGACAATGTCGTCCAAATATGCCGAAGCGTACTGCCTATGTGGCCTCAGGACTCGATCCATCAGTCTCTGGAAGGTCGCCGGTGCTCCGTGCAGACCAAACGGCATATACACATACTGAAATAGACCTTCTGGGGTAGCAAATGCTGTCTTTTCTCTGGCAGCCTCCACCAGAGGGATCTGCCAATACCCCTTTGTTAGGTCTAGGGTCGTAATATACCGGGATTTTCCTAACCGGTCTATCAACTCGTCGACGGATGGTGCCGTCCGGTTTAGGAATTAGCACAATCGGGCTGGATCAAGCACTGTGCGATTCCTCAATGACACCTAACTCTAACATTGCCTTCACTTCTCGGGAAACGGCTTCATGGCGCGCTTCCGGGATTCGGTAGGGCTTTACGTGAACTGTGACACCAGGTTCCGTTACGATGTCATGTTTTATTAGCGTAGTCTGCCCAGGTTTTTCTGAGAAAAACTTTTGGTTGCGAAGTAGAAACTGCCTGACCTCAGTCTTTTGCCGCTCCGAGAGAGTCTCTGCAACCCGTACCTCCGGTACGGTATGCGAGCAGACAGGACGGGCCAGCTCCGCTGACAAGGCAGACCGATCCTTCCAGGGCTTTATCAGATTTACATGATAAATCTGTTCAGGTTTCCGTTTACCTGCCTGGTATACTTTGTAGTTTACATCACCAACTCTTTCCTTAATCTCAAAGGGGCCCTGCCACTTTGCGAGGAACTTACTGTCCACCGTGGGGACCAGGATCAACACCCTATCTCCGGGTGCAAACGTACGGATCTTGGCGCCCCTATCAAATTCTTTTTTGGGCTCCTTGAGCCTGCATCATGTGTTCTTTGACTATAGGCATAACAGCCGCAATACGGTCCTGCATTTGTGTGACGTGATCTATCACCGTTTTAAACGGAGTGACCTGACCCTCCCAGGTTTCTTTTGCAACATCTAACAGTCTGCGAGGACGTCGGGCGTACAATAACTCGAAAGGCGAGAATCCCGTGGAAGACTGGGGTACTTCCCTGATGGCAAAAAGCAAATACGGAAGTAAATAGTCCCAGTTCTTCCCATCCTTGTCTATCACCTTTCTCAGCATCTGCTTCAGAGTTTTATTGAACCGTTCGACCAACCCGTCTGTTTGAGGGTGATACACGGATGTGCGTAACGGTTCGATTTGTAACAATCGGCAGAGCTCCTTCATTACCCTGGACATAAAGGGGGTCCCCTGGTCGGTGAGTATCTGTTTTGGTATACCGACCCGACTAAACACATGCACCAGTTCCTTGGCAATCGTCTTGGTGGCCGTGTTACGCAAAGGGATGGCCTCCGGGTAACGAGTGGCATAATCCAAGATGACCAGGATATGTTGGTGTCCACGTGCAGACCGTGGAAGGGGCCCAACTAAATCCATCCCAATCCTCTCAAACGGGACTTCAATAATAGGTAAGGGTACCAAAGGGCTACAGAACCGGGGCTTAGGTGCAGAGGCTTGGCAGTCAGGACAAGACTCACAATATACACGGATATCGTGATGCATGCCTGGCCAAACAAAACAGTGTAATATCCTTTCGGTGGTTTTCTGGACTCCCTGGTGACCTCCCATCACATGTCCGTGGGCCAGGTCCAGCACCTGCCGCCGGTAGGGTTTTGGCACGACTAATAGTTGCACCGTATCTTCCCCCTTTTTCTCTGATAGAGTAAATCATTCTCCAGAACCATGTAAGGATATGCCAGCCTAGAGCCAGGTTCTACGGGTACCCCATTTATCACTTTTACATTTGTCCTAGCCTGAGAAAGGGTAGGATCCTTTATCTGCTCGCTTTGGAAGTCATCTTTCTGAACTTCTAAATCCGGCAAACGGGGAGGTGGACGGCTGTCAGCCTCCTCCTCTTCCCCGGTCTCCTCCGTATCACCCGCCATGACTGAAAACGGGAACTGCAGGTCATTTCCCGCAGACTCTTCCCCCGAGTCTTCCGGGGAGACCTCTTCCCGGGGTTCGGGACCCACACACGCCCTGGGAGAAGAATCATGTACACTATTACCCAAAGGCATCAACTGATTCTCCCACAATTGCCAGAAGTGGGGAAAATCCCGGCCCAGGATAACATTATGCAATAACGCCGGGACGAGTCCCACTTTATGTTGCACAGACCCATAGGAAGTTGTAATGCATATGACCGTGGTGAGGTACGAACAGGTGTCTCCATGCACACACGTTACAGAAAATTTGTCTGATGGTCCAGTCGGGGCTGACACCAGACTGGCCTTCACCAGAGTCACCACACTTCCCGAGTCTAACAATGCCACCACATTTTTGCCATCAACAGTTAAATCACACAAGTGTTTTTCCACATCCTTTTGACCGGCATTCACACTCACTACCCGTGCAACCATAGACATGCGGTTTTTAGAGTCTGTGACGTCGCACTGCATGGGTTCAGTAGTGAGCGGACAGTTCGCAGCAATATGTCCCATCTCTTGGCAGCGGAAACACCTAACGGGCCCCTTGCATAGACCATAGTTCGTTACTCTCGGCCTCGCAGTGCGGGCAGTCCCGTTTTCCTCCCCCACTGTCTTAGGGATTTTTCCATCTCCCCTACTCCCTGGAACAGTCTTACCGGTTCCACGTGGAGATGATGAAGAACGAGGTGGGGTAACGTTGTCTCCGCCACGGAGTAACGTTCAACCAGATCCACCAGTTGATCAGCCGTCATAGGATTTCCATGGCTTACCCACTTCCTCAGGGCTGGCGGTAGAGCTCTCAGGTACTTGTCCATGACGACTCTCTGGATTATCTCTGGCGCTGTCAGCACCTCGGGTTGTAGCCACTTCTTCGTCACGTGGACCAGGTCGAACATCTGTGACCGCGGTGGTTTATCCGGCTGATAAGTCCATTGATGCACTCTCTGTGCACGGACAGCGGTCGTCACTCCCAGCCGGGCCAAGATCACGTCTTTCAGTTTGTCAAAGTCCTGCGCAGCTTCAGGCTCTAAGTCATAATAAGCCTTTTGGGCCTCACCGGAAAGAAACGGGGCAATCAGGCCGGCCCATCTTGCCTTCGGCCATTTTTCTCGCAACGCCGTCCGTTCAAACGTAGTCAGGTATGCCTCGACGTCATCTTCTGTCGTCATCTTCTGCCAGTACCGACTCACGTGAATCACTCTCGACTCGGCTTCCAGGTTAACCTCAGGTAAGCTTGCCAAGCGCTGCGCCACCTGCTGGAGAAGCGAACGATCGGTAACATGTCCACCAACTCCTTCAGCTGGGCCATCATCACCCGATTAGCTTCTTGCTGGACGGCGGTGGACTGTACCAGCGCTTTCACCACGTCCTCCATGCTCATGCTTGCAACGTGATGCCCGCGTTCTCCACCACAATGTGATAAAACACTCCGGGTTCGCCTTTGCTGGGGTCAAAGGTCACGTGCATTCAGCATGAAACTCAGGCGCAGAGCTGGGATTCGTGTATAACTGACCCTGGGTCAGGTTTATTAACGGTGAAAGCAATGCAAAAGGAAATAAAACATAAAACAAATCCTTGCCTGTCCGGCACTAACTAAACAATGGACAACCTAACTACCAACTGGCGGGCTTCTCCCGTCCAGCCAAACCAAAGTTGCAGTGGGCACTGCTTCCACTCACGTGTGTCTCTCACACAGACAGGCTCTCTGTGTTCCCAGGCTGAGACACTCACACAACCACCTGGCATCCTTTTATATCCACCTCCCATTATTCATTAGCAAGCAGGTGCGATACTGACCAGACTAGGCCACATAGGAAAGGAATCTGGGCGAGATATACCTGCCCTCATCCACTATTCCCACATGATTCTCACAATATATATTTTACCCCGGCAGAATTTTTGCTTTTTTTCCAGAGAATATTAGTTATTATAATTATTATTTATTTATATAGCGCCATTAATTCCTTGGTGCTGTACATGGGAGAGGGGGTTACATACAAAGTTATAGATATCGTTACATACAAAGTTATAGATATCATTAACAGTAAACAAATTTACAATGATGGACTGGTACAGAGGGGAGAGGACCCTGTCCTTGCGGACTTACATTCCACAGGATAGTGGGGAAGAGACAGAAGGTCGGGGGTGAGGTGGCCGAATGGTTATTGCAGGCTGTAAGCATTCCTGAAAAGATGGGTTTTCAGGTTCCGGTTGAAGGATCCAAAGGGTGGGGGATAATCGGACATGGTATTCCAGAGGATAGGGGATATTCGGGAGAAATCTTGGAGGCGGTTGTGTGAGGAACGAATAGGTGTGGAGGAGAGTAGGAGTCTTGGGAGGATCGAAGATTACGTGATGGAAGATATTGGGAGATTAGTTCAGAGATATAGGAAGGGGAAAGGTAGTGGATGGCTTTGTAGGTCAGTGTTAGTAGTTTGAATTGGACTCGTTGGGGAATTGGGAGCCAAAGGAGGGATTTGCAGAGGGGAGATACAGGGGAGTAGCAAGGAGAGAGGTGGATTAGTCGGGCAGCAGAATTGAGGACAGACTGGAGTGGTGCAAGAGATTTGACAGGGAGGTCACAGAGGAGAGTGTTGCAGTAGTCAAGGCGGGAGATGATGAGGGCATGTACAAGAGTTTTAGTAGATTGAGGACTGAGGAAGGGACGGATTCTGGAAATATTTTTGAGTTGGAGGCGACAGGAGGTGGCAAGAGTTTGGACGTGTGGTTTGAAGGACATGGCAGAGTCGAGAGTTACTCCAAGGCAGCGGATTTCAGGTGCGGGAGAGAGCGTGATGCCGTTTACCATAATAGATAGATCGGGTAGGGAAGATACGTGAGATGGAGGAAAGATGAGTAGAGTTGAGCGAAACGGGTCGAAAAATTTCAAAAGTCGACGACTTTTGGCAAAGTCGGGTTTCATGAAACGAAACCCGACCCTAGGATGAGGTCGGCCACGAGGTCGGCGACTTACGCGCCAAAGTCGCGTTTCAAAAGTTTTGCGCTCTTTTTCAGCCAATCAGGATCCACGGACACTGTGGGCAACGTGATGACATAGGCAGGGGTCACCACCATCTTTCAGAAGGGCATGCAAGTGATTGGCTTGCTTTGGTGGGCGTCACAGGGGTTATAAAAGGGCGTGCACATCGACCGCCATCTTACTTCTGCCGATCTTAGCATAGAGAGAGGCTGCTGCTGCTGATTCTGTAGGGAGAGCGTTAGGCAGGGAAGAAGAAAAAAAAACTGCTTCTGCTGCTAGCGATTTTGCCTGTACAACACACCAGTCACTGTGTGTGCAGTGCAAGGGGAGGCTATATTGTGGTGGATCAGCGGTGTTGGTTGTTAGGCTGCCTTCTAAGGCTTCCTGACAGCTGCATTGCTGTTTACCCACTGCTCTGCAAACTGCTTTTTTAAAAGCAATCCCAATTTTTTTTTTTGTCCTGCTGAGGTACTGAGCGTGCATTTTTTCACACCATACAGCGGTGTACGCTCCTCACACAGTACCGTGTAACGGCTGTTATCACAGCCACAGTGAAGCTATCTGTGTGTCACTCTGTGAGAATAAGTCGAGGACATGTTCCGTTCTTACAGACCTGCACCTACTAGTTTTGTCTAGCTTTCAAACAGTTAAATATATTTGCTGTTTGATCACATTCAAAACTATAGAGACAGCGTGTGTCAGTCCGTATACTTAAAAAAACAAGGAGCTTGACAATTTTACGTACACCGGACAGCCGTGTACGTGCACGCTCCTCTCAGTACAGTGTAACGGCTGTTATCACGGCCACAGTGAAGCTGTGTGTCACTGTGGAAGGATAAGTGGAGGACTTGTTCCGTTCTTACAGACCTACACTCTAGGGAGATTCCTATTCTGCCCAATTCTACATACACCTTGTAGTTTGTGATACACTAGCCAATTTCTGCCTGTGACAAAGCGCTCTGATATTCAGTGGGCCTCACACAACCCAAAAGTGTCCAGTGTCCACTAGTGTGTGCAGAAAGTATTAAGTTACGTACCGGTAACGGTATTTTTCGGAAGCCCATGACAGCACCACGAGAGAGGGGATCCGCCCTATAGGAACAGGAAACCTACAGATACAAAAGGGCGGCACCTCTCCCACGCATCAGTTGGATTACAGAGCTTGAGAGGCTACCATGGTTAGTACACAAAATATGATATATACAACCTATCTACCCTATTTAACCGAATTATTTCATACCATCTCCCACCTATGGTGATTCTATAAACAATCTTCTAAAGGAGTGCACCTCTATACGTGAACAAGGGAGGGAACTAAGGGTGCTGTCATGGGCTTCCGAAAAATACCGTTACCGGTACGTAACTTAATACTTTATTCGGACTCCCATGACAGCACCACGAGAGAATTACAGAGATGTAAACTAACTTAGGGAGGGACTACAGCCTGCAGCACCCTTAGCCCGAAGGTGAGGTCTGAGGAGGCACCCATGTCTAACCGATAGTGGTTAAAAAAGGTGGAAGGAGATGACCAGGTGGCCGCCTTACATATTTGATCAATTGATACTCCAGATCTCTCCGCCCAGGATGATGCCATGGCCCGAGTGGAATGTGCCCTCAGGTTCTGTGGAGCCGGACCGCCACCTGCTGTGTAGGCAAGAGAGATAGCCTCCCTAATCCACCTTGCTAATGTGCGTTTTGATACTCTGTATCCTTTCCTGGAACCTTGGAAGGATAGGAATAATGCGTTCTCCTTCTTCCAAGGATCCGTGGCTGCTAAATATGTCAGTAAACATCTTCTAATATCTAACGTCTGGAGTTTCTGCTCTTTAGGGTTGGTTGGGTTAGGGAGGAAGGAAGGCAGAACTATCTCCTGTGTCCTGTGGAATTGTGTTGCTACCTTGGGAAGGTATGCTGGATCTGGCCTTAGGATCACTCTATCCTGTAAGAACTCTGTGTAAGGAGGCAATCTGGAGAGTGCCTGTATGTCGCTCACCCTACGTGCGGATGTTATTGCTACCAGAAATGCTGTTTTAAGGGATATAATCTTTAGTGAGGCGGAATCTAAAGGTTCAAACGGACTTTCTGTCATGGCTGTAAGGACTAAGTTTAAGTCCCACGGTACGCATCTGTCTTTGTGTATAGGTCTCGATCTGGCCGCTGCTCTGATGAACCTTGCTACCCAATAATCTTTTGCAATATCAGCTGCAAACAGGGCCCCTAAGGCTGAAACTTGTACTTTTAGCGTGCTTGTGGAGAGACCCAATTCGAAACCTTTCTGGAGAAATTCCAGAATCTGTTTCGTGGGAATTCCATCTCTGATGTCAAAGTGAAAGGTGGACAGGAAGCGTTTCCAGGTCCTAGCATAGATATTAGTGGTGGTTAATTTTCTGCTTCTTAGGAGGGTGTCAATTAAGTTCTTGGAGAACCCTCTATTTTTTAACAGTGACCTTTCAAATACCACGCCGTCAAATGAAGTCCCGCTACTTGTGGGTGGCTGACTGGCCCCTGGTAGAGGAGATCCGGAAGGTTCGGCAATACCCAGGGATCGCCTATCGACATGGTCCTCAACCATGCGAACCAGGTCCTCCTGGGCCAAAAGGGGGCAATCAGTATGACTCTTGCCTGATCCTCTCTGATCTTCCTGACTACCAGAGGAAGAAGATTCAATGGTGGGAAGGCGTATGCCAGAGAAAAATCCCATCTTATCAGTAGGGCATCCACCGCCAGGGGATTTTCCCTGGGGTTCAGAGAGCAGAACAATCTTTCTTTTCTGTTTTTCCTGGTGGCAAAGAGGTCTACCTCTGGCTGGCCCCATCTGCGGACAATCTGGCGGTAAATATTTTTGTTCAAGGCCCATTCTCCTTGTCTTAGAGCCTTGCGGCTTAAAAAGTCTGCTCTTACATTGTCTTTTCCGCTGATGTGGAGCGCGGTCAAAGATGGACAATTTTCCTCTGCTATCTGGAGGAGCCGTTCTGTTATCTGCATCAGAGCGCTGGAGCGGGTTCCACCTTGGTGGTTGACATATGCTACCGCTACCTGGTTGTCCGAGTGTATCCTCACATGATGGCCCTGCAGGTAGATAATGAGTTTCTTGACTGCCCGCTCTATCGCCAATAGTTCTCTCTGGTTGGATGAGATTTCAGAATTAAAATCCCACTGGCCCTGTACCACTATGTCCCCCATATGGGCTCCCCAACCGAAGGAACTTGCGTCTGTGGTTATAATACGGGTTATCTGTGTTATCCAGGGCACCCCTGACGCTAGGTTCTCGCTCTCAAGCCACCATCTCAGTGATGTAACAGTTGAGGGGCTTAGACACATCCGACCTTGTAAGGAGCCTCCAAGGGCCCTGCTATTAAACAAGACGTCGTTTTGAAGGGTTCTGGTATGGAACTGTGCCCACCTTACTGCTGGGATGCATGAAGTTAGAGAACCTAACAGGGACATGGCCTGTCTGAGGGTCATAGATGGATTATCCATTGCCCGAAGGACCTGCTCCTGTATCTTTTGTATTTTATCTAGTGGTAGCAGGCACCGCTGAGTGTCTGAATTTAGTATCAACCCTAAAAATTTCTGTATCTTTAAGGGTTGGAGTCGGGATTTTTCGTAGTTTAAAATCCATCCCAGGTTTTCTAACCTGGATTTAGCTTTTTCTATCTGGGATTTACAATGACCCACCGATTTTCCTACAATCAAGAAATCGTCTAAATATGGAATGATTAAGACGTCCACCTCCCGTAAGTGAGCCATAACTTCGGCCACTAACTTTGTAAAAACCCTGGGTGCTGCTGAGAGACCAAAGGGAAGGGCTCTATACTGAAAATGACGTACTGTGCCCTCTACTGACACTGCCACCCTCAGGAACTGCTGGAAGTCTGTATGGATAGGTACATGATAGTACGCGTCTTTCAAATCTATGACTGCCATAAAACAACCTTTAAACAATATTTTTATTGTTGTATTAATAGACTCCATTTTGAATTTATGATTAATCAAAAACTCGTTAAGGGAACGAAGGTTTATAATCGTTCTGAATGTGTTATCAGGCTTCTGGATTAGAAACAGGGGAGAGTAAAACCCTCTTCCTCTTTCAGCCTCTGGAACCTCTACCAGAACATTTTTCTGACATAGGCTCAAGACTTCCGCTTCTAAAGCCGCTTGTTCGAGATGAGAAGATCTTAAGGGGGTCAGTTTAAAGGTGTTCCGCGGGATCTGGGTAAACTCCAACCTAAGCCCGGTGGATATTACCTTACGCGCCCAGTCACTATTCGTAATCTGTGACCATGCCGGGAAGAAGGATGACAGTCTACCCCCTACGGGAACCGCTAGTCATTGGTTTGGTTTCTTTTGATCTCTCGACGAACGTGTAAACATGTAGCCCGTACCTCGTCTCCTTCTGTCTTCCCATCTGGGTCGATCTCTAACAGGCGAAGAGTTGCGCCTTCTCCCCTGGCCAAATCTCCTTCTACCAAATGGGCGACGGTAGGACGCTGATGAAAGGTTTGGAAACTTTTTCTTGTCGTCCCCCGCCTTTTCAAGCAGCTCGTCTAGGACAGTCCCAAACAAATATTCGCCCTCACATGGAATCGCACAGAGCTTTGCTCTGGACTGGATGTCTCCCTGCCAGCACTTTAGCCACAGGGCTCTGCGAGCTGCGTTAGAAAGACCTGCTGCTCTGGCGGCCATTTTCACTGCATCCGCTGAGGCGTCTGCCAGGAAGGCTGCTCCCTCTTGGATGGTCGGTAGGGCCCCAAGAATTGTCTGTCTTGATGTACCCTGCTTTAGTTGTGATTCCAACTGGTCCAACCAGACCATCATGGACCTGGCCGTGCACGTTGAAGCCACTGCTGGTCTTAAGGACCCGGCCGCCATCTCCCAGGTGTTTTTTAGGAAAGTATCAGCTTTCCTATCTAAGGGATCTTTAAGGGCTCCCATGTCCTCAAATGGGAGCGAGGATTTTTTTGATGCCTTCGCAATGGCAGCGTCTAATTTGGGGGCTCTGTCCCAAGAACTTACTGCCGGATCGTCGAAGGGGTATCTCCTTTTGAGGGCGGGTGGTAGCGACCCTCTTTTGTCCGGTTTTTTCCACTCTCTGTGGATCAGATCCTGTATTTTTTGATTCAACGGAAAGACTCTCCGCTTCCTCTGTTCCAGCCCACCGAACATGACATCCTGCATGGATAAATGGGGCTTAGGCTCCTCTACCTCCATTGTCCCTCTGACTGCTTTGACCAGCTTATCTACCCGGTCAAGAGGCAGACAAAATCGCCCCGAGTCCTCTTCTCCTGAGGAGGACGAGGGAGATGAAGCCTGGGAGTCTCTGCTTTTTCTCCACTCTATCGAGGAATCAGATTCCGCCGGGACCTCGCCCCTTAGACTTTGCGGCTGAGACAAGGACTTTAGGGTTTCCCTCATTTCTACCCTGACAATGTCTCTCAAACTCGCCGCTACTGCAGGCGACTCATTTGCCACCGTCTGCTGAATACAAGGGGGGCACAATCTTTTGAGGCACGCATCCGGTAATGGGCATGCACAGAGTGCGCATTCCCTATGCTTATTTTTAGTTGTAGCTTTCTTTCCCTAGAAAAGAAAAAACACAGAAGGGGGGTCCCGTCACTGAGTGAACTTTCACGAAGATCACTTACCAGTGCCACAATCAAGTACCGGAGAACGAGGGGGATTTCTTTCGGTCGATGCTCCTGTCTGCCTGGAGCTCTTACGAGTGGACTGGTCACTTCGTCCCGCATTACTGTCACGGGACCCTTTCTTTTTCTGTTTGACCTGCCGAAGGTCATCCAGGGGCGGCAGTGATGTTTGCCGCTGCTGCCCTTGCTTCTGCCGCTGCTGCTGCTGCTCTCGATCGCTTTCCATTACCACTGCTGCTGCTGCACACTGCTGCATGTAGTAATGTGGCCAAGGCAAGGAACCCTGCCCGGGTCCCGCCTAAATACCCCCTCCTCCGGTCAGCAGTATCCATGCCGCGCCCCTCCCCCCCCTTAATGGAGCTCCCTACCCCAGCTGGCGCCCGAACTCGCGCCATCGGTGTTTCCGATGGGCGCCGCCATCTTGGAATTGCCGCGCATGCGCAGTGGCGCGCTGACCCGGAAGCGCCTCCTCCGCCCGCCCCCTGACGTCACCGCTACCCCGGATACGCCGGAAGCCCCGCGGGACGCCCGGGAGCTTCGGAGCAGCGCCAGTCGCAGCCCCCTGCACAGCGCTGCCACCCATGTGCGCCGCCGGAGCCGGAAATCCCCGGGGGGGGGGGTATACTTACCGGCGGCGGCTAAATTCCTGGAGACGGCCATCCTCCGGACGCCGCTCTCTGCTGTCCACGCCACCGCCGTGACACCCATCCTGGGCCACCGTGGCGTCTTCCAGGAAAACCGAGCCAGGCCGAGGTAGGAGACCCCCTCGCTACCGGTGTCGGCTGGCCGGCCTGGGATCCAAATCTTCTGTAGGATCCCGTCCCCTCAGGAACAGGAAACCAACTGATGCGTGGGAGAGGTGCCGCCCTTTTGTATCTGTAGGTTTCCTGTTCCTATAGGGCGGATCCCCTCTCTCGTGGTGCTGTCATGGGAGTCCGAATAAATACAAAATCTCCCTTATCCTGTAGTCACTTTTTTCACACCTGTGCCATCGAGCCTGTGACATAGCGCTCTGATATTCAGTGGGCCTCACACAATCCAAAAGTGTCCAGTGTCCACAAGTGTGTACAGAAATTCAAAATCTCTGTGATCCTGTAGTCACTTTTTTCACACCTGTGCCATCGAGCCTGTGACATAGCGCTCTGATATTCAGTGGGCCTCACACAATCCAAAAGTGTCCAGTGTCCACAAGTGTGTGCAGAAATTCAAAATCTCCCCTGTCCTATAGACACCTTGTACCTTGTTTTACATTACTATATAGTTTGTTGGATTTTGTCTACATTTCTACAAAAAATGAGGAAGGCTGGTGGAAGAGGCCGTGGAATTGGGCGGGGGTTGGCAGCTGGTAATGATGGTGTTGGTGGTGGATCTGATGGTAGTGGCAAGAGCAAAATAGGACCGAATGCAGGAGGTGTTGAGCCTGCGTCATCGTCTGGCTCCATAAGGCTTCGAAGGCTTAGTTTTCTAGGAGTTGGCAAACCGCTTTTAAAGGCAGAGCATCAGGAAAAAGTTTTGTCTTACATTGCTGACTCAGCCTCCAGCTCTATCGCCTCCTCTTCTGAAGTTGTAAAAAGTAAAAGCACTGAGTCGTCATTGGAGGCTCATGTTCATGAACCACACCTTTCCTTGTGTCCTTCACCCCAACCAAGATTGAAGGATGACGCAGGCCATACTACTGATTACTCCATGGAGCTGTTTTCACATACCATGCCTGGATTATCAAGTCAAATGGTGAATTACCCAGGCCAAGATGAATCTGACATGGAGTGCACTGATACACAGCCGCTGATAGATGATTCTGCTGGTACATTCACTCAGAGCACTACATTGTCCTCGCAGTGTACAGAGCCAGATTCTGACCCTGATGAGACTCAGGTGCCCCTTCCCGCACACTATACCACCATACACGGTGACACAGAGGAAGGTGCACATGACATTGAAGAGGAGGTGATGGATGACCCAGTTGTTGACCCAGACTGGCATCCATTGGGGGAAGAGGGTGCTGCTTCCAATAGCTCAGATGAGGAGCATCCACAGCAGACATCGACATCGCAACAGCTGTTATCTGGCAGGCCCGGAGCACTCCAAAGACAGGTTCCAAAAATCAAAAGAGTTGCTGGACAGCTTGTCCAGAGGGTCAAAAGATCACAGCGTGCTAGGCCGCAAAATGTCTGCCAAAGTAGGAAGAGTGCAGTGTGGCACTTTTTTGAACAAAATCCTCATGATCAGGCCAAGGTTATCGGTAAGAAGTGCGCAAAGACCTTTAGCCGAGGGAAAAATCTGAAAAATTTGAATACCAGTTGCATGCTTAGACATTTAACCAGCATGCACTTGCAAGCGTGGACACAACACCAAACCTCAAGTGCCACATGTGCAACTGATCACAAAGAAGGTAGTCAGCAACGCTACATTGTTTCCCCCACTGTAAGCCCACCGGTTAGCACAGCAGCAAATGTTGAGGTGTCGTTGCAAGGCCACAGCAGTCAGGGAATCCCACTGTTATATCAACGAAATACTGAATCTAGGCCATCAGGAAGAAAACCAACTCCATCACCATCATCAACCCTCTCTCAGTCCGCCCTGTCCACCGCTACTTCCACCATATGCAGCTCTCAAGTCCAGCTCACCCTTCCAGACACTATGAGTAGGTCAAGAAAGTACTCAGTCTCTCATCCGCATACACTGGGTTTGAACGCCCACATTGCCAAATTAATCTCGTTTGAGATGATGCCCTATCGGTTGGTGGAAAGCGCAGCTTTCCACGAACTCATGGCCTATGCAGTACCACGCTATGACCTACCCAGTCGCCACTTCTTCCACCATCATGTGAAAGACCACATTGTCCATGCACTCAAGCAGTCAGTGAGTGGAAACGTGCACCTCACAACTAATGCATGGTCCAGTCGGCATGGCCAGGGCCGTTACGTGTCCATCACTGCGCACTGGGTTAATGTGGTGGATGCAGGGTCCACAGGGGACAGCGGTGGCGGGACAGTGCTGCCTAGCCCACGGTATAAGAAACAGTTGGCTGTAGGCGTTCGACCCTCCTCCTCCAGAAGCGAAAGCTCGTCCACAGAGCGCAGTCGTACGAGCACTCCATCTGCAGCTGCCACTGTTGCACACGAGGTGTCCCCCTATCGAGCAGCTAGTGGAAAGCATCAGCAGGCTATGTTGCAGATGATGTGTTTGGGCGACAGACACACCGCCGAGGTGCTGGCCGAGTACTTGAAGCGACAAACTGAGTCATGGCTGGGCAGTGTACATCTTGAGGCAGGCAAGGTAGTTAGTGATAACGGCCGTAATTTTGTGGCAGCCATAGCCCTTTCAAAACTCAGCCATATACCTTGCTTGGCACACACCTTGAACCGGGTGGTGCAGTGCTTCCTCAAAAATTATCCGGAGTTAACAGCCCTGCTCCAGAAGGTGCGAAGACTGTGCGCGCACATCCGCCGGTCGCCTGTACACTCCGTTCGTATGCAGAAGCTGCAGCGATTGCTCCACCTTCCCAACCACCGCCTCATTATCGACATTGCAACAAGGTGGAACTCCACCCTGCACATGGTGGAGCGGCTGTGCGAGCAGAGGCAGGCCATAATGCATTTGTCGGAGGATACACGGCCAGGCACTTTGAGAGCAGACATGGAGTTGACAGGTGTGCAGTGGTCGAAGCTGAAAGACCTCTGTAAAGTCCTTCAGTGTTTTGAGGAATGCACACGGCTGGTAAGCGCAGACGACGCCATCCTAAGAATGAGCATCCCACTTATGCGTCTGCTCATGCAAACTTTGACGCACCTTAAGGAGCAGGCGTCTGCAGCCAATGTTGATGAGGAGGAAGAGGAGGAGGGAATCCTTGATGACATTCAGCCATTGTCTGCTCAGGGACCTCTCCTGGACGAGGTGGAGGAAGAAGAGGAGGAGGTGGATGATGATGGGGATGATTACTTAGGGGAGGAGGATGCATCTCGTGGGGCAAGTGAAAATGTTGGCGTGGCAAGGTCTGGTACAGGGTTTGTGCGTGACTGGAGGGATGTGGATTTGCCAGAAAGTGCTCCTCCAACCAGCACTCGCAGTGCATCATTGACACCGGGAACATTGGCCCACATGTCAGATTATGCCTTGCAGATCCTAAAAAGGGACCCCCGCATTGCCAAAATGATGAACGATGACTACTGGTTGGCCAGCATCCTGGATCCACGCTATAAAGGCAAATTACAAAACATCATGCCACAGGAGAACCTTGACCTAATATTGGCTAATAAACAAGCAACTCTGGTAAATCGGTTGCTTGAGGCATTCCCAGCACACAGCAGCGGTGATGGTTCTCACACGAGCCGTACGGGCCGGGGGCAGCTTGGCAGGTGTTCATGGTGCACACAGCAGAAGTGGCGTTGGAGACAGGGGTTTCATGACAATGTTGTGGACTGATTTCTCAAGTACCGCTCACACAACTGGTAATACTGCATCGATGGAAAGTGACAGGAGACAGCAGTTGTCAACTATGGTTACAAACTACTTTTCCTCCCATATCGATGTTCTCCCACACAGGTCATTCCCCTTTGACTATTGGGCCGCTAAACTGGACACCTGGCCTGAATTGGCACAATATGCCTTACAGGAGCTCGCTTGCCCAGCTGCAAGTGTGCTATCAGAAAGAGTCTTCAGTGTAGCTGGATCAATCCTGACAGAAAAAAGGACCCGTCTGTCAACCCAAAATGTGGATGATCTAACCTTCATTAAAATGAACCATGCATGGGTTTCCAAGGATTTTGTCCCACCTTCCCCTGATGACACATAGGGTGACAGAAAAATGGCTTGCTTTGGTCCACCTCTTCCTGGGACTTCACCTATTTCGCCTTTTGCATCAGCTGAATGTCCAACATCAACATATGCCACTTTCTAAAACTCCCTAACTGTGCTGCCTCCCCCCCCATGGCCGGGGTCACCACCTAGCGCATGACACCGTGCGAGTGCCGTTGCCCTGGACAGGTGGGTAGGCCGACTCTTGGGCGCGGGCACTGGCACAGGGTCCCTCATAGTGCAATCAAGTGTCTCTGACGGTGGTGGTGCACACCCGCCGTCAGACACACCGCCGTACTATGAGGGGCCCAGTGCCAGTACCAACGCCCACGAGTGGGCCCCCCTTGCTTGGGCAGGGCCCCAGCATTTGCAATCTTTACCTCTCCCTGCTCCTCCGCTGTGTAGTCTGGGCAGTCAAATCCATACTGTGCCTGACACCGTCTGAGCCTGCGTCCTGATGTATAGACATATTTTGAATGTGTACGCTGTCCATACATGTTATCCGGGGATACGGTACCCTTTCTCACCTTTGTGCAATCACGTGTAATCCATACTGGGCATGAGAACGGCTGGCGAGCTGTTAAGCAAGCTACAGCACCTGTGGTTTGCACACGTAAGTTTTTCATTTTTTCAGGAATGACGGTTAGGCCTAATTCCGGAACTGTGGTTGACCTGCACTTACTGGGAAATCATCGTTCGCGGGTAATAATTGTAATCAGTGATCCCCATCACTAACGTTGTTCAGCGGGTTATCTGCACCTGTAAGCGACAAACGCTGGCCTTTTCAGTGTAGCGCACATGCAGCCACGGACATGTAAGGGCATGACACACCATTTATTGGCCAATCTCATGTGCCAAAGCCTCACGTGTCCCTCTAGTAAGCCAGACTCGGACCGCGGGGCATGACGGAGTCTCGTTTGTTAACGGAATTAAGCTTGCAATGTGTGCATCTTTTCTGTAGCTGGCATGGTTGAGGTTTCCCAGGTGGAGTCGAATTTAACCGTAGGCTCCACTCCTGGTGGTGCCCTTCTGGACATTCCTTTAAGGTTCAGCTTTGCAACCATACTGCCCACGTAAAACAAACACTTTGCCTTCATGAACGCTGTTTGGAGGGTCATGACTCGTGGGAATAACGCCGCCCAATCAGTTAACCTGCTAGAGAGATCCTTCGTTGCTCCCAAGCATGACATCACACTCCCTAGGAGGAAGGTAATGCCACTGTGGCGACCGTACTCCTGGGGGCGACACAAGTGCACTGATGCTCAGCCACTGCTCGATGAATCTGCTGGTACATTGACCCAGACCACTACATTCCCCTCGCACGCTACAAGGCCTGAATCTGACCCTGATGAAACTCAGGTTACCCTTCCCATATACAGTTCCATCTTACACGGTGACAAAGAGGAAGCTGCAGATGAAAGTGCAGGTTCGGCCCACCCGCCATCAGACACACCACCGTACTATCAGGGGCCCTGTGCCAGTGCCGTCGCCAACGAGTGGGCTCCCCCTGCTTGCTCAGGATCACAGCACTTGCAAGGTTGAAATACTGTGCAATGAGATGGAAGATGGGGACGACGAGGAGTCCAGACTAGTACTGGGATTCCCTAGCGAGGAGACTTATTTGATTGTTTTCAATGTTGGGACAGCAATTTTTGGGGAGCACTATACTCTGGAGAATGATAGATGGGGCCCACCATACACTGGAACATTCCAAAGGTGGACATCAGACACTGGAGCAGCATTTACAGGGCCCATTATACACTAGAGCATTAGAAATGGGGCCCATTATGTTTGGAGCATTATTTGGGCCCATAAGACAGTGGAGCTTCATCCATGGGGACCAACATATACTGTAGCATTATGTGGAGCTCATCATATACTGTTTCAAACATTATATGGGACCAATGATTCTGTATGGAGAAATAGATGGGCCTCGTCATGAGATGTAAAAAGTGAAGTATTTTTCATTGTACTATACCGCTATTTCTCTGCCGTATCGGAGCATGATGAGTTGTGGTATGTGTTAAAGGGGCGCTCTTTCGCCCAGGGCACATTAAAACCTGGAGCCAGCCCTACCCCCCACAACTTTAGCCAAATAACCCCCATTTTTCAGTGCGTAACTTGTATTATGAAGTTAATTAAGGTTGACAAGCTTAAGTAAGAAGAATTGATGCTTTTGGCATTCAAATGGGCACTGTAGGTGTGTTTCCTGTCCTCCTCTCACTGACGACTTTTATTCCCCATTGACTTACATTGGGTTTCGTGTTTCGGGACGACCCCGACTTTTCCCTATAATCGGCCGATCTTGCTCGACCCGACTTTTGGAAAAGTCGGGTTTCACGAAACGAAACTCGACCCTAAAAAACCAAAAGTCGCTCAACTCTAATAATGAGTACAGTTTTGTCTACATAGAGTTTTAGGAAGCGAGAGGTGAAAAACGAGGATATGGCTGATAGACACTCCGGGATTCTGGACAGCAGAGAGGTGACATCTGGGCCAGAGAGGTAGATCTGAGTGTCATCTGCATACAGGTGGTACTGGAAGCCATGGGACTTTATGAGTTGTCATAGGCCAAGAGTATAGATGGAAAAAAGTAGGGGCCCCAGGACAGAGTCTTGGGGGACTCCAACAGAGAGGGGGCGGGATGAGGAGGTAGTGTGGGAGTGGGAAATGCTAATGTGCGGTCAGAAAGGTATGAGGAAATCCAGGACAGGGCAAGGTCTTTTATGCCAAGGGAAGAAAGAATCTGTAGCAGTAGGCAGTGGTCAACTGTGCCAAAAGCAGAGGACAGGTCAAGAAGGAGGAGGATGGAGAACTGTCTGTTAGCTTTGGCTGTAAGTCATTAGTAATTTTGGTCAGGGCAGTTTCAGTGGGGTGGTGGGGGCGGAAGCCAGATTGCAGGATATCAAGGAGGGAGTTAGATGAGAGGTGGGAGGAAAATTGAGCATGGACATGCTGTTCGAGGAGTTTGGAAGCAAACGGAAGCAGTGATATGGGGCGATAGCTGGGCATAGCAGTTGGGTCAAGGTTTGATTTTTTGAAGATGGGTGTTATGGTGGCATGTTTGAAGGCAGAGGGGAAGGTACCAGAAGTTAGGGATAGGTTGGAGAGATGGGTTAGGGCTGGAATGATCATGTTAGTGAGGTTGGGGAGCAGGTGGGAAGGGATGGGTTCAAGTGCACAGGTGGTGAGACGTGATTTGGAAAGGAGATGAGTAAGCTCTCCTTCAGTCGTGTTTGAGAGGGAGGTTATTAGGGAAGGGCAGAGGTCTGGTATGTGGAGCGGTTGGGGTGGTGGAACTGTAAAGGTTTGCCTTGTTTAGTCGATCTTGTTTTTGAAGTAGGTGGCTAAGTCCTCAGCAGAGATGAGGGGAGTTGGAGGTGGCAGTGGTGGGCGGAGGAGAGAGTTAAATGTGCTCAACAGTTGTTTTGGGTTGTGGGATAATGAAGATACAAGCTTTGTGAAATAGGTCTGTTTAGCAGAGGGGAGGGTTGATTTAAAGGCAAGTGTAGCTTGTTTGAAAGCAGTGAAGTCGTCTGGCAGGTGTGTTTTCTTCCAACGCCGCTCCGCGAGCCTGGATGCTTGTCAAAGTTTTTTGGTGAGGTTGTGCTGCCAGGGTTGCCTATTGGTTTGTCGCACTTTGCCATGCATGAGAGGAGCGACTGAGTCTATGGCTGATGTGAGGGTGGCGTTGTAGAAAGCGGTGGTACTGTCCGTGTTGTGGAGTGAAGATATGGAGGACAGAGGTAGAAGAGAGTCTGAGAGTCCGTGGATGTCTAGGTGTGCGAGGATGTGCTAGTGGCTGGACATGGGGGGCAGGTGAGGAGGACAAGGAAGAGAAGTTGAGTAGATGGTGGTCAGATAGGGGGAAGGGAGAGGTTGTGAGATTAGATAGGGAACAGAGGCGTGTGAAGATGAGGTCTAATGTATGTCCATCTGTGTGGGTGGCTGTGGAGGACCACTGAGTAAGTCCAAAGGATGAGGTAAGTAACAGGAGTTTGGAGGCTGCTGGCTGGTGGGTGTCAATGGGGATGTTGAAGTCCCCCATGATGATGGTGGGGATGTCAGAAGAGAGAAAGTGGAGGAGCCAGGTGGAGAATTGGTCGATGAAGGCAGTGGCTGAGCCCGGTATATGACAGCCATTTGGAGATTAGAGGGAGAGTAAATACGGACAGAGAACCTCGAAAGGGAGGGTGGGGGTTGGATAGGGTTGAAGGAGCAGTGTTTAGAAAGGAGTAAACCCACTCCTCCACCTTGTCTGTTGCCAGGGCGAGGAGTGTGGGTAAAGTGGAGGCCACCATAACTCAGTGCAGCCGGGGAGGCCGTGTCAGGGGGTGTCAGCCAGGTCTCAGTGAGGGCAAGGAAGGAAAGTTTGCGGGAGGTAAAGAGGTCGTGGATCACGTGGCGCTTGGTGCAGATGGAGCGAGCATTCCAAAGTGCTCCAGAAAGAGTGCGGGAGGAAGGGGGTCAGTGGCACAGGTTTTAAGTTTGAGGGATTGCAGTAGTTTCTCTTAGTGTGAGAAAGATAGGGGTGAGGATTAGTGGGATGAATGAGGCAAGGGGGGGCCAGGATTGGGGGATATGTCACCAGCAGTGAGAAGAAGCAGAGAAAGGGAAAGTAGGTGGGTGAAGGAGAGTGATCGTCTTGTATTGTATTTTAGTAGGAGAGGTCTGAGGATAAGGAGTATGTCTGCAGATGAAGCGAGGTGGGGGGGGTAAGAGAGAGGGGGAGATTGTTATTTGGTTCAAGGTTGCAGGGGTTTGGGGATAGCGAAGGAGAGTGAAGATTAGAGGAGCAAAAACGGTGATGGCAAATGTGAGCATGGTTGAAGGGCAGGGTTAAAAAAAAAAAAAAAAAAAAAAAAAAGCAAGTAAAGTAAGAAAACAGTGGCTAGTCTTACCGATTTCTTGACTATTTCTGGTATATTTCTCATCTATCACTTTAAATATGTCACTGTCAATGATAATCCCAAAACTTTTTCTCCACTCATGGTTATTGGTTGGGTGAAGCCATTTATTGTCAAACTACTGTGTTTTCTCTTTTTAAATCATAATGACAACCCAAAATATCCAAATTACCCTGATCAACAGTTCACATACCCTGTTGATTTTGACCTAATAACATGCACAGATGTTGACATGAATGGGTTTGAATGGCTACTAAACGTATCATATTCACCTGTGACCCGTTTGCTTGTAATCAGTGTGTCTGCATAAAAGCTGAGTGAGTTTTTGGGATTCAGACAGACTTGCATCTTTCATCCAGCCACTGATGTTTCTGGATTGTGAGTCATGGGGAAAGCAAAAGAATTGTCAACGGATCAACGGGAAAAGGTAGTTGAACTGTATAAAACAGGAAATGGATACAAAAAGATATCCAAGGAATTGATAATGCCAGTCAGCAACGTTCAAACCGTGATTAACAAATGGAAAATCAGGGGCTCTGTAAAAACAAAACCACAGTCAGGTAGACCAACAAAAGGTTCATCCACAATTGCCAAGAAAATTGTTAGCGCTGAAAAGAAAAACTCCCAAATAACATCAGCTGAAATACTAGACTCTCTGAAAACTAGTGGTGTGTCTGTTTCAAGATGCACAACAGGGAGGCACCTGAATGGGCTGCATGGTTGAGTCTCCAGAAGAAAACTCATTACGGTGCAAATGCCACAAAGTATCTCACCTACAATAAGCAAAACAGCACAGAGACAAGCCTCAAAACTTCTGAAACAAGGTAATTAGGAGTGAAGAGACCAAAATTGAAGTTTTTTGCCACAACCATAAACGCTACATTTAGAGAGAGGTCAACAAGGCCTATGATGAAAGGAACACCATTCCTACTGTAAATCACAGAGGTGGATTGCTGATGTTTTGGGGATGTGTGAGCTACAAAGGCACAGGAAACTTGGTCAAAGTTGAAGGAAAAATGATAATTACTTACCGGTAATTTGATTTTCCAGAGCCATGACAGCACCGCAGACATGAGAGATGGTATCCGCCCCCAGGAAACCTGTAGCAGAGACAAAAGAAGGGGGCGGCACCTCTCTCCTCAGTTTGTTTCAGAGTATGCAAAGGTAACCGCCTTATTAGTTTACATACACATTATATAACAGTGTCACTAATATTCACCTTCATATATATATATATATATATATATATATATATATATATATATATATATTTTCACATAGATTTACATATCCAGATACAACTTTAAATTTTCTGGTGCACCATACAACCATCACCAAGATAGGGCAGGAACACTGCGGTGCTGTCATGGCTCTGGAAAATCAAATTACCGGTAAGTAATTAACATTTTTTCCCCTTCCCCATGACAGCACCGCAGACATGAGAGGAAAGATAGAATAGACTCCTAGGGCGGGACAACAGTAGACAACACTTTTCTCCCAAAGGCCAGATTTGAGGGCCCTAGGTCTAGTCTATAGTGTCGGAAGAAAGTGGATGGCGAGGACCATACTGCTGCCTTACAGATCTGCTCAACCGAAGCATTTGCCCTTTCAGCCCAGGACGTGGCTATAGCTCTTGTAGAGTGAGCTGTTACACCCAGTGGGGGAGTCTGACCTGAAGAACAACAAGCCAGCGCAATACCGATACGTAGCCATCGTGCAATCGTTGACTTTGAAGCTTTCTTACCCCTGTTTGTCCCCTGAAAGGAGACAAAAAGGGCTGATGACTGTTGCCATGATTTTGAGGCTTCTATATATTAAAGCAGGCAACGTCTAACATCTAGGCAATGGAAAGTTTTCTCTCCCTGGGATTTGGGGTTTGGACAAAACGAGGGCAAAATTATCTCCTGCTCCCTGTGGAATTTGGAATTAACCTTCGGTAGGAAGGCCGGATCAGTTTTTATGATCACTCTATCATCCAAAAAGGTGGTATATGGTGGATTTACGGATACTGCCTGCAGCTCGCAGACACGAAGAGCTGAAGTCAGGGCCACCAAGAGTACTGTTTTTAGCATTAGCGCCTTTATTGAGATGGAAGCAATAGGCTCAAATGGAGACGATGTCAGTGCCCTTAACACTAAATTTAGATCCCAGGGAGCTACCTTTGTTGGCAATTTTGTGGGCCTGGATGTAAAGGAGGCTCGAATGAATCTATAGATCCATGGGTGGTCAGCCAATTTTTGATCAAACAACGCCCCCAGGGCTAATATCTGCACCTTTAAGGTGCTTGTGGTCAGTCCTTTTTCTAGTCCTTTCTGGCGGACCTCTAGGATCTCTTTTATTGGTACTTTTTGGCCTGTCCCAGTCCATTGTCGGCCCGTGAACTGTAATTTTTCGGTATTTACGTGAAGTTACCTCCTTCCTGCTAGCGAGCAGGGTGATTACTAACGGAACTGAGAAACCCTTTGCTAGAAGGAGTCCTCTCTCAAGTTCCACGCAGTGAGGTGCAGCCTGTGAACTCGGGGATGTTCTACTGGGCCCTGGTATAGCAGATTCGGGGTATCTGGGAGGATCCATGGGTCCGAGATAGACATGCGTCTGAGCCATGTGAACCATGCCCTTTTCGGCCAGAAGGGCGCAATCAGGATTATTTGAGCTTTGTCTTGTCGGATCTTTTTAAAGACTACTGGAATCAATGGAAACGGGGGGGAACGCATAGGCCAGACGAAATTTCCAGCGGTGTAGTAGCGAATCCACCCCCTCTAGTCGTTCTCTTGGATTTAGGGAGTAGAACCTGTCCACTTTCCGATTTTGTCTTGTAGCAAACAGGTCTACCTCCGGTGTGCCCCAGGCAGCGCAGATTTCCCCAAATATTTTTTGATTTAGGGACCATTCTCCCTGGTGTAGTACATGATGGCTTAAATAATCAGCCAGATAACTGTCTGCCCCCTTTAAATGTGTACCCGATAAGGACAGAAGATTGCTTTCCGCCCATGCGACTAATTCCCTGCCCTCTGTCATAAGGGTTGCCGACCTTGTACCCCCTTGTCTGTTTATGTATGCTATGACCGTGTTGTTGTCGGATAATATTGTGACATGCCTCCCTTGCACTTCTTGTTTTACTAGGAGAAGGGCTCGCCTTACAGCCACCAGTTCTTTCAGATTTGAGGATGCATCCCTCATTACGGGTTCCCACTGGCCCTGTAGGGTTCGTTTCTCTATGTGTGCCCCCCAACCACTCGGACTTGCGTCCGTGGTTAGTACCACCGAGTTTTGAGTAGTCCAGGGCACTGATCTGTTTAAGTTTTCAGTGCTCATCCACCATTTTAAGGAATCCTGCACCTGAGGTGAGAGAATGATCTCCCAATTTAAATTGTAAGGACCCCTCCCCTTTTCGGATAGGATCTGCCACTGTAGTTCTCTCGTGTGGGCTTGTGCCCACCGGACCGCTGGGATTGTTGCTGTCAAAGTGTCCAGGAGCGACATTGCCTCTCTTATTGATATGGCTCGACCGGATTGTATCCGTTTTATTTTTTGTTGGACAACCCCAATTTTCCTTTCTGAAAGAATGAACTGCTGTTTTAATGAGTCCAATTGATTTCCAAGGAATTCTTGTGACTGAACTGGAGTTAATCTGGATTTTTTTTAGATTGATCATCCAGCCTAACCTGGTTAATATTTCCAGAACCTCCGTAACAGCATTTTCGCAACTTTGCTTGCTGTTTGCTATGACGAGGAAATCGTCTAAATAGGGTACTAACAGGATATTTTCCCTTCTTATAAAGGACGCTACCTCCCCGATGATTTTTGTAAATATACGAGGGGCTACTAATACCCCGAAGGGTAGGCATTGGCACTGGAGATGAGTGGGGACTTGAGCAATCTCTACTACCAATCTTAGATATTGCTGATGTTCTCCCCATATTGGCACAGTAAGATCTATTACTGCCATGTAGCAGCCTGGGTCGAGTAGCTTCACTGCTGATCCCAAGGTCTCCATTTTGAATTTTTCTGTTCTCATGTATTTGTTCAGGGCTTTGAGATTGAATATTGTTCTTAGTGACCCATCTGGTTTTGGCGTGAGGAACAGAGTGCTGTAAAACCCCTTCCCTACTTGATGATACGGTACCTTTACTAGTACCTCTTTTTGGAGTTGAATCTCCTTTTCCAGCGTGGCCTGGTTCTTTTTGGCTACCCGGGTCACTTTTACTCGTTGAGGTGGAAAGCTTAGAACACTTAGTCGTAGGCCCCCGGCTAACAGGTCGGTTACCCACTTTGAGGCGGGCAATGCTACCCATTGATGGACAAAGAACTGAAGCCTTCCCCCAACCGCCCTGGTGTCATTGCTTAGTATCGGGTCTCGGGGTGGTTTTGCTAAAGAGGAATCCTCTCTGTTTCCTCAACTTCCAGGGTCTGCCCCGCATGGCTCTATCGTCTGGCCGCCCTCGGCTCCCTCTATTCCCTGCTCCACCAATGGACGAGCGAGCTTCAGTCCACCGACGCCTAGGGAAGGGGGGTGGAAACCGTTTTTTCTTATCCGACGCTTTTTCTAAAATTTCCCAAACAGGTATTGTCCCTCACTGGGGACGGCGCAGAGTTTGACCTTTGACTGGAAGTCTGCCGACCAGTTTTTTTTAACCAAAGTGTTCTGCGGCCTGAATTCGAAAGGGCGCATGCACGGGCGGCACCTCGGACGGAATCTACTGCGGCGTCAGCCAGGAATCCCGCTGCCTTCTGTAGGGAAGGTATTGCCTCCAGCAGTGTCTCTCTTGGACATTTATCTTTAATTTAGTCACTTAATTCGTCCAACCACTTGACAATAGCACGCGCTGTACAAGTGGCGGCTACTCCGGGTTTAAACGACCAAGCTGATGCCTCCCAAGCAGATTTTAGAAAAGCATCCGCTTTCTTGTCAAGGGGATCTTTTAAGGCGCCCATATCCTCAAATGGCAATGCTATCCCCCTGGAGGTACTAGCAATGGCGGCATCTAGTCTGGGAGCTTTTTCCCCATTTATCGCATACCTCCTCATCAAACGGGTATTTACGTTTGAGCGCCTGCGGTATGAACATTTTTTTGTTGGGTTTTTTCCATTCCCTTTTAATTAAATTTAACAGGTTATCATGAAAGGGAAAAACCCTTTGTTTTTTCCCCTCAAGATTACTAAACATAGCATCTTGAATTGATTTTGGCTCTTTAGGTGTTTCAAGTCCCATTGTGGACCTTACAAGTTTTAGTAACTTCCC
The DNA here is from genome assembly GCF_039654945.1 of Dendrobates tinctorius. Classification (NCBI taxonomy): domain Eukaryota; kingdom Metazoa; phylum Chordata; class Amphibia; order Anura; family Dendrobatidae; genus Dendrobates; species Dendrobates tinctorius. The sequence goes on along the minus strand of NW_027361801.1, from coordinate 13,507,316 downwards.
AATGTCCTCGGATAGGAAATATGGACGACCCTTTTCCTCATCCGAGGAGTCTAGGTCTGAGTCCGAGGCCCCTATCTCTCCTCTTGTTCTTCCTCAGACTCTATGTCGGTAGTTATTTCTGTGGGAGGAAGAGGAGGAGGTGGGGGTGAAGCAGGTTATACGTCGGAGCTAAGTGTAGTCTGCTCCTTCAATTCATCTTTGACTGTCGACTTTACTTGATCCCGGATCATAGTTTTAATGCTCTGGAGTAGAGACGGTGACTCTTCGGCCACTGTTTTTTTAATGCATGAGCGACAGAGTCGCTTCTCATAAGTTTTAGCTAGGGCCTTTTTGCATAATGCACACTCCTTATTCTTTTGCTTTGATGTGGCCTTTCCCTAAGAGAGACATGACATAGGGCAGTCGTTAATATGTGTTGCCTTACAAAGGTACTCACCCGGCCCTCTGGGTACCCCAGTCGCCTGTGGCTCTTCCTCCTGTGCGCACATCTCGCCTTCAGGATCCATCTGACGCCTTAGCCGCCTGGCTGCTGGTCTGGCTCTGCTACTCCGGAGCCTGTATGAAGCCTCTCAGGGACCGGTGGCACCTTGCCTTCTCACTTTTTTATGGAGGAGCGGTGGGCGCTTCTGGGACCGCACCCTCCCTCAAGTGCCGAGTACACCGCTCCCCCGGCGTGTGACGTCACTTCCGGTGCGACCCCGAAAGTCGTTGCCACTCAGTCGGCGCCAGCGTTGTGGTGGCCACGCCTCCCCCAGCCCAGCCTCCCACAGGAGCGGCCGCCGGGGAGTCTCACGAGGAGGAGCACCGCTGCAGCGCCCACCGAGCCGGGCTGACAGGCGCGCGCGACTGCGCCTCGCTGCCTTCCTCTCCCCGCGGACCTCGGCCTCCTGGCTGGCATCAGAGGGGGATTCCTCCGGAGGTATGGACTCTGCCCCAGGCATCCGCCTGTGGGAAATAGGAAACCAAACTGAGGAGAGAGGTGCCACCCCCTTCTTATGTCTCTGCTACAGGTTTCCTGGGGGCGGATACCATCTTTCATGTCTGCGGTGCTGTCATGGGGAAGGGAAAAGATAAATGCAACAAGTTATCAGCAAATACTGCTGCACATGGGACGTACTTGGACGTTTCAGCATGACAGCGATCCAAAACACAAAGCCAAGTCGATCTGTCATTGGCTACAGCAGAACAAAGTGAAGGTTCTGGAGTGGCCATCTCAGTCTCCTGACCTCAATATCATTGAGCCACTCTGGGCAGATCTCAAGCGTGCAGGTCATGCTAGACAGCTTAGGAATTTAAAGGAACTGGAGGTTTTTTGCCAAGGAGAGTGGGCAGCTTTATCATCTGAGAAAATAAAGAACCTCATCCACAACTACCACAAAAGACTTCAAGCTGTCATTGACATTAGAGGTGGCAATACAATACAGACCACCTCCAAAGACCTGCAGCATCATCTCCAGGGCTGTGGAGTCGGTAAGCCAAACCTGCGACTCCGACTCCTCAATTTCCCTTACACCGACTCCGACTCCAACTCCCACACATATTGCTTATATTTAAGTGAAAAATTTATTGTAGTACAATGTGAACCTCAGACATTTAATCATTTTTATGATCCAATAATCAAGATATTTAGATAGAACAGAATATATATTGGTGTACTACCCGGTTTTCATTCTTTTTGGTACAGATACGATATGGATAGACAGATATGGATAAATGGATAGATAGAGCAGATTTCTAATCTGCTTTTGCTATTGAAAACATTATCTATGAGCTCAAAACCCTTTCAGGTGATGCAGTTTTTTTTAAAAAGATGATCAGCTTTTGCAGCTGAAAAACGTATCCTCAAAAAACACAGGAAAAATGCTGTGTGTGAATGTAGCCTTAGATCAGGAATATAACAGCCATTTATAGGACATTTCATAACTTTCCCAAACTCCTATGAAAAAATATTCAGCACATCCTGCATTGAACTACTGTACCCAATTTATTATATATTTTAGGAGTCACGACTCCGACTCCACAGCCCTGATCATCTCGCTGCAGATGGTGTCACTGTGCATCGGTCAACAATGCAGCGCACTTTGCACAAGGAGAAGCTGTATGGGAGAGTGATGCGAAAGAAGCCGTTTCTGCAAGCACGCCACAAACAGTCGCCTGAGGTATGCAAAAGCACATTTGGACAAGCCAGTTACATTTTGGAAGAAGGTCCTGTGGACTGATGAAACAAAGATTGAGTTGTTTGGTCATACAAAATGGCGTTATGTATGGAGGCTAAAAAACACAGCATTCCAAGAAAAACACTATTTTTATGATGCTGCCGGTCTTTGGAGGTGGTCTGTGGATTGTCCTTGACTGTTCTCACCATTCTTCTTCTCTGCCTTTCTGATATTTTTCTTGGCCTGCCACTTCTGGGCTTAATAAGAACTGTACCTGTGTTCTTCCATTTCCTTACTATGTTCCTCACAGTGGAAACTGACAGGTTAAATCTCTGAGACAACTTTTTGTATCCTTCCCCTGAAAAGCTATGTTGAATAATCTTTGTTTTCGGATCATTTGAGAGTTGTTTTGAGGAGCCCATGATGCCACTCTTCATAGGAGAATCAAATAGGAGAACTACATGCAAGTGGCCACCTTAAATACCTTTTGTCATGATTTGATACACCTGGCTATGAAGTTCAAAGCTCAATGAGGTTACAAAATCAATTTAGTGCTTCAGGAAGTCCGTAAAAAGTAGTTAGGAGTGTTCAAATCAAGAAAATGATAAGGGTGTCCATACTTTTGCACCAGCCAAATTTTGATTAAATGCAGATTGCACATTTTCTGTTACTACAATAAACCTCATTTGAATCCAGAAATATAACTGAGTCCATCAGTTATTAGATATCTGAAACTGAAATAGCTGTTGCAAAAGCCAAAATTGTTAGAAAGAAAAAAGGTTAACATTAATAGGGGTGCCCAAACTTTTGCATATGAATATATATATTATATATATATATATATATATATATATATATATATATATATATATATATACACACACATACACACTACAGGGTATATTTTCATTTTGTTTCCATCTTAGGTTTTATCTGCTACATGGCCACAGTGTGATCAACCTTCTATACACTATACATGGCTTGTATACCAAACTAGCTGAAGAGCCCGGCGCTGCCCGAGCATAGAAACTAACTGTGGTTAGTTATAACAAATTATAATTATCCTCCATCCCATAGTCCCATGCCCATATACCCATCATACATATCCACCATCCCATAGGCCCGTGCCCATATAACCATCATACATATTCGCCATCCCATAGTCAAGTGGTCATATACCCATCACACATCCTCCATCCCATAGTCCCATGCCCATATACCCATCACACATCCTCCATCCCATAGTCCCATGCCCATATACCCATCATACATATTCGCCATTCCATAGTCAAGTGGTCATATACCCATCACACATCCTTCATCTCATAGTCCCATGCCCATATACCCATCATATATACCCTTCATCCCATAGTCCTGTGCCCATATACCCATCATACATATCCTTCATCCCATAGTCCTGTGCCCATATACCCATCATACATATCCGCCATCCCATAGTCCCGTGCCAATATACCCGTCATACATAGCCTCCATCCCATAGTCCTGTGCCCATATACCCGTCATACATATCCTCCATCCCATAGTCCAGTGCCCATATACCCATCACACATCCTCCATCCCATAGTCCCGTGCCCATATACCCGTCATACATATCCTCCATCCCATAGTCCAATGACCATATACCCATCACACATCCTCCATCCCATAGTCGAGTGCCCATATACCCATCACACATCCTCCATCCCATAGTCAACCATTATGACATCATAATGAGCGGCGGCGGGGCTTGCAACCTATGATGACATCAGCGTCGCCATGGAAACCATTATGACATCATAATGAGGGGTGCGCCTTGATACGCACACACTGTTTCACCATTATGAAGATAGGGGCATTATGACATCATAATGAGGGGCGGGGCTTGACGCGCACACACTTTTTCCCCAGTATGTAGACAGGGGCAAAATTGTTTGGTGAATTGGAACGCTCGGGGTTAAAATTTCGCCTCACAACATAGCTTAGGACGCTCTCGGGGTCCAGACGTGTGACTGTGCCAAATTTTTTGGCTGTAGCTGCGACGGTGCGGATGCCTATCCCGGACACACACACACACATACATACACACACACTTTGAGCTTTATATATTAGATTATGCTCTGGCTCATTTCTTTGGTTTTACTTAAGTTTCTTGTACAAAGAGGGGTGTGGTCCCCCTTTTTTGAGCTTTTGAGCTAGGCATTTCATTTATATAGCTTCCCATGGCCAAGTGTCTGAAACAGGCGGGTTCTGGTTCTGCTCTTCCCCTCCATCTATATTGATGTTGTCTGACACAAGATGAGGTTTTAATATTAGAGGATAGGACTGTCCCAATTACGGTACACCTTGTCGCAGTGGGATGGCTTTTATGCTCTTTGATCAAAAACAGTATTTACTACGTACCAATGTTATTTACATGTATTACTATTTACTTACTGAAGGGTTTAGATTGTGAGCCCCATCGGGGACAGTGATGATGATGTGTGCAAACTGTAAAGCGCTGCGGAATATGTTAGCGCTATATAAAAAATGAAGATTATTATTATTATTATTATATGCTCATTTTATTTATTTCTGTCTTACATTTTGTTAACTTGCCACAGTATGAATGAGCTTCTACATGTTACATGCATGCCAACTTATGCTCCGGCTCATTTCTTTGGTTTTGATTTAGGTATCAATAGACGTAACATCACCGACCCCTCTCGTGTCCCAATGCGGAAGTGATCAGAACAGGGATACCTCTTTAGTATACACTGGAAAAAATATCCTAGCTTCATCTTGAAAGGATCCAATCTCTGCATTTGGGAAATGATATGATGGGATTAATAACAGACTTATACCTCTGACACGCACTACGATGTTGGAGACAGTAGGATCTGGTATCTTAAAGGGGTTGTCCGGGCTTTTCACATAATCTCAGTGCATATCTGGGCTGCAGAATGCGGACAATAAGTAATTTACCTTCTGTGGCCAGTTTGCAGGGTTTGCTAGATATCATCTCTTGCTTGTAAGAAAAACGTCCAGGGGGGCTGTGTTCTGGCATTGAAATGAGAAATGGTCGTTTCCTCCTCACTAGTTTCACTTTCCATAGAACACTGTTCAGCATGTGTCTGGGGGAGGAGCAGCTGGGTGGGTCTGCTCTCTGCACGGAGGCTGCTAGAGGGGGAGGATTTGCTACTGTGTGAGGAGGGATAGGCTTCTTCATGTGGTCGGGGAGGGCCTGTTTTTAGTAGAGTAGGAGGAAACGACCAGTTCTCATTTCAATGCCAGAACACACCCCCCTGGACGTTTTTCTTACAAGTAAGAGATAATATCTAGCAAACCCTGCAAACTGGCCACAGAAGGTAAATTACTTATTGTCAGCATTCTGCAGTCCAGATATGCACAGAGAATATGTGAAAAGCCTGGACAACCCCTTTAAGGCTCCTGTGTTATTAAAAAACTAAATAATGTACGTCCATGTAAGGGATAGTACTGTACAGTCTGATGCATGATTGAATACAAGAAAAATTTTATATACTGACCTGGCTAAAGACAAAAGAACAATGAGAACCGAAAAATACATTATGCGTCTGTAGGATTTCCACTGCATATAGCTGACACTGCACACATCATGTATAAAGTAGTCCGAGCACAAAATATATGGCTCATACACAATGCTATATTATCAGACAGCCGTTGTTAGAGTAATGTCTCCTACCAATCCATCAGGTAGTTTTTTAAGGCCATATTGGCACATTCAGTATTTGGTCAGTATTTGACATCAGCGTTTATAAGTCAAAAGCAGGAGTGAAAAAATCAGAGGAAAAGTATAAGGCTACGTGCACACGCTGCGGATTCCGCTGCGTTTCCGCAGGGGTTTTGGGCGCTGCGGACCCGCAACAGTTTTAGCTGCGGTGTACAGTACCATTCAAATGAATGGTAAAAAAAAAAACCGCTGTGCTGACGTTGCGGAAAAATCCGTGCGGATTTGCTGCGGTTTTGAAACCGCAGAAAGAATTGACATGTCAATTCTTTCTGCGGAATCCGCAGCGGGTTCCTATCTCCACCATTGTGGAGATGGTGAATCCGCAGGACCAAACCGCAGGCAAAACCGCAGATAATCCGCAGGTCTTTTGACCTGCGGTTTATCTGCGGTTTTTGCAAAATCCGTGCGGATTAATCCGCGGCAGATTCCACAGCGTCTGCACACACCCTTAGGCTATGTGCACACGCTGCGGATTCTGCTACAGTTCCGCAGCGTTTTTGGCCCTGCGGAACTGCAGCAGTTCCACAGACATGGTACAGTACCATGTTACCCTATGGGTTTTAAAAACCGCTGTACTCATGCTGCGGTTTTTTCCACGCGGTTTTGCTGCGGTTTATAAACCGCAGCATGTCAATTGTTTCTGTGGATTCCGCTGCGGTTTCACACCTTTAACATAGTAGAGGTGTGAAACCGCAAGCCAAACCGCAGGTCACTTTACCTGCGGTTCCGCGTGGAAAAACCCGCAGGTGAATCCACAGCATGTGCACATAGCCTAAAAGAAACACGTCACCACTTCTGGATTTATCACCCAGTTTCAGGTTTTGGCTTACAGATACTGATGTCAAATACTGAACGTGGCCAACAGAAGGTTTGTGCAACGTCCCAGCTGTGGGATCTTCCTGTGCATGCTAAGTGGATACTCAATTGCAGCTAAAACCCCCCATTTCATGTCATGTACGGGTCAGACATGTTCAGTGCCGGAGGTTGTACAGAAGATTAACAAGGATTCCATGAATTCCACCAACACATATGAGCAGGGTGAAAGGTGGATAATGTTGCACGAAAGCTGACATTACTAAATCTAAAGTAAATATCATGAGAAGGGAATGGGACTTCTGTCTATATGCAGTTTTGCTAATGCAAAAACTACACTACCCACCTAGGGCATTGTGTAGAACGTGCAGCCTCAGGAGCCACACGTGACCTTCGACACTTAGGTAGGAGTCACACAGAGTGACTCACCAGCAATCCTGACAACGATATCAATGTGTCAGGATCGCTGGTGAATCGCTATGTGATCGCTGGTGAGCTGTCAAACAGGCAGCTTCACCAGCGATCAGCACAGCGAAGCCCGGCGTCGCTGTGCACGTTAGTAACCAGCGCGCTGATGCAGGAAGCTTGTAACTAACGTACACATCGGGTATCCAAGGGACGTGCGTCCCTAGATACCCGATGTGTACGTTAGTTACCAGCTCCCTGCATCAGCGCACTGGTATCTAACGTACACATCGGGTATCTAAGGGACACGCGTCCCTTGGATACCCGATGTGTACATTAGTTACCAGCACATTGCTGGTCTCCCGCCTGTCACACGCAGCGATGCGTGCTGGCCAGTGGGAGACAAGCGACCAAAAAAAAAAGTCCTGGCCTTTCCTGCAGCGATCAGCGATACCGGCAGGGGGGGCAGTCGCTGATCGCTGTCACACACAGCGATATTGCTGTTGTGTCACAAAAATTGTGACTTAGCATCGATCTCACTAGCGAGATCACTATGTGTGACGGGGCCTTAAGTCAGAAGACAAATAAAATGTGCTTCTCCATTACATCTGATATCAGAGGAGAGAGCAGGACCAGTGCTTAGAATACAGCTCGGAACTGCTCCTGCTGCAACAGGCAATGTGGTAGTGCCCATGCAATGGGCACAGGTCCTCAGTGGACTAACAGGTCCCTGGGCATTTATTAGGAGATATTGCCAGTGCAGTCCACACACTGCTAAGGCTTACATGTAAGATTGGGTCTTATGAGAAAGTTTAAAGTGATTGTCCGGTGTAAAATAACAAGTTTGCAGTCACTCTATGTGACTTCAGACTTATAAATCCTCACATAACAGTGTGAATTGCATGCTGCGATTCTTGGGTGTCAGCGCTGGGAACAACAGTCATGTGACAACAAGTTAGCGATATGTATACTTTCAGCCAGAACCCGACTAGACTATTTCCAGTCTTGCTCAATATACTTGCTTTGAACGCATGGGAAATAGCGTAGTCGGGTTCTGGCCAGTAGTACGCATATTGCATACTTGCGGACAAGTGATCGTTGTTCCTGGCACTAATTGTTTTAATCAACAGATCTTGGAACAATAATAATTTCCACAATTGCATTGGTTTAATTAAAATATACAGATATTCCAGCACGCAATCGCAAATGATTCCTTTGTTTGAAGTAAAACATTGCTTAAAGAGAATCTGTCACCCCTTTTTTCGAATATGAGCTGCCGGCACCGCCATCAGGGGATTATCTACAGCATTCTGTAATGCTGTAGATAAGCCCCCGATGTAACCTGAAAGAGAAGAAAAAAAGAGTTAGATTATACTCACCCTGGCGTCCGGTCCGGTCCAGTGCCTCTCATCTTCATACGATGCAGTCCTCTTCTTTCCTTCCTGTCGTGGCTCCTGCGCACGCGCACTGCTCTGCCCTGTTGAGGGTAGAGCAGAGTACTTCAGTGCACAGGCACCGGGAGAGGTCCGCGACGCAGGAATGAAGAGGACGTCATCGTTGCAAGATGGGAGGCGCCAGACCGGACCGCGACTCCCTCCAGACCCAAACCGCCCCTGGGTGCGTATAATCTAACTCCTTTTTCTTCTTTTTCAGGGTACATTGGGGGCTTATCTACAGCATTACAGAATGCTGTAGATAAGCCCCTGATGGCGGTGCCGGCAGCTCATATTCAAAAAAAGGGGTGACAGATTCTCTTTAAAAACAAGCAGGGAAATGTTTTACCTCCCAGAAAGAATCAGCTGTGATCCCATGATGTTCTGTCTGTATACTCTCTTTTCCTTCTTCCCCTGCCCAGGAGCTATGGTACGACAACATCCAAATGCGGAAAATATTATTATTCCAAAATGTATTGATTAAAATAAACTTTTGCTTGTAAACCCCTTTAAGCGTCATTTTAGAATGGACAACCTTTTAGAGGCCAAATTCCCACGACGAGTATTTGGAACATTTTTGATGCTGGTTATTTAACTGCATAAAAAAAGCAGAGTATTACAGTTCCAGCAAAATGTGTGGGAGTTATCTAAATGCTCATTGTATTTTTTTATACTGTGTAAACTGACTTGCAGTGACTTTAAAATCTGCAACATACCATAATTTTTCTTTCTGCAAACATGAGTTATACTTGCACATTGTTTCCTCATACTTGAAGGAGATGAGGAGAATCTCCATGTAATCTGCACATGATTTTAAATTGAGTTTTATAAAAGCCGTCTAACAGGAAGAATCACAAAACAGAGCATCTTCATTAAAAATATGGAGACAAAAACAGCAGTGCCAAAAAGGTGATAAAAACGCAAGTTAGGAAAAAAAAAAAAACGCACTCCAAAAAGCAAAGGAAAAACACAAGTAACCTAATAGGAGCATTTTAGAAATGCTGCTGAAAATCTGCAACATCCAAAACTCACCAAATACTCACACACACGTGGTAAAAATTATTGGTACACCTCGTTTAATGACCGAAAAACCCACAATGGTTACAGAGATAAATTGAATCCGACAAAAGTAATAAATCAAAAATCTATGAAAATGAACACATGAAAGTCAGACATTGCTTTTCAACCATGCTTCCACAGAATATTTAAAAAAATAAAACTCATGAAGTAGGTCTGGACAGAAATGATGGTACTCTTAACTTAATATTTTGTTGCATAACCTTTTGAGTCAATCACTGCAATCAAACGATTCCTGTAACTGCCAATGAGACTTCTGCGCCTCTCGACAGGTATTCTGGCCCACTCCTCAAGCGCAAACTGCTCCAGTTGTCTCATGTTTGAAGGTTGCCTTTTCCAGATGGCATGTTTCAGCTCTCAATAGGATTTAGGTCAGGGCTCATAGAAGACCACTTCAGAATAGTCCAATGTTTTCCTCTTAGCCATTCTTAGGTGTTTTTAGCTGTGTGTTTTGGGTCATTATCCTGTTGCAAGACCCATGACCTGCGACTGAGACCAAGCTTTCTGACACTGGGCACCACGTTTCTCTCTAGAATCCCTTGATCGTCTTGAGATTTCATTGTGCCCTGCACAGATTCAAGACACCCTCTGCCAGATGCAGCAAAGTAGCCCCAGAACATAAGAGCCTCATCCATGTTTCACAAGAGGGACAGTGTTTTTTTTCCTGATATTATTCATTTTTCCATCTGTGAACATAGAGTGGATGTGCCTTGCCATAGAGTTCCATTTTTGTCTCATCTGTCCATAGGAGATTCTCCCAGAAGCTTTGTGGCTTGTCAACATGTAGTTTGGCAAATTCCAGTCTGGCTTTATGAATTTTTTTTTTTCAACAATGGTGTCCTCCTTGGTTGTCTCTCATGAAGTCCCCTTTGGCTCATACAATGATGGATGGTGTGATCTGACACTGATGTTCATTGAGCTTGAAGTTCACCTTTAATCTGTTTAGAAGTTTTTCTGGGCTCTTTTGTTACCATTTATATTATCCGTCTCTTTGATTTGTCAACAATTTTCCTCCTGCGGCCACGTCCAGGGAGGTTGGCTACAGTTCCATGGAGCTTAAATTTCTGAATAATATGTGCAACTGTAGTCACAGGAACATCAGGCTTCTTGGAGATGGTCTTATAACTTTTACCTTTAACATGTTTGTCTATAATTTTCTTTGTAATCTCCTGAGACAACTCTTTCCGTCGCTTCCTCTGGTCCATGTTGAGTATGATACACACCATGTCACTAACAGCACTGTAAGTATCTGTAGCCCGCTATACAGGCCCACTCACTGATTCCAAGATTGTAGACACCTGTGATGCTAATTAGTGGACACATCTTGATTTAACATGTCCCTTTTGTCACATTATTTTCTGGGGTACCATCATTTCTGTTCAGGTTTATTTCATGAGTTTTATTTTTTTTTAAATTCTGTGGAAGCATGATCGAAAAGCATTGTCTGACTTTCATTTGTTCATTTTCATAGATTTTTGATTTATTATTACTTTTGTCAGATTCAAGTTATTTCTGTCACCATTGTGGGTTTTTCTTTCATTAAACGAGGGGTACCAACAATTTTGCCCATGTGTGTAGTAATAACATAGCTTTAAAGAGTCCTTATGATTTTTTTGCAAGTTGGCAAAGACTACAGAATGGGATAAAATGAAGGAATAAGTATTTAACCTTTTGAATCCACCTGCAATTTCAGGAAGTTTGCTGAACACCACTCCATTTACAACAATGACTTTGGGCAGGAGATGCACCTGGCACCCAGACTTATCATTTATGGGGTAAGCGCTGTACAACTTTCAGAACATTTCAAAATGCCTTCATTCTCTTTATATGGTCATGTAGTTCTTTCAGAGACAAGTCCAGAAATTCCTTTACACGGCCAGAACATTCCTCCATTAACTGAAATGTTGGAATTTGTATTAATATGCAAATGAGACTGAAAAGCTATTGTAGATCCGAAGCCTCTGTCGCTCCAGCTCTATTCCTCACCCAGCGCCGCCTCTTCCTGCTTGACTGACACCTCTACACTTTGCGATTTGAGGCAAAAGAGCCGTCAATCAAGCAGGAATCGACACTGGGGGGAGAATAGAGCTGGAGCGACCAAGACTTCAGATATGCAAACGAGACTGAAGGGCTATGGTATATCAATTGGAGAACGGATTCCTCCATTCTGGCCATGTAAAGGTGTTGCTGGATGTGTTTTTCAAACAGCTACATGAGAATATAAATAGCTTGGGGGGTGAAATCCAGCTGACAGATTCCTTTTAAAATGATTTAAGGAAAAAATTATTATGTTAACAAACGTTGTATGAGGTCTCTTCTTCAAGACTGGTTGTACTTTTTTTTTTTTTTTTTTTTTATAGGCGCCATTTACGGTTACATATAAATTATTAATTCATCAAAGTTTAAGTGTTTTAGCTCTCTTGCCGATAAAGAGCATGTTTAAAAAGAACCAAACCGTGTCCCACATTCTGACACGCATTGCCTTCTATGCAGCTTTATGGAGGCTTGTTGTTTCTTCACTGGGGAATAGGCAACAAAAAAAGGGGCAATTGGGCACATTTTGAAAGTGTTGCTCATGAAAGACATTTAAGGCATACAGGATAGAGCTGGATTCACACATCATCTGTACCATACAGACTACGTTCGGTGCCCAATACTGAGCTGAACTGCATGAAAAAAAGTTTTTTATAGTTCCAGCACACGATGTGAAAAAATTAAGAAAAGCCTTTATTTAATCCATAATTAAAAAATGCAATTCCAGTGGTGATAAAAGCATGTGTAGGCTTAGGCGTTTCGGATCATAGCATGCTATGATTAAGGGTCAAATATGATCCGAAACGCGTAAGCCTACACATGCTTTTATCACCACTGGAATTGCATTTTTTAATTATGGATTAAATAAAGGCTTTTCTTAATTTTTTCACATCGTGTGCTGGAACTATAAAAAAAAAAAACTTTTTTTCATTGAGCATTTCTCCCAGATGGGGATGGATCCACTCCGTGCACCGAGATTATGGAAAGGAGGACTGGGCAGGCTGAACCAGGTGAGCTGAAGATCAATCCTACATTGTTTGAGCTGAACTGCATGTCTTCCGACCTGAACTGGGGCTGTGCACATGTCCAACTTTTCTTGGAATGCCCAAGTTTGTTCTGATATTTGAATCGCACTCGGCCATGCAAGTCAATGAGTGCGCAAAAAACATCGGACTGCACTCGGCTCACATCTGAGTGCAGACCAATATCTGCGCACTCAATGAATAGAGAAGATGGAGAAATTTGCTTCTCTATCTTCTACTCATAAGAGAGAATCAGATCACACACTGTTCAGTGTTTGATCCGTGCCATTTGCATAGTTGCCTGAAATCTCTCAGATGAGAGAATATAGGGCCGTGGACACCGTTTCTTATACTCGCTCTTCCCAGGTTCGTGCCGCATTCTTATGTCACGGCAGCCCTGCGGCAAATCAGTGCTGCCTTTATTCTCTCCACATTCGGACAAATCAGACACCAAGAGGAAGCTGTAGCTGCGGCTGGTTGCTAACTTCCTCCTGATGTCTGATACATGATTGCCATGGGGTTATCAAAGTAGTGGACAACACTCAATAGAAAAAAAAAAATCAACAGGGATGTGCGAGCCACATATGTACAGTTACACGCCTGTGAAAAACAACAACGTAACAAGCAATGTGCAACCAGTAATAGCTCATAATAATCAAAATATCAACCTTATTCATCACAGGAAAAGACAACACACAGCACAGAGAAAAACACTGAAAAGACCAGATGCATGCAGCCACCAATATCAGGAGACTCATGCATGGCTATGAGATGGTCGAGGTCGGGTCAGGAGGTCCACAAGCACCGTGTGTCCTGGGGTATACACTCGGACTGCAAAACACGGATGTCTGAGACCGACCTATATCCACTGGGGGGGGGGGGGGGGGGGAAGACCATTGAACTGACAGCTACCTACTATGTATGGCAGCTTCATTAGTGCTGGGAACAGTGGCCTGCCATTGAGCAGTAACTGATGAGAAATACGACGAACAGGCAAGAAATAAAATAGCAAATATGGATTATTACGGTACATATATGATCTAATTAAATGCACAGACATGTGAGGGCACTCCTTACTTACAGATCACATACATACATAGTAACATACCGTAGTTAGCAAGGCTGAAAAAAGACATTAGTCCATCCAGTTCAGCCTATATTCCATCAGAATAAATCCCCAGATCTACGTCCTTCTAAAGAACCTAATAACTGTAAGATACAATATTGTTACGCTCCAGGAAGACATCCAGGCCTCTCTTGAACCCCTAGACTGAGTTCGCCATCACCACCTCCTCAGGGAAGGAATTCCAGATTCTCACACAGAATCAATACAAATACCGTAAATATATTCAGACAGTAACATAATGGCCCTATGCTGTATATCAGCAGATCACTTACCCAAAAAGTAATCAGGTATATAAGCGGGGCTGCAGCTAGACTCTACCTCGCCTGCGGCAAAGGTTCATTTAGTTGCTGTTGTATTGTACTTAATGCCCTTGCCAGGGTGCAATGGCTGTCACTGCCCCCCTCCCGTCTAGTCCCAAGACCCTCTGGTTATACATATGTATAGCCTTATGTGTCTTCAGGTATATAAGCCTGTGTGTGAGGATACCACTTATATGTAATATCTCCATAGCAACACATGTGTGCATGTGAATGTTCTTGTGTTCTCATACATGTGTGTATACAATTCCCTATATGTATTTTTTTTCTTTATACATGTGTGTATGTGTACATACATATTTGTGGGTATGTATACCATTAGCGATATATGTATTCCTATAAGTGTATATACCATTCCGAAATATGTGTCTATGTATACAAGTTTGTGTGTATGTACCATATATATGATGTGTATATACAGCCATGCAAATTATTAGCGTGCATATATTCAGACACTACACCACAGTACATTAGTGTGTACATACTGTACAGTACTTGTAATATAAGTATTTATTAGTGTATGTATATACAAGTATGTGTGTATACATAGATTAGTGTGCATATACAGTACTCGTAATATTTGTGTAGATACACAAGTGTGTGTATGTATTCATATATGTTAGTGTGTATTTACAGTACATGCAACATATATTAATGTTTGTGTACATTTATAATATATATGCACACACAATGCAGTACAACATATACAATTGTGTATATATTCTTAATATATACACAATCAAGCACATATATTAGTGTACATATATATATATATATATATATATATATATATATATATATATTTATTGGTGTAGTGACCACTGTGTCCACTAGGGGGCACTGTATGGATGTCCCAGGAGAGTGGATGATTGGCAAGATACTGAATGACCATTATGTATGTCAAGGTGGGTGGCTTTGAGATGGAGATTTATGTGTGTTAATCAGCTGTGATACTGCTGAGGTGCTGGTTCAATGTGTCAGGGACTAGTTACCTACAAACCCACCCGGGGGGGGGTGTTTAATAACACTATTGTAAAGTGTGTATGAAGGACCTGTGATGAGGTCATAAACATGTGACCTGGTGGGCGTGGCTACGGACCATATAAGGTTGCCAGGGTAGGTCACATGTGAATGCTGGGACCTGGTTGGTCCAGTGTGGAAGGTCCCGTCTGAGTGAGATGGGGGCTGCCTTCTGACTGCAGTGAAGGCTGTGTGTAATGGCTGCATGTGCCTGATAATTCCTTGGAGGGAATGGACGTCTGCCGCATGATGGTGAAGAAACCATGAGTGACCCTGACGTAGATGAGATAGCACTGAGGCTGAAGAGCCTGTGTAATGGACATTTGCTTAACCTGTGTGATATAAGGATAACCAGAGTGAAGCGATAATAGGCGCTAAGCTGTTGTTTATGTTGCTTCTGTGGGTTTATGATGGAGGAATAAACCGCATGGACTAGGTTATCGTTTATGAAAACCCGGTGCTGGATGTGTTTTAGTCGCTGCCTAGCGAGGATCCCCTACCCGAATGACAGCGCTACCCCACTATATATATATATATATATACACACACACATATTGTTAATACTTACACATATGTCAATATATATAGTTTAGTCCGCATATACAGTACATACATATAAGTGTGTATATACACACACACACATTGTGTATATATCTATATACCGCATACATACATACATATGTTAGTGTGTGTATATATGATAGATTAGTGTGTAGATACAGTACAGTATATAAGTGTATACATATGCTAGTATGAATACAGTACACGTGTGTATATAGACACATACTATAGATTAGTATGTACATACAGTACCCTATATACACCGTATGCATACAGTACACGTGTGTATATAGACACATACTATAGATTAGTGTGTACATACAGTACCCTATATACACCATATGCATACAGTACACGTGTGTATATAGACACATACTATAGATTAGTGTGTACATACAGTACCCTATATACACCGTATGCATACAGTACACGTGTGTATATAGACACATACTATAGATTAGTGTGTACATACAGTACCCTATATACACCGTATGCATACAGTACACGTGTGTGTATAGATACATACTATAGATTAGTGTGTACATACAGTACCCTATATACACCGTATGCATACAGTACACGTGTGTGTATAGACACATACTATAGATTAGTGTGTACATACAGTACCCTATATACACTGTATGCATACAGTACACGTGTGTATATAGACACATACTATAGATTAGTGTGTACATACAGTACCCTATATACACCGTATGCATACAGTACACGTGTGTATATAGACACATACTATAGATTAGTGTGTACATACAGTACCCTATATACACCGTATGCATACAGTACACGTGTGTGTATAGATACATACTATAGATTAGTGTGTACATACAGTACCCTATATACGGTACACTGTATGCATACAGTACACGTGTATATAGACACATACTATAGATTAGTGTGTACATACAGTACCCTATATACACCGTATGCATACAGTACACGTGTGTATATAGACACATACTATAGATTAGTGTGTACATACAGTACCCTATATACACCGTATGCATACAGTACACGTGTGTATATAGACACATACTATAGATTAGTGTGTAGATACAGTACCCTATATACACGTGTGTGTATAGACACATACAGTACCCTATATACACCGTATGCATGCAGTACACGTGTGTATATAGACACATACTATAGATTAGTGTGTACATACAGTACCCTATATACAGTATAAGTATATATACCGTATACATACCTATGCTAGTATGCATACAGTACACGTGTGTATATAGACACATACTATAGATTAGTGTGTACATACAGTACTCTATATACACCGTATGCATACAGTACACGTGTGTATATAGACACATACTATAGATTAGTGTGTACATACAGTACCCTATATACAGTATAAGTATATATACAGTATACATACCTATGCTAGTATGCATACAGTACACGTGTGTATATAGACACATACTATAGATTAGTGTGTACATACAGTACCCTATATACAGTATAAGTATATATACCGTATACATACCTATGCTAGTATGCATACAGTACACGTGTGTATATAGACACATACTATAGATTAGTGTGTACATACAGTACCCTATATACAGTATAAGTATATATACCGTATACATACCTATGCTAGTATGCATGCAGTACACGTGTGTGTATAGACACATACTATAGATTAGTGTGTACATACAGTACCCTATATACACCGTATGCATGCAGTACACGT
Organism: Dendrobates tinctorius; assembly: GCF_039654945.1. Taxonomy (NCBI): domain Eukaryota; kingdom Metazoa; phylum Chordata; class Amphibia; order Anura; family Dendrobatidae; genus Dendrobates; species Dendrobates tinctorius. The sequence goes on along the minus strand of NW_027361801.1, from coordinate 13,489,875 downwards.
GTATATAGACACATACTATAGATTAGTGTGTACATACAGTACCCTATATACACCGTATGCATACAGTACACGTGTGTATATAGACACATACTATAGATTAGTGTGTACATACAGTACCCTATATACACCGTATGCATACAATACACGTGTGTATATAGACACATACTATAGATTAGTGTGTAGATACAGTACCCTATATACACGTGTGTGTATAGACACATACTATAGATTAGTGTGTACATACAGTACCCTATATACACCGTATGCATGCAGTACACGTGTGTATATAGACACATACTATAGATTAGTGTGTACATACAGTACCCTATATACAGTATAAGTATATATACCGTATACATACCTATGCTAGTATGCATACAGTACACGTGTGTATATAGACACATACTATAGATTAGTGTGTACATACAGTACTCTATATACACCGTATGCATACAGTACACGTGTGTATATAGACACATACTATAGATTAGTGTGTACATACAGTACCCTATATACAGTATAAGTATATATACAGTATACATACCTATGCTAGTATGCATACAATACACGTGTGTATATAGACACATACTATAGATTAGTGTGTACATACAGTACCCTATATACAGTATAAGTATATATACCGTATACATACCTATGCTAGTATGCATACAGTACACGTGTGTATATAGACACATACTATAGATTAGTGTGTACATACAGTACCCTATATACACCGTATGCATGCAGTACACGTGTATATAGACACATACTATAGATTAGTATGTACATACAGTACCCTATATACACCGTATGCATACAGTACACGTGTGTATATAGACACATACTATAGATTAGTGTGTACATACAGTACCCTATATACACCGTATGCATACAGTACACGTGTGTATATAGACACATACTATAGATTAGTGTGTAGATACAGTACCCTATATACACGTGTGTGTATAGACACATACTATAGATTAGTGTGTACATACAGTACCCTATATACACCGTATGCATGCAGTACACGTGTGTATATAGACACATACTATAGATTAGTGTGTACATACAGTACCCTATATACAGTATAAGTATATATACCGTATACATACCTATGCTAGTATGCATACAGTACACGTGTGTATATAGACACATACTATAGATTAGTGTGTACATACAGTACCCTATATACAGTATAAGTATATATACCGTATACATACCTATGCTAGTATGCATACAGTACACGTGTGTATATAGACACATACTATAGATTAGTGTGTACATACAGTACCCTATATACAGTATAAGTATATATACCGTATACATACCTATGCTAGTATGCATGCAGTACACGTGTGTGTATAGACACATACTATAGATTAGTGTGTACATACAGTACCCTATATACCGTATGCATGCAGTACACGTGTATATAGACACATACTATAGATTAGTATGTACATACAGTACCCTATATACACCGTATGCATACAGTACACGTGTGTATATAGACACATACTATAGATTAGTGTGTACATACAGTACCCTATATACAGTATAAGTATATATACCGTATACATACCTATGCTAGTATGCATACAGTACACGTGTGTATATAGACACATACTATAGATTAGTGTGTACATACAGTACTCTATATACACCGTATGCATACAGTACACGTGTGTATATAGACACATACTATAGATTAGTGTGTACATACAGTACCCTATATACAGTATAAGTATATATACCGTATACATACCTATGCTAGTATGCATACAGTACACGTGTGTATATAGACACATACTATAGATTAGTGTGTACATACAGTACCCTATATACAGTATAAGTATATATACCGTATACATACCTATGCTAGTATGCATACAGTACACGTGTGTATATAGACACATACTATAGATTAGTGTGTACATACAGTACCCTATATACACCGTATGCATGCAGTACACGTGTGTATATAGACACATACTATAGATTAGTGTGTACATACAGTACCCTATATACAGTATAAGTATATATACCGTATACATACCTATGCTAGTATGCATACAGTACACGTGTGTATATAGACACATACTATAGATTAGTGTGTACATACAGTACCCTATATACAGTATAAGTATATATACCATATACATACCTATGCTAGTATGCATGCAGTACACGTGTGTGTATAGACACATACTATAGATTAGTGTGTACATACAGTACCCTATATACCGTATGCATGCAGTACACGTGTATATAGACACATACTATAGATTAGTATGTACATACAGTACCCTATATACACCGTATGCATACAGTACACGTGTGTATATAGACACATACTATAGATTAGTGTGTACATACAGTACCCTATATACAGTATAAGTATATATACCGTATACATACCTATGCTAGTATGCATACAGTACACGTGTGTATATAGACACATACTATAGATTAGTGTGTACATACAGTACCCTATATACAGTATAAGTATATATACAGTATACATACCTATGCTAGTATGCATACAGTACACGTGTGTATATAGACACATACTATAGATTAGTGTGTACATACAGTACTCTATATACACCGTATGCATACAGTACACGTGTGTATATAGACACATACTATAGATTAGTGTGTACATACAGTACCCTATATACAGTATAAGTATATATACCGTATACATACCTATGCTAGTATGCATACAGTACACGTGTGTATATAGACACATACTATAGATTAGTGTGTACATACAGTACTCTATATACACCGTATGCATACAGTACACGTGTGTATATAGACACATACTATAGATTAGTGTGTACATACAGTACCCTATATACAGTATAAGTATATATACAGTATACATACCTATGCTAGTATGCATACAGTACACGTGTGTATATAGACACATACTATAGATTAGTGTGTACATACAGTACTCTATATACACCGTATGCATACAGTACACGTGTGTATATAGACACATACTATAGATTAGTGTGTACATACAGTACCCTATATACAGTATAAGTATATATACCGTATACATACCTATGCTAGTATGCATGCAGTACACGTGTGTGTATAGACACATACTATAGATTAGTGTGTACATACAGTACCCTATATACCGTATGCATGCAGTACACGTGTATATAGACACATACTATAGATTAGTATGTACATACAGTACCCTATATACACCGTATGCATACAGTACACGTGTGTATATAGACACATACTATAGATTAGTGTGTACATACAGTACCCTATATACAGTATAAGTATATATACCGTATACATACCTATGCTAGTATGCATACAGTACACGTGTGTATATAGACACATACTATAGATTAGTGTGTACATACAGTACTCTATATACACCGTATGCATACAGTACACGTGTGTATATAGACACATACTATAGATTAGTGTGTACATACAGTACCCTATATACAGTATAAGTATATATACCGTATACATACCTATGCTAGTATGCATACAGTACACGTGTGTATATAGACACATACTATAGATTAGTGTGTACATACAGTACCCTATATACAGTATAAGTATATATACCGTATACATACCTATGCTAGTATGCATACAGTACACGTGTGTATATAGACACATACTATAGATTAGTGTGTACATACAGTACCCTATATACACCGTATGCATGCAGTACACGTGTGTATATAGACACATACTATAGATTAGTGTGTACATACAGTACCCTATATACAGTATAAGTATATATACCGTATACATACCTATGCTAGTATGCATACAGTACACGTGTGTATATAGACACATACTATAGATTAGTGTGTACATACAGTACCCTATATACAGTATAAGTATATATACCATATACATACCTATGCTAGTATGCATGCAGTACACGTGTGTGTATAGACACATACTATAGATTAGTGTGTACATACAGTACCCTATATACCGTATGCATGCAGTACACGTGTATATAGACACATACTATAGATTAGTATGTACATACAGTACCCTATATACACCGTATGCATACAGTACACGTGTGTATATAGACACATACTATAGATTAGTGTGTACATACAGTACCCTATATACAGTATAAGTATATATACCGTATACATACCTATGCTAGTATGCATACAGTACACGTGTGTATATAGACACATACTATAGATTAGTGTGTACATACAGTACTCTATATACACCGTATGCATACAGTACACGTGTGTATATAGACACATACTATAGATTAGTGTGTACATACAGTACCCTATATACAGTATAAGTATATATACAGTATACATACCTATGCTAGTATGCATACAGTACACGTGTGTATATAGACACATACTATAGATTAGTGTGTACATACAGTACTCTATATACACCGTATGCATACAGTACACGTGTGTATATAGACACATACTATAGATTAGTGTGTACATACAGTACCCTATATACAGTATAAGTATATATACCGTATACATACCTATGCTAGTATGCATACAGTACACGTGTGTATATAGACACATACTATAGATTAGTGTGTACATACAGTACTCTATATACACCGTATGCATACAGTACACGTGTGTATATAGACACATACTATAGATTAGTGTGTACATACAGTACCCTATATACAGTATAAGTATATATACCGTATACATACCTATGCTAGTATGCATACAGTACACGTGTGTATATAGACACATACTATAGATTAGTGTGTACATACAGTACCCTATATACAGTATAAGTATATATACCGTATACATACCTATGCTAGTATGCATACAGTACACGTGTGTATATAGACACATACTATAGATTAGTGTGTACATACAGTACTCTATATACACCGTATGCATACAGTACACGTGTGTATATAGACACATACTATAGATTAGTGTGTACATACAGTACCCTATATACAGTATAAGTATATATACCGTATACATACCTATGCTAGTATGCATGCAGTACACGTGTGTGTATAGACACATACTATAGATTAGTGTGTACATACAGTACCCTATATACACCGTATGCATGCAGTACACGTGTATATAGACACATACTATAGATTAGTATGTACATACAGTACCCTATATACACCGTATGCATACAGTACACGTGTGTATATAGACACATACTATAGATTAGTGTGTACATACAGTACCCTATATACACCGTATGCGTATATATACCGTATACATACCTATGCTAGTATGCATGCAGTACACGTGTATATAGACACATACTATAGATTAGTGTGTAGATACAGTACTCGCATATATCCATGTGCGGCTATACATAATGGCTCCTGTATACCCCCACACTATCAGGCAGGCGTTACTCCGGGCTCCCTGCAGTCCATGTCCCGGGCTGTGACCAGTGACCGATACTCACCGGGTCCGGGGTGCGCAGAGCCGCGGCACCAGTCGGCAGCCAGGCAGCAGAGCAGGAGCAGCAGGCGGCAGCCGGGCAGGTCCATAGCAGTGAGTGTGCGGTAAGTCCCGGTGCTGTTCTCCGCGTCCTTCCTCCTGTACAGGGCAGCGCTCTCCTGTTCCCAGCAGCGCGGTAGCCGCGGCCACATTCCCAGGACGCCTCCGCCCACACTCGGCCCGGTCTCCCGCCTCCACCGCCGAGGCGTAGTCTGCTCGCTGCTCAGGTGTGCTGGTGACGGCTCTGCCCCCGTTATCTCCGGGACGTGCTCTCACCGCGCTTTTCGGAAGTTGTATTGGGAGCAGTTGCCTCATGCAGACCGTGTCAGCCGGACAATTCGTTTCTTCCTCTCACAGTGCCTGAGGTACGCGCCTTCCATGTCCCGATTGCCTTCATGTTACATGACACAGAGCCTTCATAAAGTATTCCGACCCCTGAACTTCTCCACATTCTCTTACATCCGCAACCCGTGTGTTTTATTGGGATTTTATGTGATTAGCTAGATTGTGAGCCCCAATGGGGACAGTGATGATAATGTGTGCAGACTGTAAAGCGCTGCGGAATATGTTAGCACTATATAAAGATTATTATTATTCCAACACAAAGTGACAAGTAAATGTGAATTGTAAAGGACATTAGGAGGTTTTCTAAAGATTTTAAAAATATAAATCTGAAAATTGTGATGTGCATTTGTCTTCAGCGCGCTGTGGTCTGAGACCCCATAAGTAAAATCATGAGAGCTCATCTGCCTCCAGAAGTTCCTTCACTACCACGGGTGGTTTGCACGTTCATGACCGGGCCAATTTTTACAATTCTGTCCACTGTCCCTTTATGAGGTAATAACTCTGGAACTCTTCCATGGATCCCAGTGATTCTGACATTGTTTTCTCATGACATATTGTACTTCATGTTAGGCTAGTTTCACACTAGCGTTTATGAGCGCAGCGACGGCCTGCGCACGGCCGCCGCTAAGCCCCGCCCCCTGCCGCGCCTCCGCCAGTAGCTCTGCCCACCGGCGCATGACGCTGCATGCGCCCTGCGTCCCCTATCTTTATCACAGGGGGCACAGGCCGTGCGCAGTATGCGTTTGGCGGCGCATGCGTCCTTTTGACGGTGCGCCGACCTGCGCCAAACGCAACCTGCTGCAGTTTGGTTGCGTCGGCGCACCGTCAAAAAGGCGCATGCCCCGCCAAACGCATACTGCGCACGGCCTGCACCCCCTGTGATAAAGATAGGGGACGCAGGGCGCATGCAGCGTCATGCGCCGGTGGGCGGAGCTACCGGCGGGGGCGGGGCTTAGCGGCGGCCGTGCACAGGCCGTCGCTGCGCTCATAAACGCTAGTGTGAAACTAGCCAAAGTGGTAACATTTCATTCAAATAACTTGTGTTTATTTGTGAAAAAAGCGGAAATTTGGCGAAAATTTTGAAAATTTCGCAATTTTCCAACTTTGAATTTTTATGCCCTTAAATCACAGAGATACAGCACACAAAAAACTTAATAAATAACATTTCCCACATGTTTACTTTACATCAGCACAATTTTGGAACCAAAATTTTTTTTTTTGTTAGGAAGTTATAAGGGTTAAAAATTGACCAGCGATTTCTCATTTTTGCAACAACATTTTATTTTTACGGACCACATCACATTTGAAGGGGTCTATATGATAGAAAATACCCAAAAGTGACACCATTCTAAAAACTGCACCCCTTAGGCTAAGTGCACACGTACCGGAACTCTCGCGGAAATTACCGCGAGAATTCTGGAATTCCAGTCCGCGGGAAAATCGCATTTTAAATTCCCGCGATTTTCCCGCGGAAAAACTAGCATTTTGCAAGCGTATTTAGCTTGCAAAATGCTAGCGTTTTCCAAGCGATCTGTAGCATCACTTGGAGAACTGATTGACAGGTTGGTCACACTCGTCAAACATAGTGTTTGACAAGTGTGACCAACTTTTTACTACTGAGGCCGCCTATGCGGCATCAGTAGTAAAAGATAGAATGTAAAAAAAAAAAATACTGTTATTCTTACCTTCCGACGTCCCGCGCATCCGTTCCCAGTAATCCTTTGCAAAAATGCCCGCGATGACGTCAGTTCTCGCGGGATCGCGCGAATGACCGCGAGACTTCGCGATCCCGCGAGATCGGACACCATCGCAAGCATTTTCGCAAAGGATTACTGGGACCGGGAGCGTGGAGAGAAGCGAGAAGGCTGCGCGGGACACCGGAAGGTGAGAATAACAATATTTTTTATTTTTATTTCTATTTTTTACAGGGATAAGGTACCCAAAGCCCGGAGGACAGTCTCCTCTCCTCCGGACCGTGGGTACCATCCGCAAATGTTCTGCTTACTTTCCGCATGTTGTGCACAGCCACATGCGGGAAGTAAGCGGAACAATGCATTCCTATGGGTGCGGGATCGCCGCGATTCCGCAAAATAATGAGCATGCTGCGGTTTTTACCGCAAAGCGATTCCGCCACGGTAAAAACCGCAGCATTAGCACAGCATTGCGGAATTCCATAGGAATGCATGGGATGCTTATTTTTCGCGGCAAAATCGCGTGGTTAAAACCGCTGCGGAAACGCGAAAAAAAGCGCCACGTGTGAACTCAGCCTAAAGGTGCTCAAAACCACATTCAAGAAGTTTATTAACCCTTCAGGTGCTTCACAGGAATTTTTGAATATTTAAAAAAAAATTAACATTTAACTTTTTTTCTCAAAAAAATACTTCAGGTTCAATTTTTTTTTTTTTTTTTATTTTACCAAATGTAAAAGGAGAAATTGGACTGGAAAAGTTATTGTGCAATTTGTCCTGAGTACGCCGATACCTGCTATGTGGGGGGGGGACCAATGTTTGGGCACATGGCAGAGCTCGGAAGGGAAGGAGCGCCATTTTGACTTTTTCAATGCAAAATTGGCTGGAATTCAGATCGGACGCCATGTCACGTTTGGAGAGCTCCTGATCAGAGGCGTAGCTAGGGTTTCGGTTCAGGGCGGGCGAAACTTGGGGGCCCCTAATTAGGTAACTTTGATTACAACTCGGTGACGCACCCTAATAGTGGATGTAGGAGATGACTGCGCTGTTACTGAAAATAATCCCTATATAAAGACCAACACTGATATTACCGCAATATGGTCAGTGGTAAATACCAGTCCTACAAAACATATGTGATTACTGCAGAGGTATAGTTGGTGTCTTACCGCTGACGTTCTTTCTGATGGAATGGGTCACTTTTCACGTCTTTTCCATCTGGCCCAGACAGACATGACAACTCCAGCCAGGACTCTGCTACAGAGAATGCAACAACAACACGTTTCACTTCTCATATTCCAGCCCTATCACCATGTATCCCCAACCTGCACAAACTCCTCATCCTGCTGATACCCCAATGCTGAGCCGCTGCTGACATATGTGTCCCTATTACTGCACCTGATATGGCAGCAGCGGCTCAGCATTGGGGTATCAGGTGCAGTAATAGGGACAGATGCGGCAGCAGTGGCTCAGTATTGGGGTATCAGGTGCAGTAATAGGGACACATACGGCAGCAGCGGCTCAGCATTGGGGTATGTGTCCCTATTACTGCACCTGATACCCCAATACTGAGCCACTGCTGCCACATCTGTCCCTATTACTGCACCTGATACCCCAATGCTGAGCTGCTGCCGTATGTGTCCCTATTACGGCACCTGATACCCCAATACTGAGCTGCTGCTGCCGTATGTGTCCCTATTACTGCACCTGACACCCCAATACTGAGCCTCTGCTGCCGCATGTGTCCCTATTACTGCACCTGACACCCCCTATACACACACAGCTCTGCTCCACACCCCCTATACACACGGCTCTGCATCGTACACGCTGTACACACACGGCTCTGCTCCGTACACGCTGTACACATGCAGCTCCGCTCTGTACACACCTGGCTCCGCTCTGTACACACCTGGCTCCGCTCCGCACACCCAGTACACACACGGCTCCGCACCATACACCCCGTACACACTCGGCTCTGCTCTGTACACCCCGTACACACACACACGGCTCTGCTCTGTACACCCCGTACACACACACGGCTCTGCTCTGTACACACACACGGCTCTGCTCTGTACACACACACACGGCTCTGCTCTGTACACCCCGTACACCCACACACGGCTCTGCTCTGTACACACACACACGGCTCTGCTCTGTACACCCCGTACACCCACACACGGCTCTGCTCTGTACACACACACACGGCTCTGCTCTGTACACCCCGTACACCCACACACGGCTCTGCTCTGTACACACACACACGGCTCTGCTCTGTACACCCCGTACACCCACACACGGCTCTGCTCTGTACACCCACACACACGGCTCTGCTCTGTACACCCACACACACGGCTCTGCTCTGTACACACACACGGCTCTGCTCAGTACACACACACGGCTCTGCTCAGTACACACACACGGCTCTGCTCTGTACACACACACACGGCTCTGCTCTGTACACACACACACACGGCTCTGCTCTGTACACACACACACGGCTCTGCTCTGTACACACACACACACACACGGCTCTGCTCTGTACACACACACGGCTCTGCTCTGTACACACACGCTCGGCACTGCTCTGTACACACACACGGCTCTGCTCTGTACACACACACGGCTCTGCTCTGTACACCCCGTACACACTTGGCTCCGCTCCGTACACCAACAGCTCTGCTCACTCCATACACATACGGCTCCGCTCCTCTGTACAACTCATACATGCATATCTCTGCTCCGTACACCTTGTACACACCTGGCTCCGCTCTGTACACCTCAAACACACACAGCTCTGCTACATCCACCCTGTAAACCAATCCTGACCCCATACAGAAACTTACTTCACCTCAACCAGCACAGCAGAGCCCTGCAGCAGATGAAGCCCCTGGTCATGTGACCCCCTGACTCCGCCCCTCCCGTGACCTCATCACAGGTCCTGTGCGCACAGAAATTAAAGCTGTGAGGTGGGGGGCCCACTGCTGGCACAGGGCCCCCCACCGCCTTCTCAGGGCCCATAGCGGCTGGGCGGCAGAGTAGGGAAATCGATTCTCCCTGCTCTGCCGCAGAATGTAACTGTATTGGCGCGCTGTGCACGCAGATACAGTTACAGTAGCGTAGCTTGGTGGGCCCCTTCAAAGCTCGGGGCCCGGGGCGACCGCCCCCTCTGCGCCCCCGGTAGCTACGCTACTGCCCCTGATGTACCTAAACAATGAAAACCCCCCCACAAGTGACCCCAATTTGGAAACCACAAAAATGATCTTTTCACCCCCAATTTTTATTTTCCCAAGTGTAACTGGACGTTAAAAGTTATTGTGCAGTTTGTCTTGAGTATGCTGATACCCCATATGTGGGTGTAAACGACTATTTGGGCGCACGGCAGAGCTCGGAAGGGAAGCAGCGCCATTTGACTTTTTTTTGGCTGGAATTGAGATCGGACACCATGTCATGTTTGGAAAGCCCCTGATGTACCAAACAGTGGAAACCCCCCACAAATGACACTATTTTGAAAACTAGACCCCCTAAGGAACTTATCTAGATGTGTGGTGAGCACTTTGAACCCCCAAGAGCTTCACACAAGTTTATAATGCCCGGGCGCGAAAATAAAAATATCGTAGTTTTCCACAAACATGATCATTTAGTCCCCAATTTTTTTTATTTTCCCAAGGGTACCAGAAGAAATTGGACCCCAAAAGTTGTTGTCCAATTTGTCCTGACACCCCATATGTGGGAGAAAACTACTGTATGGGCACACGTCGGGGCTCGGAAGGGAAGTAGTGATGTTTTGGAATGCAGACTTTGATGGAATGGTCTGCGGGTGTCATGTGCGTTTGGAGAGCCCCTGATGTACCTAAACTATTGAAACTTCCCACAAGTGACCCCATTTTGGAAACTACACCCCCCCCAAGGAACTTATCTAGATGTGGGTGAGCACTTTGAACCCCCAAGTGCTTCACAGAAGTTTATAATGCCCAGGCGTGAAAATAAAAAAAATCATTTTTTTCCACCAATTGATATTTTTGCCACCAATTTTTTATTTTCCTAAGGGCAACAGGAGAAATTGGACCCCAAAAGATGTCTTGCAATTTGTCCTGAGTAGGCTGATACCCCATATGTGGGGGTAAAACACTATTTGGGCGCATGGCAGAGCTCGGAAGGGAAGGAGCACCATTTGACTTATTCAGCGCAGAATTGGCTGGAATTGAGATCAGACGCCATGTTGCGTTTGGAGAGAGCCCCTGATGTGCCCAAACAGTGGAAACCCCCCAATTCTAACTCCTACCCTAACCCGCCCCTAACCCCAACACACCCCTAACCCTAATGGGAAAATGGAAATAAATACATTTGTTTAACTTTTCCCTAACTAAGGGGGTGATAACGGGGGGTTTGATTTACTATTTATGGCGGTTTTTATGTTTGGCAGCTGTCACGCTAAAAGACGCTTTTTATTGTAAAAACAGTTTTTGCATCACCACATATTGAGAGCAATAATTTTTCCGTATTTTGACCCACTGAGTCATGTGAGGTCTTATTTTTTGCGGGACGAGTTGACGCTTTTATTGGTATCATGTTCGGGCATGTGACATTTTTTGATCGCTTTTTATTCCGATTTTTGGGACGCAGAATGAACAAAAACCAGCGTTTCATGAATTTCTTTTGGGTGGTGCGTTTACACCGTTCCGCGTGCGGTAAAATTGATAAAGCGGTTTTATTCTTTGGGTCAGTATGGTTACAGCAATACCTCGTTTGTCATTTTTTTAAGTTTTGGCTCTTTTATGCAATAAAAACCATTTTATATAAAAAATAATTATTTTTGCATCGCTTTATTCTGCGAGCTATAACTTTTTTTTTTTTCTCTGATGCTGCGTGGTGGCTCGTATTTTGCGGGACAAGATGACGTTTTCAGTGGTACCATGGATATTTATATGCGTGTTTTTGATCACGCGTTATTGCACTTTTTTTGTTCGGCAGTATGATAAAACATTTATTTTTTGCTTTGATTTTTATTTTTTAAGGGGTTCGCTAAAGGGGTTAACTAATAGGACAGTTTTATAGGGCAGGTCATTACGGACGTGGCGATACCAAATATGTGTACTTTTAATTTTTTTTTTTTTTTTTCCAAAAAATGAATTTATTAGGGAATTTTTAAAAAATTATTTTTACACTTTTATTTTTACACTTTTTTTTTTTTTTTTTTTTAATTTATTAGGTTGTACCAGGGGGGACATCACTGTCCTGTGACAGATCTGTCAGGTATTGAAGAAGACTTCCTCTTGCCTTTGCTTTGCACGCACTGAGGAAGCCAGCTTCCTGCAGGCCCCCGAAGGTCCCCGTCGCCATCTTCGATTTGGGGACCTGCAGGGAAGGAGGCCCCCGGAGCAGCGCTGCACATTGCGCTGCTGTGGAGGGCTCAGGGAAGCACGAAGGGAGCCCCCTCCCTGCCGATGCTTCCCTTTAACCCACGGTACACCGCGATCGTGTTTGATCGTGGTGTGCGAGGGGTTAACGTGTCGGGGGCGGTCCGTGACCGCCCCTGACACATTGTGTCGGGTGTCAGCTGTGATAATCAGCTGACACCCGGCCACGATCAGCGGCGCTCACCACGTGGGCGCCCCTGATCGCTGCGACGTATTATCCCGTCCCAGGGCACATGGACGTGATAGTACGTCACATGGCAGTAAGGGGTTAAAGGGAACCTGTCACCTGTTTTGGCCGCAATAAGTATGTGAGTATAATACAAGTTCTTTTTCTTATCTTTCAGGTCGGACCAGGGGCTTATCTACAGCATTATAGAATGCTGTAGATAAGCCCTGAAAGGCAGTGGCCGCATCTTAGGCTATGTGCCCACGTTAGCATTTTTAAGCACTCAGAAAACTGATCCCCTTCCGAGAAAACGCGCTTCTTTTTTCCGCGCATTTTTTTGCACAAAAGACGCACGTTTTTGACGCGCGGTTTCTGGGAACATTGGGGAAGGCTAAAAACGATCAGCAATGTGGAAATTAATGAGCATGCTGTGTTTTTAGCCGCTAAGCGATTCCTGAGCGTTTAAAAAGGCATGCATTGGCAAAAAAAAGCCAAAAACGCATGCAAATTAATTTGAAGCTTCTTTTAAGCATTTCTGCAGCGTCTAAGGCTAGTTTCAGACTAGCGCATTTTACATGCAGCGCACGGCGCCGCTAAGCCCAGCCCCCTGCCCGGCCCGTCCATTCATTTCCTCCTACTATCGCACACAGCTGCATGCGATCTGCACACCCTATCTTTAGCATAGGGTGTGCTGGCTGTGCGCTAGTAGGATTTTTGCGTGCGCTGCGCACTTTTGAAGGTGCGCCGAGCGCACCAAAATGCAACATGGTACATTCGGCGCACACCGGCGCACCTTCAAAAGTGCGCAGTGCACGCAAAAATCTTACTAGCGCACGGTCTGCGCACCCTATGCCAAAGATAGGGTGCGCAGATCGCATGCAGCCGTGTGCGATAGTAGGAGGAAATCAGGGGGCGGGGCTTAGCGGCGCCGTGCGCTGCATGTGAAATACGCTAGTCTGAAACCAGCCTTAGCCGGCACAAACACTGCGGAAACACTTAAAGAAATGCAACATGGGCACACAGCCTCATAGCGGCCAAAACAGGAGACAGGTTCCCTTTAATTGGTAATTTAAGCCCACTGGTGTTTCATTATAGCTGCATTCAAAATTCCCCAAACTGATATATTACAACAAATGCACAAAAGTCTATCAAATCCTAGTAAAGCATAACCGAATTGACATACAAACATTAACCCTATTTGTCTCTCATTATAAGGAAGTACATCTCAACTTTATATCGCCACCATATTGTCACTACGAGTTTTGCCGTCCCTGTAAGAGACGACTCATCACTATTTTTAACACGTTTTTGCCGCCATTTTGTATGCATTTTTTGTATGCGTTTTTGTACAGCAATGACAGCTTTTTTTAGCTAAATAAAGATATTTAAAACAAAGTTTTGTGATGAAATTTCTTGGTTCAACACCACCTTTTTCATTCTGATGCAATAGCATCAGGGTAATGAGATTAGGGCTTGGTGTCAGCAGCTGTCATTGACACCAAGCCCTAGGCTTAGTAACGAAAAGGTGCCAGCCAGACACCCTCATTGCTAAGTCGGTAAGTACACACACACAAACAAACACACACACACACAGATTGGTACCAGCCTATGTAGGAGCGTTAAGAGAATGAACCTACATATGCTATAGCCAAACAGCAACTCTTATTTTAAAAAATTTAAAAAAAAAATTGCGTGGATTCCCGTGTAATTTTTATAACCAGCAGAGGGAAAGCTGACGTCTGAGGGCTGATGTTAATATTCTGGGAAGGAGCCAATAGCTATAAATGTCCCCAGGCTATTAATATCAGCTCACAACTGTTGGCTTAGCCTTTACTGGCTAGTTTACAGGGGGACCCCAGAAAAACAATTGACATGGAGTCCCCCCTATAAAATCTAACCAGCGAAGGCTAGGCAGACAGCTGCGGGCTGGTATAAATGGCCTAGGAAGGGGCCATGGTTATTGGCCCCCTCCCAGACTAAAAACATGATTTCTCAGCTGCCTCAGAAAAGGTGCATTTATAAGATGCGCCAAATCTGGTGCTTAGTCTTGCTCTTCCCGCTTGCCCTGTAATGGTACCAAGTGGGTTGATAGTTGGGGAGGTGGGGTTGATGTCACATTTTGTATTATCAGGTATATAGTGATATAAAAAAAAAGACACCCAGAATAAAGTCCTTTTATTTAAAATAATGACAGACTCCTTTATTGAATCTAAGTTAAACCATACTAATCCTCTGAATCCAATGTCTCCTGCATCAAAAATAAAATAATAAACAACAATATTCCTCACCTGTCAGCAGAGAAGATAATCCATAATGTCCCACAATGATCCTGATGACTGAGAGCAGTCATTGACTGCTCTCAAAGATAGCCATCGATACACTGAGGGATCAATGACACTACGGTCAGTGTATCAATGAGCTGCCGTGAGAGAGTTCACCAGAGTTCATCAGCTGATCAACTTCGGTTATCTCCCTTAAGGTACCACTTCTGCATGAGAAAATTCTCATGCAGCGGTGCTGCCGTCAGTGAGAGTAACAGAGCTGATCAGCAGATGAACGCCTGTGAACTCTCTCCCAGCAGCATAGTGATACACTGATAGGAGGTAATTGCTCCGGCAGTGTATCGCCGGCGGCCGGGTAGAGCAGTCACATCTCCTGATGTGACTGCTCTACATGTAAGATCACCGTGGGACACAATGGATAACGTGGACTATGGCGGACAGGCGAGTAAATGGTGGTTTATTAGTTTGGATTGTTTTTCTAGGAGACATGGGCATTGGGGTTGTTGTTTTTTCTTTTTTAAATGTGAGCACAGGTGCCAGCTAATGAGACTACTTCTCCCATCAGCAGATCCTGCCATCACTGCTATCAGTGACAGCAGATATAGCCTGATGGAAGGAGTAGTCTCATCAGCTCACGAATGCTGACCTGTAGTAAACTTTTTACCGCAGGTCACCACTGTGGGTCACGCTGACAGCATGACCCCATAGTTTTCTGACCGATGGTCTTACTGACTGTAGCATTACTGCCGATAAGAACCACCAGCATGGGAAACCGATAAAAACAGAAACTCAGCAAATCCGCAAACCTTTTTAAACCTGCTTTTTTCCTGTGAATTAGACTACTCAATTGAAGTCAGTGTGTGAATAGGCTAAAAATCCACACACAAATTTGACATGCACTGCAAATACTCAAGGGAAATTATTGATTATGTGCCCAACACTCCAGGATTGTCATTGATTTAACTTGCATAAGGATTCCATAGCATTTTTGGCCCATTTCCACGCTGAAAAAAGGCTGCAAAAACGCACTATGTGCACACAGCCTTACACACAAGCATTTGCTATCACCTTAGAGACTTTCTTCAGTTTAATATTCAAGAGACTAGAATACAAAAAAAAACAAAAGTAGAAATGTGTGTAGAGCCAAATATAGGGCAGGCTCCATCCCCTAAGTGACATCACCTATCATATGTGTAAGGGAGACCAACCCAGAATCTCTTGGTGAGGTACTTTCCTCTGTCTGTCATGGTCCTTTAAATAAAGCACCACCATAGCCTTAGCCATGTTCACTACTGCTTGATACTCGATCGTGCATCGAGAGCACGTACTCATTTGAGCATCACGGGTGTTCAAGCGCCGTTCTTGAGTCACCGCCCTGGCATGTTTTGCAGCTGTTAAACAGCCAATAAAAATGCGAGGATTGTCTGCCATACACGGTAATGCCGTAGCCATGTCTATCTTAGTTTCACATTTGCGTCTTTGTGTGCAGCGCATCGTAAGCAAGTAGAAACGCATGTAAAAACGTTTTTTATGCACATTGGTTCTCTAGGTGTTAAACCAACGTCTACACATGTTTACTCTTAAAACACATGCGTATGCAAACGCATATGTATGCATGTCCATACGCACGCCTGCGTTCCCATAGACTGTAATGCGTTGTTTTGACGTATTCCGTGCGCATTTCGTGCGCATGCGTTTTTTGTCGCCTTTGGACGGACCCAAAAATGCAACAGGTTGCGTCTGGCGAGTCTAGACGCACACCTTGAAAAAACGCATGCGCACGAAAACGCAGACGAATGCATGCAAACGCAAGACCATGCGTACGCCATGTTAAACATGGCGCATGGGCACGAAGCGCTGCGCACAAAAACGCTAATGTGAAACCAGCCTAAAGACAAATAATTTTACAAAAATAAATTGGGGTCCCACCCATTTTTGATAACCAGCCAAGGTAAATCAGACACCTGCAGGCTTATATTATCAGGCTGGGAAGGTCCATGTTTTTTTTTTTGTCCTTCTCAGCCTAAAAATACCAGCCGCAGCTAGCCCAGAAATGGCGCATTCCTTAGATGTGCTTTTTCTGTCACTTTAACTGGCTCTTCCTGATTGCCTTGGCGCTGTGGCGATCAGGATAATTTTTTTTTATTTGATGTCAGTTGCGTAATGTCAGCTGGCATCAAGCTCAGGGGTTTGTAATGGAGAGGCGCCTATCAGACACCCCCACTACTAAACCAGTGATAAAAAAAAATTAAAAACACATACACACACACAGAAAGGAGGAAGTGTGAGGAGTCTTTATTCAAATAAAGTATTTTTTTGTTTTTTTATTACCCCAATTGCCACCACACCAGTGCAATCGGGAAGAGCTGGGCACATCTAATGTGATGGGGCGACTGCGGGATAGTATTTTTAGGCTGGGAAGGGAAAAATAATCATGGACTTTTCCAGCCTAATAAGATCAGTCCCCAGCTATTTTACCTTGGCTTGTTATAAAAAAAAAATGTGGGAGATATTTATTTACTTCCTAGCAGTGACCTGAACATCAGAAATGCATACAGGTGTTTTACCCATGCTGTTGCCCTTTTGTTAGAACATGATTTCCATCTGTGAAGATGTGAGGTGGTGGGTTGTAATAATCACCCAGGCAGGTTAACAATGCTACTATGATTTTTATTCCTTACAGCTATGGTCTTACAGAAATTCCAGGTAGATCGTCACAATGCAATGTCCCCAGTCCAACAGATCCCATCCTGGAACCGATAGTCCCACTGCCCCTGTACCAGCCAATGCCCACATCTCCTGCTCGTATAGTCTGTAGTCACGGTCCATGATCCATAACACAAACGTAGTACTTCTATCGCTCCAGCTGCCAACAACAGTCCTTAAGATAGTTCCTCACATCGAGACGATAGACACAACACAGGACCCGTTCCTCCCACGTCACCAATGTGACGTAACTACACAGGCACAGCTCTCTGGAGCCCCCTTGGTCTCTCAGGTCAGTAAGGGAACTGCACCTAGAGCAAATGACCGCCGAGATGTCCTGTTACCCGCTGGGTATTCTAAGATTCGTGATCAGAGTAAAAGCATCAGCCCAAGATTAATTTTATACTTTAATTGCCTTAAGGGCGCACTAGATAATTACAGAAAGCTATACATTGGAGTTACAGTGGATTTGCAGTCAGAGAAAAATATAACAATAAGGGTACAAGACTTAGAGATATTAAGCTGGAGGTCAATTTACCAGATTGTAGGGTGCATGTGGGTGCCGGGAGCTCTGCAGTCCACAGGTACAAGAATCTTAGTTGCCGGACAGACCCCCCCCCCAAAGCACGGGCCGCTGCTCCCCTTGGCAGGTCTGTCCCCAGTTCCTTCTTAGATCACCATCGTCTGTTTCTTCTGTGTGAGTGTCTGTCTCTGCCATGGGCTGCTAGTTCTTAAACACGCTAGGTTCCTCCCCCTGTGTCAGAGGGTGGGCTAATAATCTCCACCCTTTAGCTCTCTGCAGAACTTATTCCCAATATCTAAGAAAGGGGGTAACTTTCAACAGCATGATCTGATCAGGACATGAGAGGTACCAGTGAATGCGGTTTGTTTTGCCTGTCGTGTGGAGAGCAAACATGGCCCCATTGGGTCGCTGTGGAGGGCCAATCTATGTATCTCAGGTCCCAGAACCCTCACCGACTCAGGAGTCACACTGCCAGATGCGCGATTTCCTCAGGGTCACTCGGATATTTTTCATGAGTCCATAACTCGAAAGATGTGCTCATAATTAGAGTTGAGCGATACTGTCCGATACTTCAAAGTATCGGATCGGAATGGATCGGCCGATCTTAAAAAAAAAGTATCGGTATCGCCGATTCCGATACCGGAAGTCCCATTCAAGTCTATGGGACTTCCGGTATCGGAATAAGGAAAACCCTGTTTTTGCCTTGTACAGCCTCTCTGGGGTCTGTACGGGCCTTTCGGGGGGCTGTGCCGGCCTGCCAGGGGGTCTGTGCAGGCTCCGGTGGTCTGTGCCGGCCTGCCGGGGGGGCTGTGCCGGCCTGCCGGGGGGCTGTGCCGGCCTGCCGGTGGTCTGTGCAGGCTCCGGTGGGCTGTGCCGGCCTGCCGGGGGTATGTGCAGGCATCGTCCGATGGGACTACAAGTCCCATCGGGCGATGCCTGCTACCATGACAGTGATTGACACATTAGCCAATGATGGGACAGTAGTAGTCCCATCATCCGGCTAATGTGTTGAATGTAAAAAAAAAAAAAATTACATGCTACATACATGCTACATTCATACTACATACTACATACATGCTACATATATACTACATGCAACATACATACTACATATATACTACATGCATGCAACATGCATACTACATATATACTACATGCATGCAACATGCATACTACATATATACTACATGCAACATACATACTACATATATACTACATGCATGCAACATGCATACTACATATATACTACATGCTACATACATACTACATATATGCTACATATATACTACATGCATGCTACATTTCCCACGCAGCAATGGCATAAAGTGAGACTAGGGACTTTTTTTTTTTTAAGTGGCGGAGGAATACAGTGCGGAAGGATACCTACCTTCCGTCATTGGATTCCTGCAGCCCGTAGAGAACGGCAGCATCAGCTGATGCTGCAGTTCTCTACCCAAGATCGTCGTGGGACACACTCGTGGACTGCTTCGGATCGTGGGTGAGTATTTTTGTGGTTTGTTATGTTAATATTTATTCCGTAAAAGACAATGGCTTCGGGGAACAATGTGACAAGTATTGGTAAGTATGTTACTCTATGTTATATGTACTGTATGTCTATGTATGTATTGTATGAATGTATTGTATGTAGTATGTATGTAGTATATATGTGGTATGTATGTAGCATGTAGTATGTATGTAGTATGTATGTAGCATGCATGTAGCATGCAGTATGTATGTAGCATGCATGTAGTATATATGTAGTATGTATGTAGTATGTATGTAGTATGTATGTGGTATGTAGTATGTATGTAGTATGTTTGTAGCATGTAGTATGTATGTAGCATGCATGTAGTATGTATGTAGTATGTATGTAGTATATATGTAGTATGTATGTAGCATGTAGTATATATGTAGTATGTATGTAGCATGTAGTATGTATGTAGTATGTATGTGGTATGTATGTAGCATGTAGTATGTATGTAGCATGCATGTAGTATGTATGTAGTATGTATGTAGTATATATGTAGTATGTATGTAGCATGTAGTATGTATGTAGCATGCATGTAGTATATATGTAGTATGTATGTAGCATGTAGTATGTATGTAGCATGCATGTAGTATGTATGTAGTATGTATGTGGTATGTATGTAGCATGTAGTATGTATGTAGCATGCATGTAGTATATATGTGTTATGTATGTAGCATGCATGTAGTATGTATGTAGTATGTATGTAGTATGTATGTAGCATGCATGTAGTATGTATGTAGTATATATGTGGTATGTATGTAGTATGTATGTAGCATGCAGTATGTATGTAGCATGCATGTAGTATATATGTAGTATGTATGTAGCATGTAGTATGTATGTAGCATGCATGTAGTATATATGTAGTATGTATGTAGCATGTAGTATGTATGTAGCATGCATGTAGTATGTATGTAGTATGTATGTAGTATATATGTAGTATGTATGTAGCATGTAGTATGTATGTAGCATGCATGTAGTATATATGTAGCATGTATGTAGCATGTAGTATGTATGTAGCATGCATGTAGTATGTATGTAGTATGTATGTAGTATGTATGTGGTATGTATGTAGCATGTAGTATGTATGTAGCATGCATGTAGTATATATGTGTTATGTATGTAGCATGCATGTAGTATGTATGTAGTATGTATGTAGCATGCATGTAGTATGTATGTAGTATATATGTGGTATGTATGTAGTATGTATGTAGCATGCAGTATGTATGTAGCATGCATGTAGTATATATGTAGTATGTATGTAGCATGTAGTATGTATGTAGCATGCATGTAGTATATATGTAGTATGTATGTAGCATGTAGTATGTATGTAGTATGTATGTAGTATTTTTTTTTTTTTTTTTTTTTTAACATTTAACACATTAGCCGGATGATGGGACTACTACTGTCCCATCATTGGCTAATGTGTCAATCACTGTCATGGTAGCAGGCATCGCCAGATGGGACTTATAGTCCCATCGGACGATGCTTGCACAGACCCCCGGACATCAGCACAGCCCCCCGGCAGGCCGGCACAGCCCCCCGGCAGGCCGGTACAGACCCCCACAGGGTGCACAGACCACCGGCAGGCCGGCACAGCCCCCCGGCAGGCCGGTACAGACCCCGGGCAGTCCACACAGCCCCCCGGCAGGCCGGCACAGCCCCCCGGCAGGCCGGTACAGCCCCCAGGCAGTCCACACAGCCCCCCGGCAGGCCGGCAGAGACCCCCGGAAGGCCCGAAATGACGGTGCATCATGATGCGCACACACCGCGCATCATGATGACGTCAGGCTGTCAATCAACTTTGAACTTCCGATTCCGATGCCGACTTCCGATATTGAAAAAATATCGGAAGTCGGTATCGGAATTCCGATACAGCAAGTATCGGCCGATACCCGATACTTGCGGTATCGGAATGCTCAACACTACTCATAATCCATGATCATAGGATGGAGCCGGAGAGGCTGGGAGAGACAATGGATGTGTATTTCTGTGTCTAGCTGGCACGTACCTTCTAATTGAAGCCCTCAAGCATCTTCCTGCCCCATGCTGGCGTGGCTCCTTACCTAAGCTTTGAAGTTCTGTTTTGGGCCTTATCTCATTATTATGATACTAAAAGGCCTTGCTATTCAGCATTGGAACACTAAATCCTGCTTTCTTCAATATGCTTACAGGCCCTTGGGGGGTAGGAGCAGTGAACTCCTTCATCACAGATGTCACGACCGTAGCACTTGTATCAAGCTCCAGCCAGCAACCGATCTCCAATCTCCATAGACCTTCCATACAGGAGCACCAGGACCTCACCAACAGATTTTCGCCGCTTGGTGTCACTGCACCAACTGCCTCACTAAACATGGCTTATTGTTCTGGACCAGATGTCACCTCTCTGCTGTTCAGAATCCCAGAGTGTCCATCAGCCATATCTTCTTTCTCGTCTCGCTTCCTCAAAGTCAGTGTGGACAAATCTGAACTAATTATCTTTCCTTCATCTCGCATATCTTCCCTACCTGATCTATCACAATAAATGAAATCACACTTTCCCCTGTCCCGGAAATCCTCTGCCTTGGAGTAACCCTTGACTCTGCCCTGTCCTTCAAACTGCACATCCAAGCTCTTGCCACCTCTTGTCGCCTCCAGCTCAAATATATATCCTGGATCCATCCTTTCCTCAACCCTCACTCTACCAAAATGCTTGTGCATGCCCTAATAATCTCCAGCCTCGACTACTGCAACACCCTCCTTAGTGGCCTACGTTCTAACATTCTCGCACCCCTCCAGTCCATCCTTAACTCTGCTGCCCGACTAATTAATCTCTCACCTCGCTACACTCCTGCTTTTCCTCTTTGTAAATCCCGTCACTGGCTCCCAATTTCCCAGCGTTTCCAGTTTAAACTACTAACCTTGACCTACAAAGCCATCCATAACCTTACTCCTCCGTATATTTCCAAACTAATCTCCCAATATCTTCCCTCACATAATCTCCGTGTTATGGTCCTGCATCACAGGACTAGGGTAGGAGGGGGGAAAACTGACCCTGCACTGCGACTAGGCTGATATCCTACGATGGAGTGGGCGACCCATTCTTAGCGAATAGACCCACCGTCGATCCTAGGTTAATCTCAAGGATCTTTAGATAGGGGGGGTCCCTGAAAGATCTAAGGACTGGGTACAAAAATGGGTCACCTCCTAATAGAAAACAAAGAGAAGGCTGCAGAAACAAACTGAAAACAGAAACTAAGACTAGCAGAACCAGAGGTCCCACCACTGCACTAATTAAACACACAGAAGGCGAAGCAAAGCTCCAAGACAGAACTCAATCGGATTAACACTGTTGTTCAGCAAGGAATGGGAGACAGGTGCAGGTTAGTAAAGGGTGATACTATCACCTGACCCAAGACAAACCCAGCACCAGAGGAAAAAGACCAGCAGCCAGAACACTTCAAGAAAATGGCAGATAGAATCTGTTCAGTTTGTGACTAACAGTACCTCCCCTTTAATGAGGATCCTCTAGGCCCAGCCTTATTTGGAAATCTCCTGTGAAAGGCCTTAATTAATCTTGAGGCTGAGACGTCCACAGCTTTCACCCAGGAATTGTTCTCGGGACCGAAACCCTTCCAGAACACGAGATACTGTAAGTCTCCTCTGTGCCACCTGGAATCAAGAATGCGTGAAATCTCAAACTCACAGTCCTCATCAATTGGAGGAGCAGACGGCATCGCCACCTTATCTGGCGTGTCAACTTTCTTCAGCAAAAATACATGAAAAACTGGATTAATTTTCCAGGACGAAGGAATGTCCAATATGACCACTGTTGCGTTGACAATCTGAACCACTTTGAAGGGTCCTACAAACTTAGGCCCCAACCTTTTAGACGGGATCGCTAAACGCAGATTCCTAGAGGACAACCAAACTATGTCCCCAACAACAAACCTCGCCTCCCTTCTTCTCTTGTCAAAATATATCTTAGTCCTCCTATTAGCCTGATTCAGATTATGGTGCACATTGGTCCAAACCCTTTCCAAATTTCCAGAAAAACTCTCCTCCTCAGGCACCGCTGCCCCAATCCTAGAAAAAGGACTGAAAGATGGATGCGTCCCAGTACAACAAAAAAAAAACACCCAGCCGAAGAAGACATATGATTTTTGAGAGCAAACTCAGCTAATCGTAGATATTCAGACCACATCTCCTGATTGTCTGCTACAAAACATCCCAAAAACTGCTCAACGTCCTGGTTCTTCCTCTCGGTCTGTCCATTGCACTCAGGATGATAACCCGACGAAAATGATAAATGAACCTTAAGTCTGTCACAAAAGGCACGCCAAACTCGAGCCACAAACTGTGATCCCCTATCTGAGACAATGTCCGTGGGGACACCATGGAGTCTGACAATATCTTTCACAAAAGCCCTGGCAAGTGTGTTAGCGCAGGGTAATTTATTGAATGAGACCAGATGACACCTCTTACTAAACCGGTCCACCACAACCCAGATGACAGAAAAACTCTTAGAGACCGGCAGGTCGGTGATAAAATCCATTGCAAGATGCGTCCATGGGGAACAAGGAACCTCTAACGGGCACAGCAACCCTGTCGCTGGTGCATGAGAAGCCTTAGACCTAGCGCACATGGTACACTGACGCACCCACTTGACAATTTCTCTTAGCCACCCCGGCCACCAGAAACTCCGACCGATCGACTTTCTAGTTTCGGCAATCCCTGGATGACCCGCCAAACAAGACTCCTGACATTCCGTAAACAAAGCTCTCCTCAGGGCTTTAGGCACAAATAATCTCCCATACGGAGTGTTAGTTGGTGCCGCATCATGGGCTTTAAGAATGCTATTTTCCAACTCAGAACCTAAGGCTGCCACCCCCACCCCTCTCTGCAGAATAGATTCCTCCTTTTCAGTATTAACCGCTGGGTAGAAACTTTGAGACAAAGCATCAGCTTAAACATTCTTTGTCCCAGGGATATACAGTTGTGGCCAAAAGTATTGACACCCCTGCAATTCTGTCAGATAATACTCAGTTTCTTCCTGAAAATGATTGCAAACACAAATTCTTTGGTTTTATTATCTTCATTTAATTTGTCTTAAATGAAAAAACACAAAGAATTGTCCTAAAGCCAAATTGGATATAATTCCACACCAAACATAAAAAAGAGGGTGGACAAAAGTATTGGCACTGTTCGAAAAATCATGTGATGCTTCTCTAATTTGTGTAATTAACAGCACCTGTAACTTACCTGTGGCACCTAACAGGTGTTGGCAATAACTAAATCACACTTGCAGCCAGTTGACATGGATTAAAGTTGACTCAACCTGTGTCCTTGTGTGTACCACATTGAGCATGGAGAAAAGAAAGAAGACCAAAGAACTGTCTAAGGACTTGAGAAACCAAATTGTGAGGAAGCATGAGCAATCTCAAGGCTACAAGTCCATCTCCAAAGAGCTGAATGTTCCTGTGTCTACCGTGCGCAGTGTCATCAAGAAGTTTAACCCCTTACCTACAAGGGACGTAATATTCCGTCCATGTGACCCTGGACCTAATTACCATGGACGGAATATTACGTCCCAGCGATCAGCGGCGCCCACGTGGTGAGCGCCGCTGATCGCGGCCGGGTGTCAGCTGATTATCACAGCTGACACCTGGCACAATGTGTCAAGGGCGGTCACGGACCGCCCCTGACACGTTAACCCCTTGTACACTGCGATCAAACGCGATCGCGGTGTATCGGGGGTTAAAGGGAAGCATCGGCAGGGAGGGGGCTCCCTCCTTGCTTCCCTGAGCCCCCCACGGCAGCGCAATGTGCAGCGCTGCTGCGGGGGTCTCTTTCCCTACAGGCCCCCGGATCCAAGATGGCGATGGGGGCCTTCGGGGGCCTGTAGGGAGCCGACTTCACTGCCTGCAAAGCGCAGGCATGAGGAAGTCTGCAGAACTGCCTGTGACAGATTGCTGATCTGTCACAGTGATGTGACAGATCAGCGATCTGTCACATGACAGTGATGTCCCACCTGGGACAAGGTAATAAAGTAAAAAAAATAAAAAAAAGTGTTAAAAATAATTTTTAAAAAATCGCTAAATAAATTAGTAAAAAAAAAAAAAAATATTCCCCAATAAATCCATTTTTTCAAAAAAAAAAAAAATAAATAAAAGTACACATATTTGGTATCGCCGCATCCGTAGCGACCCGCCCTATAAAACTGTCCTATTAGTTAACCCCTTTAGCGAACCCCATAAAAAATGAAAATAAAAAACGAAGCAAAAAATAATGATTTATTATCATACCACCAAACAAAAAGTGCAATAATGCGCGATCAAAAAGACGCATATAAATATCCATGGTACCGCTGAAAACGTCATCTTGTCCCGCAAAAAACGAGCCGCCATACAGCGTCATCCGCAAAAAAATAAAAAAGTTATAGCTCGCAGAATAAAGCGATACAAAAATAATTATTTTTTATATAAAATTGTTTTCATTGCAAAATACCGACAAAACATAAAAAAAACCTAAATGAGGTAACTCTGTAACCGTACTGACCCGAAGAATAAAACCGCTTTATCAATTTTATCGCACGCGGAACGGCGTAAACGCACCACCCAAAAGAAATTCATGAAACGCTGGTTTTTGTTCATTCTGCGTCCCAAAAATCGGAATAAAAAGCGATCAAAAAACGTCACGTGCCCGAAAATGGTACCAATGAAAACTCATCCCACAAAAAATAAGACCTCACATGACTCGGTGGGTCAAAATACGGAAAAATTATAGCTCACAATATGCCGCCAAACATAAAAACCCGCCATAAATAGTAAATCAAACCCCCCGTTATCAACCCCTTAGTTAGGGAAAAAAAATAAAACTAAAAGAAAATGTATTTATTTCCATTTTCCCATTAGGGTTAGGGCTAGGGTTAGGGCTAGGTTTAGGACTCAGATTAGGGTTAGGAGTGTGTTGGGGTTAGGGTTGGAGTTGTAATTGGGGGGTTTCCACTGTTTGGGCACATCAGGTGCTCTCCAAAGGCAACATGGCGTCTGATCTCAATTCCAGCCAATTCTGCGTTGAAAAAGTCAAATGGTGCTCCTTCCCTTCCAAGCTCTGCCATGCGCCCAAACAGTGTTTTACCCCCACATATGGGGTATCTGCCTACTCAGGACAAATTACAAAACAACTTTTGGGGTCCAATTTCTCCTGATAACCTTAGGAAAATAAAAAATTGGGGGCAAAAATATCATTTTTGCGGAAAAAAATGATTTTTTTATTTTCACGCCCACTTTGAAGCACTTGGGGGTTCAAAGTGCTCACCACACATCTAGATAAGTTCTGTGGGGGGTCTAGTTTCCAAAATGGGGTCATATGTGGGGGGTTTCCACTGTTTAGGTACATTAGGGGCTCTCCAAAGGCAACATGACACCCGCAGACCATTCCATCAAAGTCTGCATTCCAAAACGTCACTACTTCCCTTCCGAGCCCCGACGTGTCCCCATACAGTAGTTTTCTCCCACATATGGGGTGTCACCGTACTCAGGACAAATTGGACAACAACTTTTGGGGTCCAATTTCTCCTGCTACCCTTGGGAAAATAAAAAAATGGGGACTAAAAGATGATGTTTGTGGAAAAAATACGATTTTTTTTATTTTCACGCCCGAGCGTTATATACTTCTGTGAAGCACTGGGGGGGTTCAAAGTTCTCACAACACATCTAGATAAGTTCCTGGGGGGGTCTAGATTCCAAAATGGTGTCATTTGTGGGGGGTTTTCACTGTTTTGGTACATCAGGGGTTTTCCAATCGCGACATGGTGTCCGATCTCAATTCTAGCCAAAAACGTCAAATGGCGCTGCTTCCCTTCCGAGCTCTGCTATGCGCCCAAATAGTCATTTACACCCACATATGGGGTATCAGCGTACTCAGGACAAATTGCACAATAACTTTTAGGGTCCTGTTACCCTTGGAAAAATAAAAATTGGGGGTGAAAAGATCATTTTTGTGGAAAAAATATGATTTTTTAATTGTACCGCTGTACGTTATAAACTTCTGTTAAGCCCTTGTGGGTTCAAAGTTCTCACCACATATCTAGATAAGTTCCTTGGGGGGTCTAGTTTCCAAAATGGGGTCACTTGGGGGGGTTTCCACTGTTTAGGTACATCAGGGGCTCTCCAAACGCGACATGGCGTCCGATCTGAATTCCAGCCAATTTTGCATTGAAAAAGTCAAACGGTGCTCCTTCCCTACTGAGGTCTGCCATGCGCCGAAACAGTGGTTCCCCCCCACATATCAGGTATCAGCATACTCAGGACAAATTGCACAATAACTTTTGCAGTCCAATTTCTCCTGTTAC
Organism: Dendrobates tinctorius; assembly: GCF_039654945.1. Taxonomy (NCBI): domain Eukaryota; kingdom Metazoa; phylum Chordata; class Amphibia; order Anura; family Dendrobatidae; genus Dendrobates; species Dendrobates tinctorius. The sequence continues at coordinate 13,461,399 of NW_027361801.1, read as the reverse complement.
CCTTGGTAAAATAAAGAAAATTGAACCTGAGGTATTTTTTTTGTGAAAAAAATTTAAATGTTCATTTTTTTTAAATATTCAAAAAATTCCTGTGACGCACCTAAAGGGTTAATAAACTTCTTGAATGTGGTTTTAAGCACCTTAAGGGGTGCAGTTTTTAGAATGGTGTCACTTTGGGGTATTTTCTATCATATAGACCCCTCAAAGTGGCTTCAAATGTGATGTGGTCCCTAAAAATAAAATGGTGTTGCAAAAATGAGAAATCGCTGGTCAATTTTTAACCCTTATAACTTTCTAACAAAAAAAATTTTGGTTCCAAAATTGTGCTGATGTAAAGTAAACATGTGGGAAATGTTATTTATTAAGTTTTTTGTGTGCCGTATCGCTGTGATTTAAGGGCATAAAAATTCAAAGTTGGAAAATTGCGAAATTTTCAAAATTTCCATTTTTTTCACAAATAAACGCAAGTTATTTGAATGAAATTTTACCACTAACATGAAGTACAATATGTCACGAGAAAACAATGTCAGAATCACCGGGATCCATGGAAGCGTTTCAGAGTTATGACCTCATAAAGGGACAGTGGTCAGAATTGTAAAAATTGGCCCAGGAGTTAACGTGCAAACCACCCTTGGTAGTGAAGGGGTTAATGCCCAAGGCACTGTGGCTAACCTCCCTAGATGTGGACGGAAAAGAAAAATTGACAAGAGATTTCAATGCAAGATTGTGCGGATGTTGGATAAGGAACCTCGACTAACATCCAAACAAGTTCAAGCTGCCCTGCAGTCCGAGGGTACAACAGTGTCAACCCGTACTATCCGTCGGCGTCTGAATGAAAAGGGACTGTATGGTAGGAGACCCAGGAAGACCCCCACTTCTTACCCCGAGACATAAAAAATCCAGGCTGGAGTTTGCCAAAACTTACCTGAAAAAGCCTAAAACATTTTGGAAGAATGTTCTCTGGTCAGATGAGACAAAAGTAGAGCTTTTTGGGCAAAGGCATCAACATAGAGTTTACAGGAGAAAAAAGAGGCATTCAAAGAAAAGAACACGGTCCCTACAGTCAAACATGGCGGAGGTTCCCTGATGTTTTGGGGTTGCTTTGCTGCCTCTAGCACTGGACTGCTTGACCGTGTGCATGGCATTATAAAGTCTGAAGACTACCAACAAATTTTGCAGCATAATGTAGGGTCCAGTGTGAGAAAGCTGGGTCTCCCTCAGAGGTCATGGGTCTTCCAGCAGGACAATGACCCAAAACACACTTCAAAAAGCACTAGAAAATGGTTTGAGAGAAAGCACTGGAGACTTCTAAGGTGGCCAGCAATGAGTCCAGACCTGAATCCCATAGAACACCTGTGGAGAGATCTAAAAATGGCAGTTTGGAGAAGGCACCCTTCAAATATCAGGGACCTGGAGCAGTTTGCCAAAGAAGAATGGTCTAAAATTCCAGCAGAGCATTGTAAGAAACTCATTGATGGTTACCGGAAGCGGTTGGTCGCAGTTATTTTGGCTAAAGGTTGTGCAACCAAGTATTAGGCTGAGGGTGCCAATACTTTTGTCTGGCCCATTTTTGGAGTTTTGTGTGAAATGATCAATGTTTTGCTTTTTGCTTCATTTTCTTTTGTGTTTTTTTTTCATTTAAGACAAATTAAATGAAGATAATACCAAAGAATTTGTGTTTGCAATCATTTTCAGGAAGAAACTGAGTATTATCTGACAGAATTGCAGGGGTGTCAATACTTTTGGCCACAACTGTATGTCACAGAGAAATGGAACCAGGCATCAAACAATGCCCACCTAGCTTGACGAGCATTCAAACGTTTAGCAGCATCCAGATAGATCAGATTCTTATGATCAGTGAAGACTTGTATAGGATGTCTAGCACCCTCCTAAAAATGTCGCCAATGTTCAAACGCAAGCTTAATAGCCAGCAATTCTCGGTTCTCAACATCACAGTTGAGCTCCGCCTCCAAAAATTTCTTAGAAAAGAATGCACAGGGATGTACCCCATCCTCTCCCTCCTGTGACAGAACAGCCCCCACTCCTACTGATGAGGCATCCACCTCTACCAGAAAGGGCTTAGTCTCATCTGTCTGGATCAAAACAGAAGCAGAGCTAAACTTCTCCTTGAGATGCTCAAAGGCCTTAACAATCTCAGGGGACCACTGGACAGTATTGGCACCCTTCTTAGTCAGATCAGTAAGGGGTTTGGCAATAACAGAAAAATTCTTTATGAATTTTCTGTAATAATTAGCAAACCCCAAGAATCTCTGAATTAACTTCAAGCTTTCAGGTCTAGGCCACTCCAATACCGCCTGAACCTTCACCGGGTCCATCTCAAACCCATCAGTGGAAACAATATACCCCAAAAAGCTAATTTTCTGTACCACAAACTCGCATTTCTCCAGTTTAGCAAAGAGTGTGTTTTCTCTCAGAATCTGCAGAACCTCGCGGGCTCTCTGCCAATGCAACTCTAGATCGGGCGAGTAGATCAAAATATCATCCAAATAAACTATAACGCTTCTACCGACCAATGGCCTCAGAATGTCGTTGATGAAATTTTGAAAGAATGCTGGAGCATTTGTAAGGCCGAAAGGCATTACTAGACACTCAAAATTACATTCTGGGGTATTAAAGACTGCCTTCCATTCATCTCCTTCTTTAACCCCTTTCTGCCATTAGACGTACTATCCCGTCCATGTGCCCTGGGACCTAATTCCCAATGACGGGATAGTACGTCTAATGCGATCAGCGGCACCCACGTGGTGAGCGCTGCTGATCGCGGCCGGGTGTCAGCTGATTATCACAGCTGACACCCGGCACAATGTGTCAGGGGAGGTCACGGACCACCCCTGACACGTTAACCCCTTGTACACCGCGATCAAACACAATCGCGGTGTACCGGGGGTTAAAGGGAAGCATCGGCAGGGAGGGGGCTCCCTCCGTGCTAACCTGAGCCCCCCACGGCAGCGCAATGTGCAGATGGCGACGGGGGCCTGTAGGGAGCTGACTTCCTCAGTGCCTGCAAAGCGCAGGCATGAGGAAGTCTGCAGAACTGCCTGTGACAGATTGCTGATCTGTGATATGACAGATCAGCGATCTGTCACAGGACAGTGATGTCCCACCAGGGACTATGTAATAAATTAACAAAAAGTGTAAAAATAATTTTTAAAAAATCGCTAAATTAGTAATAAAAAAAAAATTCCCCAATAAATTCATTTTTTGAAAATAAAAGTACACATATTTGGTATCGCCGCGTCCGTAGCGACCTGCCCTATAAAACTGTCCCATTAGTTAACCCCTTTAGCGAACCCCTTAAAAAATAAAAAACGAAGCAAAAAATAATTTATTATCATACCACCGAACAAAAAGTGCAATAACGCGCGATCAAAAAGACGCATATAAATATCCATGGTACCACTGAAAACTTCATCTTGTCCCGCAAAAAACGAGCCGCCATGCAGCGTCATCTGCAAAAAAGTGAGTTATAGCTCACAGAATAATTATTTTTTTTTATATAAAATTGTTTTCATTGCAAAAAACCGACAAAACATAAAAAAACGACCTAAATGAGGTATCGCTGTAACCGTACTGACCCAAAGAATAAAAGCGCTTTATCAATTTTACCGCACGCGGAACGGTGTAAACGCACCCCCCCAAAAGAAATTCATGAAACGCTGGTTTTTGTTCATTCTGCGTCCCAAAAATCGGAATAAAAAAGCGATCAAAAAATGTCACGTGCCCGAAAATGGTATCAATAAAACGTCAACTCGTCCCGCAAAGAATAAGACCTCACATGACTCGGTGGGTCAAATTACGGAAAAATTATAGCTCTCAATATGTGGTGATGCAAAAACTATTTTTACAATAAAAAGCGTCTTTTAGCGTGTGACAGCCGCCAAACATAAAAACCGCCATAAATAGTAAATCAAACCCCCCGTTATCACCCCATTAGTTAGGGAAAAATAATAAAACTAAAAGAAAATGTATTTATTTCCATTTTCCCGTTAGGGCTAGGGTTAGGGGTGTGTTGGGGTTAGGGTTGGAGTTATAATTGGGGGGTTTCCACTGTTTGGGCACATCAGGGGCTCTCCAAACGCAACATGGCGTTGGATCTCAATTCCAGCCAATTCTGCGTTGAAAAAGTCAAATGGTGCTCCTTCCCTTCTAAGCTCTGCCATGTGCCTAAACAGTGTTTTACCCCCATATATAGGGTATCAGCATACTCAGGACAAATTGCAAAACAACTTTTGGAGTCCAATTTCTCCTTTTAACCTTTAGGAAAATAAAAAATTGGGGGCAAAAATATAATTTTTGTGGAAAAAAAAATGATTTTTTTTTATTTTCACGCCCAGGCGTTATAAACTTCTGTGAAGCACTTGGGGGTTCAAAGTGCTCACCACACATCTAGATAAGTTCCTTAGGGGGTCTAGTTTCCAAAATGGGGTCATTTGTGGGGGGTTTCCACTGTTTAGGTACATTAGGGGCTCTCCAAAGGCAACATGACACCCGCAGACCATTCCATCAAAGTCTGCATTCCAAAACGTCACTACTTCCCTTCCGAGCCCCGACGTGTGCCAATACAGTAGTTTTCTCCCACATATGGGGTGTCAGCATTCTCAGGACAAATTGGACAACAACTTTTGGGGTCCAATTTCTCCTGTTACCCTTGGGAAAATGAAAAAATTGGTGACTAAAAGATCATGTTTGTGGAAAAAATACTATTTTTTTTTTTTTATTTTCACGCCCGGGCGTTATAAACTCCTGTGAAGCCCTTGGGGGTTCAAAGTTCTCACCACACATCTAGATAAGTTCCTTGGGGGGTGTAGTTTCCAAAATGGTGTCATTTGTGGGGGGGTTTCCACTGTTTTGGTACATCAGGGGTTTTCCAATCGCGACATGGTGTCCGATCTCAATTCCAGCCAAAAACGTCAAATGACGCTGCTTCCCTTCCGAGCTCTGCCATGCACCCAAATAGTCATTTACACCCACATATGGGGTATCAGCGTACTCAGGACAAATTGCTCAATAACTTTTAGGGTCCTATTACCCTTGGAAAAATAAAAATTGGGGGTGAAAAGATCATTTTTGTGGAAAAAATGATTTTTTTTTTAATTGTACCGCTGTACGTTATAAACTTCTGTGAAGCCCTTGTGGGTTCAAAGTTCTCACCACATATCTAGATAAGTTCCTTGGGGGGGTCTAGTTTCCAAAATGGGGTCACTTGGGGGGGAGGGGTTTCCACTGTTTAGGTACATCAGGGGCTCTCCAAACGCGACATGGCGTCTGATCTGAATTGCAGCCAATTTTGCATTGAAAAAGTCAAACGGCGCTCCTTCCCTACTGAGGTCTGCCATGCGCCGAAACAGTGGTTCCCCCCCACATATCAGGTATCAGCATACTCAGGACAAATTGCACAATATCTTTTGCAGTCCAATTTCTCCTGTTACCCTTGGTAAAATAAAAAAAATTGAACCTGAAGTATTTTTTTTAGTGAAAAAAAGTTAAATGTTCATTTTTTTAAATATTCAAAAAAATTCCTGTGACGCACCTAAAGGGTTAATAAACTTCTTGAATGTGGTTTTGAGCACCTTAAGGGGTGCAGTTTTTAGAATGGTGTCACTTTTGGGTATTTTCTATCATATAGACCCCTCAACGTGGCTTCAAATGTGATGTGGTCCATAAAAATAAAATGGTGTTGCAAAAATGAGAAATCGCAATTTTTAACCCTTTTAACTTCCTAACAAAAAAAAATTTTGGTTCCAAAATTGTGCTGATGTAAAGTAAACATGTGGGAAATGTTACTTATCAAGTTTTTTGTGTGCCGTATCTCTGTGATTTAAGGGCATAAAAATTCAAAGTTGGAAAATTGCGAAATTTTCGCCAAATTTCCGTTTTTTTCACAAATAAACGCAAGTTATTTGAATGAAATTTTACCACTAACATGAACTACAATATGTCACGAGAAAACAATGTCAGAATCACCAGGATCCATGGAAGCGTTTCAGAGTTATTACCTCATAAAGGGACAGTGGTCAGAATTGTAAAAATTGGCCTGGTCATTAACATGCAAACCACCCTTGGGGCTTAAGGGGTTAATCCGCAGCAAGTTATATGCCCCACGGAGATCAATTTTTGAGAACCACTTGACTCCAACTAATTGGTTAAACATATCTGGAATTAGCGGCAAGGGGTAAGGATTGCGCACAATGATCTTATTAATCTCCCTGAAATCCAGACACGGCCTAAGACCCCCATCTTTCTTTTTGACAAAAAAGAATCCCACAGCCACAGCGGACTTGGAGGGTCTTATATGGCCTGCAGCAAGACTAGCCTGCTGGTATTCCTTTAAGGCCTCCTTCTCTGGAATCGTCAGATTAAATAAACGACACTTAGGGAGAGCAGCACCTGGGACGATCTCAGTAGCGCAATCGTAATCTCTATGCGGTGATAGAGCTTGTGACTCAACTTCAGAAAATACTTTCCAGAATTCCTGAATGGCTTCAGGTAGCTCATTTTTCACAACAGCAGCGATGTGTACATCACAACATTTCCCATAACACCCCTAACCCCAGGATCTTATCGTATTTGACGTCCAGCACAGGATTGTGCATTTTTAACCAGGGTAACCCCAGGATGACTAGAAGGCAATTTATCAAGTACAAACAAGTCTAAAGATTCCTGGTGCTCCATATTCACAGTGAGTGGAAACCCTGTGACCTTTCGAAAAACGCACCCATGCTCTAGAGGAGTGTTATCAATCGCCACTACAGGAAAAGGGGATGACAAAGGTACACACTCAATCTTATACTTGTCTAGAAATTGTTGATGGATCAAATTCGGTGCAGACCCACAGTCCACCATCACTTGAAAATCCATAGTATGACCATGACAGATAAGACTACCAGAAAAATAAACTCCTGCGGACCGTAAAAATGCAATACGAACAGGAGGGTTACTCTGAACCCCCTTTTTTTTTTTTCCCTGATTTATGCAATCTTCACATTGCTTGATAGAATGGCCAGTCTTACCACAATAAAGGCATAGCCCCTTAGAGAACCTTCTCTCCCTTTCATAGTAATGAGAGGATGTCGCCCCAAGTTACATCGGTTCCCCATAGTCCACGGGGCTCTCTTGAGAGACTGGACCCAGCAGAATTGAAGCCTTCTCATTCTGCCTGTTTCTCTATCTTCTATCCTCCCTGATAGCTAACTGCATGGCAGCCTCAAGTGAAGCAGGTGCAGGGTATGCAATGAGTAAGTCTTTAACCCTGCAATTCAGACCTGCTGACTTTTGAGTGCTGGATCATTCCAGCTGACTTCTGCAGACCATCGTCTGAACTGGGTACAATATCCCTCAGTCTCACCAGAACCCTGTTTCAGCCGTCTGAGGTTAGCCTCGGCTGTAGCGACCCGATCCGGATCGTCATATATTAACCCCATAGCAGAAAAAAAGATTCTACGGACACCAAACGAGGGTCATCTGAACACAATGAAAATACCCAAACTTGCGGCTCCACTCGCAATAAGGACATAATAATCCCCACACGCTGTATTTCAGCCCCTGAAGACCTGGGTCTAAGCCGAAAATAAAGTAAACATGCATTTTTAAACGAAAAAAATTCCTGCCGTTTACCAGAAAAACATTCAGGCAAACCCACCAAGGCTCTTCCGGGTGGATTACTGGGCAATTACTCACATGCTGTTGTAAGCCAGAAACTTCCAACTTTAACCGTTGCAGGCGTTGAGCAAGATCCTGAACGCTGTTCATTTTGCAGAAATCCGGGAGGGTTTTTTTTTTTCTTTTATACTTTCTCGGGCTGGACAAACTGTTATGGTACTGCAGCACAGGACTAGGGTAGGAGGGGGGAAAACTGACCCTGCACTGCAACTAGGCTGATACCCTACGATGAAGTGGGCGACCCATTCTTAGCGAATAGATCCACTGACGAGCCTAGGTTAATCTCAAGCGAAGACCTATAAATAGGGGGAAGGGGTCCCTGAAAGATCTAAAGACTGGGTACCAAAACGGGTCACCTCCTAATAGAAAACAAAGAGAAGGCTGCAGAAACAAACTGAAAACAGAAACTAAGGCTAGCAGAACCAGAGGTCCCAGCACTGCACTAATTAAACAAACAGAAGGCAAAGCAAAGCTCCAAGCCAGAACTCAAGCGGATTAACACTGTTGTTCAGCAAGGAATGGGAGACAGGTGTAGGTTAATAAAGGGTGATACAATCACCTGGACCGAGACAAACCCAGCACTAGAGGAAAAAGACCAGCAGCCAGAACACTTTCAGAAAATGGCGGATAGCCACAAACTGAACAGATTCTAACACTCCGGTCCTCCCAAGACCACCTTCTCTCCTCCACGCTTACCAATCGCCTCCAAGATTTCTCCCGAATATCCCCCATCTTCTGAAATTCCCAACCCAACACGTCCGGTTATCCACCACATTTGGATCCTTCAGACAGAACCTGAAAACCCATCTCTTCAAAAAAGCTTAGAACCTGCAATGACCGGGCGGCCAACTCGGCATCATCGGAGCTACTGCAACCCCCAACATATTGTTTCCTTCCCCATAAACCAGTATAATGTAGGGCAGGGTCCCTAATAATTTTTCTCCCTCACCTGGGATCAGGCCCTTGGATGGGCAGAAGTGTTCACACCCTCTCCCTTAAACATTTGCTTTTAGCTTAAAGGATGAAAAATGTTTCAGAAACCGAGTCTCCAGCTTGTCTTCAGGGTGGTTTATTAGGGATGCCCCCTGCAGAGAGGAAGAAAGACACACACATGCCCCCACCAGATGCATGACAGAAATGGTAATATAGGCCTCTAATGTATCCATTAGATCCAGCCTACACATCTTCCTCTGCTTACTGTCCATGAATTAAAATGTTGATTCTTGAAGCTGAACGCTTGCCAAGAAAAATTAGTGCACTTAACCCCTCAACGACCGCCATTACGCCTTTTAACGGCAGTCATTAAGGATACTTATTCCTCAGCGACATTTTTAATGGCGCTGAGGAATAAGGGAATAGTGCTGCCGAGCGGCAGCATTTCCCGCAGGTGTCAGCTGTATGTGACAGCCTACAATGTCAGACCCGACCGTTTTTGTGTCCGATTGGGGACGATTAACCCCTTAAATACTGCTGTCAATCGCAACAGCGGTGTTTTAAGTTGTTACAAGGGGATCACAAGAACCCCATAGTAACCATCGGACCCTCGCAATGGGAATCGCAGGTTGCGATGGTTACCATGGTACCCTGAGGTTACGTGATGACCCTAGGGTATGGTAGCCTGTGAGATCCAGCAATAAGCAATGAGTCAATGAGTGGGAAAAGATCCAAACTCATAGGATACATTCTCAAGGTGTACATCACCAATCTAGTATTGCAAAAGAGAGAACGGGGATAGTGAATAAAAGTTATACCGTATTTTTCGGATTATAAGATGCTCCAGATTATAAGACACACCTCAAATTTTGAGGAGAAAAATAGGAAAAAAATGTTTTTAATAAAATGGTGCTTATAATCCATGTGTCCTATTGCTTACCGGGGGTGGTGGCTGCAGTGAAGCGGGGTCCCAGGGTCACTGCTGGAGGAAGCAGGAGTGGTGTGATGCCGCAGGCTGGGATGAGGGGGTTTCTGATGTGCAGCGTGCTGTGGGTGTCAAGTGCTGTGGGTGTCCCCGGCGGTGCTGCCCGGGGTATGCGGCATTGCTGCCCGGGGTGCCAACATTTTGTGACAGTCCAGAGCCCGGTAGTTCTTCCATGGTTTCCTGTGCGGTGGACTCTCGGTAAAATGGCCGCTGGAGGGGGGCCGCGCATGCACAGATGGAGATCTCTGCATCAAGATCTCGGGAGATAGGCTGGGTTTCAATTTAATATGGACACTAGAGAGCTCCGATAACTAAATGTTAAATTGCCATAATTTTTATTTTTATCGCACCATATATATATTCCCGGTATAAATAACATGGGCTTATATTGTGCAACACTATGGTGGTATTTAATGTTGCATGTATTCCCAGTTGATGTATATTGACACTATTTAATAGTTACAAGTAAATGCCAGTGATCTCCTGTCGGTGTTTGCTATGGAGATCGTCAGCACTGCAGCCCTAGCCGTACTGTTGTAACACATCTTCAGGCTGAAACCAAGAGTGTTCGTGCCACTGTCTGGTAATGGTGTTATAATTGATTGCAAATGCCGACGGTCCCTGATCCACTAGTCAGTGTTAGTTGCGGAGATCGTCGATGCTGCACCTCGGAACGCTCTGCCTATTGCACGATCACAAGCTAGAGCAGATAGATGTATGCCGCTGTCTAGTAAGTATGTCTTATTAGAGACAATGTGTGCTAATGATGGATGCTGACTAGTGTTGAGCATTCCGATACCGCGAATATCGGCTGATACCCGATATTTGCAGTATCGGAATTCCGATACTGAGTTCCGATACTTTTTGCATATCGAATACCGGAATCAGAAGTTCCCATAATGCTATGAGCCAGTTTGATTTCATTCAGCCAATGAGGAATCCTAAGAAGTGTGGGCACATCCTGTTAGGCATGTTAACTAATGGCATGGCTGTGATTGGCTGCGAGCAGACCACCCAGCTGCTCCTCCCCCAGACACACGCTGAACAGTGATCTATGGAAAGTGAAACTAGTGAGGGAGGAGGAAACGACCAGTTCTCATTTCAATGCCAGAACACCCCCCCCCGGACGTTTATCTTAGAAGCAAGAGATGATATCTTGGAAACCATGCAGACTAGCCACAGAAGGTAAATTACTTATTGTCAGCATTCTGCAGCCTAGATATGCTCTGAGATTATGTGAAAAGCCCGGACAACCTGTTATGTTATGTATTTCCGCCAAGTTGATCCAGGGCTGGTGGGGTACTCGGTACCGGGCCCGTTGGTTTCAATGGGAGATGTTGCGGTAGCTTTGACCTGGTCCATGGCCCTGGGCGTCCATTGTAAAAGGGAAATGTTGAAAGTGTGGATGATGATTAAAGTTTATGAGTGAATCATTCGTGACGCCACCTGTGGTGTTCGGCAATGAAGATGTTAAGCCGACGCTGCAGACAGATCCTCTGGGACAGATGATGTGGTGCAGCTTTGATGTTGTGGCCCTCCACAGGTAGGGCTGTAGTCCCAGGGCAGTGTAGATGGAGAGGTAGTGAAGAGACGTAGGTGGTGCAGTGCCAGGCACAGAGATGTAGCAGTGCTGAGTGTGTTGGCGCAGAAATAACTGGAGGACACCAGGGCATGTAGTTCCAAAGCTTTACTCACAGTCTGTTGTGCATACAGGTGCCCGCATCCTTGCCGTGTCCTCCGGGTCAGGGGCTCAGTCAACCTCCAAGCTAGATGAAGCACTCTGTTCCAACACTCCACCAACATGTGCCTTTTCTGAACGTCTCCCTCTATTGCTACACAACTCCTTTAACATAGTCAATATCTTTGTAACTCCGAACGTCTTAAAAAAAAATAAAAAAAATTAATTCCTGCTATTCCATTTGATTGGGCTAAACCTCTATGCCTTTACTGTCTCCACCACCTCCCCCAATACATTCTACATTATTCTTAGTTGTTTTCCTTCATGTAGAATTAACCTACAAGGAAAGAAAGGGTTTATTTTAATTCCGATATTTCTGTCCCATTGACTTGCATTGGTTTCCGGTATCGGAATCGGCGATACCCGATACTTTTTTGGGTATAGGTCCGATCCGATATTTCCCGATATCGGAAGGTATCGCTCAACACTAATGCTGACCTCTAGAAAGTTTCACATGTCTCGTGTTCGGAGACCATGCGGTAATTAAGTTAAGCACGCCAATACCTGCGTCTCAAGCAGAGATCTAGTGGGAATGGGGATAATAAGCGGTGGCTAAGCAATTTGTGCCATATTATTCTGAGATCATTTTTACTAGGAATTAAGTCCCTGACGCGCGTTTGGCCAGGGGATAAAAGCTCAAGCTCTTACTGTGTATATATAAAAAGGGAAAACTCCACATAGAATTATATCCATCTCCATGTTATAAATATTTTAAATATGCAAAGTTGGTGTTAATTCACTTAATTTGTTTTTATGAATTATGAAATGATGGATTACAGCTGGTTAGATATCCATTCAATTGTATTTTATACCTGTAGTTACAGACATCCACAGATGTCCTATTATACAAACATACTAAATAATTCTATTGCATCTATTTCCAAATTACCGTATGTTATGGACGTTATGTTTGTCGATGTGAGCGTTCCCCTTACCCTTTGTTTCTATCACAACCCAATAAGTAGGTGTTGCCCTTATAGTCTTGCTGGACATGAGGGATCGTGAGCAAGGGAATTGGAAAAGATGAATAAAAAAGGGGGACGTAAACAAACTCATAGAAAACAACCAAAATTAAAATTCTCATTTAAGCCATAGGGATTGACAGAATTCATCTTAGAAATCCATTCATTCTCTTTCTTGATGAGTGCCTCATCCAGATTTCCACCCCTAATATTCAATTTCTGTTGTAAATTGCCCATCCTTTCAGTTCTCTCCAGCGTAGCCCATGAGCACCTTTGAAATGTCTAGCAATTGGAGTCGGTGCAAAGATTTTATTCTGTTCCCTATGGGTACGTTCATCTTTATCAAAGTTAATTATGCTCCTTATGTGTTCCAATATACAGGTTTTCAGGTCTCTCGTGGTCTTACCCACATATTTGAGCCCACAGGTGCCAAAATTAAGCTACGCCACTGGATGAGGAATTAACATGTTGGTAGAGTTTGAAAGTTTTTCCAAAGGCATCTAAGATGGATTTTTTGGGGGACTAGGATCTCACAAGCCTTGCATATTTTGCAAGGAAAAATCCAGGATCTCTCATTAGTTTTGTTCTTTCCGCACTTTTGAAATGGCTTGATGCTGTAAGATTTTAATTGGAAATCATTTTACGCTATCCTGAAGAAGCCCCTGGGGTTATATACCTGTAAATCCCCATCAGATCTAATGATGTTCCAATGTCGATTTAAAATATCCAACATCACTGGCCAGTTTTCATGATATTCCTTAATAAATCAGATCTGATTTTCCGGGTCCTGATTACGGAGCTTTGGAAATAATAGGTCTTTCTTGTCCGTCCTTAAAGTGCTGTTATACGCTTTCTTAATGACCCTCTTTGAGTAGTCCCTCTCAAGAACTGTCTTAGTTCCATAGCCCCATGTTTAAAACTTTCAAAAGTGGAACAATTCTGACGCAAACGTAGGAATTCCCCTTTCGGGATGGCTCTGATGGTTGTTGCCGAATGCACACTCTGAGCATGCAAGATGCTATTCATTGCGGTCTCTTTCCTGTACAGATCCATCTGTATTCTCTTCTGTTCGTCTCTCTGAATCATTATATCTAGGAAGGGGTTATAGTTTTTATGTACAGAGGGTGTAAGTTTTAAATTTAATTAATTGTTAAGACTATCAATAAATTCTCTCGCATGTTTTTGTGTGCTTCTCCATATTATGAGGATGTCATCTATGTAACATTTCCATGTTACAAGATTCTCGACATAAGATGACATTTCTTCGGAGAAGACACACTCTTCTTCCCACCCCCTAGATATAAATTAGCGAAAGTAGGTGCGACGGCCGCCCCATAGCGGTTCCCCGCGTTTGAATGTAGAAGTAGTCGTCAAAAAGAAAGTAATTTCTTATTCAAAATTTTTATTGTTTTATAATACACAACAAAAGAAAACATATCAACAGGTTCATACGAACACACCATATGTCATAGTAACTACTGAAATTGAGAATTGTTTAGTTACATGAAAGCAAACAACTCCATACAGTATCAACAGTAGTTTGAAATAGAAAATTGACAAATTGTTAAACTAAATAACAAGAAGGAGAAGAGAAAAGAGAAGAAATGTTTATAGCGACCACGAGAACAAATCACAAAGGCAGATGGAGTATGAACTATGATACCGGCATATAAAATATCTTAAAAGGATAAGGTAGCAATTATGTTAGCAAATTTTGGTACATCGATGAAGATAAGAAGCATTCCCAATGAAACAATTTCACAGCCACTTTGTTAGCTACTTCTTGTGTATGGGCTATCAGGGATTCCATCCGGAGAATTCTAGCCACCTCCCCAAACCATTTCTCTAGAGAAGGTGGGTCTAAGGACTTTTACAGTAGTGTGGAATTTCCCACTAAGCCTGAAGAAGGTGCCTCAATAATGATTTCTTAAAAGCATTCTTAGGCATGGGAAACATAAATAGTAGAATTGCTTCCGAGCTTTTAGGGATTGACACCCTGTCATTTCTTAAATTGCTTTAAGATAAGAACACCTTCCCAGAAGGCCGCCAAGGCCGGGCACACCCACCATATATGCGACATCGAACCCACATCGCCAGCGCAAGTTGGATACTCCTGGGAACCAATTATGTAAGACTGAAGGAATGCGATACCATCTAGATACTATTTTATAACTAGTTTCCTGAGCTTTAGTGGCTATATTAGATTTTTGAGAGATGGAAACATTTATACCATTGTTTTCTTGTAAAGATTTGATGGAGCTCTCTTTCCCACGCCTTACAAAAAGGGGAAAGCACATCTGGATCACTATCTAATAGAAGCTTACAGATATCGGAGATTGCATGCGCAGGAGTAGTAGGAGCCATTCATAGGGATTCAAACGAAGAAAGGGGGTGCACCCATTCTAAATGATTGGCAAATGTAGAGAAAAAATGCCCTAGTTAAATATATTCAAAAGAATATCTCGCTATCTGTGGACGATCACATAGAATAACTGAGGAGGGAAGCAATACACCCTCAGGGGCCACATGATAAAGACGCAATGGTTTTTTCTTGGAGCTACCCAGAAAAAGGCTACTCACCTTTTATCTCTAACCTCCTCGTTTGGCCTTTCACAGCTTACTAATTCTCCAACGCATGAAGACGGAAACTCCCTCGACTTGGTCTTCTCTCGGCTTTGTGCAGTGCATGATTTCACAAACTCCCTCTCCCGCTCTCTGACCACAACCTTCTTTCATTCTCTATCAAGAACTGCCAGGCCGCTCAGGTTACTCCCACTGTCCATGTTTATAGAAACATACAGGCCCCATTAACACCCAGAAACTTATGAAGAACTTGCAGTCTTCATTGGCCCTTATCTCCTCCCTCTCATGTCCTGATTCTGCACTGAAGCATTACAATGAAACACTTCAAAGTGACATGGATGAATTTGCACCTCCTTTACATAGAACAAAAAGACGTGACAAACCTGGTACACCCCGCAAACACGTTTCCTGCAGTGGTGCTCCAGGTGTGCTGAACGTCTGTGGAGAAAATCCAGTCTACACGAAGATTTCATCCATTATAAGTTTATGCTTAGAACATACAACACTGCCCTTCACCTCTCCAAACAAACCTATTTCAACACCCTCATCACCTCATTATCCAATAACCCTAAACGTCTCTTTGACACTTTTCATTCCCTGCTCAACCCGAGAGTGCAGGCCCCCAGGGCTGCCACTAGGAATTTCGGGGCCCCATACTGGCAAAATTTTCAGGGCCCCCTTAAGACTCCGCCCACGCTCCACCCCAGCCCCTCCTCCACCCCTCAAACTGTCCACAGTTCCACTGCCCTCTCTTGGAAAACTCCACTTCGCACCAATTACACATTAATAGTCCCCATCACCAGATTACACATATAGCCGGTAGATTTTTTTTGGGCCAAAATATTTTTTAAGCCGCCATCACAACACGGTAGACACTTTTGGCCGAGCTCTACTCTACTGTAACCTGTTAAATATTTGTTAAAATTTTCAATACAATTTAGGTATATTTTTATTTATTTTTCAATTTTTAAAATGACCAATAATATCACATACAAGGGACAAATACCACCGCACCATGACCAGATACAATATTACCACCACATAGTGACCTTTAATTAATACCACATACAAGGAACAAATTCTGCCACACTAACACCAGACCACATATTACTACCACAGTGACCGAATAATATCACCTACAAGGAACAAATACCACTACACCATGACCAGACCACATATTACCACCTCAAAGTGACCAAATAATAGCACATACAAGGGACAAATGCCGCAACACCATGTCCAGACCACATATTACCACCACATAGTGACTGAATACTACAATACTGATCAGTAATAAAAAAAAAAACAATACTACCACCATAAGTGCCATTATACACAGGGGATGTGTACATAGTATACAGTGTCTGTGTACAGGTAATACAGTGATCAATGACATTATACACAGGAGCTCTGTATATAATGTACAGGTAATACAATGATCACTGGTGACATTATACACAGGACCTCTGTATATAGTATACAGTGTCAGTTTATACGTAACACACTAACTCACCAGTGATGTCTCTAGGTGAAGTCCTTCATCCTTGCTTTTCATCTTTCATCCAGCACAGATCGCCATCACTTCTTCCAGCTGGGGCTCGTCTCTGCAGGAAATAACACAGTTATCTAGAGCTCCACTTGCAGAGCACATTACTTTTTTTTCCCAACTTCTACATTACATCACATGAAAAAAAAGGCAACATAGTATCACTCTACACAGTAACAGGACTGCCCCCCCCATTTAAAACAGTATACTCAAAAAATAAAATAAATACATCACTGCAGTAATAATATCCCTTAATTAGCCCCTATGGTAATAATATCCCCCATCCTGGCCCCCGTGTGTCTCATTCCTGGCTTCAGCCATATGTTCTCCCATCCCCCTTCATGAGTATGTATTGGGCCCTGTTGTGAGTTCATTTTCCCCTTCTCCGTTTATGTCTGATGAACTCCCTCTGCTGGTGAAGAGAGGTAGTGAAATTGATTGGGTTGGGAAGAACCTGTCATCTGAACAGGTGGAGCCTGATTGGACACCCGGAATCACTGAGTGGATATAAGGCAGCCGACGCCCTACAGGGGTGCTGGTGATCCTTTCTGCTCTGAGCTCTTGCAAACCAGTTCAGTACCTGTCTTCTGAAAGCTAAGTATTTGCTCTCTTATTTTTCCATGATATATTGTCTGTTTACTTAGTGTTTGTGTTCTGCCTGCCCTTGAGGCTGAGCTCCATTTTTGTCTCTGGTCAAGTTGATCTTTTGCTCAGTCTTCAGAATATACCTGAGTGCTGATATAGTGTTTTTGAAGTCTAGTGACTTCAGGGCCTTTTTTCTATCAGACGTGTTGGACGTTATTTTGGCAGTATTTTTGCGGATTGCAGCCAGCATCTTTTCTGTCCTTTCCTATTTAGTTAGTTGGGCCCCATCGTTTGCTCAACCTGTCTTTCTGTCTGTGTTTGTGTTTTCATCTGCTTTTCACCGACAATACATGTTGAGGGCTGTCTATTGCTTTGGGGTCTGCTCTGGGGCAGTTTAGATTTCCCCTTTCTTTCTTTAGGCTTATTTAGTTCTCGGCTGTGAACGAGGGGTCTAGGGCACCGTAGGAACCCACCACGGCTACTGTTAGTTGTGTGAATAGGATCAGGGGTCTGCAATCCGATAGCTACCAACCTCTCCGGTTTTCTGGACTTAGCTTGTATTTTTGTTTTTTCCTCCTTCTGTGACTCATTCATAACAGTGCCCCATATAATCTCCCCATCTTTCTCCATCGTATCCATCCTGCCCCATGATCCTGCCCCATGATCCTACCCCTGTGTCTTTAATCCTGCCCCCTGTGTCTCCAATCCTGCCCCCTGTGTCTCCAATCATACCCCGTGTCTCCAATCCTGTCCCATGTCTCCATTTTACCCCTTGTGTCTTTCATACTGCCGCCTGTGTCTGAAATTATGCCCCCTGTGTCTGAAATTCTGCCCCCATGTCTTTCATCCTGCCCCCTTTGTCTCCAATCATGCCCCCTGTACCTGCAGTCCTGCCCTGTGTCTTTCATCCTCCCCCCGTGTCTCCAGTCCTGCCCCCAGTGTCTCCCATCCTGCCCCCAGTGTCTCCCATCCTGCCCCATCTCCACCCTGCTCCCAATCCTGCCTATCTCCATCCAGCCCCCGTCTCCAATCCTGCCCCAATGTCTCCTTCCTGCCCCCAATGTCTCCAGTCCTGCCTTGTCTCCAATCATGCCCCCGTCTCCAATCCTGCCCCCATTTCCATCCTGCCCCCAATGTCTCCAATCCTGCCCCATCTCCATCCTGTCCCCATCTCCAATCCTGCCCCATCTCCATCCTGCCCCCAATGTCTCCATCCTGCCCCCATCTCCATCCTGCCCCATCTCCATCCTGCCCCCAATGTCTCCATCCTGCCCCATCTCCCTCCTTCCCCCAATGTCTCCATTCCTGTCCTGTCGCCATCCTGCCCCCGTGTCAAATCCTGCCCCGTCTCCATCCTGCCCCGTCTCCAATCCTGCCCCCAATGTCTCCTTCCTGCCCCCAATGTCTCCAGTCCTGCCTTATCTCCATCCTGCCCTGTCTCCAATCATGCCCCCATCTCCAATCCTGCCCCCAGTGTCTCCATCCTGCCCCCAATGTCTCCATCCTGCCCCCAATGTCTCCATCCTGCCCCATCTCCATCCTGCCCCATCTCCATCCTGCCCCATCTCCATCCTGTCCCCATCTCCAATCCTGCCCCCAATGTCTCCATCCTGCCCCCAATGTCTCCATCCTGCCCCCAATGTCTCCATCCTGCCCCATCTCCATCCTGCCCCCAATGTCTCCATCCTGCCCCATCTCCATCCTGCCCCATCTCCATCCTGCCCCCAATGTCTCCATTCCTGTCCTGTCGCCATCCTGCCCCCGTGTCCAATCCTGCCCCGTCTCCAGTCCTGCCCATCTTCAGTCCTGCCCCGTCTCCATCCTGACCCCAATGTCTCCAATCCTGCCCCCATGTCCAATCCTGCCCGTCTCCATATTGCCTCCCCTGTGTCTCCCCGTGTCTGGGGAAACATATTGGCCACTTTAAATAATTAAATTAAAAAAAAAAAAAAACTTTCTTCTTACCTGGCCGTGTTCCTGCGGCGAAGATGCAGCTGCTGTGTGGGCTCAGCTGGAGAACCGATGGTGATGTCATCATCATGAGATCAGGGGGTGGAACTGATCAATGGTAAAGGCCTGTGATCAGCTACGCCCCCTGATCACATGATGATGTCACCACAGGTCCTTCAACTCTTCGGCCGTAGCGCGCAGCACTTGTGGCCCAATGACTAGGAGCACAGGAGCGGGGCCCCTGACCTGCGGGGCCCCTTTCTGTACTGCTGTTCACTGGGCCCCATACAGCAGTAAGGGCTGTAATGCCCTGATGGCGGCCCTGCAGGCCCCAACCACAGAGCTTCGAGCTGACGATCTGGCCAATTACTTCAAAGAAAAAATTGACCATATCCGACAGGAAATTATCTCCCAATCACCTCATACCATGCACTGTCCTCCCTCCCCCACTGCATTTAGCTCACTCTCTGATTTTGAAGCAGTCACTGAAGAAGAAGTAAGCAGGCTCCTTGCTTCTTCTCGCCCAACCACTTGCACCAGTGACCCATTTCTGTCACATCTCCTCCAGTCCCTTTCCCCTGCTGTCACCACTCACCTAACTAAAATATTTAACCTCTCTCTCTTCTGGTATCTTTCCCTCCTCATTTAAGCATGCCATCATACATCCACTACTTAAAAAAACCATCCCTCGACCAAAACTGTGCCGCTAAATATAGACCTGTCTCTAATCTTCCCTTCAGCTCTAAACTCCTGGAACGCCTGGTCCACTCCCGTCTGATCCGCTATCTCTCTGATAACTTGCTTCTCGACCCTCTCCAATCTGGTTTCTGCTATTTGCACTCTACTGAAACTGCCCTCACTAAAGTCTCTAATGATCTACAGACAGCTAAATCTAATGGTCACTACTCCGTGCTAATTCTCTTGGATCTCTCTGCAGCATTCAACACTGTGGATCATCAGCTCCTCCTCACCATGCTCCGCTCCATCGGCATCAAGGACACCGTTTTCTCCTGGTTTTCCTCCTAGCTCTCTGACCGCTCCTTCACTGTATCTTTTGCTAGTTCCTCCTCCTCTCATCTTCCCCTTACTGTTGGGGTTCCTCATGGATCAGTCCTAGACCCCCTCCTCTTCTCTTTGTATACTGCCCCTATTTGTCAAACAATCAGTGATCTCACGCCTGCCTTTTTAGAAAACACCAGCGATTGTCTAAACGCTGTGTCTAGCATCATGTCCTCACTATATCTGAAACTGAACCTGTCAAAGACTGAACTCCTTGTGTTTCTCCCTCTACTAATGTACCTATACCCGACATTGCCATTTCTGTGTGTGGTTCCAATATTACTCCCCAGCAAGAAGCCCGCTGTCTTGGGGTCATACTTGACTCTGAACTTTCATTCATCCCCAACATCCGATCACTGGCTCGCTCTTGTTATCTGCACCTCAAAAACATTTCTAGAATTCGACCTTTTCTTACTTTTGATTCCGCAAAAACTCTTACTGTTTCTCTTATTCATTCTCGTCTGGACTATTGTAACTCTCTTCTAATCGGTCTCCCTCTTACCAAACTCTCCTCCAATCTGTCTTGAATGCTGCAGCCAGGATCATATTCCTTGCCAATCGTTACACCGATGCCTCTACCTTGTGCCAGTCATTACACTGGCTACCCATCCACTCCAGAATCCAGTACAAACTTATTACTCTCACCCACAAAGCTCTCCATGGCTCAGCACCACCCTACATCTTCTCCCTCGTTTCAGTCTACCACCCTACCCATGCCCTCCGTTCTGCTGATGACATGAGGTTAGCATCTTCAATAATCAGAAATTCCCACTCCCGTCTCCAAGACTATACACGTGCTGCGCCAATTCTTTGGAATGCACTTTCCAAGTCAATACGATTAGTCCCCAATCCCTACAATTTTAAGCATGCCCTGAAAACGCATATATTCAGACTGGCCTACCGCCTCAACACATTAACCTAACTATCCCTGTGTGGCACAGTAAAAAGTTTTACCATAGCCAGGTTCCCCGCATCATGTTCCCACATGCTTTATGCATCTATTAGCCCTCTGTGTCTGTACTGTTACACACTTAACATTATGGCTGGTCCAAACAATAAGGGCAATTGTTACCACCCACCTTTCGTGTCTACCTTTTTTTCCTCATAGATTGTAAGCTTGTGAGCAGGGCCCTCATTCCTCTTGGTATCTGTTATGATCTATGAGATTATTGTAATGCTGTAATGTCTATCGTTTGTACAAGTCCCCTCTGAAATGTAAAGTGCTGCGGAATATGTCGGCGCTATAGAAATAAAATGTATTATTATTATTATTGCTGCTATTTCCCATTCTTGATGAATGATTTTGCAGTACTCGTCAAGGAATTCGGTGGTGGGGTCATTCCAGAGGGTTCTGTTGCATTCTTTATTATTCAGTTGTTTTTTTGCTTCCGAAATATATTTTTCTTGTGGCCAGATGACAATATTGCCACCCTTATCACTGGGCTTAAACACCACATCATCCCATTCTTTCAATTCCCTAAATACCCGTATTTCTTCAGAATTGACATATAAATTTGTGGTGTTGGCCAGTAATGCCAAAGAGATGTAAATCTTTGATATTAAATTTATTAAGGTGAGTAGGGAGACAGAAGTTGAAGGCTTTCTTCAAGACCTTGGCTTGAGAGCTAGTTAATACATGTTTTGAAAGACTGATAATCCGTATCACTGGCCTGTCCGAGTATTCCCTCCTGTTCCTGTCCTTGGTTGAACCCCTGAAACCCCATCGACCTCTGTCCCGTAAGAAAGGCACAGTAAGACTATTCTTACCTGCCTGATCATTTTTAATAGTGTGATGGGGGTGTTGTTCAGTATCTGATTCTGACATGTTACTACTTCAGCATCCGTGCCTGAAAATTGCTTGTCATTTTTCTTGGGATATTTTTTAAGCCATTGGGATTAATTTTTTTTTTCCCCCCAAATTATAGATCAATCCCTTGGGGAGGTCTGTCTTATCCCTCAGATATTTCCTCCTTTTGCATGTCTTGATTTTGGTTTCTACCTTATCAATAAATTGTAAGGTTTTGTTTAAACCCTTCCTCAAAATCAGGCTTTCCATCCAATTTATTCATCTTGGGAGTGATGTCATCAAGTTCTTTTTCTAACTTCCTTATAATATATGTCTCATCTTCAATGACAATATTCATTAGTTGGCGTGAACATTCCATCTGGGTCGCCTCCCATCTCTTTTAAATCAGGTTTTGTCAGATCATATGATGGAAAAATTGAAACACGCAAGCCCCTGGAAATCAAGCTCTGTTCTAAGTATTGTTCAAGGCTCAATTTGGTCCAGGTGGCTTGCATATGTTTTATCTGAATGTATTTGAACTTTTTAAGAAGTTCATCGGTCTCCAGAGTATCAGATGGGAGTATCCTCCCATCACTTGATCCCCATTAAATATTGTTCTAATGTCATCTTTTAGGCCTGTTTCAAACTTCAGTTTTTTGTGTCAGTTAAAATCCGCCAAAAAGGCGGAAAAGCGGATGCGTTCGTAACTGATGTGAACGGATGTCACCGGATCCGTTTTTTGACGGATCCGCCGAATGAAGAATTTTAAAGGAACCGCTGCCTGGTAAGGGGGGGGGGAGAGAGAGAGTTTTTTTTTTTTCTTCTCTGGCCGCCAGAAATGATTTCAGGGTTAAATTTCCTCCACACTTCATTCCTCTGGGCATGCGCTGTATAAAAATGTGGATCCTTTACTACAAAAAACGTTACATGCTCCGTCCAGGCATCTCGGTAGACGCAAAAAAATTGACGGATCCGCAAAAAAACAGATCCAACGGATGGCCATCCGTCAAGATCCGCCAGTAATGCAAGTCAATGGGGAAAAAAACGGATCTGCCAAAAAAATGGCGGATCCGTTTTTTTGCAAAAATGGCGGATTTTGACTGATGGTCAAAAATGGAAGTGTGAAACAGGCCTTAGCCGTTCTTGTCTCAACTGCAACTGTTTAGAGCTCTTCAGAGGTAGTTTTCAATTGTTCTTAATTTTCGTCAAAAGGACAAGAAAAATTAATTTTATACACTTTTGACTGATAACTAATTATCCCTGAGTTGATCTGCTGTATCAATTCAGAGAAAGGATTAGATGTGTCCCAACCACGGCCGGACTGAGACCAAAAAGGAGCCCTGGCACAAAAAAAATTCATCAGCCCACATGCAATGAATGTCCTCACCCAAATCGTAGAACCCTGGCAGGTTGTGCCAACTTTTGCTTTAGATCACACACACAGACAGGGCCGCCATTAGGGCATTACTGCCCTGACTGGCGTATGGGGCCCGGTGGGCAGAGGGGGCCCGCATCGAGCCCCGTCTCATCTGCTCACCGGGCCCCTACCGGCACGCTAAACCGGGCCCTTAGCGGCGCTGCGGCAGCTGCACGCTATTGACAATAGTTAACAGCCGCCAGCCAATCGGAGGCTCGCAGCTGACGTCAGCCACAGCGCGCCCGTCGCCTGCATCTGACGTCACGTTCAGTCGCCGGCGAGTGCGCGCTTCAGCAGTGTGGAGGGAGTGCGAGCGTCACCGCTGGAGCGCGGCCAGGTAAGGAAGAACTTCTTTTTTTTTTATTTCTTTTTTTTTTTTTTTTTTTTTTTATTGAAAGCGGCGATCCGGGGGGCCCGGGGCAGAATGCTGGACATGATGGGGGCAGAATGCTGGACATGATGGGGGCAGAATGCTGGACAGGATGGGGGCAGAATGCTGGACAGGATGGGGGCAGAATGCTGGACAGGATGGGGGCAGAATGTGACAGTGAGACACAGGAGGGGGCAGAATGGACACGGGGCAGAATGTGACAGTGAGACACAGGAGGGGGCAGAATGGACACGGGGCAGAATGTGACAGTGAGACACAGGAGGTGGCAGAATGTGAGGCACTGGGGCAGAATGTGGCAGTAAGACACAGGAGGGGCAAAATGTGGCAGTAAGACACAAGAAGGGTGCAGGATCATGGGGCAGGATGGATACGATGGAGACAGATGGGGAGATCATATGGGGCACAATGGATACTCATGAGGGCGGGATGGGAGAACATATGGCTGAAGCCAGGAATGAGACACACAGGAGCCAGGATGGGGAATATTATTACCATAGGGGCTAATTAAGGGATATTATTACTGCAGTGATGTCTTTATTTTATTTTTTGAGTATAATGTTTTAAATGGGGGGATGGTCCTGTTACTGTGTAGAGTGACACTATGTTGCCTTTTTTTTTTTCATTTCATGTGATGTAATGTAGAAGTTGGGAAAAAATAAGTAATGTGTTCTGCATGCGGAGCTCTAGATAACTGTTATTTCCTGCAGAGACGAGTCCTGGCTGGAAGACGTAAGGCGGTCTGTGCTGGATGAAAGATGAAAAGCAAAGATGAAGGACTTCACCTAGATACATCACTGGTGAGTTAGTGTGTTACCTATACACTGACACTATATACTGTACACTATATAAAGAGGTCCTGTGTATAATGTCACCAGTGATCACTGTATTACCTGTACATTATATACAGAGCTCCTGTGTATAATGTCATTGATGACTGTATTACCTGTACACAGACACTGCATACTAAGTACAGATCTCCTGTGTATAATGGCACTTATGGTGATGGTATTGTATTTTTTTATTACAGATCAGCATTGTAGTATTCAGCCACTATGTGGTGGTAATATGTGGTCTGGACATGGTGTTGTGGTATTTGTCCCTTGTATGTGCTATTTGGTCACTTTGTGGTGGTAATATGTGGTCTGGTCATGGTGCGGTGGTATTTGTTCCTTGTATGTGATATTATTCGGTCACTATGGTAGTGATATGTGGTCTGGTCATGGTGTGGCTGTATTTGTTCCTTGTATGTGGTATTATAGGTCGCTATGTGGTGGTAATATGTGGTCTGGATATGGTGCGATGGTATTTGTCCCTTCTATGTGATATTATTGGTCATTTTAAAAATTGAAAAATAAAAAATATACTGTACCTAAATTGTATTGCATATGTTAACAAATATTTAATAGGTTACAGTAGAGTAGGGCTCGGCCAAAAGAGTCTACAGTGTTGTGATGGCGGCTTAAAAAATCTTTTGTCCAAAGCAAAAGCTGCCGGCTATATGTGTGATCTGGTGATGGGAACTGTTAATGTGTGATTGGTGAGAAGTGGAGTTTTTCCAAGAGAGCGGTGGGACTGTGGACAGTTTGAGGAGTGGAGGCTAGGCTGGGGTGGAACCTGGGCGGAGTCTAAAGGGGGCCCCGAAAATTTTGCAAGTATGGGGCCCCGAATTTCCTAGTGGCAGCCCTGCACACAGCTCACGCTCACACACACACAGCTCACGCTCACACACACAGCTCACGCTCACACATACACAGCTCATGCTCACACGTATCTCACAGCTCACGCTCACACATATCGCACAGCTCGTGCTCACATGTATCGCACAGGTCACGCTCACACGTAACAGCTCTTCAGTGCTCACAGCAGCACTGTCCGGCACATCCCCCGGTCTCTCCTTTCTACCGGGATAGCAGATGAGAGCAGGAGAAGCTGTCACCATGCTGACAGAAGCTTATCTCTTCCTGGGAGCAGCCACTTACACACAGGCAGGTATGCTGACCTTTCATCTTGATTACTGCTGGCTGTCTCCCTCAGAGTCAAGCTGCACAGGAGGACAGGAGCACTGGCCAATCAGCGGCATCCAGGGCTCTGGGCAAAACGTTCAAGGCAAGAACTCCCGGAGTTCAGCTGTCACGTTAGCGACGCCCCTGGAGGGAGAGCACGCCAGCATCAGACAGAGAGAACAGAGAGGCGACCTGTGCGCACCGAGGTGGCCATTTCAAATTTCTGACTAGGCCCTGTGTGCGCACACTCCCTAGGCTCACACTCAGCACATGTGACAGACGTGACAGAGTCTGGAGATGCCATGGAGAGCGATATGCTGCCTGCAACATCCTTCAGCATGACCGGTTTGGCAGTGGGTCAGTAATGGTGTGGGGTGGCATTTCTTTGGAGGGCCACACAGCCCTCCATGCACTCACCAGAGGTAGCCTGACTGCCATTAGGTACCGAGATGAGCTCCTCAGACCCCTTGTGAGACCATATGCTGGTGTGGTTGGCCCTGGGTTCCTCCTAATGCAGGACAATGCCAGACCTCATGTGGCTGGAGTGTGTCAGCAGTTCCTGCAAGATGAAGGCATTGAAGCTATGGACTGGCCTGCCTGTTCCCCAGACCTGAATTCGATTGAGCACATCTGGGACAGCATGTCTCGCTCCATCCACCAACGTCACTTTGCACCACAGACTGTCCAGGAGTTGACGGATCTTTAGTCCAGGTCTGAGAGAAGATCCCTCAGGAGAACATCCGCAACCTCATCAGGAGCATGCCCAGGCATTGTAGGGAGGTCATACAGGCACGTGGAGGCCACACACAATACTGAGCATCAATTTGCCTTGTTTCCACTTTAATTTTGTCTTGTTTTGATTTTCATTTTGGGGGTCTCTCCAAATCCAGGCCTCCATTGGTTCAAAAATTTGATTTCCATTGATGATTTTTGTGTGATTATGTTGACAGCACATTCAACTTTGTACAGCACAAAGTATTGAATGAGAATATTTCATTTATTTAGATCTAGGATGTGTTATTTGTGTGTTCCCTTTATTTATTTGAGCAGTGTGTATTCCCGTTGTAAATCACATGGGCTTGTTTTCTGCAACACTATGGTGGTATTAAATGTTATATGTATTCCCAGCAGATGTATAGTGACACTATTTAATAGTTACCAGTAAATGCCTGTGATCTCCAATTCACCTGTTGGTGTTTGCTATGGAGATCGTCGGCACTGCAGCCTAAGCCGTACTGTTGTAACACAGCTTCAGGCTGAAGCCAAGAGTGTTCGCGCTACTGTCTGGTAACGGTGTTATAATTGATTGTAAATACCGACGGTCCCCGATCCACTAGTAGGTGTTGGTTGTGGAGATCATCGGCATTGCACCTCAGAACGCTCTGCCTATTGCACTGCCACAAGATAGAGCAGATAGATGTATGCCGCTGTCTAGTAAGTATGTCCGCCTCACCATCACTGGAGCTGCTGCAACCCCCCAACCTACTGTCTCCTTCCCCACCTGTAGAATGTAAGGCCGAAAGGGCAGGGTCCTCTCTCCCCTCTATATCAATCTGTGGCTGTTAGTTTGTTTACTTTAAGTGATATCTGTACTTTGTATGTTACCCCTTCTCATGTACAGCACCATGGAATCAATGGTGCTATATAAATTAATTATAATTAGAGACAATGTGTGCTAATCATGCACGCTGACCTCTAGAAAGTTTCAAATGTCTCGTGTCAGGAGACATGCAGTAATTAAAGGGGTTGTCCGGGCTTTTCACATAATCTCAGTACATATCTGGGCTGCAGAATTATGACAATAAGTAATTTACTCTAGTCACTAGTT
This sequence comes from Dendrobates tinctorius, assembly GCF_039654945.1. Classification (NCBI taxonomy): domain Eukaryota; kingdom Metazoa; phylum Chordata; class Amphibia; order Anura; family Dendrobatidae; genus Dendrobates; species Dendrobates tinctorius. The sequence continues at coordinate 13,433,953 of NW_027361801.1, read as the reverse complement.
TGCACGGTTTTCTAGATATTCTGAACAGAACGTCCAAGGGGGGGTGTTATGGCATTGAAATGAGAACTGCTCGTAACCTCCTACTCTACTCCAAACATGTCCTCTATAGCAACAACCCCACCCTCCATAGCTACAGGCCCTCCCCATCCACATGAAGAAGCCCTCATCACACAGTAACAAATCCTTCCCCTCTAGCAGCCTCACTGCAGAGAGCAGACCACCCAGCTGCTCCTCCCCCAGACACACGCTGAATAGTGATCTAAGGAAAGTGAAACTAGGGAAAATTGTCCTGTATTCTGGGCCACTCCATGATTACAATACATAACTCATTATCAGTAATTCCTTCCCTCACTGTCCCAGGCTGCTGGCAGCAGTGAGAACAGACTGTGTGATGGCCAGTGATGGGAGTCTGCAGCTTCTAATCTGCACAGGGGATGGCAGTCACTGATGTAATCTGTTGTGTGACAAAGCCTCTGCTGTGTGAATGAGACAGCTCTGTGTCACTGATGTCTTCACACAGCAGCAGATTTGGTGCAGTGTATGTGTGAGCACTGTGTCTCTAATGACACAAATACTGATGGGAGCAGCCTGTCCCAGAATACAGGACGATTTTCCCTCCACACTAGTTTCACTTTGCATAGATCACTGTTCAGCGTGTGTCTGGGGGAGGAGCAGCTGGGTTGTCTGCTCTCTGCAGTGAGGCTGCTAGAGGGGGAGGATTTGTTACTGTGTGATGAGGGCTTCTTCATGTGGTCAGGGAGGGCCTGTAGCTATGGAGGGTGGGGTTGTTGCCATAGAGAACATGTTTGTAGTAAAGTTGGAGGTTACGACCAGTTCTCATTTCAATGCCATAACACCCCCCCCCCTTGGACGTTCTGTTCAGAATATCTAGAAAAACGTGCAAACTAGTGACAGAAAATAAATTAATTATTGTCATAATTCTGCAGCCCAGATATGTACTGAGATTATGTGAAAAGCCCGGACAACCCCTTTAAGGTAAGCGCGCCAATCCCTCATTCTCAATACACAAGTCTCAAGCAGAGATCTAGCGGGAATGGGCAGAACAAGCGGTGGCTAAGCAATTTGTGCCATATTATTCTGAGATCATTTCTACTAGGGATTAAGTCCCTGACGCGGGTTTCGCCGGGGAAACAGGCTTTCTCCAAGGGTGAGATTGGCCGCATTTCGAATTCATTTATACGTCTCCCCATGATTGTCAGGTCTTTCAGCCAATCTATGATGTAAATTACTACATATATCCATATTTTACTTATAGATTAAACATAATGTTAGGGCTGGCGGAACGCACCAAATTATAAAATAGTAGGTGCGTTCGCTGCCCGGGGTCCACCGTGCAGAGGTTGTACACTGCTGCTAAGTAATGGCAGAAGAATTAAGCGGTATGAAACCAGTCACACGTGGGTTACGTCACCCAATGTGAACAGGAGCGAACTCTGTTAATGCACAGAGCCGCACAACCGCTGAACGTATATGCCGGAGCCTGTTAAGCTCACACAGCCCGGCCAAAAGAGCGCACAGTGTACGGCCACAGAACTCTACCCCAAGGACACGGGGTTAGAGTCCTTCTAGGCCCACTGAACGCACGGTGTCGCTGCCGCAAACGCTGCTATAGACGCTGGCTATGGAGCACGTGCACTGAGGTGTGCCAAGTCCCTGGTGAGGATTGATGCCTGACTCAACCTCTGTACTACTTATGCCTAAGCCTGGGCGCTAGCAGGCTAGGCTGCACAACACATGCGTACCAAGGGTAGGGGTTTCTTAATGAGTCATTCATGCGTGCATACATCACTCACTCCACATAGTCTGTAAATACAATCTTATCCTAGCGCATGGCCGAGCGGCCATGCAAACCTTTTATAGCCGTGAGCGTCCGGGACCTTCTTGGCTTCTCGGATGGGCCAATCCGAACAGGAGCAGGACCTGATCACGTGATCTTCGATCTCCAATGGGAGATCACTTCACGGGCATGCTCAGTGGCCCGACATGGGGACTTAGTCCCTGGAGAATCTCGCTGCTGAGCAGCATGTATTGTCATAGCTGCGCCAGAGGTGGCAGCAGCAAGCAAACCCATGGAGCTGGTCTGGGCAGAGCGCCTGGACTGACGAGTTTGCTGAGCAACCTCCTCTGGGACTGGAGAGGAATGGGAGACCGCTGGAAGTAAGGCTCGGGATTCTCGCTGTGCAGCGACTGAAATCTGACGTCTAACATTACCCCCCCCCCTAGGGCCCCCTCCCCTCTGAACCTCGCTGCGCTCAAACTCCGCAATGAGAAGAGGAGCGTGGATATTCTCCACCGGCTCCCAGGTCCGAGCCTCAGGACCATGACCCTTCCAATCCACCAAGTAAAACTTTTTGCCCCGCATCACCTTGCATCCCACGATGGCATTGACCTCAAACTCGTCAGACAACAGGTCTGATGTCCCGGCAGATGGCTCAGAAAACGGGACAAGTGAACCGGGTTAAGGAGAGACACGTGAAACGTGTCCGAGATAGCCAAGTGTGGTGGAATGGCCAGACGGTAGACCACAGGGTTAATCTGCTCGAGGACCTTGAAAGGGCCAATATAGCGCGGTGCGAACTTAGCGGATTCAGCCCACAGCCTGATGTTTCGAGCGGAGAGCCACACTAAGTCGCTAGGGGTGAAGGTCAGAGCAGGGCGCCGGCGAGTATCAGCGAAGGACCTCATTCTCTCCTTGGAGGCCCGGATAGCATCCTGCGTGCGATCCCAAATGTCACGTGCCTCCACCGCCCAGTCTGCCCCCCTAGAGTCGGTGGACGACACAGGCATGGGCACAGGGACGCGCGGATGCTGACCGTAATTTAGGAGGAATGGTGTTTGACCGGTGGAGTCCGCCACAGCATTGTTCAAGGTGAACTCTGCCTATAGCAGCAAAGATGCCCAATCATGCTGCCTGACCGAGACAAAATGTCGCAGGTATGTCACCAGGGTCTGGTTGGCTCTCTCAACCAACCCATTAGTCTCGGGATGATAGGCCGAGGAGAGATTTAGCTCAATGCTGAGCAGAGAACAGAGCTCTCTCCAGAACCGAGACGCAAACTGAGGACCCCGGTCGCTGACAATCTTATCCAGCATGCCGTGTAGGTGGAAAACATGTTTAATAAACAACGCTGCCAGGCTCCGTGCCGAAGGTAGCCGAGAGAGTGGTACCAGATGCACCAGATGTACACATGCGGCTCCGCACACCTCGTACACACGGCTCCGCACCGTACATCTCGTACACACACGGCTCCCTTCCGTACACCTCGTACACACATGGTTCCGCTCCGCACATCTCGTATACACGGCTCCGCTCCGTACACCTTGTACATACATGGCTCTGCTCCGTTCTGTACACACACGGCTCCACTCCATACACCTCGTAAACACACGGCTCTGCTGCGCACACCTCGTACACACGCGGCTCCCCACACCTTGTACACACACGGCTCCGCACCGTAAATCTCGTACCCATGCGACTCCGCTCCGTACACCTCGTACACACACGGCTCTGCTCCGTACACCTCGTTCACATGCGGCTCTGTACACACACGGCATAGCTCTGCTCCATACACCTTGTACACACAGATCCGCTCCATACACACACAGCTCTGCTCCATCCACACTGTAAACCCCTCCTGACCCCACACAGAAACTTTACCTCGTCCAGCACCATGACAACCAGCACAGAGAGCAGCATCTTGCATACACGAGGCCCCTGATCATGTGACCCCTGACTCTTCCTCCTCCTGTGACCTCATCCCAGGTCCTGTGCAGAGTGTGCACACAGAACAGCCATCCCGGATCGCACGCTCCTGAATGCGTGCCTTCCCCCTGCCTCAGGGAGCGAGACATGTGGTGCACCACGGGCCGCAGATGCCTGCCTCAGGGGCCGCATGTGGAGCGCCCGGGCACGTGTGGCGGCGTGAGAGAGCGCGCGCTGTGCAGGGCGTGGGGTACTCGGTACCGGGCCTGTTGGCTTCAACGGGGGACGGTGTCACGGCGGCGACCCGGTCCATGGCCCTGGGCGTCCATTAAATAAAAAGATGAAAGGGGAAGGGGAAAAGTTGTTGGTGATGTTGTTAGATTGGGTAAAAATGAAGATAACGTTTGTAGATGATTAAATACGTGACGCCACCTGTGGTAATCTGGTCAGAGGTGATCAGCGCTGCGGTGTTGTTCCCCTGAGACTGTTGGTGTGTCACAGCTGAGGTGAAAATAGCTCTCCACAGGTTGAGCAATAGTCCCAGGGCAAAGATGTTAGATTAATAGTCAAAATGGCTGTGACTGTTGGGGTGCAGAGAAATGAGAGGAGGACACAGAGAGGTGCAATTTCTTTACCTTTTACTCGTAATTGGTTGCAATCCGGAGTACCACATACAGGTGGTGGGATGAGTCCAGCTCGCCTGGAGGCATTCATGGGATCCACCTTGCCAGGTGCGGATATAGGACCTTCCTTCTGCGCTTTGTGTGTGGGTCGCCACGGTTTATAACTAAGCTGCGACCCTCAATTGCGTGATGATTTCACTAACCTGTACGGCTGTCAGCATGTGCCTATTCCACGGGTACCGTCCTTTTCACTGTCAGCCCCGGGTTCCTTATCTGCTGCCGTGCCTTCAGGTGCTCAATGTCGCACAGGAATTTACAATCCTCTATACTTACAGATTCGGCGATCAGGACATACAGCTCCTGACCACCAAGGACTCTGACGTCCCTTTTCTCTCTATTAGCGCTTCGCTCTGGGGTCTGCTATATGCAGTTTTTTAGCTTCCCCAGAGCCTCTCCGTCTCTGCTCGTGTCCTTTCCCTCTTCACAGATCAGCTGCCCCACACCATCTCCTTACAGATCAGCTCCCTGTCTTGAACTGACTGGATCTTCCAGAAAGATCTCTTTACCTCACGTTTAACTGTCTTGTCATTTTCCTCACAGCTGTTCTCGTTTCCATGACAACCCCCTCAGCTCACCTCTAGCTGACTCACCAACCCCCTCTGCTGGCCAGAATTTATAAGGCAACTCCCTTTTCTGACCTGCAGCAGGAATTGTGATTTAATCTATGTTACCTGGCATGGGGGTCCCCTTTCTGCTCACTGTGACAACCGGACTCTGGGGTGTCACACATCACCCTGGCACTTCTCTTACCCAGTTTCACTATTTTTTACATTCCTGGGTGTGCGTCCTTGTTTATATATACTTTTACCTCATTATAATCATTGATATTTTTTCTGTTATTGTACCTGCTTTATATAATAAACTTGTATATTATCATTATAATATATTGGACTTCATGGTCTGCTTTCTTTTGCGCTTTTTTGTTTTTCTTCAATTTCTGACTGTCCACCATCATTACTTTGGTCCAAACTTCTTGGTCGCAAGGATATTACTCTCACTTATTCACTGGTTGTCATTATAACCATATTGGATGCCCTACCATCCTTTAAGCATTTTCCTTTGTTTCCTTTAATCCAGGCACTTACCGCCTACACCTCGTCTGATTACAGCCGCTTTCTCCTGTTTCTTCTCCATCTGGTCAGACCTTCATGTTGACATCTTCCAGCCATGACTTGTCTTGTCACGATGATCGTCGCAGCCCCGAAAATAGCAAGATAACATACATTGTATACATACATGCGTCTCCCTCATGAATACAGATATGTACCCCACCATTAATATACTATTAGCCATGCACCATTAAAAATATAAAGTGATAAGCAGTACTGTGCCCCCTATTGCCTATAATCTCTGACTCCCAATGATATAAATTATTCAGCCTGTGACTCTGCGCAATTTACTGTAAGGCTATATGCACATGGAATATATGCAAGGTTTTACAGTACAAGCGAAGTGAATGAAATCCTTGAAGTCTCATGCACATGCTGCTTATTTTTTCCGTGCAGATTTGCAGCTGATTAAAATATGTATAATGTCAATTCTTGCAGCATATTTCATCCGTACTAATGGGGGAAAAATACGTAACAAAAGCAAGGCAAAAATGTGGGAAAAAGATAAATGTTTTTTACGCAGCGTTCTTCCTGCCATCACATTAGTACATGCAGCAGAATTTTCTCCTGCAAATCCTGAACGTGTGAACATAGCCTTAGTCCCTGTCCTGTGTCCCTATCATTCATTATACAGTGGGTGCGGAAAGTATTCAAACCCCTTTAAATGCTTCAATCTTCATTTCATTGCAGCCATTTGGTAAATTCAAAAAATTCATTTTTTTTCTCATTAATGTACACTCTGCACCCCATCTTGACTGAAAAAAAACAGAAGTGCTAAAATACTGAATTCTAAAATATCACATGGTCATAAGTATTCAGACCCTTTGCTCAGACATTAATATTTAAGTAACAAGCTGTCCATTTCCTTGTGATCCTCATTGAGATGGTTCTACTCCTTCATTGGATAGCATCACAATGAATTCGGAGATGGAAGAGGACGCTATCAGGGATTTGGCACCCTTCTGCATCGCCTAATTCATTTTACATCCATATCTAACGTCTTCCTCCACCTCCTCGTTTGTAAGTCCATTATAAGTCTCCCTTCCTCCCATCCCAATCACCCACATCCTTCATTGTCCGCCTCCCCCCCCACATCCCATCATTGTCTTCTCCATCATTGCCTTCTCCACCACCCAATCATTGTCCTTTCCACCACCTCTATCATTGCTTTCTCAACCACCACTCCCATTATTGTCCTTTCCATCTCCTCCATCATTGACTTCTCACCATCATTGTCTGCTCCCCCAACAGCAAGCACGAGACACACAGCACCACTCACTTCTCCGCACGTTTGCCGCATGTCCCGGCAGCATCAACAGCATCTTTGGCTCCAGCAGCTTTCTCTCTGAAACAGCCACACACTGAATAATGACATCATCCAGCAGGGCAACTAACACTGAGGGCAATCGGCGGGCGGGGAGTGATCCCTGCAGCTCCACTGCCTACAGGAGAAGATAGCAGCGGAGCGGAGCTGTAGATATCCATCCTGCTTCCTGACCACGCTTCCTGTCTGACACAGCAGCGCAAGCAGGAAGCAGGACGGACACCTGCAGCTCTTCTCCGCTGCCTACAGGAGAAGATGCCTGCCGATTGCCCTCAGTGTTAGCCACCTTGCAAGGGCCCACCTCCGGGGCCCCAGTGCAGCTGCACTGGCTTTACATGCGGTATGTCGACCCCTGCGGGCAACCTGTGGCTAACACTGCCCGCTATTAAAGTGAAATGAATAGTCATTCCTCTCCACACCCATGAGGGCGTGGGGTAGTGTGAATATTCATTTCTCTTTAGCATCGGGAATGGTGTGCACTGGAGCAGCGGGGCCCTAGGCAGCTGTCGCCCTATAAATCAGCAGGTGTAAGTGCCTGGGCCCACCGGAGAATCCTCCATTTCTCCGGTTGGCCAGTCCGACCCTGGAATGAATGGATTTTTAGGATGAATTCTGTCAACCCCCATGACTTAAATGAGAATTTTAATTTTGGTTGTTTTCTATGAGTTTATGTCCCCCTTTTTTATTTATCTTTTCCAATTCCTTTGCTCACAATCCCTGACATCCAGTAAGGGAGTAAGGGCAACACCTACTTATATTCTAAAAATCCTACTTATTGGGTTGTGATAAGAAAGGGGAAGGGAAATGTTCACTTGAACAAACATAACGTCCATAATATAATTTGGAAGTAAAAGCAATAGAATTATTTAGTATGCCAGAATATTAGGACATCTGTAGATGTCCATATCTACAGTTATAAAATACAATTGAATGGATGTCTAACCAGCTGTAAGCCATCCTTTTAATAATTCATAAAAACAACTTATGTAAATTAACACCAACCTTGCATATTTAAAATATTTAACATGGAGATGGATATAATTCTATGTGTAGTATTCCCCTTTTTATATATACCCAGTAAGAGCTTGGGTTTTAATAATTTATTCTGCAAAGTACAGATATATTATGCTAAAGAATAGACATTTATGCTTACTCTATAAGTAAAATATGGATATATGTAGTAATTTATGTCATGGATTGGCTGAAAGACCTGACAATCATGGGGAGACGTATAAATGAATTCCGAATCCCGATCCCGCCCTTAGAGAAAGCCTGTTCTCCTGGCGAAACCGGCGTCATGGACTTAATCCCTAGTAGAAATGATCTCAGAATAATATGGAAAAAATTGCTTAGCCACTGCTTGTTATCCCCATTCCTGATAGATCTCTGCTTGAGATGCGGGTATTGAGAATTAGGGATTGGCGCGCTTACCTTAATTACCGCATGGTCTCCTGACACAAGATATGTGAAACTATTTAGAGGTCAGTGTGCATGATTAGCACACTTTGCCTCTAATAAGGCATACTTACCCGACAGTGACATCTATCCACTGTAGCTTGTGGCTGTGCAATAGTTTTAGCGTTCTGAGGTGCAACGCCGATGATCTCCGCAACCAACACCGACTAGCGGATCAGGGACCATCGACACTTGCAATCAATTATAACATCATTACCAGACAGTGACACGAACACTCTTGGCTTCAGCCTGAAGCTGTGTTACAACAGTACGGCTAGGGCTGCAGTGCCGACGATCTCCATAGCAAACACCAACAGGTGAATCGGAGATCACTGGCATTTACTGGTAACTATTAAATAGTGTCACACATCTGCTGGGAATACATGGAACATTTAATACCACCATAGTGTTGCAGAATATAAGCCCATGTGATTTACAACGGTAATATAGGTGGTGTGATAAAAATAAAAATTATGGCAATTTAACATTTAGTGATCAGAGCTCTCTAGGGTCAATATTAAATTGAAACCCAGGCTATTTTTATAGGGTCAATAGCTGGGATATCTTTTATTATATACTTCTGAGACCTATCACTTCTTAACTAGTGGATCATAGTGGTGCTTATAACATAATAACTCACACACTATGATCCAATGTACATCTTATGATGTATGAATATTTCATTTAAATTTAATATTTATGATTTATAATAAAGTATAACTTTTATTCACTGTCCCCTTTCCCTCTTTTGCAATGAATCAATGAGTGCAGTGAGACACTGGCTGCTCTCATGCACTGCTGTACATGAGTACAGCAGTGTATGAGACCAGTGATCAAAGAAAAAATTATACACGTCCCACATTGAAAAAATTAAAAAAGTAAAGTAAAATATGTAAAAGAGTAAAAAAAACACACAAAAATGCACACACAAATCACTAAAATCCGTTTTGCCACACAAAACACAGCCTTTGTGATAAAGCAATAATAAAAAAGTACACATAAATGGTATCGCCGCATCCATAATGACCTGCTATTTATTCCATTTAGCAAACGCCGTAAAAAAATGTAAAAAACATGCCAATAATGACGCTTTTTCATCAGTGACTTAAATAAAGTGAATAAAAAGCGATCAAAAATCCATATTATTATATGACATAAATGAAAATGCCAAACCGTCGCGCAAAAAAACAGCGCTAATATGGCTCATTTGGCAAAAAAGTAAAAAAGTTACAGCTCTCAGAATAGGACAAAGCAAAAACATTCATTTTGCTAAAATATTGTTTTGCGCATGTAAAGATTAGCAAATCATAAAAAAACTATATAAATCCGGTATCGCTGTAATCGTACCAACCCAACAAACAAATCGGTCTTATCACTTTTACCTCACTGTGACGGCGCAAAAAAATAAATAAATAAAAACGATAACTGAATTGCTGGGCTTTGTTCAATCTGTGTCTGAAAAATTTGAAAAAAAGCAATCAAAAAATTGTATGTACCCCAAACTCGCACCGTAAAAATCTGCAATTCGTCCCGCAAAAATAAGCCTCATATAGCCCTGTTCGCCAAAAAATAAAGCTCTCAGAATATGGTGACAAAAACCCCACTTTTTATAAAAAGCATTTTTATTGTGTGATAGCAGCAAAACCTAAAAATAGCTATATAAATCTGGTATCGCTGTAATCGCATCGACCCGAAGAATACATGCACCTCATCACTTACACCGTACGGTGAACAGCGCAAAAATAAAACTAAAAACTATTCTTTTACTGCTGTCTATTTGTTCATTCTACCTATAGTAAGAGCAGTGAGACTATGGAACTCTCTGCCATATGATATTGTAATGAGTGATTCCCTACTAAAATTTAAGACAGGACTGGATGCCTTTCTTGAAAAGTATAATATTACAGGGTATATACACTAGTTTCCTTAATATTGCGTTGATCCAGGGAGCTAGTCTGATTGCCGTATGTGGAGTCGGGAAGGAATTTTTTTCCCCAATGTGAAGCTTACTGTTTGCCACATGGGTTTTTTTTTGCCTTCCTCTGGATCAACATGTTATGGCAAGTTAGGGTAGGATATGGGTTGAACTAGATGGACTTAAAGTCTCCCTTCAACCTTAATAATTATGTTACTATGTTACCTCCCAAAATCGGAATGAGGCTCAGCTCAGATTTATGCTGCACTCTGCTGAGTGCGTGTGTGAGGGTTTCTGTGTAAATTTTCCAAAACCATGATTAAAACAAAACCCCGACGGAACCACTAACTTATGAGGCCGATGGAGCCACTTTGGACTGGTCTGTGTTCCAGCGGTTTCCCATCATTATAGACGTCTTTTTAGCACACCACAACCACAGATGCGTGCACACCTAAAAAGATGGAATCTGCCAGAGGGGGTTTACTGCTGTTCTGGCACCTTCGTGTCTCCATGTCGTCCGCAAATAATTCTAGCAAAATCTGTGTTCCAAAAGCAAAATTGCGCTCCTTCCTTCTCAGCCATGATGTGTCGCCTAACAGTAATTTCTGACAGCATATGGGGCAGCACCATGTTTGGGAGAAATTGTGCAAGAAATTGTGGGGTCTAGTTTCACCCATTAACCTTGTGTACCTAACAAATTTGCAGCAATTACAAAAATTACATTTTACCACTAAAATCTAATATTTCCACGTCTCAGTGTCCTAAAATTCTGTGAGGCACCTATAGGTTCAAAATACTCACTAAACCCCTAGATGAATTCCTTGAGAGGTCTAGTTTTCAAAATGGGGTCACTTATGTTTTTTTTTTTTTTTTTTTGCTGTTTTCACATGTCAGGGGCACTTCAAATGGGACACAGCATTCACAATCTATCCCAGGCAAAAATAGCGCTCTTTCCTTTTGTAGCCCTGCCATGTACCAAAGCATATGTTTTTGACCACATATGGGGTATAGTCGAATTCGGGAAAAATTGCGCAACAAATTATGGGGTCTGTTTTCTCCTATCATCTATTGTAAAAAAAAAAAATTGGAGCTAAAACATTTTTATGAAAAAAAGATGAAAATTTTCAATATGACTTCCTAATGTTATCAAATTCTGCGTAGTACCTGTGGGTTCAAAATGCTCACTGTACCCATGGATAAAATTCTAGAGGGGTGTAGTTTGGAAAATGGGGTCATGTGTGGTTTTTTTGCACTGTTTAGGCACATCAGGGGCGCTCCAAGTGCGACATGACGCCTGCAGACCATTCCATCAAAGTCTGCATTCCAAAATGTCACTTCTTCCTTCCTTGCCGTACACCCAAATAGTGGTTTTCCTCCACATATGGGCTATTGGCATACTCAGTAGAAATTGCACAACAATTTTTTTGGTTCATTTTATTTTGTTACCCTTGTGAAAATAAAAAAATTGGGGCTAAAAGTACATTTTTTTGTGAGTAAAATTTGATTTTTTTTATCATTATTTTCACAGCTCTACGTTATAGAGTTCTGTGAAGCACCAAGGGGTTCCAGGTGTTCATGACACATCTAGATAAGTTCCCTAAAGGGTCTAGTTTCCAAAATGTGATCACTTGTGGGGGAATTTCCACTGTTTAGGCATATCAGAGGCTCTCCAAACGTGACATGGTGTCCACTCTCGATTGCAGACTTGTTTGCATTGAAAAAGTCACACGGCGCTCCTTCCCTTCCGAACCTTGTCGTGCGCCTAAACAGTGGATTTCCCCCACATATGCTGTATCGGCATTCTCAGGGGAAATTGCACAACAAATTTTAGGGTCTAATTTATCTTGTTACCATTGTGAAGATAACAAATTTGGAGCTAAAGTAAAATTTTTGTGAAAAAAAATTAAATGTTCATTTTTTCTTTCCACATTGCTTTAGCTCCTATGAAGCACCGGAAGGGTTAATAAACTTCTTGACTGTGGTTTTGAGTAAATTAGGGATGCAGTTTTTAGAATGGTGTCACTTTTGGGTATTTTCTGTCATATAGTCCCCCCAAAGTCACTTTAACTGTGTTGTTGTCCTTAAAAAAAATGGTTTAGTAAATTTTGTCGCAAAAATGAGAAATTGCTGGTCGACTTTTAACCCTTATAACTTACTAACAAAAATAAATTATGTTTCAAAAATTGTGCTGAATTAAAGTAGACATGTGTGAAATGTTATTTATTATCTGTTTTGTGTGACTGATTTCAAGGCATAAGTATTAAAAGTCTGAAAATGGCAACATTTTTAATTTATTTGCCAATTTTCCAATATTTTCATAAATAAATGTAAATCATATCAAAGAAAATTTTCTTCTATCATGAAAAAACAGTCTCAGAATCAGTGGGATCCGTTGAAATGTTTCAGTGTTATAACCACATAAAGTGACTCTGGTCAGAATTAAAAAATTTGGCTTGACCATAAAGGTCAAAATTGGCTTGTTACTAAGGGGTTAAACTGACGAGCAAGCAGATCTCTAAGAGACACAACAATAAGATTAATGTATCGGTGCTCCGTGCTGGAAAAATACCGTCGCCAGTTTGTCACACTATCCACTTCCGCAATTTTCCTGCGCACCCCCAGCCCTCCCGTTAAGTCTTCCGGAAAAATACTCATATTTCCCTTTGGCTTCCATTATCCTTGGTACTCAAGTCAAGCGCGTCCGAAGTGCTCCATTCCATTTAGTGCCCGATCATCCCTTCTTAGGAGTAAATCGGAATACAGCATACCCCCTTACTAGAAAAAGTAACACAGGTGCAACGTCCTCTAGTAAGGGGTTCTGATGCATCCTGTTTGTGCATTTTCTTTAATGACCTTGGCTGGTAAATACCATTGCCTTTTGCTACATTTAGAAGTGAATTATTTAGGGGATTTTTAAAGTTCCTTTTATTGCTTTGGCTGTGCTGTTTATTTTACTGTAGTGTAGGGAATCTCAAGACAGTGGGAATCGTTGTACTACGTCAGACCTGCCTGGGAACTTTTTTGGGACAGCATCTTTTTATGCTTTTCAGGTTTCCATTTGTGGACTACATTTGACCTGTGTGGGATTTTTTTAATACAAATTGGTGTACCACGGCAAGTGTGGGTGTATTTAAATATAGTGTTTTTTTCTGTGTGTTTTTTTCTTATTACTGGGTTGTTAATGGGGGTGTTTTGATAGAAAGAAAAGCAAAAGGTTCCAGCTCCGTAAAAACAATTACTTTATTCTATCTTCATAAAATATAAATGGCACGGTCTCATGTAGACAATTATATTTTATGAAGATGGAATAAAGTAATTGTTTTTACAGAGCTGGAACCTTTTGCTTTTCTTTGGACTTCTCCGGTGTCTACACAGCTGTTCCGAGCACCTGTGGCATATTCTGGTGAGCTGGCTATATTTTCATTTTTTATTTGGTGTTTTGATAGACCAGTCTCCATTACTAACACCAGGGCTTGGTGCCAGCAGTAATTTTTTGACCGATAACGGCTGACATCAACCTTAAGCCCCATTACCCCGAATTCCATCACACCAGGGCAATTGGGAAGAGCAAAGGCGAAGCACCAGAAGTGGGGCATCTAATGTAATGCTCCATTTCTGGGGCTGCTGTGAAATTGGAGAAATAGCACCATACAATTTGTTGTGTAATTTCTCCTGAGTACGTTGATACCCCGTATGTGGGGAAAAACACTGTTTGGGTGCAGAGCTCAAAAGGGAAGGAATGCCATTTGATTTTTGTAATGTAAAATTTGCTGGAATAATTAGCTGACGCCATGTCACATTTGCAGAGCCCCTCATGTGCCTAAACAGTTGAAGTCCCCCAAGAGTGAAATCATTTTGGAAGCTAGACCCCTCAGGTAACTTATCTAGATGTGTGGTGGTCACCTTGTACCCTCAGGTGATTCATAAAAGTTTATAACGTTGAGCCATGAAAATAAAAAAAATCCAGTTTTTCCCACAAAAATTTTTTTAGCCAAAAAATTTGTGTTTTCACAATGGTAACGGGAGAAAATGGACCTCAAAATTTGTTGTGCAATTTCTCCTGAGTTCACCTATACCCCATATGTGTCGAAAACTACTTTTGAGGCACAGTGCAAAGCTCAGAACGGAAGTAACGCCATATTACTGTGAAGATTTTGCTGCACTGATTTGAGGGTGCCATGTCACATTGACAGAGCTCTTGAGGTGCCAGAACAGCAGAACCCCACCCCAATAGTGACCCCATTTTACAAACTAAACCTCTCAATTATCTATGGGTGCAGTGATCATCTTCACACCACAGGTATGTGACAGAATTCTATACCATTGGGCACCGGAGAAAAAATAATTTACAGTTTTACCACCAAAATTGTATGTTAGCCCCAAATTGTGGAACACCGTAAAAATGGCACTAAAACTTGTTCCACAATTTCTGCTGAATGTAGAAATACCTCATATGTGGCTGTACAGTACTGCTTTGCCATACATAGAGACTTGGGAGGGACAGGGAGCTATTTGCTTCCTGGAATGTAGATTTTCCTAGAATAGTTAGCAGACTCCATATACAGATCCCTAAGTGCTAGAAAAGCAGAATCCCACCTCAATTGACCCCATTTTGGAAATTATACCTCTTTGGGAAATTATCTACAGTTATAATGACCTTTTGACTCTATCAATGTTTTTCAAAAACAAGCAGCAGTGGATGTTGCTGAGTAAAAATTGCAAACTGCCATTGTAGTAACCAGTACGTTGTAGTGACCAGTACATTATACCCAGCTCTTGCGTCTGGAGACACACATCAGTAAATTAGGCAGGCTCTCATTACTAGAGAAATGCTATACATGTGGATGCTATATGTGGTTTAGACCTAGTGGGTATCAGAAGGGAGAGGAGCATTTGGATTTGTTAGCACAGAATTTGCTGAATTTCTTTTGAGGAGCGAGGAACCATTTAGCTGTTCCAGAGCCTTTGTGGAAGCCCCCTATATTTCCGTTAACAGATGATAGACCTGAGTGGGTACGTGCTTTTTTGTGGATTGTGTTGATGCTTTTATTGGGAACATTTTGCATAATAATTGGGATCAGATTTATCTGGCACTCTACTCTGAGCACTTACTTTGTAGTTTCCATCTAAATCTACGAGTGATATGATTTAAATGAAACCTCTGAGGGATCCATTCACTATAAAGAGGCAGTAGAGTTACTCTGGACTCCTTCTGGCCTCTGTTCAGTGGTGTCCTTCTTTGCAAAAGTGCACAAAACTGTGGCACTTTTATGCACACCTAAAAAAATGGACACTGTCAGATCACAGGTCCTATGGTGTCCACAGTGCCTCCATCTGCCTCAATATAGGGAATCTTCTTCTGGAGGCTCTGTCTAAATCGCGTATTTCAGAGATTAACACAGGAACCCAGGTGTAAGCGCTCAGTGCAGAGCACAAGATAAATGTGTGCCAAGCATTACTGCGATCTTTGGGAGGCAGAATGAAAAAATCAACAGCAGGTGAAGCATTGGTTATATTTATATTTTGCGCTGTTCCTCATTTAGTATAAGTGATTAGGCAACTTTATTCTTTGGGTCAGTGCAACTACAGCGATACCAGATTTATATTGTGTTTTTATGTTTGGCTGCTGTCACACGCTAAATGCTAGTTTTTTGCATCACCATATTTTGAGATCTATCATTTTTCCATATTTCGGCCCACAGAGTCATGTGATGGCTTGTTTTTTGTGGGTCGAGTTGACATTTTTATTAGTGTCATTTTTATACACATGACATTTATTATCGCTTTCTATTCCAATTTTTGGGAGGCGGAATGAACAAAAGCCAGCAACTCAGGAATTGTTATGTTTTTTTTTTTTTATATAGTTCCGCATGTGGTAAAATTGATAAGGCAGCTGTCAATGGGTTACTGCAGCAGTGTGGAGCCATGAGACCACAGCGTCTTATTTCTCCTACTCCTGCGCTGAGAAGAAGCACTTCTCCTTCATTTCAATGGTGTTTATTCCTTCCTGGCAAAACAGGGTTTAATTGGCCATGTTGAAAATTTCTGAGCTCAGTTAGCCACTCCTTTCCCCTTTATAATCTGGGCTCTGATGCAAATACTTGTCAGAGATAGCATTTGCTGCATGGCTTCAGGAAGGAGAGGTATTCATATGATAAGGAGTGTTTGAGGAGTTATCTTTGAGTCTTGCTTGGTTTGTAAGTGTAGTAATTCCCTATCCTTCTCTATTTTGATTTATTCCCCTACCTCCACTCCCCAGTGCATTCCTCTGTTATATGTGAGTGAATTTTTGTATGCCTGGAGTTTTCTGTTAACCTTTGTTTGTGTTGCCTTTGTTGGGTTGGTGTACTACGTTGCACGGTAGTGCCCCTCTTGCCTGGGTGGGGGAAGAGGACAGACTGAGGGCTGACTCAGGAGATAAAGCAAAGGGTAGGGTCCCGGGATCTTCACCTTCAGAAGTATCCCGGGGAATAGGGCAAGCTTGGGCACCCTCTAGTGTTAGGGACAGGGAAAGAGTCCCTGGTCCCGGGTCACCCGACAGCTGTGTCCTGACACCATCTTGGAAATTACACTTTTCTGGGAATTTTTCTACAGGTGTAGTAATTTTGACTCTATTGGTGGATGTTGCTGAGTCAAAATTGCAGACTTTCCATTGTAGTGCCTGTGCATTGTAGTGCCATACATTGTTGCCAGCTCAAGCTTCTGGAGACGCACATCCCATAAACTAGGCATGCATTAATTGCAACAAAAACACCAAATGTGGGCGCTAAATGTGGTTTAGGCACACAGTGGGGCTGAGAAGGAAGGGATAATTTGGGAGAATAGATATTGCTGGATTTCTTTTGGGTGGCAGGGATCCATAGCACTTTTCCAGAGCCGTTGTGCTACCAGTTACGTGGAAGCCCCATATACTTTTGTTAAGAGATGACGGACCTGAGTGGAGACTTGTTTTCTTGTGGGTTGCGTTGAATGCTATTGGCAGCATTTTGGGGTGTATAACATTTTGGATCAGTTCACATTTATCCTGTTCTTTACACTGAGCACTTACATCGGGATTTCCTTCTTCATCTCTCAAATATGTGATTCAGATGAAGCCCCCGACATATCCATTGTCAAGGGTGTGTCAGATGCAACAGACAGTAGCTCTGCATCTGGCTGTAGAAGGTCTCTGCATTTGGCACTGTAGACGCCTCCTTAATCCTTCTGACTGTTGGACTCAAAGGCAGTCTCCCTCCGGCTCTAATTTACACACCTGGACCTTGGTGTTTATAAACTCCCAGTCTGCTTCAGGGAGTCGCTGGTGATATTCACTTATTCCCTTCTAAAGGCTTGGAGCTGTAGCTGTCGGCTAACTTCCTCTATTTGGCTTTGGGAGGACGTTTGGTGTTATCCCCCTAGAGTCTGCTCCAGCTAATCTCCTCTCTCCTTGTTTTTCTCCTGTCATGTCTTTAGTTATCAGTGGGGACTGACCAGTGCTCATCCCCACCCTCCCTATCCAGTGACTAGCTCTTGGGATATACCGGTCTTAGGTTTCTTGCGCTGTGATTGGTGAGGAACCACTTTAGGAACAGTAGGGCAGGCAGGGTGTTATAATATCTACCTAGGGGTCTCCACTCCCCCATTCCCTAGTGTTTGGGATTCTTTCCCCTCATCCCTACATGTTGCACTTAATATTTCCCACACTGTGCGTGTCATTATCACCGGCCGTGCATATTTAGGAAAAAAAAAACGACACGTGGTTTAATTTGTGTTTCTTTTTTTTCTTTGGTTATGGATCTGGTTGCAGTGCTGGCAGAGTAGCTGCACTGTCTGTCTCTGGAGTTGATTAACCTCTGCTATGAGGTTCAGCAACTGCGGCTGCATGTTGCTAATGTTGGGGTCTCTGCAGGTAGGCCAGTCCAGCTGGATCC